>NC_135924.1:734558-1464116 GCF_964058835.1 Carex rostrata
ATAAACAATTCAAACAAAACAACAAATAATATAAAACAAGTTTTTAAATAAAATCAGAGTACACAGTCTGGTCAAAATATAATACAACAAAAGTATCTCATCCAGATACCAACCATGAGGCCTACCCTAAAACTATACAACAAAACATATCTAGGGTCATGTGATGGTAAACTACTAAGGCCTACTTCTCGCGTGCCTCTCCGGAATCAGTCGCACCCGTACCTGTAAAATAGCCCAAAGGGTGGGGGTGAGAATAAAATTCTCAGTGCGAATTTTCCACAGTTTAGACTATTGGACTTGCAATCAAACTCCATATTCAAAAATGAAACCCAAGTCATAACAATTCAAACAGGTATATTTTCATAAATAACAGAATGCCAATGCTCGACAACAATTAATCAAACTGAATCAAAGTTTACAGAATTTCCAAGATGAATTTCAAACACAACACATATTTGGCTTAACTCGACTCATTAGGGCTTGTAGCAACTACAGATGTTCTTTCGAGCTGGACCCTTTATCAAACCCTCGTCTGTAGGGTTACTGACACCTATAGACGCTCCACCGAGCTGGACCCTTTATCTGACACCCATCTATAATCGCTTGGCTTAACCGTTTATTAAGGTCTGGTTCAAATCATATAAAGAAAATCCTCTTTGGAATCATTCCAATGTTCGCAATATTCAATTAACCGTCCAAATGGATTAACACGTAGGAAAATGCCACCGAGCCACAGACGTTACACATATCACCCACGATTTCCAATTCACACATCATAACATAATCACCCTCCCTCGTCCCAACCGGTACTGGGAAACATTGAGGGCCGTTCACCTAATGCGCCAGAAGGATCCTGAGAATCAAAGCCAGCATACAACCCGACTTTGCAAATTCATTGGATCCAAGTGCTTAACTTCGTAAATCCATTCACATACATAGTTCGTGGTGACTTTCAATCAAAATCAGATCTTAATAGATCAACACAACCAACAACCATACCAGCATGCAAATCACTCAAGTCACAACAATTCGAGTTTAATTTGATTGGGCTATGCAAATGTTTTACACAATTCAATGATGCAATAAATCACATATTCAACATGACAAACGAATAAACAGTTTAATTCCTGAAAATAAAGTATCAAACAAGTCCAAGAATCCCACACCTGATTACGATGAGCGTATCGCTTAATTAAGGATCGGGCATCTCGAACTGCCCCACGAAGTCTTGCTCGATCGACCCTACACCTATATTACACGTATACTAGGTTTAACCGCGGTTCATGATCGAGGTATTCACTCGAGTTATATTAGGGTTTATACTTTCCTATTCCTCTTTCTTGCTTTAAAATCTCTAACTTCTCACAATTTTCATTTGGGTCTTCTAGACCATACACGATCTCAATTTGGTAACAATTCATTTACTAGTTCACAGTTTCAGTTCCCGTAACAATTCAATTTACCGAGTGGTTAACCCTAATTTGGTCAAAACCTCAAATTAGCTATTAAACGTTCTAGCAATTCAAGATCAAGAGGCAACCCTATCGATTACAAGTCTAATCAGTTGGATTAAACAAATCAATTCACGATTATGCCCAATTTCAGTTTTGGCACGAAACCCTAGAAATCAAAATCCGAAATCGAGATGAAATTGGGAAAGAATTGGCAAACAAACGATCAAAGAAACTCAAGGAGCTAGTCTATAAGCAATTCGAATACAAATCTCGAGTTTAAAATGAAAACCCGAGAAATCGAGAATCCAAGATTTTTAGAGAGAAACGGGAAGAGAAAAGAATACCGAATAGGAGAGCTATGAGAGATCCACGGCCGCTTACTCGGTTCCAACTTCAATTTCTCGTAACAGTCGGAGGCTTGAGAGGGAACAGGAAACTCTCTCACTCTTTTTCTTCTCTTTTGGCGAAAATCACAAAATAATGGGGAAAGGGGCGGAGGGGAAGAGAGAGAAAAGAAGAAATTTTGGGCTTTTATAAAAAGATACCCTGAGTACGGACGCACTCGATTCAGCCCTTGGCAGCATTTCAACGGCTTGGAAAAACACATAAACCATACTCCAGTGCGAACGCACTCAGTACTTAGTCAAATTTTCATGAAAACGGCACTGAACAAGGAAAAGTCTGAGCGTAATGTGGATGCACTCAATTTCAGTGCGGGTCGGTCACCCACACTCAAGACTTGGTAGAATTTCAAGAACTCAATCAGCACAGAAATTTTATGAGTGCGGACGCACTGATATCCAGTGCAGCTCAACCCATCCGCACTCATTACTTAGTCAGACTTTGGAAAATTCAGCCAGTACAAAATTCCTCAGTGCGGACGCACTCAACCTTAGTGCGGACGCACTGGCATAATTCAGAACATGATTAACAAGGAAACTGGAGCCAGTGCGGATCAACCATCCGCACTCACCACCAGTGCGGACGCACTGGACCTATAAAGGTCCAGAACTTCGTATTTTCGGCGCGGTTTCGATTCACACTTAATTTACTTATCTAGGGAAACATAAATTAAGGTTTAGATTTCTATTTCGTTAGCACGATTTTCAATTCTTGTCTTTAAAACATTCAGAATTTAATTGTTAAAGTTCCGTAACGTAACAATGATGGAGGTGATGACGATGAAGGAGGTGATGATGATGATGCCGGATCAGGCAATTCAGATTCAGAAAAAACAATGTCTGATCATGCAGAAGCTGGAGTGGATGTAGATAAGACAGTTAGTAGTTTTCTTTCTTCAATCAATAAAGAGTGTGATGAGGCTGAGTTGTTGGAGATTACAACATATGTTGTTGCTGATAGAGTGAAGTTTGCTGTAAAGAAAAGAGCAACTCAGAGTATTCACGAAGATGTTTTAAAGGACCTTGTTAAGATAGAACTAGTTAGCCCTGTTCAAAGCCCTGTTCGAAGTCCAATTGTTGAAGAGCCTAAAGCAGCATGTGATCTTGCTCAAGATGACAATACATTGACTAGTCCAAAATGTGCACAAGGAGAAATAGATTCAAAGGGTAGAGAGCAAGAATTAACGAAACCTGTTTACAGTCTTGCTGCAATGGACCCCCCATCGTTCAGCCTTGGATTGACGCAGACTCCCCCAGAAAAGAAAGAAATTGTTATAGCCTTCTGGATGAATGAGTTAGGAAGTACAATCAAAAAGAGTTCACCATGAAAGATTGCCCATTCTGAAATAACGAGGCAACCGTTTTCTGCAACATCCATCAGTTCTATGAGTTGCTACACTCAAAATATCAAATTGGAGCTGAGGTATGCACTAAATCTTATTTGTACAGTTATGATCTTTTTTTTTTTTTGAGTGTAATACATGGTGCATAGGTATGATGATAGTATAGTAAAGAGATAAATACTTGAAATGAATACTCCATCAATACAAAATCACTAACTGATAGATATTTATCACTTGTTATCTTTTACTGCAGATGTTAGAAATTGGATGCTTTTTAATGCAAGTTGACATACCGGTCGAGGAGGAATGGTTTTTTCTTCTTTCTTATGTATTAGTAAGTTTTGTATATTTTTTTTTTGTGGAATTGATGTCTGAAATTGTAAAATGACTTAAGTAATTTAAGGGTAAATACTCAATATCCATTAAGATAAATAATTATAAAGTGAAAGATATACACTATGATTGGACATGATAAGTACTACATTATTTTGGGTTAACTTCTAGGATGCAGAATGATAAATATTGGAATGTTTCATGATTAAGTTGATAATTTTTTTATAATTTATGATATTTTTTGTTGAATTTCAGATGATTTATTGGGTTATATATTATTGTAGGACCTTGCTCCGAGAACTGACTTTGACCGACTTTTGGGTATTGCACCACAATTGTTCACCGAAAATTTTTCAAAAGCGAGGTGGTTTTTTCTTCCACTCTATGCCGAGAAACACTGGATTCTTGTTGCTGCAGACTTAAAAAATCAAGAATTGAAGCTTTACCAGTCCTGTAACTCGACAGCTAATGAACATTATCTTCACCCTCGCTCACCTGAAGAAAATTGATTGGTTGAAATATTTTCTTGCTTGGAGGATGGGTGAGTTTTTTGTTATTGGATTTACATTTAATATTACGTTATAAAATCAAAATTTTGTTTATCCCTTCTTTATACGTTTTTTCGGGAATCGAAAAATAAAGCAATGTTGAGCCCGAATTTCAGGATAATATACCAAAGCAGAGTGCTTCAGATGATTGTGCAATTTTTCTCCTTCGATACATTGATTGTATTATAAGGAAAGTTCCATTTGACTTTGATCAGGTAAATATTTATTACTATTTATTTACCAATTTTTTTTTTAAAAAGAGATTGACCAATAATTGAATTATTTTTATTTTTATTTCTTGATATTGTAGGATATAATTAGGAAGGAGCGCTTGACCTTAGCATATAATATGCTTATCCACGATAAGAATGACTGCAAATTCAGAAGCTAGAGCGCTTGACCTTTAGAATGGTATTTGTTGTATGGTTTTTATGGTGTTGTTACTGTTGTTATTGTTACTGGTGTTATTGATACTCTTGTTATTGTTACTGGTGTTAATACCTGTTATTTGTGCGGTTCAATATGGTACTGCAACTTGGTATTGGTATTGATATTAAAACTCTTTGTTGTTAACACAGATATACTTTTTATTTTGGTGTTAAAATTGTTTGGTGTTTTTTAACATTGATAATGCAGTAACTTTTAGAATACTATATTATGTAAGGATAAATACTACATAGAGTTAAGTTAAATATTTCTAGATACAACTAAATATACTCATTTTTTCTAAACGAAAAAAGTAATATTAAAAGGAACATAAGTATTTATATTCAATTCAGCAAGTGTTTATCCTCAATTCAGCAACTATTTACTTTTAATCTGATTGAAAGTATATACTTTTAATCAGCAAGTGTTGATCTTCACCTCAATTCAGCAACTATTTACTTTTAATTAGTGTCCTATTTAGGTTTAACAAGCTTAAAGTGCTAGGATCAAAGAATTGATGGTATCAAATTGTATACATGAATAACCTTAGGATTAAGATTAGAAATGACCAAATCTATTTCTTAGTCCGAAACCACAAGAAACAAAGGTTGAATTGAGGTGAAGGACTTAATCGTGAAGCCTTATATTTGATTGGGACCCCTAGAATTGAACCAAATATTGGTATGAAGGACTTAATCGGGAAGTATTGATATTTAGGGATAAACTAGGCTAACCTGTGCTTATGGTCTAGATGGCAAGGGTGAAGGACTTAATCGTGAAATCCGAATTATCTAGGCACGTCATTAATTCACGAAAGTGACCCTTTTTGATATTTAAGGCTTAGAAACCCCATAATTGCAAACATGAATTTAGAAACTAACTAAGTGTTGATTTGACCAAGTGATTGTATGCCGAAAGTCCCTAGACTTCCATCTCATTAAATCACAAAACTCCTTTTATTTGTTTGGTTAAATTGCTTTGCTTACTTTTAGACTCTCAATCGGGTATTGAACCCACAAAACCAATTTTTAAACAAACCCCCCCCCTTTTACTTTTATTGTACTGTTTTAGAATTAATTAATTTAGTAAAAAGTAATATTTCTCGTTTTCTTTGGATCGATACCTAAACTACTACAAGGATAGGTTGTATGCTTGCAACTGACCTATTATTGTGTACTAAGGTTTTATAAATTTAAAAGTGAAAAAATATATTAAATTGACCCATTATCCAATACCTAAAATACACAATAATGAAACAAAAAAAAATTGGAAAAACTAATAGCAAGTAAAACAAAACATAGTTGACACTAAAAATCTAATTAAAGACCAGTTGATGGCTCGTCCTTCGGATGAACGGAACGCGGTGGCAGACGCTTGGCCCTACGAATGTAGGGCTTTGCTTCAGGATGGCCCCTTGGACTTCGTCTTGGCTTTTGTCGTGGTGGCCACGGCCAGCTTCTCCTGAGATACCTCTCAAACCCTGGTGGTATCCTGGGAAGAGGCACGAATGGTTGGGGTGCGGCATTGATCACCTCTGGTTCTTCCTTGATGGCAGCCATCTGTTAAGGAGTATTTATCTTTGTGAAGTGTTGTACTATGTCCTGTTATAGAGTTGGAAGCGTCGCTTTGTCTCCCTCCAGAGACACAGATATCAATTATAATTCGACGATGGTTAGAATCATTTTTCATCCAGATTAACTTTTTCCTTATTCGAGAAAACGTTTCGATCTCTGAGAAGTAACATCTCTCGTAATCTCGGAGTAGCACTAATCTTAGAGTACTTAAGGCAACTTTTGAACTTATTCGAGAAGCTTCGAGTTGGATCTGTATCGGCCCACAAATTTGGGCCATGAGTTATCTACAAAAAATTTTTATAGTACCGACCTATGAAGTTTGGCCCAAGAAGTTCCGGGACCATAGAGTTGTGCGGGGACAACGAAAAATGAAGGAATTGTTGTGCGGGGATAATGGATCGACAGACTTGGTACCAAAAAATTGAGTTCACTTCTTAGGGATTAATACTTCAATGTGCTAGAGTTAATAGTTTACAGATCAATGTTTTTTTTTTTTTGATAAAAGTGGTTTAAAAACCACCAGTTTCATTAGAAACTAATTCGATCATACAAAATATGTCTTAGGACTGTTACAGGACAACCAACCAAATCAAACTGATTATCTAACCAACAAAATAATACTCTGATTGTTAGGCAATCAGAGCACTGCAGATACTTAGAGTATTACACAAAGCAAGAGATACATCATTCAACAAAGTTTAGATATTAGAACTAATCATGGAGGTAACTAATTGGCTATAGAAGAACTGGCATGAGATGAAGAAGCAGTTGGGTTAGAGGATTGCAAATAGGCTGCATCTGCTGCATCCAATTCTTCTCTGTCTCTAAGGTAATCCCGGAGGTCTGAATCCTCTAACCCAAGATAGGGTTCTTCCTCGGAATCCCAAGAGCTATTTTCCTCTGTGGAGGTAACGGTCTCTGAGAGGATTATAAGAGGACCTACCTGATACAATTGAGTGACATCCATTGGTAAAATCATGGTTAGTTTAAGAAAGGTCTCATCATTGTTAGATTTACACCAGAAAGAACATAATGCTATAATTTGGGAACCTATTGAAGCTAAAGTTGGTACAGTAGTGTTATTGAAGCAGATTTTATTTCTATTTAACCATATAATCCAAAGGGTTGTAGCTCGTATTAAATATATGAGTAAACTATCCTTTAGAGGGATACATGCATCTAATAGCCAGAGATCACTTATAGTGACTGTTATATTCCGAAATTTTTAAAATGTGATTTAATTGCTAAATCGAACTTTACACTAAATAAAATTTTCTAACTAAACTAATGATCGATCAGACTATCTGATTTATTTTAATCCAGTCTAAAATTTCAAAATAACGGAACTATGAATTTTTGTACCGTCAGATTTAAGAGTTAAAAATATGTATACATAAATAAGACACATTTATATATAAACAATAATAGATAATATATAATTATATAAGCATATATATGTACAAGATTAAAGATTTAGTTAAAATTTTAAATCTCATTCATTCGTGAATTTCAGAAGTTGATCTGATAAATAGATTATATATATATATAAATTAATGTCAAATTAATCGGGTTCTAAATTAGAACGATAAAAATTCTAAGAATTTGTGACAAATTTCCAATCAATTTCGTTGAAATCCATTTGGTTTATTCATTCTTGAAGCCATTAAAACATCCATTTAATTCCTGAATTCATTTCAACCCTTTGATCTTAATCTGCAGCACAAATCTTAAAGCTGGGGTTTTAAAAACCGCAACCTCTCCTCTCCTCTCCATTCTTCTCCTTTCCCCTCTCTTACTGACCCCCGACCCCTCCTTTCTCTCTTCCTTTCCGCCATGGTCTCCTCTCCCGTGAAAACCCTAGCTCCCCTCTCCTTTCACTCTCTGAACTGCGGCCCCCACTGTGACCATTCTCCTCTCTTGTTTGTGCTTCCTGGAGACGGTTTAAATGGCTCGATGGTACCTTTTTCCCTCCCGCTCGTTACTTGTGCGTGCCCGATTTTCGCCACTGTCTCGTCTCTTGTCAGATGCCGTACAGGAGAAGGTGAGACGAGAGATGGCCTTGCACCTGCTCCCTGACCCGTTTGACTCGTGCCTACCCTGTCAGAGGGCTTGGCCGTACTGATTATTGCGTGTGGTCTCTCGTTTTTCCGGATATATATATACCCCCTCCGCCTCTCCCCTTATTTCCTTTCTGGTTCGGTTTTCGCTCATGTGTTGAGGCTATTCACTCTATTCCCCTCCTTTTTCTGTGTTACTATGATCTCCCAAAACCCTAGGGTTTGGGGTTTTCGGTTCTGTGACTTGGCTGTTGCCGTGCTTGCTGGTGAGCTTGGTGATTGTTGTGACTGTTCTGACTGGCGCTTGCTTAGTGCCGTGCTGGTGTCGACCTGGTGCTGTTCTGGTATTCGCTTGGAGCTGGCCGTTCTTTTCCCAATCCACCTCGTGCTAGCTCAATCGGGTAAATTTCTATAGTGCTCGTTTATTTGATCGGATTTTTGCCTTATCGGATTGTTTCGTTAATTACACCTTTGCTCGGGTTGTTGATTTTCCCGGCAAAGGTGCTGCCTTTTGAGGCTGTTCTGACCTGTTGTGTGGCTGTGCTTTCCTTGCTCTGTTCTGGTGTTGTTGTGTGCCTTGTTGTGCATTGTTGCTGTGCTGACTTGTGTGCCTGGTTGTTTCTGTTCTGTGCTGACTTGTGTGCCTTGTTGTTTCTGTTCTGTGCTGACTTGTGTGCCTTGTTGTTTCTGTTCTATGCTGACTTGTGTGCCTTGTGCTTCTGTTCTGTCAGCTGTGCTGACCAGTGTTGTTACTGGTACGGCTTGTGCCTGATTTGTTTTGCTGGTTCTGTTGATGCTTGACCTGGGCTATGCTGTTGTGCTGGTTGTGCTTGATTGTGTGTATGTGCTGCTGGTGCCAGTGGTACCAGCTCAGTGAACTGCTGGTACTGTGCTGAATTGTTGTGTACCAGACCTTGACTTGACAGGGACCAAAATGTAAATAAATTAATTTGGGGGTTGTTTGTGCAAAATACAAACCCTTGGAAGTATTTAAAATCTAAGGGGCCATGGTGAAATTTTACATTAAATTTGGGCTTGGCCCTTTTACTTGTTGAGTTCGGCTGAAAATTTATTGGGCTTAGGCCCAATCCGAATTGGACTTAATTAATTAAGGGCTTGGATCCTTTTTCTAAATTATGGGCCTTTAATTAAATTAAGTGAGAATATGATTGTTAAGTCAAATGGGCCGAAAGGTATAAAGGAATTGACGGATTAAAAGACGGCTTTTAAAAATTTAGGTTTTAATAATGTAACCGAATAAAACCGGATGCTTATGTAAACTTAAATTTATTCGGGAAATGATTAGAAAAGTCCAGGGCACTGTTGCCTCGATAAAATAGCTCATAACATAACTTGAGCATATATTCGCCCGATATTGGACACTATATGATCCCGAAACAAACCAAATTAAAACACCTAACACATTAAACTAAAATAAAAGTTTTATAAAAAGTTTTTAAAGTTAAAATAATTCTTTTAAACATTTTTCGAAGTTGTACGAAAATTCGTTGTTAATTATTAAAGGACCAATTTATTTAGCAACGGAGAGTATTTATTGGACATAGATTCGAAACGACTAATTAAACGTAGAAATTAATTTAGTTATAAAAATAATGAATTGCGCGACTTAGGAATAAATTAATTAGAAAATGCGTACAATAATTAAAGGTTCCGTTTTTAAAATTTTATAAAAGAATTATACATCGAAAATATATAATTACTAAACTATATTAAAACGGATTATAAAAATTGTAATGATCATACAATCAATATATTTTTATTAAAATATTCGCATTAGAGATTTTTGATTATAAATTTACTTTCGAAACCGAATTTTGATCAATTAAAATTAATTGTAGTCCATTTAAAATAAATCAAAGTAGATAGGCAATTAGAATATATTAGTTAAGTAAAACCCGTTAACTTACCGTAACTCTTGAACAGTTATTTTATTACGAATAATTCGACATTTGAGTTTACACAAGCAAGATATCTTCAAATTAAATCATTAGAATATAAATTTAATTAGGATTAAATTAGATTAAATTAGACCAAAGTGAATGATCAATAGTCGACGAACTTATAAATTAAGATTTATGCGAAGCTCGATGACATGAAATTAATTAATTAATATACGCCTAATCGGATCAGTCAGACTGACTGAATCGGTAATTTTATAATACCGAAATAATCAAGAAGTTGACTTACACATTAAGTGGGACAAGGGTTAGAATAAAATTAGCATAGATTTTAATTAGTTTAAATTACGTGATCACAGATCAGTCAACTCCGTACGAGTCCGACCCGTGGACCGATCCGACTGACTCGCAGTTCGGAGCATACGCGGAGCACGCTGATTACTAGCGACAGAGACTCCAGCCCCCTCAGGTGTGGGATATCTGAATTATTTTCTTTCGTGGGCGTACTCTTACCAGTCGATCCATCTGACCTGACATCCGCACTTTATTTTAAGTAGTTGCATTAAAACTTTAGAGCATGTTTATCCTTTCTGCACTGTAGGTAGATTTGCATAAACCTTGAAAAACCTGAATTTACTGTGTTTTAGGAGTAGAATAATTAAATAATATTATAAATATATTATTAGAATATTAGGTTACTAGTTGTCTCCTTCTCGTGGAAGACAATATATTATTATTATAATACGTGCATACGCATGCATTGGTGAGAGCTGAGCAGAGCCGAGTGACTTCGTTCCGTCTTGGTGTCACTTGGCATGGGACGGCCCGACAGCCACTGAGCTGAGGGTCACTTGATCCTTGGATGGCTTTAGGATTATATTATATATATACACTTGATATATATACCCTTTTTCGATCATTTTACTGTTTGACGTGAGCAGTTCCGATCTCGAGTTCTGTGGCACGATACGATTCGGGATTTATTCCTTCCCTACATTAGGAGCTACTTTGCCTAGAACGGATTCTAAGGTCGAGCTACGGGAGCCTACGGGAGCTACGGGAGTCAACGGGGGTCAACGGGAGCCTACGGCTGTGCCGGGCTCACACCGGACTCATTGACCGGACTCATAGCCGGACTCATAGCCGGACTCAGCAGGAAGCTGGTCTCGAGCCTTGTGGAATCATGCGTGGTGTACCTATTGGACTGGCCGGACGGTAGAGTTCTCTTCTGCTCATGAGGAAAGAGATTAACTTTTTACGACCTGCATTGTATGATTTCTCCTATTGGATATGTTTGGGTGATGAATCGTTAGGTGAGATGACACATCGGATTTTGATATAACCATCGGCTAGTGTGCTGTTCTTGTGGAGCAATGCGCGATGTCACTAGGCAACGTGTATCATTGCACTCTGATCATAGTCCTTGGATTATATTGTTGGATCTTGTGATCCTATTTGCACGGCACGGGGTGATTTACTTTATCCATATTATTATTATTGTTATTGTATTTGGGCACACAGTGCAAGGAGTACTGGATTCCGACTTGATTTATATCCGATATTACACCTTGATTTTATTTTGGGTTTATTCTGCATGTTGGCATAATAGAATAATCACATCATGGCAACATTCAAAAGTATTATAAATTATATTAGATACTATTATAGGTTCACACATGTGCATATTTTAATTATATTCATTTTATAAATAAAAGTGCTTTGACCGTAGAGGATTCCCTGAGGGGATAATTCTGGGTCACATACTGGGCGATTTGTCGCTCACCCACAAGTTGTTTCGTGGGTTTTAGGTACAGATTCTGGCGGTCCGCAGCAGGAGATGTCAGGAGTTGTCCCCGAGGGCCACGCCATTTGACTTAGTTAGGGTTAGACTTTTGACTAGGTTTACGAGTCCCGCATTTCCTGTGATATATATACGGGCTCGGTAGATCATGTATCCCCTTTCATTAGACTGATGTTATTTTGGATCCGAGACGGATCGGACTGTATGATATTTATATTTGTATTTGATTATCTGATATGTGACTGATGCTGATATTTTATATTATTATGTTTCCGCTGTTGCTTGATTTTTACTTTGTTTATTTTAGCCTTGCGTGCTTAATGATTAATTAAGCACGAGGCAAGGTTGATCACACCTTAACCCAGAATTCCTGGTTTAGGGTGTGACAGTGACACAGTCAAATGTGAAATTGTTGTGTGTTGCTATCCAAGACCAGATAGCTGATATAAAGGGACAGGTAACAAACAGATGATCTATGGTTTCATTTTCATTGCAAAAATGGCACTTATGGTCCCCTGCCCAACCCTTTTTAGCTATATTATCTTTAGTCAGTATTTTACCCTCCCTAATTAACCAAATAAAGATTTTAATCTTTAGGGGTATTTTTGTTTTCCAAAGTGTTCTATAGTCTTTATCCTTAATCCCACCATAGTCTAACCAAGTATATAATGAAGGAACAGTAAATTGGCCTGTTGTGGACCATCTCCAGTAGATTGAGTCAGGGCTTATGGTATCAGTACAAGGTGAGGATAGATAAAAGGAAGATGAAAGTTGTGTCCATTCTGTGAGAAGGACTCCAATGAGTTGTCTAGAGAATTGAATTGAGATAGAGTTATTGAGAAAGGCATTTGAGACAAAAATGAGGGGGTCTAGAGCTATTTTAAAGAGGTTAGGATAAGTGCAGTATAATGCACATTGTCCTTGCCATCTATCTAACCAGAATAGAGTGCTATGGCCATTACCAACCTGTCTATTTATCCCTAATTCTACTATACTTCTTATGGATATAATACCTGACCAAAAAGAGGAAATTTGTTTTCTATGGCCATTACCAACATGTGCTATGGCCATCACCAAGTTCGTAATTTGTTTTCTATTTTGGTAATAAGGGGTTGCCAGTCAGATTTGGATAATTTTTTCCCATGCAATGGGACTCCTAAATATGTGATGGGTAAAGAAGAAAGTTGGCAACCTAATTGATTGGCTAAACTAACTGATAGGTCAGTGGATATGTTGAGAGGGATTAGTGCACTCTTGTGGAAATTAATTGAAAGGCCTAACAGAGATTCAAAACCAATTAATAGAAATTTCAGGTTTTCAACTGATAAGCATAAATTATATACACATTTGATCTATATTTTGGCAAATTCTAACACCAAATATCTTGTATTTCAAATAAGAATTGATTAAAATATACCTAGAATTAAGTTACTGCGGTTGTTTGACTATTAAATGCAGGAAAAGGTGAAAAACTGAAGAAAATGACATCCAGTGCGGACGCACTCAGCACTTAGCCGCATTTCCAAGATCACAGCAAACCCAGGAATTTTTCCCGAGCGTAATGCGTCCGCACTCAGAAGCCAGTGCGGGTCAGCCACCCGCACTCAATACTTAGCCAATTTTCTTGAGCTCCAGAACAACACAGTAATTTCACCAGTGCGGATGATGCACCTGCACCCATATCCGATGCGGACGCACTGAGGAGATCTCGCAGGAATTTTCCTAAGTTAAATAAGGAAACTCATAATCCAGTGCGGATCAGCCACCCGCACTGAAGCCAGTGCGGATGCACTGGAGCCGCAGAAAGCCAAATTTACACAGTTTCAACACGGTTTCTATTTTTGGCACTTCATCGACGTGTTTGACAGCTAAATATGAACAAGACAACCTGGGAATTAATCCGAATATAGCCCCCACTCACCTCACAACTATCCTTCTTAATTGGGCATAATCCTTGGCTATAAAAGAGGAGGTTCATTCTCATTCAATCATCCATTATCTCATTCTCTCTCTCCACACACACAATACTTAGCGATAAATTCTGAAGTAAGGAAAGCTTTCAAGCAAGGAGAAGAAGGGTTTCCTGAGCAAGATTCGGCAAGATAGAGGTTCTTGATTCAATAAAGGGTGTAATTTCTTTATTTCATTTCTTCTTACTTTGCCAACTTTTTGTAATGGATCTCTCCATGAGGGAGTAGTTCTCTCTCTAGGGGTTTAGGTCAATGCATGAACTTGTTTAATTGTATCTTATTCGGTTATTTGTTTTTGTTATGATTATTTTATGGGATTTGATGTTAATTTCTGTGATTTATCATTTGTGTTAATTACATAATTAGTACTTGAAATCGCAGTAGTCCCGTGTTGGATTCGAAAGAACCAATATTGCTAGGATGAGAGGAGAGTACCAAATTATGAATGCAAATACCCTAGGTTTGGATTAGGATCTAACCAATTTGTAATCTAAGCCGGAACTACAGAAATTAGGGTTAGGAATTTGGTGAAGGACCTAACCGTGAAGGCAAACCCTAATTATGACATCTCAAATCGAATCGGGTATTGGTATGAAGGACTTAATCATGAAATATCAATATTTGAGAAGAAGAGAGACTAACAAGAGCATATGGTCTAGGTAGCTTGGATGAAGGACTTAATCGTGAAGTTCGAATTACTTAGACACGTTATTAATTCACGAAAGTGACCCTTAATAACATATTAGGTTAGAAACCTCATCAAATCATACATGAACTTAAATAAATACCGAATAGATAGAGTTAGCAAGGGATTGTAGACCTACCCCTAGATCTTCTCAAACTAGAAAGCAAATCAATATTTATTTCCTCAATTTACTTTTATTGTTTTAGAATTTCTCTCTCTCGGGTATTGAACCCAAAACTAGAAATTGTTAGAACAAACCCCCCCCCCATTTACTTTTATTGCACTTTCCTTTATTATATTTTTCTGAAATTTATTACTAAAGTTTTAGCATAGTAATTAAACGTACTCCATGTGGATCGATACCCGACAATATACTACACGGTAGGATTGTATACTTGCAATCTGAACCAAAAAGTGTATTTAGGGTTAAAAGGTACATCTCATTGTATTGAAGCTTTTTACCATACCCTTTGGACGTATCAAGTTTTTGGCGCCGTTGCCGGGGAGTATAGTTTAATTCTAAGTTTTTACTTTACAAATTTATTTCAGATTTTTGTTTTCTTTTTGTTTGAGAGCCAACCTTACTTCTTTTTCAGCTTTCTATGAGCTTTGGGAGAACCCCTTTAGTAACGCTTTATTACGAAGAAGAAGAATACTCAAACATGGCTACCCGATCCCTACCCATCAACCTCAATAGCCACATAGAGAATCCGGTTTTCGAATGAGACAACCAAAACGCACATGACAACCGAGATGATCTATCCGTTCATGACGGAAGTTCCCGTGTACGAGGAGTAACACTATCTTCTAACGGGAACAACAACAACAACGACAATGGAAACGGAAATGGCCGTAACCGTCAACAAGGCCCCCGCTTCGGTTTCATTCCTCATGGCCAAGATCCACGCGACATCAAGCCCTATCTCATCCACCTACTTGGTCAAAACCAGTTCGGAGGAGCCCTAAATGAAGATCCACATGCTCATTTGGCGGTTTTCGAAGAACATTGTGACACTTTCGCTCGAGAAGGAGATGACCTAGACAACCTCAAACTCAAATGCTTCCACTTGTCCCTCCGAGACAATGCAAGAACGTGGCTAAGAACCGTCAACCGGGACCACATTGAGACATGGGACGACATGGAGAAGTTATTCTTAGGAAAATACTTTCCTCCATCCAAAACCCAACATTTCCGGAAGAAGATCACAACGTTCAAGCAAGCCGAGGGGGAGTCTCTAACCGAGGCATGGGATTGATGGGCGGAGCTCCAACGCTTATGCCCTAACCATGGCCTTGACATGTGGTTGTTTTTCCAATTCTTTTATGGAGGTTGCACTATAGCTACTAAGACTCATTTAAATTCAGCTGCAGGGGGAAACATGTCACGAATAGATCCGGCACAAGCCATGGCAATGATTGAGGATATGGCGATCAACCAAATGGAATGGAAGGCCGAGCGAGGGGGACGAGCCCAAAGCACACCAGGAATCATGAAGGTTGACGAGGTCACCGCCTTGAGAGCACAAATGGAGTCCCTTACAACATCAAATGGCTCAAATGCAAAATGCAAAGTCCGTGATGAAAAAGGCTCCATGCGGCATATGTGGAGAGGCGACTCATAACACCGCCGATTGCCAAGTCCTTATGGAAGGAGAGGAGGTAGAACAAGCGAACGCCATGTTCTATAATCAAGGCGATAAGAGGAACGACCCAATCTACAACAAGGTTAGGCAGAATGACAATTTCAATTCATACAACCCTAACAATAGGTGGAACCATCCGAACTTCAAGTGGAAGACCGAGAATAATAATTCCAACCAATATCAAAGCCGGCCCAACCAATATCAAACCACTACCACCTACCCTTCGCTATGAATACTTGGGGGAAGATGAAACATACCCTGTGATTGTCAATTCCGAGCTCAACAAAGAATAAACCGAGAAGCTTCTACACGAGCTAAGGCTACATCGGAAGGCAATCAGGTACACAATCGATGACCTAACCAGGGTAAGTCCATCCTTTTGCATGCATAGGATCCTAATGGAGGATGACCACAAACCCACCATTGAAGCTCAACAAAGGCTCAATCCGAATCTTAAGGAGGTGGTGAAGAAAGAAATCCTCAAACTACTTGATGCCGGCATCATCTACCCGATTTCTGACTCCAAGTGGCTTAGCCCGGTTCATGTAGTACCAAAGAAGGGAAGCACAACAGTAGTGAAGGGTGAAAATGACAAAATGATCTCTACGAGGGTGATCACCGGGTGGAGGATGTGCATCGATTACCGAAAACTTAACAATGCAACACGAAAAAATCACTTTCCACTACCATTCGTGGATCAAATGCTCGAACGACTAGCCAATCACACACACTTTTGCTACCTCGATGGGTACAGTAGATTCTTCCAAATCCCTATACACCCCGAAGACCAAGAGAATACGACTTTTACTTGCCCCTACGGCACGTTCGCGTACCGAAGGATGCCGTTTGGTCTATGCAATGCCCCAGCAACTTTCCAAAGAGCCATGATGGCTATTTTTTCGGATTTATTAGAAACTTCCGTGGAAGTCTTCATGGATGATTTTTCAGTTTTTGGTACTTTTTTGATGATTGCTTATCTAACCTAATTAAAGTTTTAGAACGTTGTGAGCAGGTCAATCTAGTGCTAAACTGGGAGAAGTGCCACTTCATGGTGCAAACGGGGGTTGTCCTAGGCCACATTGTGTCTTCCAAAGGCTTAGAAGTCGACAAAGCAAAAGTTGAAGTGATTGAGAAACTACCATATCCAACTTGTATGAAGGATGTGAGAAGTTTCTTAGGCCATGCCGGGTTCTATCGACGGTTTATCAAGGATTTTTCTAAAATTTGTAAACCTCTTACCAATCTAACTATGAAAGATGCAGAATTTAATTTTGATAAGCCTTGCATAGATGATTTTGATAGGATTAAGAAGGCGCTAATCTCAGCTCCCATTTTTCAACCACCAAATTGGGAAGTGCAATTCGAGATTATGTGTGATGCAAGCGATTTCGCCGCTGGGGCCGTGCTAGGACAAAGGATTGACAACAAGCCACATGTGATCTATTATGCGAGCAAGGTCCTAGATGAAGCACAAATGAATTACACAACCACGGAAAAAGAGTTCTTAGCCGTCATATTCGCTATCAACAAATTCCGGCCCTACTTGGTGGGATCCAAGGTGGTTGTGTACACCGATCATGCGGCAATCTGATACCTTCTAAGCAAAAAGGATGCCAAACCACGCCTAATCCGATGGATTCTCCTACTCCAAGAGTTCGACCTAGAAATAAAGGATAAGAAGGGAACCAAAAATTTGGTGGCGGACCATCTCTCACGCCTCACCAATGAATCGAAAGAGGAGGACATGCCCATTGACGATTCATTCCTAGATGAACAACTATATGAAGTCAACAATCTAGATGCGCCATGGTATGCGGATTTCGTCAACTATCTTACATGCAGTATAATACCTCCCTATCTAACTTATCAACAACGAAAAAAATTAGGGGTGGATGGTATCCATAGGATGGTTATGCAAAAAATTACTTTTGGGATGAACCGTTGTTGTTTAAGTTAGAGGTGGATGGTATCCATAGGAGGTGTGTACCCCAAGAGGAAACCGAACAAATTCTTAATTGTTGCCACTCGTCCGCCTATGGAGGACACGCTTCAACCAACATAACCGCCGCTAAAATCCTTCAAGCTGGGTTCTTTTGGCCCACGCTTTTCAAAGATGCTCATGAATACGTGCTTAAGTGCGATAAATGTCAAAAGACCGGCAATATATCACGAAGACACGAGATGCCACTCAACGGGATCCTAGAAGTGGAGTTATTTGATGTTTGGGGGATTTTAAAGAAGGGGACACGGTTCTATTGTACAACTCAAGACTCCGACTCTTTCCCGGAAAGTTGAGATCAAAATGGAATGGTCCATACAAAGTTGAGAGAGGGTATTTAACCATGGAGCAGAACAAGACCAAATGAGTCAGTGCGTCCACACTAACCACTAGTGCGACCGCACTGAACCTTATTTCATAGAATTCTCACATAATTCGCATTTTTTTTCAATCCATAGATCAAATGGAGCGTGATATCTCCATATTATATCTAAATTACAGCCCTGATTTACACTAAAACCTGTGTTTTAAAGCCTATAAAAGTGGACTTTTTACTTGTATTTCGATGAAATATGGTACTGCTATGCTTTGTTTGGTATTTTGCAGGAAAAAGGGCGAAAAACTGGATCTGACTACTTTTCATACGGTCCGTATGACATTCTGTACGGGCCGTACAAGATCTGCCCAACCACACAGAAGGTTCCACAACAGAGGAACAAAGTCTCCAAGACAAAGCACAGGCATACGGCCCGTACGGGATCCCCTACGGGCTGTAGGACGCAAATTCAGAAAATCCAGCTGGAATCTGAAATGAGCATAATTTAAGGAGGCCGAAAAGGAAGCCACTGGAGGCGTGATCTGGGGCATTAAATGAGATATTTCACACCAGAAAAAGGGGGATTTTCGTGGTTGAACCGGGGACAATCTTTCTTGGAGCAAAAGACAAGACAAGGAAAAAAGGAAGAGAAGTGAAAAATGCGAGTTTGCAACGGATCTTCGGATTTTCCACTGTTTTGTCATGAACTCTTTCATTTCTTGTTATTTGTGTTATCTTATGAACATGAGTAGCTAATTTACTTTGTTTCTAGGGCTAAGATGTAGTTTCTAGTTTGGCTTTGTTTGCATGCTACTTGGATTTTGTGTTGAATGCTTTGTTTTTACCTTGTCGTGTAGTATTTTGATTGCTTTATTTGTGCTTGCTTGAATTGATTAGTCATCCCGTTAGATGAATGCGCACATCTAAGTGTTAGGAGCCAAGTCTATGACATTTAATCCAACCGAATAAAGTATATAAAGTAGGGTGAAACCAAGGAGTACCTGTCACACCCCGGGACAACCCGCCACGTATTTCTACATAAGGCGTGTGCACATCACATACATTATCAATAAAGATATAAATAAAGCCACATTTATTTCATAGCAAAAGAGTCAAACAAACGATCACGGCCAACATGGCTGGTAACACAACACTGCCATGTCGACTCAATGTATCAATTATTGAATAATGAAAACAAACTAAGCAACATGTGGCCTTTTATCAAGTCTTATGTCTTCCCACTTAGTCTCACTCTTGTTCTTGCTCGAATCCTTCCTCTTCGTTACCTGGAACCCACATAAAAGTGGAACGGGTGAGAGATCGAACCTTCTCTCAGTGCGGGATTTAGTTCCAGCCCAGAGTTTATAAAATCTTTACCTTATTCTCACAAACATGAAAAGAAATAAAATGCGCATGTGTAACCTAATGCAATGCATCTACTATTATTACATCTACTTTCATATTCTTTTCACTTTCCACAATTAACCATTTACTCGCCAAACCAATGGGAAGTCCAACCAACATTGGAAAGGCCGCCGACCCGCTGGGAAGTCCAACCAACAGCGGAAGGCTACCAACTCACTGGGAAGTCCAACCAACAGTGAGAGGCTGTCTCACTAGACGGGGAGTCCACCCTACGCTAGATGTTGATCCGTGACGGGAAGTCCAACCAACGCCACGTTAATGGGGGGTCCGATCAAATACCAGACCCAATGTATACATCCCGATATGCAAGCATATCGGCCCCTATTCGCTTTCATTATCCGTTCGTTTCACATATATTCATTCAATCATACAATTCATGCCATGCTCAATACATCCTACTATGCAAGTCTTTTGGTCAACATATGGATCCTATCAATTCATGCAATTTATTTGTGTCTACTCAAGTCATACGAATGGTTCGAAAACAACATGCATAAATCCAACTAATGCCATAATAATAAACAGTTGAATGACAATTGGCAAGTAAAATAGTTTTATAAAGTCTAGGAAACCCGCACCTGTTGTCGTAGGGAAATCGCTAGGCGTCTCGAGATCTTCTAGGATTCCAGAGTTCGGACCTAAACGACATGTATACATTATTCCTAAATTAGTGCTGCATATTAATTATTATATAGTTATTTGATCTCTGCCTAAACTATTTATTATTCCTAGAGTATAGTTACTTGATTAAATCGTGAAAGGAAATAAGATAAAGAAGTATCAAGTATAAAATAAAGTAAGAAGGTGCTAGATAATATAACTGAAATCAACTACTCGTTAAAATATCTAACAGAGAACCCAGGCGCGCAAAAAGGAAATTCATTAAAATCTCAAGATGTTGAACACTTAGATCGAATAACAGAAATTAGTCTCTAAAATTCAGTAATCAGATATGCAATGGGTTATTTAATACAAAAATAAAATACAGAGGCTTATTAAATCGTAGACATTTAATTTTATTATTAATTTAAATGAATTATTGAATGAAGAGGTATATAAATTTTGGCTGAGACAAATAACAAATTAAATGAAAATAAATGAAAGATATAGGGTATAAATAATTTAATAAGGCATATTAAATACAAGAGTCTTAACTTTATTAACTTAAGTAAATTGTTAAATACCAAATCTTTATTAAACTCTGTTGAGATGAAAAAGGTCACACCATACGAAATGAGTTATAAATGGAATCTTAATAATTATGTATAAATATAATACTAATGAGATCTTGGGATTTGTGAATTGTGAAACAGATCTTTGAAATTAATGTATCCGAATATCTTGTAAAAACATGGTAAGTAAAATATTAAAAGAAGGTATTATCCGATTCTACTATTAGAGTAATTTCTAATTCCATATATTTTCTTGAGTATTACAACTCATGGGAAAAATAAAATAAGTAGCAGAAATTCATGATATCATCTATATATATATTTACAAAACTAATTCGGCTTTTTTTTTAGTGGAAAGGAAAAGAATAAATTGTTAGAGAGAATTATTAGAATCATTGTATGAGATTCAAAGTTATCGTTACTTCAACCATTGGAACATCTAAGGTTCCTTTTGGAGTTGTCATCGTAACATGACCCGTATAGGTGTCTTGCACCGATTATAGGTCGGATTATGCATAAACTAAAACGAAACAAACAACAATAGACTAAGAACAAGAATCAAACCAAGCCGTATAGATGTTATACATCGTTTATGCCTTGGATTTCAAGAAAAGTACAAGAAGGAAAAATAGAACAATCAAAATTAATATGCTATATGGAAGAATAGCCGTGGCTTAAGTACTTGTTTATTTGATATAGAGATTACTAATTTATTCAAGCTAAGAATCAATAATTTAATTTATTTGAAGTTAGATGCTTACCTTGGGGCCGACAGAAGCAGGTGGTTTAGTTTGTATATTTTTTATATTTCTTTGTTTTGTTTTGTTATAAGAGAGAGTGTGTCGGCTGTGGGGGGGGAAAATGTGAGGGGGTTTAAATAGGAGTGATTAGGTTTAGTAATTTAATTGGGGAGTTGGGCCTAACGTTGTGGGCTTAGGCTTTTAAATTAATTTTGCTTGAGCCTCTTAACAATTTTAATTATATCTGCATAATAGAATGATTTAATTCAATAGTCTAAATCTGTCCATTACCTAACTTCCGTAGTGTTACAGTACCTGAAAGGTGAAACTTTCCTTGAGGCGAAAGTCCTTGGATACTTTTAGTAAACCAACAAGTAACTTAGATAAATTAAGCCAAAATGCGAAAGTTGAGGTTTAACGCATCTAAGAGGGAAGTATTTGAGTCCGGTAATCGGGTAATGGGCCAAAATGCGAAAGTTGAGGTTAGGTATCTAGATCTGGTCGATAGAAACCCTAAACACTAGTATCAATGCAGAAAACAGTAGCTGCAGCATTAACTCGGGGTCCCCTACGGGCCATACGGGAATCCGTACGGACCGTATGCCTCGGGGCTGAACAGAAATGAAATATGAACCCTGGAAACGCCTTTTTATCAATTGGAAACAACTTTAATTCTTTTTATTGTCTTTTAAACTTTTCATAAATCATTAGAATTGTTAGAACCGAACCAAACCAATTTCTCTCACTTCTAGAATCTCAAGTATTTTAAGACGAGTCCGGTCATTTTCTTCCGTCCCTGTGGATCGATACCTGAGCATACTCATCGATAGGATAGTACACTTGCTATCTGATTTGACAGAGTATAACCAAGGTTTAAAAGGTATAGCTTGCTATACTGAAACTTTGTAAGCATATATTCTGTGCGAACAGAGCGCAAATCGAAGAGGACTAGGTCTGGAAAAAGGAAAGGGCAGAGCTGTAACCAACCACTTCCATATCCACCTGCTTTGCCTCTAAACCATGATCAAGAGATAAGGCTGAACCTTCTGGAGTACCAACGTAACATCGAACCATCCTGGTGGATCTGCCCTTACACCTTGCAGACATTGGGACTCACGGAAACGGTGCAGATGTTAACCCAACGGCTTGGGTTGTGGGATTTTCTATGTGATGAGGTCGAGACCTACAAGAAGATCACCATCGAATTCCTCTCCTCCTATGAATTCGATAGGGCTTCAAGAACCATGAGCTTCAATCTTGGGGGCTATCACCATGAGTTGCACACCACAGAGTTAATGACCGGTCTCAGATTACCAACCGAGAATGTTGAACAGATGTGCACAACCCTCCGATTCTACCAGGACATGAATGAGCACCAATTCCGAGTCCTCACGTGCCATAAGGGCGAGCTTGGGAGGCAGCGGGTCAAGAATGTTCTCCACCCGGCAATACGTTATCTCCAACGGGTACTCTCTCACACTCTTTTTGCCCGAGGGGAGACCGCTTCGGTCTTCAACTTCGGAGATATGACCTATGTTTGCAGCATGCTCCGAAGAAATAATGAAGAGATGCGTTACATGCCACACCTCGGGTATCACTTGGCCAAGCATATAGACAATGTGGCGCACAACAGGCAATCGGGGGGCATAGTTCGCATTGGAGGCATCATCACTAAAATTGCACGCCACTTGCACATACCATTCGGAGATGATGTGGTACCGGGCTACACTCTAGTGGATGTCGCTGGGTTGGAAAGGGCAAGACTGATCAAGTTCAATGACATCCAAGAGGCATGGATCAACTTGGGACCGAGCAACATCCGACACCGGTTACCTCTACAAAATCAGCTTGACCCATTGAACTACAACTCGTGGAAAATCATGGATGACCCACTTGAGCCACAGGAGCCACTCCCCCAACCACCTCCTGAGCTTCATGCTGGTCCACAAGCAGCTGCCGATCCACAACAAGCCGCTACCGGTCGACAACAAGCCGCTGATGCCGCTCAGCCACAAGGATTTCCGACGGCTCAACAAATGTGGGACTTCATGCAATCTATGCAAGCCTCAATGCAAAACATGCAGACATCTTCTGGTGACTTGCGCCTACATGTTGACCGCCGGATGGACACCATCGAGCACCGTTTGGATAAGGTGGAGACCGAGGCCGCATGCACGAACTACTATGCTAGGCAAGGAGTCCAGTTCAACAATCCTGATTACGAGGACGATCCACCCACACCTCTACACCAAAGAAGGGCAGCCATCCGGAAAGAGCAAGAGATGGCCAGAACACGTGCTGAGGCGGCAAGACTTGCAGCCGAACAACAAGCAGCTGCAGCAGCTCAGGCCGCACCACAAGTCGCCGATGAGGAAGAAGAGGAAGACGTCGGCGAGGACATGGATGAGGATCAGGATTGATCTCTTTACGCACTACCACCACCTTTCGCTAGTACAGAATATCATGTTTCTTCTCTCTTTTTAGTTTATTTTTACGCATTAAGGACAATGCTTAATTTAATCTTGGGGGATGGGAAGAAATTGTATCTGCATGCATGTTTATTTTTGTGTTTTTTAGGATTTATAACTTTATTTTTACTTGACCATGAGTAGGATTTGTGATTTTGAACTTAATTGATTGAAATTGCGAATTTGTCAAGATGTTTTATGAGGTTATAAAAAAAATAGAGTCTTGCATAATTGGACTTAATTGTTTGAAAATGCATAAAGTTTAAAATCATGTTTAATTTTTGTGTTAAAAGTTGGCAAAAACATAATTTTTGACAAATTTGAGGGATTGACAAACAATTAGGAAGATTTATGAGAATTTTAACAAGTTTTTAGTAATACCCTTGGAATGATCGGAAATAACCACGTAATTTGGCGAAAAACTTTGTGGGAATAGAGATTTATGAAAATGAATTCTTATGGATTCAAATTTCTTTTCAAAAAAAATGCAAATTGTTTGTGAAAAATGAATTTAGAAAGATCGAGATATCCATAGGTATGATTTAATGCCTAAGGATGTGTGTATTCATGATATTTTGCAAAAATATTGAAAAAATGTTTAAAATTGGAAATTTTTAGAAAAGAGATTCCACTTGCTTATGCTACAGCGATATGACGTACTTGTAGCAACGAATCATTGACACTTTGCTCCGCTAGTTTGCTCGATAAAGTGACCGGGTTCGCACTAAACATGTGAGTTCGTGTCATGGAAGGGTTGAACCAAGAGCATGCAAATTGCACTTTTGAATTAAAATGGTTGGATATGGTTAACTACCTATAACTAACCAGTTTTGTTCTAAGGATAAAGATTTATTGTGTCATAAAATAAAAGCAACAACAAGAATAAAGATTTGCAAATATCAACATACGAAGTCCGCGACTTTCTACCCTAGGCTTTATTTAAGCTTGGGGGAATTTGTTTAAAATAAAAAAGGAGCAAATTTTTGTATCAAATTTAGATATCCAAAGTTTTCAAATTCTAAATTCTTTAAGGAAATAAGGGTTAGAGTAATCAAATTGTGGGGTGAAACATGATTAGCCAAGGGTTGCACTTTAGATTTGTACAAAATTTACATGGAGATTTCCAAAATTTTGTCAAGATCATACAAGTTTTTTGAGAATTTTGAAAAAATGTGTACTTGATATGGGGTTAATTTAGAAGATTGAATTGTGTTCCATGCTTAGATGTTGCTTGGGGACAAGCAATGTTCAAGCTTGGGGGAATTTGATAAACATAAATTATATACACATTTGATCTATATTTTGGCAAATTCTAACACCAAATATCTTGTATTTCAAATAAGAATTGATTAAAATATACCTAGAATCAAGTTACTGCGGTTGTTTGACTATTAAATGCAGGAAAAGGTGAAAAAATGAAGAAAATGACATCCAGTGCGGACGCACTCAGCACTTAGCCGCATTTCCAAGATCACAGCAAACCCAGGAATTTTTCCCGAGCGTAATGCGTCCGCACTCAGAAGCCAGTGCGGGTCAGCCACCCGCACTCAATACTTAGCCAATTTTCTTGAGCTCCAGAACAACACAGTAATTTCACCAGTGCGGATGATGCACCTGCACCCATATCCGATGCGGACGCACTGAGGAGATCTCGCAGGAATTTTCCTAAGTTAAATAAGGAAACTCAGAATCCAGTGCGGATCAGCCACCCGCACTGAAGCCAGTGCGGATGCACTGGAGCCGCAGAAAGCCAAATTTACACAGTTTCAACACGGTTTCTATTTTTGGCACTTCATCGATGTGTTTGACAGCTAAATATGAACAAGACAACCTGGGAATTAATCCGAATATAGCCCCCACTCACCTCACAACTATCCTTCTTAATTGGGCATAATCCTTGGCTATAAAAGAGGAGGTTCATTCTCATTCAATCATCCATTATCTCATTCTCTCTCTCCACACACACAATACTTAGCGATAAATTCTGAAGTAAGGAAAGCTTTCAAGCAAGGAGAAGAAGGGTTTCCTGAGCAAGATTCGGCAAGATAGAGGTTCTTGATTCAATAAAGGGTGTAATCATTTGATTCATTTCTTTATTTTATTTCTTCTTACTTTGCCAACTTTTTGTAATGGATCTCTCCATGAGGGAGTAGTTCTCTCTCTAGGGGTTTTGGTCAATGCATGAACTTGTTTAATTGTATCTTATTCGGTTATTTGTTTTTGTTATGATTATTTTATGGGATTTGATGTTAATTTCTGTGATTTATCATTTGTGTTAATTACATAATTAGTACTTGAAATCGC
Organism: Carex rostrata; assembly: GCF_964058835.1. Classification (NCBI taxonomy): domain Eukaryota; kingdom Viridiplantae; phylum Streptophyta; class Magnoliopsida; order Poales; family Cyperaceae; genus Carex; species Carex rostrata. The sequence continues at coordinate 761,137 of NC_135924.1, forward strand.
AGTAGTCCCGTGTTGGATTCGAAAGAACCAATATTGCTAGGATGAGAGGAGAGTACCAAATTATGAATGCAAATACCCTAGGTTTGGATTAGGATCTAACCAATTTGTAATCTAAGCCGGAACTACAGAAATTAAGGTTAGGAATTTGGTGAAGGACCTAACCGTGAAGGCAAACCCTAATTAGGACATCTCAAATCGAATCGGGTATTGGTATGAAGGGCTTAATCGTGAAATATCAATATTTGAGGAGAGGAGAGACTAACAAGAGCATATGGTCTAGGTAGCTAGGATGAAGGACTTAATCGTGAAGTTCGAATTACTTAGACACGTTATTAATTCACGAAAGTGACCCTTAATAACATATTAGGTTAGAAACCTCATCAAATCATACATGAACTTAAATAAATACCGAATAGATAGAGTTAGCAAGGGATTGTAGACCGAATGCCCCTAGATCTTCTCAAACTAGAAAGCAAATCAATCTTTATTTCCTCAATTTACTTTTATTGTTTTAAAATTTCTCACTGTCGGGTATTGAACCCAAAACTAGGAATTGTTAGAACAAACCCCCCCCCCCCCCCCCATTTACTTTTATTGGACTTTACTTTATTATATTTTTCTGAAATTTATTACTAAAGTTTTAGCATAGTAATTAAACGTACTCCTTGTGGATCGATACCCGACAATATACTACACGGTAGGATTGTATACTTGCAATCTCAACCAAAAAATGTATTTAGGGTTAAAAGGTACATCTCATTGTACTGAAGCTTTTTACCATACCCTTTGGACATATCAAGTTTTTGGCGCCGCTACCGGGGAGTATAGTTTAATTCTAAGTTTTTACTTTACAAATTTATTTCAGATTTTTGTTTTCTTTTTGTTTGAGAGCCAACCTTACTTCTTTTTCAGCTTTCTATGAGCTTTGGGAGAACCCCTTTAGGAACGCTTTATTACGAAGAAGAAGAATACTCAAACATGGCTACCCGATCCCTACCCATCAACCTCAATAACCACATAGAGAATCCGGTTTTCGAACGAGACAACCAAAACGCACATGACAACCGAGATGATCTATCCGTTCATGACGGAAGTGTTGGGGTTTACGGTGTTGTAACCAAAACCCGTTTAGGCTTAAGGTGCGGAATGACCGTAGAACAAAAATTTCTACAGCCAACTTAAGCTCAGGATTAAACGGGGTATGTCAGGAAACTTTCCAAGGCGGTCCACCTTCAGTATTCCTTTGGCATCAAAACCCAATTTAATCCTTTTTACATATCTACTCCATGATTGATTTCTAAAACTTTAATCTACTTACCAATTAAATAGATTAATATAGCATATTTATACCTTGTTTCCAAATCACAGTTAGAATGCAGACCGAGCGAGTAGAGCCTCACCAGGGAAGGAATCGACTCGGAGTATCACACGTGTGATACCTCTATCGGTTATCCACCAGGACTAACCGGAGAGCGGTTTATTTCTTCTCCCAGAAATACCGTAAACCGCGGAATTCTGCAAAAACACTATTCACAGGAAAAAGACGAAAACCCGTAAACACGAATTTTCGGTTGCTCAGTTTCATCAATAAGCAAAATTGACATACCGCGAAATTCGGTAAAACACTATTCATCGATCTCGTAAATATACTTCACAACAACCCGCAAGATTATACGTCAACTACGTATAACTTTCTTTTCTCAACCGAAACACTATTTGGGAGAGAAACTGAGAAAGAGAGAAAATACCGATCCGTTTCGACACGAAACGATATGAGTGAATTAGCGATTTTTCTCTCTACCCCTCCACCCTATTTATAGGGTTTAGGGTCGGTTGCCAAAAGACCAAAATGCCCTCCAAGTTCGGCCTATTTACAAGATATGCCATTGAATGGATAAGGATGACATGTCATGTGGATAAGATCGATGACGTGTCATCTGGATAGGATCGATGACATGTCATGCGGATAAGGACGAATCTGAAAAGACCCGAATGCCCTCGGCCCGAATACAAATAATATTCGTATAATTATTCTGAACAATTATATATATTTTTCTTGCGGTTGTTGTTTCGGTAATTTATACAACGTGTCCTGCACATTTATAAATTAACCGGTTAACTTTTATACAACGTGTCACACACGTTTATAAATTAACCAATGTTTTTGCTTGTTATTTTACATAACATTTATAATTTAATTATAACACGTATAATTAATTATAACCATCTTACTATTTATCATAACCAATTTATAATCAATCACAATAAGATTCTTCGATTAACTCCTATATGGTGTGACCCAATAGGATCTGTGTTATGTTGGTAAATAGAGTTAAAACTGTTTTAACTTCTATAATCATGAGCGGCATCTGGCAACACATCATGATCATCCAATTACACAGATGATGCTGTACTGTACAATATCACGATCCAGTAAACAATTTACTTGTGTCTGTTCTTCTGTCTCATAGCTATCAGATTAGTTTCAAGGTAGATGTGTGTCATCCTTGCTAACTGAATCTTTTCTTGATCTTGAGCAAATTATCAAATATAATTACTCTTGTAATTATACCGCTAGCAGATAATCTTACTCTATCAAGGGGCCCAGTGATGCTATAGCTCGTATAGAGATACGAGGGACAAATAGTATTCTTGGTAAACTATCACTTCCTCAGCTAAGCTATACATATGGAAAAGCTACCGTTATGACTGCTTTTTACGGACAGCGGTGGATAACAATCACACATACATATTTCTCAGTGGGAACGATAAATACCTCATACTGTAGAACGTGACACTGAATGAAAACATAAATGACACGAACACAATTCTATTTAATGTTTCATTCGGGGTTTGTCAAATACCATGTTCCTAGAACATGTATCTATGTGATTAAAATGACATCTTGTGTCAGGTGGTTTGTAAAACTTAACCATCTTTTAATCCACATACTAACCTTATCGCGGTAATTAGTGTTCCTGCTAATTACCTTGGTCAGTGACCTTTTAAGAGTATATATCATCTATATTACGGAGTTTCACAATTTCAGTCATGAACTCGAAATGATCCATAAATTCAATAATACTCAAGACAACAAAATGATATATAAATAAACATTCAATTCATGAACAAAGCTTTATGATAATTTATCGTATTATTGACTTCTAGATTATTACAAACTAACAGGAAGTTCCCGCGTACGAGGAGTAACACTATCTTCTAACGGGAACACAACAACAACGACAATGAAAACGGAAATGGCGGTAACCGTCAACAAGGCCCCCGCTTCGGTTTCATTCCTCATGGCCAAGATCCACGCGACATCAAGCCCTCTCTCATCCACCTACTTGGCCAGAACCAGTTCGGAGGAGCCTTAAATGAAGATCCACATGCTCATTTGGCGGTTTTCGAAGAACATTGTGGCACTTTCGCTCGAGAAGGAGATGACCTAGACAACCTCAAACTCAAATGCTTCCACTTGTCCCTCTGAGACAATGCAAGAACGTATCATCAACCATACCCTTTGGACGTATCATCAACCATTAATGGATTGGCTTCTAAAAAGATAAGGGTGTCATCTGCAAAATGTAAATTAAGTACTTTGGATGTGTTCTGGAAGCTTCCTAAACCAGAGATTAAACCAGCTGATTGGGCCTTCCCTAATATTTTGTTAAGTGAATCAGTAATTAAATCAAAAAGTAGGGGTGAAATTGGATCCCCTTGTCTTAGGCCGTTTTTACAGGGGAAGGTCCCTGTGTACCATTAAAGGATATACAAGTTCTGCTACTTTCTAAAATGTCTCTTATCTAACTGATGAATAAGGAACCAAACCCTCTAGCTGCTAGTATTTCTAATAAGAAATCCCAGTTAACTTTGTCAAAGGCCTTCTCAAAATCAAGTTTGAGAAGGATGCCTTGTTTTTTATTTAGTCTAATTTGGTGTAATACCTCATGAGCAATTACTATGTTATCTCCTATTAGTCTACCCTTGATAAAAGCTGCTTGGGAGTCATCAATTAAAGGGTCCATGACCTGGGATAGTCTATTTGTTAACAATTTTGTAATTAATTTAAAGCTACAGTTTATCAGACTGATTGGCCTATAGTTATGGATTGTTAAGGCATCAGATTTTTTGGGGATAAGACATATAGAGGCTAAATTTAATTTAGAAGCATCTAAGGATCTGTTATAGAAAGATTGGAATAAAAGAATGATGTCAGGTTGTATCAATTCCCAATAGGTTTGGTAGAACAGAAAAGGAATTCCATCAGGTCCTGGAGGCTTGTTGGGATTGCAAGAAAATACTGTGGCTTTGATTTTATCTAAGGAGAAAGGCATTTCAAGTGTGGACTGTTGTAGTGGTGTTAATTGTTCATGTGGTAGCCACAGATCAGGTTGTAGGGTAATTGTTCTGGTTGTTGGTGTACCTAACAATTCTTTGAAATAGGAAGTAATGTGGTCTTGTAGTGTTTTGGGATCATATACAGGAGTACCATTAATATCTAGGGATAAAATAACATTTTTCTTTTTCCTAATTGTAGCCGTGAGATGAAATTTTTTTGTGTTATTATCACCTTCCAAAAACCATTTTAATCTAGCTCTGGATTGCCAATATAATTCCTCCTCTTTGTAAATTTGGTAAATGGAGGTTTGGCATTCCTTCCAATGGTCATACTCTGTTGGTGTGAGGGAGTTTGTATTATGCAAAGTTTTATAGTGATCTAATTGTTCAAGGAGATTATCCTTTTTCCTTTTCTTTTCCCCTTGAATGTTGGCATTCCAACCCCTTAGTTTTTGTCTAAGGAATTGAAGTTTGAATTTCCATGAGTTACCCAAATCATGGGTTAAAGGAAAGGCTAACCACCATGAAGCAAGAAGATCTGAAAATCCCTCTTGAGAGATCCAAGAATTTTCAAATTTTAATGTTTTGGAAGGGATAGTTGAGATGGTATCAGTGTGGAGAATTAGGGGGTTGTGATCTGAAAAAACCCTAGGTAGGGATGTTCTGATGGAATGGGGATAGTGAGTTAACCAATCAGCGGTACATAAAAATCTATCTAATAGTGCTTTCGATAGGGAGGTCATGGATCTAGCCCAAGAGAATTTCCTATCTGAAAGTGGACATTCATGTAGGTCTAGTGTTGAAATAAGATTATTAAATCTATTACTAAGAATGTAATTAAAGGTTGGGCCCTGTTTTTCAGTTCTATTTCTAATGAGATTGAAATCTCCAAAAATTAACCATGCTGAAGGACCTAAGGATGATATGGTATACAATTCAGTTAGAAAGTCACTACGAAGAGTAGGTGATACAGGACCATAAACTGTGGTGATTAGCCATTCAAAATTTTCAGATTTATTTTTTAAGTGGACAGTAATAGAAAAGGTCATAATCCAGGTATTTATAATCCAGAATTTGGAGTCATTAACTCCTAAGAGTATCCCTCCAGACGATCCTTGAGAAGGTTTACATATCCAATGAGATATAGATGTGCTAAAGGCATTGAGTGTTCTATTATGAAAGAGATCTTTTTTGGTTTCTTGGATGCCTACTAAATCAATATGGTTATAGAAAAGAAAGTCTTTAAGAGCTCTTCTCTTATTTGGAGAACCTAGACCTCTAGCATTCCAACTAAGTATATTAACCATCTAAGTGTTGATCTTCTGAGGAAAGGTCAGTCAAAAAAGATCTAAGTTCAATTGGATTTGTAGGAGGGACTGAGGATTTAATAGAGAGAATGTCAGACAGTGTGGAATGAAATCTGGAGTTGTTGATATTTCATAATCTTAGGACAGAATCTAATTTCACTTCTAGATTACGCCCTAAATTAAATCCATTGATTTCATACAATTCTATAAGTTCTGAATCCGAGAGAGTAGGGTAAGGGAAGGAGGAAATGATAACATTACCTGAAGAAGGTCCTGGTTTGCTGCCACGTTTCTTTGGTGCCCCTTCCTTAGCTTTCAGGCGGAGACTATGCCTGGCTTCATCAGAAATGGTGGTATGGGCCTTTCCTCCTAGTCTGATTGCTGCTGGTGCTGCTTGATTAGCCGCAGGGACAGCTGCCGGATCAGGCAAAGGCTGATCTACTGCTGGTATTGCCAGAGCAGCATGAGCTTCTGGTGCTATAGTCTGAGCTACTGGTATAGCAGCCAAGGGAACTAGTACTGTTGGTATCGCTGCTTGGGCCGCTAATTCTTCTATATGCGCGACTGGTACAGCTGGTACTACTGTTGGGGATGCTGGTACAGCAGCCACTGATGCAGCTATCTGCTGTGGTGGGAGGTTCTGCACTATGGGGGAAGGCTCGGGGAGAGATGTGGAAGGCACTACAGCTGAGGGAGATGGTTCTACAGTGAGGACCGGTTGAGAGGAGGGAGCAGAAGGTAGAAGGAGCAATTCAGGAGGGGTTGAACTGGAGGGGGGTTGAGGAACAGGAATTGTTCCAGCTGAGTTCGTTACATTCCGTGATGAGGATTCTGGAATGTCACGGACATGCAGCTGCACCGGTTGGAAGCTGACAATGGGATTGAAAGTAGGTGGTGGGGAGGGTGATCGTGATCTCTTTCTTGAGTTATTGAAGATCTGACTACGAGAGTGGCCCCAAGGTGGAGAAGTGTCGTCATCCTCAATGAGTATTTGAATTAGGTGTGTAGTAGATTCGCCATTCTCGTCAGTAAAGATAAGGTTTCGATAGGCAGGGATTACTTCTTTGTCAAGAACCGCGATCTTGATGCGTGTGAGTTGAAGATTTGTGTGTTCCAGTGAGCGAGGGTCTGTGTCGACCATAATTCCTCCTAATTCGCGAGCCAATTGGTTGAGTTCTGGTTCACGCCATAAGTCGTGGGGGAAGTCGAAAATTTGGATCCAGAAATTCTTGAGTCGGCTGGCATTGTTAAATCTATTGAACTCGTAAGCTTGGATTGGGAATGGGATGTCACCAAGGATCAGTTGTCTCTCCTTCAAAACAGTGCTACGCCAAGCTAGATCTGGCGGGGCTATCAAGAATTGGTTGTTAGGGAGCTCCCGGGCTATCCAAGACCATTAGGGAATGGGGAAGCGGCGATGTAGGTGTGCCTGAATGTAGAGGGCTCCGAGATGGCGAGTATCTGTCAAGACTACTCCTTGGGATAGGGATAGCCGGAAGTTGGAGGTGGCAGGGGTGGCATGGTATCTCATTGGAGGGAGGATACTAGCTTCTTGAAGTTTTGCGGGGGAGAGGATTGGATGAGGAAACATGGTGATCGGTGTCAGAGCGTCAATTGGGAAGGAGGGTGGCTGGAGTGGAGTAGAAAGTGGTGGAAGGGAGTTGGTCGTGTTCTGCTGGGAGGGGAGTTTGTTAGTAGGTTGGGGTTGTTTAGTAGGTGGTTGTGATCTGTTGGATTGACAAGAAAAGGCTTTATGGCTGGTCTGCTTGCATCTGAAGCATGTGAGCGGGTTGCGACATGAAGTGGTGAAGTGACCTTGATCACCGCATTTATAGCATACGACGATTCCTTTCTCGGTAAGAGCACGCATCTTGGCCAGTTTGACTGAGGCAGGATTTTGTGCAGGAGGTAGGCGAGAGGGTTTGTTTGTTGTTGTGTGTGGGGGGGGGGGGTAAGCGAGGACGATGTACGGCGGGTTGTGAAAGAATGGCAGCTTTGACAACGTCGGTGAATGAAGGTTTTTGCGATGGCACAGAAAATCTATTGGGAGGAGGATCTTTGGGTCTAGGAGGTAGCGGATTGAGTTTGGGAACAAATGATGGCGGAGATGAATTAGCTGGGGTTTCTTGGGGAAGAGGAAGCGATGTGACAGGATAGGATGGTGGATGGAGTTCTTGCTGGTCGTTAGATTGTAGGAGAGAGACTGAGAGTTGCTCTAATGATCGGCGTAGATTTTCCAGGAGGTCAGATATTAACAAAGGAGAGGAGCCCATTAGGAGTTGGGCCTGGGTTATAATCGGGAGAGAGGATGGATCTTGATTTTCCGGCTCAGTTCTTGGATTTAAGAATGTACCCTAGACATACCTCTTACAACTAAGAGCAACAAGCAACAAAGTTAAAAGGAGGGATCTGGACCGTTCTTTTTAACTTGGCACAAATCTCAAAGCCCAATAATACTGCCCTAGCTCGAATCTCAAACCGACTGAAGTTTAATCTCAAATCGTAAAATGAATGTAATCCTCTGCAGTAGGATACGAATCCAATATGAAGGCGGTAGCAGCGTGCGCTCTCTTTACAGATCAATGTTAAATACTCGCATTTTATCCGCATGATTTAGTTGCCCAGTCCTTATTTTTTGGCATTTTGTGCGGGATTTTTTTGCGGAGTTGAGGCTGCATGGATTGTCATTAGCGTCCTATTGTTTAACATTTACTTTACTAAATATTGCTGCCAAATAACATTTTCTTCCAATAATTTGTTCTCATAGCGTGAACCTTTCTGCGCGCCAAACCACTTAGATATTAAAAAAAATATTTTAAAACCGTAACATTCAACCAAAAAATCAACTTTGAATAACTAAATGCTGCGGTTTTAAATGGTAAGAAACAAACGGAACCACATTCAGCTGTTAGTGACAAACCGATTAAGAAAAATAATGATTTGGCGCGGAATCAGATAACTGCACCATAATTTGGCGCGGAATTAGATAACTGCACCATGATTTGGCGCAGAATCAAATAACTGCACCATAATTTGGCGCGGAATCTCTTTACCTCTGTCGTTATAAATATATACCCTCTGTCGCCATAAATTATACCTCTTATTTTCCTTCTCCCAAAGAGTACTGATCGGTCCTTTCCAATAGTGTGGTACAACCATTATACAATATATGATCAATTGACTTGATTTGATACACAAATTGATCATACTTGGGAGTAAAAATAGGACGGAATATGATCAATTTACTTGATTTGATACACAAATTGATCATACTTTGAGAGTAAAAATAGGATGGAAGTGAACGATCATTGTTCCATCCATTTTCTATGTAGGATACTGTCACTTGAATTCGACAATTAAAAGACAGAGTATTTTACTCAACTTAATCTCCTATTTTGGTATTATTCTGGTTCTTAAAGTCTTGATTTTCAGTTTATTATTAAGCTTGATCTTTTTTACAAATACCACACTTTACATCCTCCTAAACCCGGAATTGGGAGGGCTTCAACCTACGATTCTCTCTTTGGACGGCACATTGGCGTGGAATTTATGGTCTTTTCTGACTAGCCAAAAGTACATATACAAACTTCTGACTCACAATAGCTATAAAATTCAAGCTTGATATAATATTATTTCTTCTTCATTCATTTCAAAATAAGTGGTGCAAAATGAACGTTGCATGTCTTAGTCTTAATCAAAGCTTTTCTCAATATTTTCAATTAATTTTTACGATGTGTATTAACCATCGATGTTTCAAAAACTGGACCATTAATCTACATGTTACATAACAACATAGTAGCTCAGAAATAACAATGGATTATTCGATTCTTTGTTGCAGGTTATTATATTCCGATGGATAAGAGATGGTTGCTTCTTGATAGCAGCAGCGCTGGTTATGTAAAGGGCATGAAGGACTTTGTTGCAATGGCTTTCAACAAGTTAGCTCAAAAAAACAAAAAATAAGCTTTGTTTCTCTATTTGGGAGGCACATTGGCGTGGAATTTATGGTCTTTTCTGACTAGCCTAAGTTACAAATACAAACTCTTTGACTCACAATATATAACTGTAAAATTCAAGCTTAATATAATATTATTTATTCTTTATACATTTAAATATGAGTGGTGCAAATTGAACGGTGCATGTCTTAGTCTTGATCAGAACTTTTCTCAATATTTTGAATTTTCTGTTCACTTTATTTCAAATCAACTAAACGATGCAAAAAAAACTAGCAAAAAATGTGCCAAATTAAATAAATGGTTCCTAGAAAAATATAAGCGGTTACTAATAAAATAATTAAGAAAATAAAAAAATCATTTCGGTTTTGTGTTATGAATAGAAATTAATGGGATAAGCAAAATTAGTAAGGACGGTATTTTTTAAGAATTACATATCTACTCCGTTGGGTAGTTAGCATAGCACATAATTTTTTTTTTTTTTAGTTGTACAGAATATAACGATGACCGGAATAATACTAGCGGTCCGAAGGCAGAAAGGAATCATCACGGACAAGGATGTGCTTCCGTCCTGCAATTAAGGTTGGTTACGAACTTGCGATCATACCGTCCATTGGCTTCTGTTTTTAGACGGAAACAATATGGTTAGGTTTACTAAAAAAAAAAAAAAATACGGTTAGAAAATTCTTTTTTTTTTTTTTTACTCCGCACCATACTTCACTTTTTCTCTACTTTCCCCAGCGTTTCTCTCCATTCTCAAATCTCTTCACTCATCCATGGATGGTGCAGATCACCCCAGTTGGCCTTCCCACTACCCTTCTGCCGTTCTGCACATCCTCTCGATTGCCTCCCCTCAGCTGCGCCTGAGATCAGAAAACTTATTTAAATTAAATTTATATATTTATTTAATTCGGTTGAAATAATTATAATAGGTTATTTGTAATTTAAATTTTTTATTTTCAATTCATTTTTACGATATGTATTAACCATCAATGTTTCAAAAACTGGACCATTAATCTACATGTTACATAACAACATAGTAGCTCAGAAATAAAAATGGATTATTCGATTCCTTGTTGCAGATTATTATATTCCAATGGATAAGAGTTGGTTGTAGCTTCATCCAAGCAGCGCTGGTTATGTAGGGGATGAAAGATTTTGTTGCAATGGCTTTCACCAAGTTAGCTCAAGCAAACACAATTCATTGTGTCCCTAACTTAGAAATGTAGTCTTTAAGACAAACAGTCAGGTATAGTTTTATTTGGTTAAAAAGTTTGGATGAGAGCTACAAAATCTGGACATTCCAGTTCTTGATTCTGTGATTTCTCCAACACACAAGGACCAAACAAGTGAAATTAACACAAAAATGGTCTGGATTTCAGTCTAATCCGACCTAAAGAGCATTTGAATTGGTTCGTTTCCTAGGTTGCATCAGTTGGTTTAGGCTTTGACTCAGAACGAAAGGCACCAATTTCCTTTGGGTTATTTGGAAGTAGTACATGGTTTCTTTTTATTTAATTTATGTCACACAAATTGTATATATAAGGATGGACCGTATACCACAATCCAATTATGGAACCATCAAGATTTGTAATACAGAACTCAGCAAACCTCGTTTTAAGACAACAGTAATGGGTCTGGGTAGGAGCTGATCCAATAACCCAGTAGGCAGGTGGTCTGCTGTAGCAAATCGTTGATTGTTTGCCCCATCAGCAACACAAGTGGCAAGTGGACCTGTCAGCTTATGGCTCTTTATTTCATAACTACGGGCTTCTGCAGAGCTGCGATGTGGCACTTCCAAAAAATACAACTTGTGAGATTCAACTCAGGTGATTTGTAATCTTATTTACTAGACTACTGGGATGACTAAATAGATATATAGTCCTTTCAGTTTATTACAATTTTGGATTTGAATTTGAATTTTTTTTATTGATCATCATATGGAACTTAAAATAAAATCAGAACCATCTGATCCTACCATAGGGGCTTAGAGAAGTACTTAATAGAAAAGATCAAAGGGCATATTGGGACATCCAAAAAAGTTGCCTAATGGCAGTCTCAAGTCCTAAAAAAATCAATTAAATAAATTATGTGATTTTTAGCCCCTCTTTACCAGGAAACAAATCAGAGAAAATAATTAAAGCAAGGGATTTCTTTTACATGGTTTTACATTATTTTCCTTAACAAGAACCTCTTATGCACCAAAAATAAAACCAAATGTGTGCTAGTAATGTATTGGTTCAGTTCTTCATTTTACTAATAAGCCAGTAATGAAGAAAGCAATATGTTGCAAGGGCATGGCAAAGTACCTGATAAAACACTTCCATGTAGTCCATAATATAGCATGTCAAAATGGACACATTTCTTTGAATCATCTTTTGGAAGGGAAAACTAGATAGCACTGCGCTAGAATGCTCTTGGAAACCTTGGTAATCAATGCTCTTTTCCTAAATTTCATTTTTGTTATTGGTTGTATGTCCCTTGAGTTGTGACTTAGAGCTTCAAATGAAACATGATCAGCTCACATTTGCTTTTATTTTTGGAGTAGGGGGGCTTTTAATTGCTGAGGCATCACTCAGAGCTTCAAGGCTGCTAATCATAGTTCATCAGAATTTAATTTCGATCCAATCAATTTATTAGTTTTCTCTTCTGTTATTATTATAAATCAGGGGACAGGTCTAACTTATTTCAAATATGGAGAATGCTAAAAATTTCTAAATTTATGCTTAAATCAACAAAATGTAATTTTTCAGTTTTAACCAAGTACCTGAATTTTCAAAATTCACTATATTTTGAAAATTCTTTAAATACTGCTAAACAATACTTTATTACATGTATATAAATTGATTTATAACATAAGAATCTTTTTTTAATATAATTTCATACTGATTTGCAAATTGCAAAAATTCAGTCAAAAATCACAAAATTCTAAAAGTGCGAAGTTTTCAAAACTCGCGACATTGATAATTTGAGTATTGGTTTCATGATTGTCACGTCCCGACAACAGGACCGACAACCCGCCGCGCTTATCCGCGCAAGGCGATTTAAATTATATTACACAGCCATATATACATACATTACCAATGACAAAAATAAAAGCCAAAATAAATGAGAGAACTTTCTTTAAGTTCATTCATGTAACCAACAAATCGAAAATAAACCTATTATGCTACAATAATTTACAAACGAAATACCATAGCAGATTTATTTGAAGTAATCAAATAACCTTCTTTGTGGCAAGTCCCGCAAATCTTGAAGTTCTACAAGTCGTTTTCGTTTCTTGTTCTTGTACCTGGAACCCACAAAGTAGAAAGATGAGAGATTGAAAATCTCCCAGTGCGGTATTCAGTTCCAGTCGAGTTATCCTCAGATCCGACCAACTAAAACTGAAAAAGCACTGAGTGCCAAAACAATATAGACTACAACATATAACCTAGTAATTACATAACTAGCGACAACTTAATCAGACAAGCAACAGAAATCAAAGTTTACTTTAAGAAGATCATGTACCTCAAGAGAAATCAGCAAGCTAGAGTAGTACCACAAAATAAAGTAAACAATCTTAAAAACAAGCAACAGAAACAACTTATCAACTGAAACAATTAAACAAAAAAAATAAGTTCATAATATGCCATGCTCACGTCAATAGACTTGAAAGTTCAATCCAATTTAATTAGTTATGCATATAATCATGCTTTATAAACAAACAATGGTATTAAATGCAATACAGTTCACAATTACAAAGGTAAGAGTAATACCATAGTATGATGGGGCAATTCACACAAAGCGCTCTATGCCTCGATCATGCGCTACACATAACAGCGCCTACATGATCCAATCGCGCGCTACACATAACAGCGCCTACGCGATCGACTGAAACTCATATTTGGTTTTAAGTCATGCGCTACACATAACAGCGCCTACATGACCTCAATCACGCGCTACACATAACAGCGCCTACATGACCTCAATCACGCGCTACACATAACAGCGCCTACGTGATCGGCATATTTCAGAATTGAGTTCAACCATGCGCTACACATAACAGCGCCTACATGCTTGAAGAATTGCCCACCATACTAACCATTTTGGCCTACATTTTATGAATGCAACATTATATTAAAGTTCATTAGATTCTGACATAGTTCATTTACAACAACACAATCACGCGCTACACATAACAACGCCTATGTGATTGACTGAATTTCTCAACTAAGTGTAAGTCATGCGCTACACATAACAGCGCCTACATGACTTCGATCACGCGCTACACATAACAGCGCCTACGTGATCATTCCACTCTAGAATTCAGCTTCAAGCATGCGCTACACATAACAGCGCCTACATGCTTGAAGGTCATTTATTATATTTCACCATTATGTCCTACAATTAATCAATACATCAAAATTCATCAATTCAGCAAGTTTTCAATTTCTACCACAATTCTTTACAGCAATCTTGTCCACATCAGTTTCACTTTTAAATGTAATACATAAGAAAAAAAAAACCTTGTCTAATCTCATATTAATTATACGAAAATATGGTCAATATATGATATATATGTTTTATGTCATGAATTCATATCCAAAAGTTTATCTAACCGCATTCAACACCTAAGTAGTTAATCAATAAGCTAGCAAATAACTAGCAAAAATATACTTATTTCAAATACACATTTCAAACCAAGTGCATAAGGTCATATCATGTTCCTCTATAATGCTATTTTTAAGAGATATAACACAACTTAATTATGACTTATTATATTTCAAGACACAAGCTAAAAAGAACATTATATATTTTTTTCCAAAAATACGACTTTGCTTCGTGTGCATGTCATGCATAGTATAAGTCAAACTTACCTTTCAAATAACCAATTTCTAAATTTTAACATCATACTTCATCTGCAGATTTTACTATATATATAAAAAAAAAAGTGATCATGCATCTTTATGATTCAATCTAAAAATATAGCAATAGCACATACTCTAACTATAAACTCACTTGTCATAACCAAATGCCAAATTGATATTATGCTTCCTTTTCATAAAATGTGATTTTGCCTAATATGACATGTACGTATTTATATCATGCAACCTAGAACCCCAATTATGAATTTAACAATAAGTTAGCTATCAACCAAGCAAACAAGCAACAGACTTCGGATTCTAATAATTCCCAATGCATACTACTATCTCATTTTCTAAACTAAACTCTTCAAGTCATGTTACGTTTTAGTTCTACAAAACAGGTTCATGCTCTATATGGCTAATCATGCATTCAAGCTATGCAATTCAAAGGCACAATCAAGAACTTAGCTACAACTAATTACCAATCAAGCAACTAAGATAACATCAACAATACAACCAATTACCAATTAAACAAGCAAGCAACGACAACAATAAAATAAGTTGGAGGAATCAGGGAATAACTCGAAATCCGCACCTTAGCATTGTTGGGGACAATGTGGTTAGAGCATTGCCGTGATGCACGTGATGTCGACGCATGAAAAATCTTGTTTGTTCCCGCTGTCTCCGTTAGGTTACGTGTGACCAGTAGAGGTGCACCAACTCTGACTCACCATGCTTGGCACTTTGCATGTTGCTTTCCTCTAGTTAAGTACACACAGTCAAGGAAACTCTGACATTTATTTCTCCATCCGTTATCTCCTATACTTTTTAGGTTAACTTTGTAGAGAATAGATGGGGATGAGAGGTGGTCAAAGAGGTGCTACGGTGAGAGTAATTTCAAGAAAGAAGATCAGGAGAAATTAAAATGTAAAGGAGCGGATTCCCCAAGGTAAAAAGAAAAGAACTTAGAATCTCTCAACAACGGCCTATAAGAGCAATTATTCGGCTTTGAAAAATTACTGGGATTAAGTGTTACAAAATGAAATGCCCATGTGGTTAACAGGTGTCACTATGATACTAAAAGGAATTCATGTTACTATTAATTCTATTTATTTATTGATGAAGATTTGCGCTAAGCCCCTTATTACTATAAATATAAGACTTGGCTTTTAAATGACTTAATTAATCTTATATTAGATATTTATTTAAAGAGAACAAAAATAATAAAAATAATAATTAATAAAAAGAAATCTTCACTTAGAGTTAGATAATTCTCCAAATTGTTCAAAAACTAGGATGTTACAATTCCTCCCCCCTTAAAATGTGGTGTTGCGAATTTAGTAGAAATATTATTAATTTATTGCAACAAATTAGTTTATTGGTTGCAATGTGGTGTTGCGAAAAACTGAATTTGGTGTAGTGATATCTCATACTGTAGAATTTAATACTGAATGAAAATATTAATGACACGAACACAATTACATTTAATGTTTCATTCAGAATCTGTGAAATATCATGTTCATAGAACACGTATCTATGTGATTAAAATGACATCTCTTGTCAGTAGTCTGTAAAACTTGATCATCTTTTAATCCACATACTAACGTTGTAACAGTTAATTAGTGTTCCTGTTAATTACCTTGGTTAGAGACTTTTAAGAATATATATCATCTATATATGGAGTTTCACAATTTCAATCATAAACTCGAAATGATCCATAAATGCAATAATACTCAAGGTAACAAAATGATATATAATTAAACATTCAATTCATGAACAAACCTTTATATGATAAATTATCGTATTATTGACTTCTAAATTATTACAAACTAACACGATCTGTTAGCAGTCAACCAGGCACTGACATATGTTGTCTTGACATTGTGTGCGGTTTCCAAATTTTCGTTGAATACACTTTTGTTGGCATAATTGGGGACTGCAACGAAGGAATCGCAAAGATATCTCAACAACACTACACGCAGTTTCCATTGGTGTTGGACCTGATTAATTTTATTTTATCAGTAAAAAAAATAATAATTAATATATATAAGTTTTAGCTAGCTAGCTGTAATAATTAACAACATATACATATGAAATGAAATTAATTACGTACCTGAAAAAATCAAAACGAGAAGTAGTAGAAAAATAATCTTCATTGTAATTGCTTGCTTTGCTGTATTAATTCAAAAATTGTTGTGAGTTTGAACAAATATTTATAGTGTTATCTTGTTGTTCTCTTTTTTCTAAATAAAGTTTTTCTACTTTGTGACCTTTAATCTTTAGATGCGCGCCTCCATAGATATTTATAGAATTAGAATAGTATTCATTTTACAAGAATTTTTTCCACCGGTGTTATCTTGTTGTTCTTCTTTTTCTAAATAAAGTTTTCCTGCTTTGTCACCTTTAATCTTTATATGCGCGCCTCCATAGATATTTATAGTGACAATATCCCTTATTAAGTTCTGTTTTGAATTGGCAAGCTGATTGAATGAGAATACTATTCATTTGAATAGTATGAATTATATATTAATTCACTTGTTCAAATTATACATGAAGTCACCAATTAAGTTCAACCTTATTAATAAACTAGCACAATATAATTAATGCTTGTACATTGAGAGCTTGTACATTAATTGACAGAATTATAACATCATCACAGATAATTGATCAAGCAAACACAGAGATTTTAACGTGGTATCGCCTATAGCGCACTCCACGGATCAAGACACACACACACTCTTTTATTTCATAATAATTTCTGATTACAACTCACTCAACACTAAATTGTATTTTTCTTTCTTAGTTTTTTCTGCATAGAGGAACTTAGATTTATAACCCAAGTTGTATACGTTCTCTTATTTAGGAAATAACCAAACATGGTATTTGATCAATCAATCAACCAAACATAGTAATAATCATCCAATTGCAGCAGCAAATCAATCAAGGTAAGCATGGTAATAATCCAGCAATGATATCAATCAATCCAGCAGGACTTGTAGATCCGGTGTGACACTAACTACACGTGTCAACTTGTAGTTCCAACATTAATATTGTGAGCTTCTATGATCTCTGATCAATTTCGTTTTATTACGATCTTAATTAATTTTATTTGTTGACCATTTCTGATTTCTTACAAGTGTGAACCAATGGATAGAAGGGATGTTGAGAATTGGTCATTTGTGGATGAAAGAATGGAAATTCGTATCCTCTGAGATATTTCAAACTTTGAGTGTTTTTTTTTTTTGGAAAATCCCAACCATTTATACTTTGAGCACATCTGCATTACCCAAAACATTAAAAAAAATCATGTTGCAATTACTGTTACTGGTACCATAAGATATTTTGCAAAATTAAGGTGTGATGTGTTCATCAAGAGGCTAGGGGTTGATGAGCACATCTTCAAAAGGCTATCGGATTGACTTTGAATTACAAATCCAAACTGTTTAAATCCATGTACTTCGTGAGTGATGCATGTACATGCAAAAATTTTGAAGTTTCGAATTCATTTAGTACATGATCAAGTGGTCAAAGATGATGAAAAATGAATACATAAATCAATTTAAAAAATAATTAATAAAATATTCATTGTTTTGACCGCTTGACCATTTGCTAAAAAAAAACCAAAATTTTCAACATTTGAATTTGAGATCTATTTAATCTAATTTAATATTGTTGTTAGAAATATTACAATGAGTGCATCTACGTATAGAAGGTAACTAAATTAATTCAGATAATAAATGTTTTTTATAGGGAAAATTTCTAGTTTACCCATACAAATTTTTAAAATAGCCAATATCCCCATCAAAACATCATAATAGCCAATATCTCCATACAAATTTCAAATTTTTTGTTCTATCCCCTTTTAATTATTTAATATTTTATTTAATTATTTTAACTTTTAAATTGAGCATTATACCCTTCAAATTTTAATGGAGGTGTCATGTACCTTTCTCTTCTATTCTTCAAACCTATTATATTTCAATCCATATCATTTGAAGCAGAAAAGAAATTTCGCCCCAGATTTGCCATCGTGTGTGTGCCTCTATCGCCGATTGGGTGGATCAATTCATGATGTTGTTCACTACTAGAATTCACTCTTTTTTCATGCTCCCAAAAATGACTTTTTCCAAGGGATTACTCTTGAAAAAAGCCCAAAAATCGCCATTTTCAAGCGCTACCCTTGAAAATACTACCGTTGATAATACCCTCCTTGGAAATAGTCAGTATTTCCAAGAGGACCGTTGGAAATACTCTTTTCTAGTTTTTTTCAAGAGACTACCCTTGAAAAAAGGGCCGTTGGAAATACTTTCAAATTTGGCCACTGTCTACATTATTTTCAAGGGGAGCATCGTGGAGCCCACCAGATTATTTTCAAGGGGAGGGAACATGGGTCCCACTTGAGCATTTCCAAGGGTGACACCCCTGGGACCCACTTGAGTATTTTCAATGGTAGTTTACAGGGGACCCACCCCAGCATATCCATGACCAGCGAAAGTGGGCCCCACTTGGTCAAAAATTGGCGCTATTATTTGAATGGGCCCGTGCATTTTTTCCATAGATATACCCCTGGAATTACTATCCTCCTATTTTTGGTACCAGAATGCTTTCATTAGACAATCCTCCCGGTACCAACCCAGTATTCTTTTACAATCCCCAATTCCCATTCAAACTGAGAACACATCTTACAAATCAATAGAAAACACATTGAGAAAAACATCATAAAGCATTTAATAAGCATAAACCTTTTAATAAGAATAAAGCATTAACATAGCATAATCAACACACATTGTATCAAAAAATGTCGAAAACCCATTACAACACAACACCGTGTACTTGCACATTGCTATACACCCAAAAATATTATCCCTTGGAAATATTAAAGACAGTATTTCCAAAAAAAAAAATTCAACACCTTGCAACACATTATTTCCAAAAAAATTCTGGCTTTTTCAGAATTTATAAATATATACTGGTACAATTTTACCAGTGAAAACATTTTGCCCTCACCATTGGATCATTGCGGCTTCACTCCTTGCAACCTCTTATCCAGTTTGAGCTTGATACTCACAAATCTTGTTACTCCACCTGTATCTTTTTAGAAAAAAATGGTACTTTCATTTAATAATTTTTTTTTAATGAAAAGTTGTATAGCTATGTTATTTTTACATCTTAGTGACTTACTAATGCAAGAAATATACTAAACCCCTTGAATTTTAAAATAAACCTCTATTAGTATGCACCAATTATGCTTCAGCCACACACCAACATTTTAGTACCCATTTTGCATCATAAACATTTCCATTTAATAATTATCTACCAATCACTCCAAATATATGAAATGCATGGTTATCAGGAGAGCTTTGTTTTTATGCTCTTCCTTCAAGAATTAATGGAACTCTAAACCATGTGAACTTTTGTGTTGCCTTCCAACTACAAATTAACAAATTATAATGCCGTGTCGTTGGATTAATGAGCAGTAGTCAAGGTTAATAACAATTATGTGCTTGCTTACTCTTGTTGATGGTTGCTTACTCACCATCTACGTTCCAGCACCTCGTGCAGCTAACCACAATGCAATGCCTATATTCATATCATGTTTCAAAAATTACATCCAGTAATTAATAGTATATATTTATATTAAGGTTTTTGTACTTTTAGAGAGTAAAAGGTAAAGTAAATACCATGTAGGTAAAGTAAATACCATGTAGGTAAAGTAGCAAGTTCTGCCTTGCTTTTTTCTTCCAATTGAACTCCCAAAATATCCTATAGAAGCTTAACAAAAATAACAAGTTTAGCTGCACGTACTTATAATAAGGTTATATTATTAGAAAATATAAACATTGAAGAGTAATAGAACTTTTAGTAATTTAGTTACACCATATTGTTAGAACAAAAATAACGAGTTTAGCTACACGTACTTCTTCCATTGCCATATTGTTTGAATAAAACTTTTAGTAATTTAGTTACACCTTGGAAATCCAATCCCACCCTTTCCATTAAAAAATTATGTACAAATTAACAAGTATCGTATCACAAGTCTATTTGTATGAAGGTCTGTAGTTTTTTTCAATGTGCACAGTAAAATGCACCTTGTAGATTATTAAAACAAAAGTCTTAAGAATGAGGCAACTAAAAGTAAAATGAAAAATTAATGAAAATTGAACATTAAAAGAGAACTTACCAATGGGAGCGCATGCAACCAACCATGAAGGCACCATTCTGTTTTATATAATATAAAGACATAAATGTTAAAACTATTTAAAAGTTACCATGATACTTCAAAGAACTACACAGTTACAGTGTGCTGGCACAATTGTAATGGATTGTTAAACTTGATTAAGCAACCAAAGCATGCAACATTTTCAGAAATTCACATACTAGAGCTGAAATGGATAAAATAAAGCTTAATTATAAAATAAATCAGTGTCAAATGAACAAACATTGCCAATTGGGTTAACTGGGACTTGGCATATTTTGGGGATGAAACTATAATCCTTGCTATATGTATAGCAGTACATAATTATACTAGTTAAAAGTTCATGCCTATGCACCGCTTTATTTAATCATTTATAAATAAGAAAAGTTCAATCATATAAACCGTATAGAAAAGAAGTGAAACATGATAATATACTTTAACTTTAAAAGTTTATAATGCAATTTTAACTTAGACAGGTACCTGCACCGCTACCAACTCAACCTAGTGGTACTAAAATTAAGAATTTGTATCTCATCTTAATTTACTAATATTTCACACATTTTTCAGAACTTCTTCTCAAATAATATTACCTTAATTAAAACTACACTGAAACCACAACCGTTTGGTGAAAGAATCAATCTAAAACCATTTGTCAATTAAAAGTTATGAGTAGTTTCAGTTTGTGACAGATTCTGAAAATACTGCAACAGAATAGGACTGGACTGCAAAGTTTCAGAGCAGTTCCTGATCTGATCGGTACCAGCACATATCATATAATTCAAGCCTTTCACATAATACAGTGTCAAAAATTCAAGCCCCTGAGATAAAGCATTTACATTTTTAACAAACCTAAATTTTCACTCTAAGAAAAAGAAATAGAAGAATAATTACCTCTTTAAAGGATTCGATATGTTTTGGGTGACAAAACGTGCAAATTCCTAGCTTGGCGGATGGCTTCCAATCGACGGAGCTACTGCCTCATAGAGCTTTCTAAATGCCTATTTTTAAATTTTAGCAAATTAAAGCTCTTCTTATTCTTGAGATTTATATAAATTTGACTATAGAAAGAAAGAGTTCAAAATGCATAACTACAATTGATACAAATGTACTTTTGTGAGATTTCAATTCAAATGCAGAATAAAATTAAAATTATTTCAGCACAGCCTCTATTGATCATACCTTTAGATTCCTAACTCAATAAGGGCAACATGCTGGTATGAAAACTGCCTCACACAACTTTTGCTCAAAAAGTCCATGTGAAAAGTTAAAACCTGTACATATGCAAGTTAAAAGAACATTGAAATTTGTCCCTCTAATAAACTGTCGGCTAGCACGAGCTCGACTCCTTTGTAGCGTCCTAATTTTGCTCTTTGTAATTGGATCATAATTTTTTTTAAAATATATATTCCTTTTAGTTTTATGAAAAAAGACTAATTGCCTTCTGAAATTATCCTAACACATTTAGACCTGGCCAGACCAGTACATGTGCAACTAGCCTGTAAACATTACAAATGATAAAAAAGAACCCGCAGTGAGGTTAGTGAATGGAAATTTAATAAATAACCAATGCATCGGAATTTGGGTCCACAGTTTTCAGTAAAAAACCAGGCATATGGTTATATTATGCATATCGTATCGATTAAACATATGGTTATATTATGCAAAAACACCATGTGTCTAAAGTTTGTGTGGTTATCCAAATAAAAATGACTATATGAATTATGCCACCAAAACAGCCTCAAGTTAATCTTGACCATATAAACATTGTGAACTAACCATTTCTTGATGCATTTGGAGCAAGAGTAGCGCTTCCTACAAGCGAAGCACTTGACGATCGGCCCGTTTTGGTTCATTTTGAGTTGCTTTTCTTTACTGGTGGAATTCCTCCAATTCTTGAATAGGCTCCAACGTGGTGCTGATCGA
Source organism: Carex rostrata (assembly GCF_964058835.1). Classification (NCBI taxonomy): domain Eukaryota; kingdom Viridiplantae; phylum Streptophyta; class Magnoliopsida; order Poales; family Cyperaceae; genus Carex; species Carex rostrata. Next base: position 783,704 of record NC_135924.1, read on the forward strand.
AAGACGTGCTGTACGTAGTATATATAAAAATTGTCATTATAAAAATAAGACACTAACACAAATCAACATAAAGTAAGAAATAACATGTGCAATAAACATGTTCCACCATCTCCTATAGGCACGAGCTTAAAGCTGGGGTAATCCCCAAATTTCATTAACATAAACCCTAATCCCCAAATTTAATTCCACGAAACTTGAAATTACGAAAAGAGAACGATAATTTGAAATTCTCCAAAGTCACCGTTGATTTGACATCCCAGAAGTAGGGTTAGGGAACCCGGCCGTCGACGAAGAGGTCACCGGTGCCGCATGATGATGCGGCGGTGCTGACAATCCCACGGCAGCTTACATCGGCAGAGTCCTCAGGCACTGAGGGGTGGCAGAGAGAGGTCACCGGTGCCGCGTGATGAAGCAGCGGTGCTGACAATCCCATGGCAGCTTGCATCAACGAAGTGCTGAGGTTGAGAGTCAAAGGGTGAGTAACTGGGTGCGTCTGTGAGAGGAAGACTAGTTAAACCCTAGACAAAAATTCTAATGGACTTGGATAAAACGAGGAGAGCGGCGGGATAATGAAATTTTGGGAGGGAAGTGAAAATGGAACAGCGGGATAGTGAAATTTCGGGGAGGGAAGTGAAAAAAAGAGAGGACAGATCCTTAGATGGATTTAAGAAAAGAAGCGAATTCATATGCTCTGAGGTAACATAATATTTGCGTTTAGATCGGAACCGTCTGATCATTATTATGCACAAATATTAATGAAGCATGTGCATCATCTAAGGTTGGATTTAAACAGAAATATTATATTACTTTATAGAATAGTGACTTCTTACCCACAGGCCACAGCTATTCAGTGAAATGTATCTGGCGCTAGGGAAGGAAAAAATTTCGGATCCGGACAGATCAATTTTAGCTTCGTGCAGCACAGTAAACATAAAAGCAGTCTTCAATTGATATATTTGGTGCGTTGTTTATAGTCTAAACTGCTCTGTTCCTATGAAAGAAAGAATCTCCTCTAACTTTTTGGAAACATTAGACAGCCAATACAAATTTGAGTACATTTTGTATTTTAATTTTAGTTTAATTGATTTGTGAATTGAAATTGCTTCAAAATAAAAATTTTGCAAGATATTAAATAATTATTTTTATAATTCTAATTTTGAAAATTATATGTAATTAGTATGTTACTGTTGTGATTAATATAATATATATTATGGGCTCTTATACATGGTGTAATGTTCAATTATTATTTTTTTGTTAAATGGTAGTATATGAAATTGATATTAATAAAATTTATGTGACAATATAATTAATGCTTGAATATTGACAATGCATCAGTAAATGATTTTTAATATTGAAATTTTATAACATCATGCATGATGCATCAATGACTTGTGCCATATAAGAATGTACATAGGACTTGAACCCTTGCTGTGTGGGTTAGTGAAGGAACAGAGACGAATGTTGTTCGTTAATTGATCGGAACCGTTCAAATGAAAGAGTGCTACATTTATTTCACTGTAGTAAAGTTTGATATAATTCGAGAATCATTTACCTATCCATCCAAGCGACATAATATAAGAACATCGTACGACTATAAATAGTTTACTTTGGATCGAAGCTTACAATTATTGGGGCTTCAAAAATTTTATGTTCTTAAGGTTCCATGTTTTTTCTTGATCATTTTAAAAATTATTAGGCATCATTTCATTGCAGATCGACCGTTGACTGCTCATGCAAAAATGAACGGTCCGCATTTTTTTAACAATTTGAATAGGTTAATAATTATAAAATTGTTCAAAATTGTCAATTATAGATTTAATTTGGCCATACAAACAATAAAAAAATAGTTTTTAATTTTTTTAATTTTTGTTCATTATAATTTATGTACATGCATTATCAAACAGAAAGGGCTATAAATGTTAGCCGTTCGATCAGTGATGTAGCATCCTGATCTCACTGGAGTCATCCGTTTCACCAGTTGTGGGTAAGGAGTCGTATTCTCTGAGGTAATATGATATTTCTGATTAATTATGGGGTAAGATGATGCACTGGATTGATGTCTCAAGATGTGTCTTTACAATCGAACTGCCGTAAATGAGATAGACTGATCATGTTACCTCAGATTATTATTTCAATTGAGTTTATAAGTCAGTAAATGTGATACAGAGAGGAATTCACAATGTATAAGGTATCTCAAGCGGTGCCTTCTTTTAATATTGCACAAATCTTTACAATGACTGGATCTAAACCGTTATTTGAGGGATTGTACCAATCAATAAGCCCAAATAATACCGACCCCCGAAGCTAGAACGAATCTCAAAGCAGCTGAGAGCACATATCAAATCGTAGAGTAGAGAGAATGTATTGCACACATTGGAGAGGATACGACCCATACATAGATCCAGAGTTATGAAGGATGCCAGGACTCAGCATTTTCTCCACTCTCCCAAATATCCGATCAGTTCTCCCTTCCAAATCATCTAACCAAATCTGTGCGTTTCTCAGAAAACCTCAATACTTTGTCGATCGGGTTTATTCTAGCGTCGCCCCTCACTCTTTTCTCTACCAAAACCAAAATGATAAACCCTAACGCCGATGGCTTTTCACAGGAGCGGAATAAAGTCTCGGGCTTGGTCGTCTCTCCATCGATCGACAGTAAACTAGTAAGTTACGTTGCACTGAATGTATTTCTGTTTATCTTTGTTAATTTTGAGAGGAACTTGTTCAATGGTGTGTTTAGTCTGTAGCAAAGGGTTGCAAATTGGGGAAAACTTGTTCAATATTTATTATGATGCCTAATTTGGTAGTAGAATTCTCTTTTCTAGGTTCTGTTATTGTAGCAAATCTCTCCAAATGCCTAATTTGCCTATGGCTGTAGCAAATGTCGCTAGACTCACTCTAGAATGAACTTAATTTGCCTAATATAGCCTATTTTACCTAATTTGCCTAATTTGGCAGTAGCAAGAGCATCCGTTTCAATGAAAAGGCATGATAGCCCAACTGTGCTTCTTTTTTTTGCCTAATCTGAACAAAATGGTTATTAATCCAAGCTTGATCAAAACCTTGTTATATGCTAATTGCATATCTGGTTCAGTAATCAGAAACTTCTATTTTACGGATTTATTGGAAATTGCTCCTCTTTGGGTTGATTGTACTTAATTAAAATATAGCTATTTTTTATTTTTTGTTAACTGAATTATTCGTTAAGCATCATCTTTTTAATCTACAGACACATGCACTCAACTTTTGAAAGGCATCAATTCATACCGAGCATCTCTCAACCTCACAACCCTAACCGGAAATTCAAATGCTTGTTGCTTGGCTGAGCAATTAGTAAAGCAATTCAAGGGTCAGCCTTGTACCAACTCAACTGGTGATGAAACTGTACCGGGTACTGAACAAGAATTCCCAAATTATCTTTCCTACCTTTCTCACTGTCACCTCAATGTCACTGTGACATAAGATGCACAGGTCATGCCGGCCTGTGTTCAAGGCTGGTATCTGATGTTGTGCTTACCAATTATACCAAGTCACAGTACAATCAGTACTTGAATGATACCCAATTTGTTGGGGCCGGTATTGCCGATGAAATCCTTCTTGTTTCTTAAAAAAAAAAAAGGTGACTCAGTTTTTATATCATGAGGATTATGTCTGGCACATGACCTAGAGATATTATTTTGTTATTTGGATCTCTCTCTAGTTGGACATGGTTATCTTTTTTCTCAATCAGACATATAGTTGCATGTACTTGATTTAGTGATTTCATCATGTGTTTGTGTTTATCTCTATGATCAGAGTATAATTGTTGTATAATGGTGGTAAGTTGAAATTGCATCTTAGTTGAAATATTTAAAAGTTTACTATTACTTCTTAAGGACCTAAAAAACATGAGTATTATTAATATAATTTCACTTCTTGTTCATTGATGAAGTAACATGATCTCCATTTCTGGCATCTTCTTAGGTTCCTTTTTTATGCGCACATAAAGGAAAGGAGCGCAATTCCACTTGTTATGTTGAGAATTTGATTGGGATGGGTCATTACGGCGGCATCTGTAAGTGATTCACGGTGCATTCTTGAGACAGATGAAGGTTCAATGTACCATCTAAAAGAAAAGAGCCTGATGTGAATTAAAATTTGATAATCTAAATAGCATCTTTATACTCTTTTTTCGGACCAAGGGAATTTGAAATGGAATAGTTTAGTTATGCCTCAGCATTGCTTATTATGTACTTCAAAAAAAACCTTTATACTGCAGTTCAAATACATTATATACACTAATTAAAGCATTTGTAAGATGTAATAAGAAAAATGAACATTTTATTGTTCATGCCTATAGATCTGTCATGTGTGTATATCTCAATTGAAACTTGATCAATATATGTATGCAAGTAAAAAAATCCTTCCATAAAAATTTAGGATCCTAATTTCACTTAAAATTTTCAAGAATTAGTCTTTCTTTAAGTTACTTTCCGAATCTGTCTTATAGAAGGTTTGATAGAGTGTCTTATATGGTGTTTATTGAATAATTTGTGGTATGATTCTCCTACTTAAGTTCTTTTGTATTCATTAATAAAAAAAATTCAGTTTTAATAAATTCTTAATTTCAATTTTTCAGCTGGTAGACAAGGATCAAACCGAGCAATAGTGTTATTTTGGGCGGCAATAAATGAAAGAGATCGGGTCGACATTGCATTAAAAGATATGGCCATAGTGATGAAGCAGCAGAATCGAGCTGAAGAAGCAATCGATGCCATCAAGTCTCTCAGAAATCGCTGCTCTCATCAGGCCCAAGATTCCCTTGACAACATCGTCTTGGATCTCTACAAGGTAATTCCTTCCCTGACATTTTTCTGAATTCTTACTGATCTCTACCGATTATTAGACAAAATTCCCTTGGATTATTATAATGTGCTTTTATTGATGGCAAGATTTCACAAAAAATAATGAATTAGAACTGGTATGATCTGGTTACAATATGGAATTTGTGGTTTGTATTTCGATATAACAGCAACACACAATAGCAAATACTTTTGACTAAAAGTTTGGTATGTACCAGTTCGTACTTGTACACAGAATTATTATTTACTACATAAATTTAATGTATGCATTTGTATGATTGATCTTGTGTAATTTTTTTTTGTTTTTATTCGATTATGAAGATGTCCATATTATCATCTAAGATAAGATGCCTCACTCTATTGTAGATACATGAAACAAGAAAAAAATTAAAGAAGTGTCTGGCACTAAACATTACTTGTTATTAAGTTGTTTATTTAAGTTGATTGTGTCATCAGGTTTTTTCTCTAAAGATGATAACTATTTATATACTGGACACACATTGATTAGTCGAGTTGTAAATGTTGAAATTATCAATATGGATTTTGACCTAGGAAGTTCTACTGGCAAGGGGTCGCACTACAAAATTTCTGACAAGGGGGATGGGTATTTGCATATTGTAGATTTCAACATACGATCAAAAACTAGCAATTAATAGTTGAGGTTTGGGGCTTCAGTGGGACATGGTTGTGCGATCGTATTTCCTGAAGTATGATATGGGCAGCCGGGACATGGGGTTATGGTGCTAAAAGAATAAGTGGACGTTATTGGGGGATACTACCACTGGGAGGGGGCTCATACATGAAATGGTTACGACAATGTACTTAGACCTTATGAAAGGAGCAACAGAGGGCACTTGCTTCAGTGGATATTGTCATTCTGTATTTTTATCACAGTGTTGTTCTCTTTGTAAATAATTTCAGTTTGTTTTTGTTGTACTAGTATTAGTTTTAAGTTTAGGTTAAGATAAAATGTATAGGCTTGTAAATAATTCCATGACCTCATTTTATTCAAAAAAGAGAGCTGACATTGCTTTTTTTTATTGCCTCTTGGTCCAGTAATTGGAGATGGAAGCGTACAAGGAAATTAACAAATTGTCTGAAAAATTGTAGGTGGATTTTTTTACACTTTTTTTTGTTTTGAGAAAAATTGTAGGTGGATATTTTACACTGATTAAATTTTTACTGATCATAGATTTATGAAATTGTGTGTTGAATAATGAGATACTTTGATTTTGTAAATATGACACTTGGATAATATGATATTATTATTGTGTTATTTAGTAATATTTTTATATATTTTAGTATGATTAATTGCAATTGTGGGTGTTTATTGTACTATTCTTATTGTTGTGATTTATTATTTTCATCATTCAAAGGGGCATCTCAAATAAACAAAAATGTTTCTGTCTCCAGGAACTAAACTTTTCCAACAGTAGACTCATAAAAATATTATGTCTAACTATAAAATAATATAAACTGAATCAATAAAATATTTTCAAGGGTGTGCTCCAGCATTTCCATGGGTCTCAGCATAAAATAATATAAACTGAATCAACGAAATATTTTCAAGCATATTGTGCTCCAGCATTTCCATGGGCCTCACTATAAAATAATATAAACAGACTTATCAAAACATTTCCAAGGGTAGTCCCTTGAAAATAATATGGGCTCTCAATAAAATATAGTATTCGTTCTGTTTAGCGAGTCATGGGTCGTGCAAAAATATTTCCAAGAGTGGATAACAAGCATTTTCAAGGGTTGGCATCAGGGATTTCCATGCGCTACTATTTCCAAGGGCCTACCCTTGAAAATAGTTAAATGTGTCAGCAAACTCAATTTCATTTCCAAGGGCCCTTTTTACTCTTGAAAATACAGATGCTACCCTTGAAAAAAGCGGAAATTCTAGTAGTGTACGGCTTTGGTGGTGGATGCCCCCTTGGACTTCGGCGTGGCACATTTGAAGGCGGCCACGGCCATGTCCTCCTGTAGTTGGGAGGAGGCCTGAGATAGCCAGGAGGGACTTCGAAACCGGGGGGGAGTTCGAAATTAACATCAACCTCTTCGGGCGGGACGTAGCCGGAGGGCAATGGCCACGGCACATTTGAGGGGTGAGCACTGCCGGCCGGAGGGACTTCAGCCATTTCTACTTGCAAACCAAAATTTATATAAATATCTTGATCGAACTAGTTTCATATAGAATTTTGAAGAGCCGTTTCGTCTTCTAAGAATTTTAAATTAATAAATATTTGCACACGGACGTTTAATGAAATATCCGTGGAGACATTCTCTATCATTTCTAAACGGTTTTTTACTTAAACATCCGTGTAGAAAGTTAAAAGATTTGCTATTTAAACTGAAAATATGCTTTTTAAATAATTATCTAATGGAAGTCGGAACGACGTCGCTTCAAACTCTGAAATTTTATTATTTATAAATATTTTAGATGCAAATTAAGTTTAAAAATATAAAAAAACATAAAAATATGTCTTTACATTTCGAACTTCCCAAGGCGCGAATTTGTTTCCGCGAACGCATAGAATTTATACACGGATTATTAATGAAATAACCGTCTAGAAATGTCTTCCTTCACGGATGTTTAATTAAATATCCGTGTATAAATGTTTTGCGCGAAATAAAATGCGCGCTGGGTCGGCCTGGTCACTTTCTTTTCAAAATCCCTTCGTCTCCTCTTAACCCTAAACCCACGCGTCTCCTCCTCTCTCTTTCCGTGGTTCCTCTCTCTTGGTGCTGCCACTGTTGGTGTTTCGCTCTGTCCTCCTGTAGTTGGTGAACCTCTAAGCTCCTCTCGCTCGCTCGGTAGATTGTAGAAAGAACGATGACACATTCAGGTGAGGATAATGTAGAGAATGTAGCTGTGATGGATAATGTAGAAGGAGAGAATGTAGCTGTCATGGAAGAAGAGGTCTCGCAGGCTCGGCCTGAAAAAAGGAAAAGAGGTCCGACAATGTGCAAGAAGATCACTGAGCAGAAGGAAATATTGCCAATCGAATTCCACAAGAACGGCTGTGCGACGGGTGATAATCGGGCAAAGTACTCAAATTTTTGCGCCTCCACGGTGAAGAAACATGCATCTATCCTGGTCGAGCGCTGGGATCAGTTTGATCAAAAGAAGGACAAGGACCAATGGTGGAACATTGTGAAGGTAAAGTACCTAACAATTTTTTTTTTTTTTTGGAGTAGATGAACTTACATGCAGTAGTTTCGTTGTCAATCAGGACCAGTGGAACATCGTGGACGACCCAAAAGACAAGATAAAGGGAGTGTCTTTGAAGATAATGAATGAAGCTTGGAAGCAATTCAAGAGCAGGTTGAAAACAGTTTACATGGATCAAGGGAAAGATCTGTTGCCAATGTATCCTTGGCTGACACAAGAGGTGTGGGAGGAGTTCCAAGCTTTGAAGAAAACAGAAGAATTCAAGGTATGTAAATTTAGGTAACTCATTACAGCATCTCCAACAGTGATTGCTTATGGATTGCTTATGCTGATGCGTCAATTGTTTCTGTAATTGCTGGGTTGTACGGCTATTGCTTATTTAGCAATTGTTGGAATTAATTTCATAATTGCTAATTTAGCAATTAATTTCAATTGCTGGATTGGAGATGCTCTTAGTTTTTGTTCTTTCTCAATATGTACTCATCTTCCTTAAGTAATGGATTTACTTTGATGTTCGAAGAAAAAAAGTGAGAAGGGCAGGAAGATCGCCAAAATGAACAAGTACCCGCACAAATTAGGGTCAGGTGGTTACGAGGGTAAGTCGAAAGAATGGGAAAAAATTATTTTGAAAAACCAACAGTCTGACTCACCCGTGGTTAAGATAAAAAATCCTAGGGGCCAAGATTGGCTCATGGGAAGATCTGAGGTAACCGTTGAGGGGCGGATAGTACTCCCAAAAGACGTGGAGCCCGTTGCTCATAAAATGGTAAGAGCCTTTTGTTATAACTGTGTCATTCAAACAAAATCATAACTCTGTGTACATTACTTAGTGTTTTGTTATAACCAATTTTTTAATTAACAGTTGGAGATGGAGGAGGAGGTCAATTCTGGTGCCCGGACTGTCGCAAGACAAGAAGATTCCTTGTCCTTGGCGCTCCCGAATCCAGAACACACCGGTCGAGTTAGGGGCAGAGGGGTCTACACGGGCTGGAAGGAGGAATTCGATGGAGCAAAACCCCGGAGAAGACCTCGTGCCAAGGTCAACAAAGACGAGATGGAATCAAGGTTGGCGCAGGTGCGCCAGGAGGTACGCGAGGAGCTTTCAATGGAGTACAACCAGAAGCTGGCTGAGCTGGAATCAAGGATGGTGAACCAAATGCACCAAATTAGGCAGCCATCCGAGGACCGACCTCCCGTTTCTCCGGGAATTCGGCGAAGCAGTCAGGCATCCGGGACCGAAGTGATAGGCGGCTTGGACAATCTAAAGGTAACCACTACTTGTTCATAATCGAAAGGTATTGTTGATTCTCGCGGTTAATTCACTAGACAATATTATTTCATTCTAAAGACAACTAATTGCTGATAATTATTGCAGGAGGCCACAGCATGCGACCTCGTCATGTATTTCGGTACTACTCCTCTGACCATTGCTAAGGGCATTGTATATCCTCCTGCAGCCGGTGATCAGTTGAGGCCCAACTATCTCCGCGTAGCGATTGAGAAGATCACGCAGGATTGGGCTGTGAGAATACCTCTTCCTGTCCCTGTCGATGAAATGGTGGTGCTTGATGATGCCCGCTATTCGACAGTCTAATGGCCGAAAAATCAAATTATTTTGGACAATGTACGTAAACTCCAAATTAATGGGATATCTTATTCAAATCATTCTTTTCAAATACTTGAAAAAGACATATACAAAATTTGATACAGATACGAAGAGGTGAAACAATCAATGAGGATGAAGCGTTGTCACCGGTACGGGACATGGAATTATACTTGGTGTCTGTTGCGCCAGAAGTGCCTGATGCGCCAGTGGATGCGCCAGTAGATGCGCCAGTGGATGCGCCACTAGACCGTACGGGGCTCACAGCAGAAGAGGTTAGCCGTTTGCCTGGTCAGTTGCAGACTCTCCACGCCCACTTGATCAAGGCACCCAAGGACATGACGGCTGTTACCTTCAGTGTCCCCCCCGGTATGTTTCTACACGATGGCAGGGAGGTCGTGCTGCCTTTCACAGAATTCAACGACTTTCTACAGGGCGCCTCGTCAAGCGATAAATGGCTCGATGTGGGAGTCATCACCGTTTTCCTCATGTTAGTGACCAATCAATTATTTATATCATGTGTATAGCACTCAAATATATACTCTAATGTAAAATGATGATTTTTCAGGTTCCTAGTCCAGAAATGCCGTGAGACCGCATCGAAAGGTAAGGTGAACTTGTGTGCACTTTTGGACCCCGGCAGAATTAATGGAAACATGTTGGAATGGTATGAGGATGATTGTGTCGACTACTTGCGTAAAGCGATGCATCATGCTCGTGGGGATCAAAAGAAATTTCTTCTCCTGCCATACCACCAAAAGTAGGTTACTTGTAACCCTTAATTGTTTATATTTTCAGTTAAACAATTACACAATGAACCATAGCAAACAGTTGTTTCACCATTACATGCTGAAATATATATGTCACTAATTTTATGCTAAAGTACTACAATTCTTCTCCCCCCACAGCTCCCACTGGTGTTTGTTGGTGATTGTGCCACTTGAAAATACGATTTATGTCATGGATTCAAGGCGGCCCGACAAATCCATCACCACTCAGCAGTCCAAAAGAGTCATGACTGTTATAATTAAGTAAGTTATCTAAATATCACTTGGTTTGATTTTTTTTTTATAATTGTGGAATTGCTAATTACAGTCACTCAATTTTGTAAGGGCTTTTCGGCAATATCTTAAAGAGGGTGGAGTGCAGAGCACGGGTAAGAGCAGAAATAAAATGAATGGGCTCTGGAAGGAGGTGAGCACACTATAATTTTATAATTTCATATTTTTGGGTTCAAAAATTTATTGTCATTCTGACATAGGCTGCTGAATGTAAATATCAGTGCCCGCAACAGATTGGCGGTTGGGAGTGCGGTTATTACACGATGATTTTTATGTTTCACTTTGTTGAGAGCATACAATTCAAATGGCCAGCATATCCGGTATGTAATTCATATGTTTTGCCTTGACTTGTCCATACAATTAATATTGATTTCCTCTAAACTTGTTTTATTAGTTGCATTGTTATAATTGCAATAATTTATTTCTATAAAGCAAAACAGAGATGTAGTTGCCGTATTTTTGTAACTTGCATGTTTCGAATTTTTTGTAGTATTCACCAGATTCAAAGAGTTACTCCAAGGAGCAGTTAGATCACTTTAGATGTATGTGGGCAGATTTTTTTATAAAACAATTTTGTAAACCAGAATATGGATTTGTATGATCTTTGTATAATTCAGTGTACATGAATTTTGTATTAATTTTTGATATAATTTGGAAATTTCGAAAATTTACCGGTTTTGGTATTCTTATTTTGGAAATTCTCTGTTCTAGAATTGATCTGATTTTAAATGGCTGGCAAAACTGGAGGCTAGCCAAAAAAAAGCAAAATTTTTAAAAAAAAAGTAGTTCAATTATACACGGACATTTTAAAATTTATCCGTATAGAAAGGTTTTTCCAAATTAAAAAAATAAAGAAGAAAATTAATACATAAAATTATATATTAAAAAAATATTAAAAAATAAGAGAGCTACACGGATATTTAATTATACATCCGTGTAGAAAGATCATTCAATATTAAAAAAATATTAAAAAATAAGAGGGGTACACGGATATTTAATTATACATCCGTGTAGAAAGGTTTTTCCACATTAAAAAAATAAAGAAGAAAATTAATACATAAAATAATATATTTAAAAAATATTAAAAAATAAGAGAGCTACACGGATATTTAATTATATATCCGTGTAGAAAGGTCATTCAATATTAAAAAATAAGAGAGGTACACGGATATTTAATTATACATCCGTGTAGAAAGGTGTTTCCACATTAAAAAAATAAAGAAGAAAATTAATACATAAAATAATATATTTAAAAAATATTAAAAAATAAGAGAGCTACACGGATATTTAATTATACATCCGTGTAGAAAGGTCATTCAATATTAAAAAATAAGAGAGGTACACGGATATTTAATTATACATCCGTGTAGAAAGGTGTTTCCACATTAAAAAAATAAAGAAGAAAATTAATACATAAAATAATATATTAAAAAAATATTAAAAAATAAGAGAGCTACACGGATATTTAATTATACATCCGTGTACAAAGGTCATTCAATATTAAAAAATATTAAAAAATAAGAGAGGTACACGGATATTTAATTATACATCCGTGTAGCAAGGTGTTTCCACAATAAAAAAATAAAGAAGAAAATTAATACATAAAATTATATATTAAAAAAATATTAAAAAATAAGAGAGCTACACGGATATTTATTTATACATCCGTGTAGAAAGATATTTCGATATTAAACAAAATTAAAAAATAAGAGAGCTACACGGATATTTAGATAAATAACCGTGTAGAAATCTAATTGTACACGGGTTTTTATGTAATAATCCGTGAAGCTCGGTTATGGAGAGCGCCAGTGTCAAGTATTTGTAAACGGCTGTGTATGTAATAATCCGTGTAGCTATTCAGTAATTGTACGCGGTAAATATCCGTGTGTATATATACAAGGATTTCTAAACCGTGACAGCCTACGCGGCAGGAAATCCGTGTAGCTCGCTTGTTTATGTCCGTGTATAATCACTTATTCTGTAGTAGTGTGCTTAATTGCACAATTAATTAAGCTTATGTTGGATAAAGTCTATGTTGGATATTTGGAAATAATTGTCTATATAAGTGAATGCATGTGTTGGATACTTGGAAGTAATTTTCTGTCTCCGACATATTGTACCGGTCAGAATCAATACTGTACCAGTAAGAGTATGGTACAGTTTTTCTCTAATTTGCAATATATTTAGCATGTACTAAAATAAGCTTGATTGTATATGCAATTGAATTTGTCCAAAACAAGGAAACAACAATTTGAATCTTATACCTTGCATTCATAGCCACTATATAGTACTGGAACCAAGCCAAGCACATATCAATTAGCACAGAAAAAGGATAAAATGGGGGATTTAAAAAAGAACCAGTAAAGGACATAAGAACAACTGACAAAATACCAACACTTGGATGAGGAGCGGGCCATAGACGAGGAAGATGATGATGAAGACGTTGAGCAATCTGGAATTATCACTGGTCTCAATGAAACATAGCTTGGAGACTTACTCCGAACGGACATTAGAAATAATTTGTGGGAGAATATGCCAAGCCGTGCAAGAAATCAAAGAGATGTAGAAATTAGATCTTGTTGAGTATGCTAAACTGTGTCTCTAGTGATATCTTGTTTCTGTTTTAGTATCTAATATGGATTACATTTTGTCTCAATGAGTTGTGAAGATGAGACTTTGTTAAGGTTATGGTACTTGGTACCACTGGTACAGATAATTATTTTGGTCATTTGATATTGCTTATGAACGAGCTGCATGTTTATCTGTGTGCTTTTTTTGTGGTGCTGCTTTAATTGATTATATAGTTCAGCCTATATTTCCGTTTCTCCAATTTTAATATTTCGAACTGTTTTGAATCATATCAGCCTATCAGGTCCTTAATTTTCATATTGTTATATATAGTCGGTGCCTTGTTCAAACTTTGTTAACACAATTTACTCTAACGAAATATATTTAATTAAAATTGTAATACGACAACAATAATATGAGGGTAGTCTTTCTCTTATTACATATATATTTTATTCAAATACATGCTACTTTCTTAATCTTTTTTATTTGCCGAACATGAACTCCTTAGCACTCCTTAACCTCTTAATCCACCATGCCGAAGGGGACCTTATAGTAAGAAAGAAAAAATATATAGGAGAGTTAGACAATATTATGCATCAACTGTGAGAGTATACTTAATTTTGATTAAATTTACAACAATAAACAAGACCTTTTCTTTTAACTGAAAGAAGAGCAATTTTTTTTCTCTCTAAGATTGCCGAGGTTAATATAAGCATTCATAATTAATTATAACTAAGAAAGTTGAGCATATCATTTGTAGAATGTACATATATATATATATATATATATATAAAATACCTTGGCAACCATTAAGGAGATAGGGGTTTCCATGGTACCCTGGTGCGCAATTGCATATATAACCTTGACCAGTGGCGTGGTCAACGCATTTACTGTTAGTGCTAACACATGCATAATGGGTTCTATTTTGTTTTGCTATTTTGCAGGTCTCGTTCCCTACAACCCAATCAAGAACAACTGAAAATTTCTTGGCATCCTTAGCCGAAAATGTATTGGCATCCTTGTTAAAGGAATCAGGTTTGGTGAGATATGTGGTCCTAAATTTGAAGTTTTTTTCTATTAGCATCGCATACCCACAAGGGCTGAAGCTTGCGGTATTAGAACTGTTGAAGCTAAAATCAAATGTAATATCATAAGACTTCATTCCAAATGGAATGGCAGTCTGGCAACAACCGGTACCAGAGCATGAGCCATTCACCAGTCCCTCCTCTCTCAAGCTCACAGATGTACACCCTGTTGTGTACGAGATAAATTGACTCCCTGTTGTGTTCCAGATAGATTGACTCGAAAGTTTGACATATGCAGATGTCTCACTACCTAATACCATGAACATATTTTCGGTATTTGATAACATAACAAATGGCGTATTGGTCAAATCAACAGTCAACTCAGCCCCACGAGTTAAGCTTGAGTTAATATAACACATCCAAGAAACAACGACCTCAATCCGAGCTTGGCCTTGGGACGCGGATATGCTGTGTAATACTAATAACTCGGATACGACACCTGCGTTTGCAGTAGATATTGCCTTGTAGCTACCATCTTTCGTCTTATTACACAGGAGGTTGAACTCTTCAGATCTGGAACAATTTTTACCTATCCCAAATGGATAGGTAACCTGTAATTATATGCAACTTTTTAATGTTAATCATGTAAATAACAGTTAACTTTTTGTAATTCTATGTATGATTGCAATTTTGACACTTTTTTTTTTTATATAATTGACAAGCTATGAATCATGAGTATGCCCTTTTCTTTAGTAATATATATGGAACATACCTCGGTGTCTCCACAATGTGTCGGACATCCGGCAGGGGGTTGAAATATTGGTTGAGCCACAGAGAATGACAGTAGTAGCATGAAGAAGAAAAGGATAGCCATATATATATTAATGTATCTTAAAACAACTAAAAGCCTTTAAGAAATTCAACTGGTTGTTTTGAAGTTTGAAAAACAGAAACAAATTGATGGAGTTTGGTTGAAGAAGAGTGAGTGATTTACTTAATTTATAGGCATAGAAGAAAATAACTAAATTTGTAATTGCTTACTTTGCTCTATTAATTCAAAAATTGTTGTGACTTTGAACAAATATTTATAGTGTTATCTTGTTGTTCTCTCTTTTTTTTTTCTAAATAAAGTTTTCCTGCTGCTTTGTGACCTTTAATCTTTATATGCGCGCGTCCATAGATATTAATGAATTGTCAGACCAATATATAATTATAAAACAACAAGTTCAGTTAAATTTGACAATTTAATTATCTACTATAAATAAAATTACTTAAATAACCCTGAAAAGTCTAGTCCATTAATAAATTAGAAAATGGACGTTTTCAGATATTCCTCAAATTCTTATCTCCAAGAAAAAAAGGCTGTTTGGTGCGAAATTTTCATTTAATATAAAAAATATAAAATTTTCAAATATATACATGTTTTGAATAAAATTTTAAATCTACCAATTCCAGTAAATAATTTACTAGAAATATGCCCTATGTACGATAAATTATTCAACAAATTTAAAATCCTATTTCTGGTAAATAATTTATTAGAAATAGAATTGTCTGATTTTTTATTTTAATTAAATAGAATATGTTATAATTTTATTTTTCTATTGGAATATTCGAAATATTTTCATATTTCTTTAATAATAAATAAAATATTATATAATTGAATTTATTAGAAAGAACGCGACAAATAACCCAAAGCAACATTTTTTTCAGGCCATATTTTTTGCAGTTGTAAGCAAAATTAAAATATTTCTTTAGGAAAAATTAAAATATTTCTTTGGAAAAATTTCTAGTGTACCCATGTAAACTTTTAAAATAGCCAATTTCCCCATGAAAACATCTTAATATACAATATCCCCATAAAAACTTAATATCATTTCTTTTATCCTCTTTAATTCACTAAATTTATATTTTAGACAAGTATACCCCTTCATTTTAATTGGAGATCTCCCTGTGAATGGGCAAAATTGAATAAAAGAGAAGAAAAAAGAAAAGAGAGACTTCATCTTCTTCAGCTCTATGTTTAAAGTCTAAACTCCTCCTTCATCTACTCCAGTTATGGTTAATTTGATTAAATAGGAAATTAAATGATAAAATAGGACATCAACAAAGATTCGTACCTTTGATGGTGATGTGCAATCATAGACAAGTAACTAAACATATTACACGAATACTTCGCCAATCACATCAGCTAACGCAAAATGGAAATATATTATATTACATAATTCCATCCAACAACCAAATAAACCAAAGATTAATAACATTTCATGAATCGAAATAACATAATAAAAGCAAAACAAAACATTGATCTTCAATCATCACTCAACATGCAAACACAGCAAGCCACGCAGAGTGCTTATTCATGATTGAAATCTGAATTCATGAAAAAGAAACCTTTAAAAGAAAAAAAGAAAAATCAAACTTAAAACATAAAACATAGCAGTATAAACCTTAGTTAGGTTCTTCCAAAATCAAAAGTTTAGACCTTGTAAATAATCATTGCACTTTGTGGTATTCACTGATTATTGTCATTTTCACAAATTCTACCGTTTTGCATCAAGCTATAGTAAGTAGACAAGAGGAATTGGAGAAGAAAATAATTTATATTCTGATTTGTACAATGAGCATATTTATAAGCGTATTGCATCAATCACTAGTTTATCCTAATCAAGGGCAGACCCAAAGAGGCACAGGGGTAGGCACTAAATTGAAATTTTTCGAGATCCAATACAATTTGTACCATGTGCCTACCCTCGATCAAATAGTTTAGCATGAGGGTTGTGGGACTAAAAGACTTTTGTTCTATTCCGGTATTTTTGTACTCCTCCGGACGTCTAACTTAAATAGCATTTTGGGCCGGGCCCCTCTTTAATCTCATTAATTTTCTATCATATGATATACAACGTACCTTTTCTATATACAAAAATTTAATTACATTTCTATATTAAGTCATACAGCATACCTTTTCTCCATTTCTTTCCTTTTTTTTCTCATTTTTTTTTCAAATTTGTTTTTCTTAATTTTCTGAATTAATATTTGTATATGAAAGTTCATATAACTCAATTATCCGATAATTATTTCTTTCGTATCTGTATTTGAATATGTATTAGTGGATTATCCACTCTGTATCTGTATCTGTATCTATTTAAGACAGCTTTGGTTTTAAATTTTTATATTTATTTACTATTCATATTTGTTTATTGAAATAAGGATACAAATTTGATATTAGCATTATCCGCTTCGAATTGCGTTGTTTACACCACTACATTTGTCTCTATTTAGTCAAAAAAATTACTCATTTCAAAATAAATAAATCCAGTACATCCTGGCTTCCTTCTCAATTCTTTACGAAGTCATATCACTTTGCCTAAGATCCAAAGCACTGGTAATCTTAATAACTTCAACATTGTTGGATACAAAGCGAAATAAAAAAAAATAGATGGCTCCGCTATTTTAGCGAGTTAGAGAGCCAAAAAAGACGATTATTGCTACTTCAGTTGTTTTTTTTGTTTTTTGTTTTTATACACTTGTTAGTATTTTGTATTTTAACACGTGAGATTATATAATAAAAATGAATCATTTTGTACTGTTGTTAATATTTTGTGTCTATCCTAACTATGATTTAGTCATTTAACTAGAGTAAGCACTAATAATATGTTACCATCGCTATTAGTTCAAACAAATTAAAAGGATCATTCTGTTTGAGTTACGTCAAGAAACCTCTTTGTTTGTTAAAAAGTGGATCGGTCGAGTTATTTCATAGCAAGATCAACGGATCGGAGGAGTTTAGATGTGGAGATGAAGAAGATGAAGCATCTTTTTTCTTTGCTCTTCTCTTTTATTCAATTTTGCTCATTTAAAGAGAAATCTCCATTTGAAATAAATGGTATATTTGTCTAAATAACAAATTTAATGAACAAAAGGTGATAAAAGAAAGGATGTTAGATTTCTATTGGGATATTATATATTAAGGTGTTTTCATGGAAAAATTGGCTATTTTAAAAGTTTACATGGATACACTAGAAATTTTTCCTATTTCTTTGTGTGTTACTGAAAAAAATTAAAATGTATTAGATTGCAGTTATTGATCTCGATTCAAAAGTTACTTCCACTCATGAGTATTATTAACATGAGTACGGATTTCTGTATTTTGAAGCTATATAAATTGGTAAATTTTTATTTAGTTTGTTATTATATCCGGTAAATCAACAACACTTGATTAAAATTTTCTTAACATAATTGCTAGTCCATATCGTATCTCTTAACGTTCTAAAATATTTTTGTTTTCGTTGTCTGACTGTCTGATCAAAGCGTCAAAAGAAAAGAGTCTATATGATATTAACAAAAATACATATAATTTATGAGGCTTCAAATGTCTTAATTTTTTGTGCTTCCACCATAACCGTTAGATGTGATCTATGTTATTTTATTTATGTGCTCATAAAAATTTATTACATTTTGGTTTTGTTTATATGTGAATCAATAAGATGAAAAATCAACGTTTAGAAATTGTCCACATTAGTACGTTTACACAAGCTCTTGATGACAACCAAAATAAAGTTGAAATGTCATAATTTTTTACACAAGCTCTTGTTTATATGTAGATCATATCTAACGGTTTTATTTTGACTTTTAAGTTTTAAATTTTGAGTTATTAAAGTTTAAAAAAAAATAGAGGCATAATGAAGGCATAAAAAATGGAGGCATTTGAATGCTCCTCATAATTTATATATATTTAGTTGGATACATTAGTAATTGTCACACTCCAGATTTGGACCATCCAAAGCGTGATTATAACACCATCATCGCACTTTTCCTTGGCCCGTCAATATTGGAAGGTCGCCAACCCACTAGGATGTCCAACCAACAATGGAATGCTACAATCACATATCAAATTCCAACCTCAGACCCACTATCCCGTTAAATATATTATCATAATCCAATATGCAATACCAATATTCAAATTAACTATACAAAACGAAAATACAGTTGTAGAGATGTCTGGTCACCTGATAGTGAGAAATTAAGAATTTCAAGTCAGATTGCAACGATAGTTCATAGTCATGGCGATGGATTCGAAATTCAACTCAAATATTGAAATTTTTCTTGATCGGATGTGCAAGGAAAAGAGGAGCGGAAGATGCTACAGAGAATTCCTGTTTGATTTTTAGCAATGTCTTATTGCTTATTTTATTCTTTAATTGATATATATAGAGAGGATATGGACGGTTCTGAGACAAAATGGAAACAAATCAATTATTGCTTTGTATATGATGGTATATTTAATTGGCCTTGTATATTGAGACAAATCAGGGTTGGCGGTTTCAGAAAGTAAACTGAAGGGATTCGGTACAGTGTTATCAGAACCGGACCGGACCGGGTGGTTCAACCGGAAAAAATCGGACCCGGTCACCTATCCGGTTCGGTTCATCAATTGGCTCGTTTTAGGCAGTGAATCGTCGATATATAAGAGGTTAAACCGCCCGGTTCATCAATAAGATCGTTAATTTCAACCAGCGTAAAACTCCGGTTCAAAACATATTTCTTCTTCGTATCTTCTCATGTGATTTCTGAAATCTTTCTTGCCTACTTCTTTTCTCTTGTGATTTCTCAAATCTTTCTCTGATTCTCCTATGATTTCTTGCATTCTCTCGTTGATAGAGATGGAAAGTTATTTTTCTGAAATCTCATTCAAATCTCCTTCTACTTTGACCTCCTCTCTATTGTCAATTTGGTGGTGGATTAATATTGTTTTCCAGACTTCGATTGAATCCGAATCACAAAGAAGCTGCTGCAATCAAGAACAGTAAGTAATTTTATGAAAAACTTTGAGTCAATTTTATTGAATAGTTCCATGCATATAAGATGTTTGATGAAATGCTCAAACCAAAGAGCATTTTGGTCCAGTACCAAATTGCACTCAGTTAGTACTAAATTGATTTGTGAACTTGACAGTAGATTAGATAGAGATAAGGACAGTGAAGGTGTGGATTTGGTAAATTTGTATGAGAAATAAAAAAGAAGCATATACTGGAAAAAAAAAATATCATGTGATGGTACTGGTACATCATTGTTCAAGCATGATCAATTAGACTAATGTATCATACCCCGTTCAAAATTGAATTGTGAAATAGATAACACTTTCTTTATTGATATTTATAATTATTTTAAATAAAGCAATATAGCTAAAGTTGAATTTTGAATTCCTTTTACTCATCAACAGAATCATGAATATGAATTTCTTTTTAATATGGAATGTGTCAACAGTTCAAGTCAGTGCTATCAAAATATTAAACTTCTATTATTTTCTAATTTTTTTTTCTATTTTATGATTTTTATCTATTGTTTTAGAGATGTTATTCTTTGTTAGAATTATATATATGTTTTGTTTAATCAAATATATACATAGAGATAAAAGTAAATAGCTATTTTAGCTCTCGGATAATAAGTTATATATGTTTTAAAAAAACAGCGGCTGAACCGATTGACCCATCGGTCCGACCAGTGAACCTTTGACCCGAAGCTTTACCGGGTCGACGTCCGATCCAGTTTTGAAAAAAAGACGGAAAGCCAGGTTTTACCATTCATGCAGATGTCACGGATGGCCGCATGGTAAGGGATTGCATTTTAATTTTAATTTTATTTTATTTTAAAATGGATATAAATGAAAATAAATTATATTATTATAATTTATTGTCGGTTATCATTTGTTACTTAAAACGCTAAAATAGAAAACCTAACATATAATATAAATATATATATATTTTTCTTCACTTAATATATTATACCTTAATTAAAAGGCCCTAGAGTTATTGTACCCAAAGTTTCGAGAGTTCGATTCCCTCTCATGACTTTGCAACTTCTGCGAAGATTTAAAAAAATATATATATATTATACCTTAATTTTTTTTTAATAGAGACATATAGTATATTAAACATTATAAATAAAACCTTGTAACTACAACTAACAAAAATTCAATTTTTCGGGGATGTTACATTAACATTAAAAAAATATGGAACCTTGAAAATAATAATAATAATAAAACATGTCAATAAGAATTTACAAATTCAAGATCTTAAACTATCAAACATCTCACTTTCATATAATTTTTGAACAAATATGTCTCTTGTCTCCGTTTGGTTGGATATAGATTGTGCGGATCCGTGAGAAGAAGTTTTGACGGTTTTGAAAAAAAATACAACTATTTGATTCATAACGAATGTCCGGATGTCAGAATAAATTTAGTCCCACAAATTTTGTGGTAAAAATAATATAGAGCATATAAGGCCTTAGAGGCCAAAATAATTCAATAGCGCCGAGCGTGGAGAGAAAATTGATGCGCCGCAACTTCGATAAATGGATTTGAAAATGGAAGTTAATTTTTTGGTTTGAAACTGGGGGATATATCCGGATCCGTATTTTAGCAATTATCCACTCCGAATTACACGGATTCGGATTCGGATCCGTTTACAGCCCTAGGCAGGGTCCACTGGAAAATAATTTAGAAATGAAATAAAACGAATAGATGTGGATTAGGCAATATTGTCGTTCGTGTGGTCGGTTAATTTCTTTTCTTCATTATGATCAATTATATTTAATTATCAACGTAAATTTTCAATTTCCAATTGAATTTAAGGTTTCGAGTGTATTGAAATTTTTAATTAAGTATCAAGTGCTCAGATATGAATTTCCATTTATATTTATATATTAGAATAAATTTTAATTGCTCGTAATTAATGGTACTTATAACTAATAAAAAAAAATTTAAGATATAACACAATTTCGTTTGTTAGTCTAGATCATCATGTGATAGCTGCATCTGGAAAGATAGTTACCATTAGATTAACCGAGTTATGATAAGGAGAATAAAAATATTAGCTTAGTGGTAGAGATCTTAATTAACCAGAGATATCATTAGTTGGACCAATAAAAGTCTTAGTGGTGAAGACATTAATTAACCGCAAACGAATATTGTATTGTCTTGTCTCACCGTAAGAACAACCAATAGAACTAGAGAGTAGGCCGGAAGAATAATATAATTAAGTGATGTCCGAAAACTTTGAGGTAATCACAAAACTCCTTAATTGCACCAATTAAAACAAGCCATTAAATGGATCTCTTTATAGGTAGGGTGGCTGTGTCGATGCGAGAGTGGCTCTCACTAAATTGAATTAGAAACCTTGGCTTCAAACAACATCAGAAAACCGTCCATGTAAGTAACCGAAGTTTCAACAGCAATATCAAAATAGCCATCGTAGTCATATAAGTAAGAAAAACCACAAAATTGCCAATACAGTACTAAAAAAAAACACATACACACACACAAATTTGCTATGTACTGAAGTCGGGCATCTCGAACTCGCTGAAGTCGGGCATCTCCAAGTCACTAGTAATTGAGCATTCAGCAATCTCTTGTGTAGGACCGTCCATGTCTTTTATTGCTGTGTGAAGCATGGCAGCAACTTGTCTCATATCAGGTCTCCTCTCCCCTTCCATGAGCAAGCATGTTCTCGCTAGCTCCATCACTCGTTTAATAAGTCCCATGTTCTCTCCATCCATACTCATGAATGATGCAATGTGATCATCCAATATCTCCTCAGCTCTGTTGTCCTTCATAGCATACAAAAATTCTGCTGCGAGGTTATAGTACTCCAACCCTTCCATGTAGACGGCCTTCTTTCTGGTGACAAGCTCTATGAGAACCACACCAAAGCTATACACGTCACTTTTTACAGTGAGTTGGCCAGTCTGCATGTACTCCGGGTCTAAGTAACCACGGGTACCTTGCACATGTGTCACAAATTCTTCATCATCCCCCGTTGGTGCCAAAACCGAAGCACCAAAATCAGACACCTTGGCCACAAAATTCTCATCCAAAAGTATATTGGAGGTTTTCACATCACGGTGAACAATGGAAGGGGATGCCCATGAGTGCAAATAAGCTAGTGCTTCTGCAGTCTCTTGAGCAATCCTTAAACGAGTGTTTAACGGGATGCACGTGGAATTCTCTCCATGGAGGAGGTCAAATAGAGTTCCTTTGGAAATGAACTCGTAAACTAAGACTGGGATTTCCAATTCAAGACAACAACCGAGGATTCTTACTATATTTTTATGGTTAATTTGGGAAAGGATGAGAATCTCTTTACCAAATTCTTTTTTTTGCCTCTCGTTGATTGTCTTGCATTTTTTTATAGCTACCTCTTTGTTATTAATGGTACCTCTGTATACTGTACCATTTCCTCCTTCTCCTACCACGTTCTTTGAGTTGAAGTGGTCGGTAGCCTCTTTCAGTTCTTGTTCTTTGAATATTCTAAATGAAAATCCCTGCTCAGATTTCATCTTCTCAAGCAACAAATGACCTCCATATTGCCGAAAATATTTCTCCTTGATTGTAGTGAATTGTCTTCTTTGATAGACCCAATACACCAAGGAGCTTGAAAGTAATAGGATAACAATACAAACACTAAAACCTGCAAATAATTAAATGAATATTAGTTCAACTGATCAATCAATTACTTTTTTTTATATAAACTAATTAAATTGATCAATTACTTGAGTTATTGAAATTAAAATTAGTTAAACTTGTAAATTTTGCCACCTAATTAAAATTAGTTAAACTTGTAAATTTTGCCACCTAATTAAAAAAAGAGAGATTAAGTAACTCAAAATGTAATAGCAATTTTCAAGAAAATTACCTATAACAAACTTGCCCCATAGTTGAATTTTCGGCCCATTCTTGTAACAACCTCCAGGGACTGTACTATTTCCATGTGTGCCTGGGGGACATTCACATTTGAATGATCCCGGAGTGTTTGTACAAATACCATAGCAATTTGAACTAATCTGGCACTCATCTGTATCTATATATATAAGAATGAAAAATATATAGGAGAGTTAGACAATATTATGCATCAACTGTGAGAGTATACTTAATTTTGATTAAATTTACAACAATAAACAACACTTTTTCTTTCAACTGAAAGAAGAGCAATTTTTTTTTCTCTAAGATTGCCGAGGTCAATAAGCAGGTATAATTATAACTAAGAAAGTGGAGCATATCATTTGTAGTATGTACATATATATATAACGTACCTTGGCAACCATTAAGGAGATAGGGGTTTCCATGGTACCCTGGTGCGCAATTGCATATATAACCTTGACCAGTGGCGTGATTAACACATTTACTGTTAGTGCTAACACATGCATAATCGGCTCTATTTTGTTTTGCTATTTTGCAGGTCTCGCTCCCTACAACCCAATCAAGAACAACCGAAAATTTCTTGGCATCCTTAACCAAAAATTTCTTGGCTTTCTTGTTAAAGGAGTCAGGTCTGGTGAGATATGTGGTGCTAAATTTGAAGTTTTTTGTTTCTATTAGCATGGCATACCCACAAGGGCTGAAGCTTGTGGTATCAGAATTGTTGAAGCTTCTATCAAATGTAATATCATAATACTTCATTCCAAACGGAATGGCAGTCTGGCAGCAACCGATACCAGAGCATGAGCCATTCACCAGTCCCTGCTCCCTCAAGCTCACAGATGTACACCCTGTTGTGTACCAGATAGATTGACTCCTTGTAAGATTGACATATGCAGATGTCTCACTACCTACTACCATGAACCTATTTTCGGTATTTGAGAACCAAAATGGCGTATTGGTCAAATCAACAGTATACATACCCGCATGAATTTTTTTGATTGAGTTAAGATAACACATCCAAGAAACAACGACCTCAATCCGAGCTTGGCCTTGGGACACAGATATGCTTTGTAATACGGATACCTCTGTGAGTGAAGCAGGCATAGATATTGCCTTGTAGCTACCGTCGATCGTCTTATTACATACGAGGTTGAACTCTTCAGATCTGGAACAATTTTTACCTATCCCAAATGGATAGATAACCTGTATTTATATGCAACTTTTTAATGTTAAATAATTAAGATGTTGTATGTAAATAATAGTTAACTTTTTTTTAATTCTATGTATGATTGAAATTTTAAACAACTTTTTTTTTTAATAATTTACAAGTTATGAATCATGAGTATGCCTTTTTCTTTATTAGTAATATATATGGAATGTACCTCGGTGTCTCCACAATGTGTCGGACATCCGACAGGGGGTTGCCATATTGGTTGAACTACACAGAATGACAGTAGTAGCATGAAGAAGAAAATGAGAGCCATATATATATATATTAAAACAATAACTAAAAGGCTTTAGGAAATTATTCAAGTGGTTATTTTGAAGTTTGAAAAACAGAGACAGATTGATGGAGTTTGGTTGAAGAAGAGTGAGTGATTTACTTAATTTATAGGCATAGAAGAAAATAACTAACTAGAACCTGCTGTTTTTAATATGTAATAGAGTGATAGGATGAAAAACTCTCTGAGAAAATAAGTTACTAGAACCTACTGTTTTTAATACGTAATAGAGTGATGGGATGAAAAACTCTATCAGAAACAATTCAAGCTTCACTTACTAATTAGAACCTATTGTTTATAATATCTAGTAGAGGGATGGGATGGCAAGCCCTATGAATAAAAAGTTCAACCTTCCCGTACTAATTACAACCTACTATTTATTTGTAGAGCAAGACGGTATATCTATATTCTCAATTAATGATTTAAAGTGAAAAGAAACAATTAATACAATGTGTGCATTCTCAATGACTCAAAACGTTTGTAGGTTAATTATTTCTTACATTCTCAATGACTTAAACCTCGTACAACGTTGTGGGTATAGCATAATATATATTTTAGATTAAGAATATTAATAAATTAACGCTACAACATCATGATAAAAATTCTTAGCTAAAATTTTACTAAATTAATCAGACGCTTGTGTTTAATTAATTATAACTGAATGTAAACGCTTGAAATATAATTAATTAGCTAAAAATTTTGAAAAAAATTTACTATTTTTTTAGAATTTTTCAAAATCAGTGTTTTATGAATTTTTAGAATTATTTTTTCTTTAATGAAATACATTGATTTTGAAGAATTCTAAAAAAATATTAAAAAATTTCCAAAAATTATAAAATTTGGTCTTCAAGCATATTTCAATATGAAGAACATGTTGAGAAGTTCAGATTGACTAGTACAGATTAAAAGGCCCACTTTAATTTGCAAAGCATGGTAGCCTCTCTCTCTCTCTCTCTCTCTCTCTCTCTATCTATATATATATATATATATATATATATATATATATAGAGTGACTAATACGCATTCGTATGCATATGACCCGATATGCATACAGTCCAAATTTGAAATTTAAAAATCCAAAACGTCGATCCAAACCGTTCAACATGTTCTCCATATTAATATGTGCTTGGAGACCAAATTTTACATTTTTCTGAATTTTTTTACTATTTAGTAAGCCACTTTGAAAATTGTTGATCTAATGGTGGCTTAACAAAATAGTAAAATCAGCAGCCACCGTTGGATCAGAATTTTCAAAGTGGCTTAATAAATAGTAAAAAAATTCAGAAAAATGTAAAATTTGGTCTCCAAGCACATATTAATATGGAGAACAAGATGAACGGTTCGGATCGACGTTTTGGATTTTTAAATTTCAAATTTGGACCGTATGCATATAGGGTCATATGCATACGAATGCACATTAGTCACTCTATATATATAAATAGAGAGAGAGAGAGAGAGAGAGAGTGACTAATGTGCATTCGAATGTATATGGGCCGAAATACATACGGTCCAAATTTGACTTTTCAAAATCTAAATGGTAGATCCGAACCGTTAATCTTGTTCTCCATATTAATATGTGCTTGGAGACCAAATTTTACATTTTTTTTCGAATTTTTTTACTATTTATTATGTATTTCACAAAATTGTTGATCCAATGGTGGCTGCTGATTTTACTGTTTTTAATACGTAATAGAGTGATGGGATGAAAAACTCTATCAGGAAACAATTCAAGCTTCACTTACTAATTAGAACCTATTGTTTATAATATCTAGTAGAGGGATGGGATGGCAAGCCCTATGAATAAAAATTTCAACCTTCCCGTACTAATTACAACCTACTATTTATTTGTAGGGCAAGACGGTATATCTATATTCTCAATTAATGATTTAAAGTGAAAAGAAACAATTAATACAATGTGTGCATTCTCAATGACTCAAAACGTTTGTAGGTTAATTATTTCTTACATTCTCAATGACTTAAAACCTCGTACAACGTTGTGGGTATAGCATAATATATATTTTAGATTAAGAATATTAATAAATTAACGCTACAACATCATGATAAAATTTCTTAGTTAAAATTTTACTAAATTAATCGGACGCTTGTGTTTAAGTAATTATAACTGAATGTAAACGCTTGAAATATAATTAATTAGCTAAAAAATTTGAAAAAAAATTATTAGTTTTCTTGAATTTTTCAAAATCAGTGTTTTATGAATTTTTAGAATTATTTTTTATTTAATGAAATACACTGATTTTGAAGAATTCTAAAAAAATATTAAAAATTTTGGTCTTCAAGCATATTTCAAAATAAAGAACATGTTGAGAAGTTCAGATTGACTAATGCAGATTAAAACGCCCACTTTAATTTGCAAAGCATAGTAGCCTCTCTCTCTCTCTCTATATATATATATAGAGAGAGAGAGAGAGTGAGTGACTAATACGCATTCGTATGCATATGTCCCGATATGCAAACAGTCCAAATTTGAAATTTAAAAATCCAAAACGTTGATCCGAACCATTCAACTTGTTCTCCATATTAATATGTGCTTGGAGACCAAATTTTACATTTTTCTGAATTTTTTTACTATTTAGTAAGCCACTTTGAAAATTGTTGATCTAATGGTGGCTTAACAAAATAGTAAAATCAGCAGCCACCGTTGGATCAACAATTTTCAAAGTGGCTTAATAAATAGTAAAAAAATTCAGAAAAATGTAAAATTTGGTCTCTAAGCACATATTAATATGGAGAACAAGATGAATGGTTCGGATCGACGTTTTGGAATTTTAAATTTCAAATTTGGACCGTATGCATATAGGGCCATATGCATACGAATGCACATTAGTCACTCTATATATATATATATAGAGAGAGAGAGAGAGAGAGTGACTAATGTGCATTCGAATGTATATGGGCCGAAATACATACGGTCCAAATTTGAGTTTTCAAAATCCAAACGGTAGATCCGAACCGTTCATCTTGTTCTCCATATTAATATGTGCTTGGAGACCAAATTTTACATTTTTTTCGAATTTTTTTACTATTTATTAAGTATTTCACAAAATTGTTGATCCAATGGTGGCTGCTGATTTTACTGTTTTGTTAAGCCACTGTTGGATCAACAATTTTATAAAATACTTAATAAATAAATAAAAAATTCAGAAAAATGTAAAATTTGGTCTCCAAGCACATATTAATATGGAGAACAAGATGAAAGATTCGAATCGACCGTTTGGAATTTGAAAAGTTGAATTTGGACTGTATGTATTTCGACCTATATACATTTGAATGCATATTAGTCACTATATATATATATATATATAGTGACTAATGTGTAATGTGTAAGTTTTTAAGTTAATTTTAATACATTCATGTTTCAGTTTTTTGTCGCTTGATTTGATACTAAAAGTTTGCATGAAAATGCATCACTCATAAAGTAAATTAGTTTGAACGGTTTGGATTCACCATTTGAACTCGATTTGATAGATTTTGAAGTTGGTGTTATATAGACTGAAATGACACTGATGTTATATTAGCCATACTATATATATATATATATATATATATTCTTAAGTTCATGATAGGGGTCAAATAAGTCACTATTTTCCCTTTTACTTAGCATATATTATTGTCATTTATTGAGTTACAATTGCTTATTTTATAGAGAATCAGATTCATTTTTGTTATTTCACTTGATTTTAGAGAATTGCAGATTTTCATTGATATTGGAGCAAAAATAGGCATAAAACATGCAATTATGACACCTCAACCTCAGGCGCACGGATGCCTTCATCCGCACACTACTTAGAAGAGCTATCGCAGGAGGTTATAACCACCCGTGCGGATCTCAGCCAAATCGCATGCTATTCCGGCATCTGCACGCGATAACTACCAGAACAACAGTTATAGATCTAACTTTCCAAGCAAGACCTATTTAAGTAAATGAACACCTGGGAAGAAGACACTCTCGAATCTCTGGAACCACAGAAGAATATACACTTCTGAGAGCACTTAGAACTAGGGTTTTACTCTAGTGGAGGCTATACAAAAGAGAAATCAATAAGGAATAGCAAGGTCTCTACTAGAAGAGGAGGAAGGAATAAGGAGTAAAGACGGCGTGCATGAGATAAGGGGCAGTGTTATCCCTCCATCTCTCTCTATGGCTCTCCCTCTTTATGTACTTTATTTCTTTTGTTGTTGAACCCTTCATGAGCGGCTAAGCAACCCTATTCTAGGATGAAGACATGTAATCTTGAATTCTTATGGGTTTATTCTAGTTGTTCATTTATATTATCTTTGCAATATGATCTGAATTTTACTGAGACTTTATGCCTTGTATTCTTGTTTATTGTGTGCTTAAAGTGACCTCGTAGAATAGACTGACCGGTTGACCGCTTGTATTCGAACCACAGTTAAGGGACCTATTGGGAAGTGGTTTAGCAGACGAATGTCGCATTCCATCACTAATAGTGGGGTAATCTGATTATTGCTATTACCAAAGGTTAGAGGAAGGACCGACCAAGTGAACTTGACCCTTTTGTAATATTAGTAATTAGGACTTATCATTAATCTACATGCAATTGTGCTAAGTACCCGACAGGTACTTACTCAGTTAGGGTGTTGTGAGACTGACCGGAGATCAACACTAGGATAAAATTAGCAGCTATCAGATCGTAGAGATACCAGTACAGGGCGTGTGCTGTTCTGATCAAACCGTGTGCGATTTCGATTGGAGTTGAAACCAAACTTTGTACAGTTTACCCAAATGTGTGTGGATGGTGACAGAGCTGCATGCTATTGAGTAACTTTGCAACTGACATGTATTAGCAATAGTATGCGGATGGTGACAAAACCGTGCGCTATTGTTATAACAACCAGAACCTAGATTAAACAAGTTTGAATGATAGAATATCTGATTCCCTAGAAGCCCATCTTCTAAACGCTTAATCTACTACTATTTCTTTGTTGTAATCCAAAATTACAACTAAGAAACCAACAATCAAACAACCAAACACAATCAACCAACCTAAAGGAACCGATAACCTAGACCTTAGTTTACACCTTAGATCTCTTAATACACCATCCCTGTGGATCGACACCCCAATCTATACTATACGATAGATTCATGCGCTTGTGAATCGACAGTAGAGTAAACATTAGGGTTATAAATATTATTAGAATTGATTTCCACCCTATCAGTTCACCAACCTCTTTGTGAACTCAACTCCAAAATCTATTGAATTGGCTTCAAATGATGAATTCGAACCATTGAAACCCTTCTATCCTATGAGTGATGCGTCTACATACAAAACTTTTGAATTTTCGAATTAATTTTGTCTAGAGTCAAGTGGTAAAAAATGTTCAGAAAATTGATGTATTAAAATTAATTTATAAACCTTCTAATTTTGACCTCTTGACTCTATGGTAAATTAATTTGAAAGTTCAAAATTTTTGCATGTACACACATCACTCGTAAGGTATATGGGTTTCAACTGTTCAAATTAATCGTTTGAAGCCAATTCAATAGTTTTAGAGTTGAGTTCACAGAGAAAATTGGTAAACTTAAGAACACCCTAGTTTTACTCATATATCTATTTGTCAATATATATATATATATATATATAGAGAGAGAGAGAGAGAGAGAGAGAGTATGGCTAAATTGCTATCGGTAGCAATTCGACCTATGTGCTTACGGTGTCATATTTTAGTATTTGATGTTCAAATAACAAATCCAAACCATTAGATGTTCAATCTATTTTAAAATGTGCTTGGAGATAGAATTTTACATATTTTGGAATTTTTTTTACTATTTATTAAGCTGGTTTGAAAACCGTTATTTTTATTAAATTTCTGTAGCATTGAAAAACAATGGTTTTCAAACCAGCTTAATAAATATGATTAATTTCTCATATACCCTTAAAGAGTTCTTCAATTTCTTATTTACCCCTCTACTCTTTGTTATATTTAATATGCCATTTAACTTCTTTTATTTCTTATTTGTCCATTACACAGTAATTTTGAAGTTAATCATGATTAAATCTCTAAATAAAATAATAAAGACAAAAATGCCCCTTCGTAAATTCCAATTAAAAATTTGATAGTAGAGAGTACAGATTGAGTCACTTGGAGATAAAAGATGAAAAATTGAGTTCCTATTAACAAAATTACTTTTTGATAGCAAGGAGCTGCGAAACGTGGTAGATTGTGTCGCTTGAAGATTTTAGTTTCAGATCATTCGCTCTCCTCTCAAAAAATCTGATCGCATGCACCTACTGATTTTTTTGCTGCTGCTTTTTACTGGTCTTTCTTTTCTGTTTTTTTTTTCTTTGTTTGCTGGCTTTTTTATTTTGTTGGTAATCCTTTGATTTCCTTTGTTTCTGATTTAAATTTCTCTCCTTTTAAACTTAAATGTCTTGAGCAATTTTAACTTTTTTGTGAATTTCCTCCATCAGTCAAAATCGACAAACAAAGCTTGCAACTTCGAATTATAAAAAGACCCAGAATCAATCACAAGAAATAAAAATTATAAAAAAAGGGCCTAGAAAATTCATCATTACTGTCTGAGGGATCATACTCCATGCACCAAAAGCTCCCTCAGAGGTTTTCACCGAATTTTAAGAAAACACCCTCTTCACCAAACAAGACCAATTGTGATTCCTCTCAAATTGAAAAATGCTCGCTCAAAAAGGACGAAAGACCCACTTCACCAAGCAAGAACAAGTGTGATTTTCCATTCTTCTTCTCTTGGCTTGGCCGATGTTGAGTCAATAGTTTGACACCTTGCTTTGAAGTGGACAAATAGAAGTGCCCCTCAGGAACTTCACCTTGCCTTGTCAGGAACTTCACACGAGGTGCCCCTTCAAGTGCACATCATTCATCTTCTCTAAACCAGAGATACATTACTTGAGAAGTTGAGAGCATTAGAGAGCGTTTTTTGTTTTTTTGAAAGGAACCAGGCAGTGGCTTCCAGGTTTGAAATTAGATAAATAAAATGAACTTTATACAGGAATTACATATCACCAAAGCATCAGACCACTAACTTTGACTGCCCCAGAACAAAACATTACAACATACTAGTAGAGCCCAATTCCCGTATAACTGCCTAGCTTTTATTGAACCGAACTCAGTGCAGTACCAGTTCGTCTTCTACTTTTTCTTCCGCAAAATTTCTCCCAAAGTGTTGCTTGTCTCACAATCCATTGCGCCACTAGATCAGTTGGTTGTTTTTTGTTTTCAAATAACCAAGTGTTCCTTTGTCTTCAAATAACCAAGTGTTCCTTTGTCTCCAAATCATCCAACAAGCCGAGCTGAATAGCACTTGCCAATTCCTTCTCCCCAAGCTGCTTCCTGTTGACTGCCGTGAAGAATTCCTCCAGACATCTTCCACTGAATCACCTTGAGCCAATATAGTCAAATTGATATGGTCTTCTACCTTGCTCCAAATCTGTAAGCTATGCTGGCATTGGAAGAACAGATGCATTGTTGTCTCTAAATTACCCGAGTCACACATGGGACATGTGAGATCGGGACAGTTAAAGGATCTGAGCATTAGGATCTCTCTTGTAAGCTTGTTTTTTAAGAACAAGAATAAAAAGATCTTGATAGAAGGTGGAATGAAATAACGCCAAATTGAATTAAACTCCCATCTGACCAGACCACCCCCCACCAAAATGTGATAAACCGAATTAGCTGAGTAAATTCCATCAGCATGACCACCTCCAAATGAGTTCATCCGACTGGTTTTCATCCAGAATTGTGTAAATCTCAACAAGTTTTGAAGCCCTTTGTAGTGACCAGGCCCTATTGTAACACCTACTTCCCAATTGAATTAAAGGTAAATCTCTCCAGTGATCATACCAGAAAGCGATTGACTGACCATTACCAATAATCCAAGAAGTAGACCAGTTAAAGAGGTGCTTAATAGAGATTAGATCTCCCCAAAAGAATGAACCTTGCTTAGACCAAAGCATTGGACCCACTATAAAATTCCCCTGCTAGCTTAGTTTGGTGATCATTACGGTCCACATGGACTGAGGCTAGGATTTACATCGCTTCTTCTAAAAACCACTGGCTAGGGTTTGCCTTTCGTCAAGGTAGTTTACATTGCGCAATCGGAGAAAAAGAAATCCAAAATGGCGATAATAAACTCGGTGAGCACGGGAGCATCTTCTGGCGCAGAAGCCCTAGATGCGTGACAGAATCAATCACAATCCGTAGATGCGCAACAGAATCAATAGATCATCATTGCTCAAGGTTATACATTATATTTTTTAAGTTTTTGTTTCGTATTTTGGTCAGTAGACTTGATTTTATGGTTAAATGCACAATTTATTTGAATTAAGGACTTGATACGAAATTGTCAAATGTATTACTTCTGTTTTTATTATGATTTTTCAATTGGAATATTCACTTGTTTGTATAACTGCACCATTTCACTGTAGCAAGGGTTAATACTCAATCGAATAAGAGTTAGTATCATGTGATGTGGAGAGCAATATGATATATGTTGATAGACCAAACGAGTTGTACAAGTCTAGTTAAATACTATCTCTCTGTAGAGTATTTATGTTTTTATTATGATTTATGTTGATAGACCAAACGACTTGATGCGGAGAGCAATATTGTCTCTATGTAGTGTTAGAGTTAAATTTTTGATCAAGTCTAGTTAAATATTATCTCATAGCCAAGTGTAGATAGATTTAGGAATTTATATATCAAAGGGGATGTATAAGTAAATGACATTTGGTAAATACTGTGTTTTACAGAGACAAATAATGTGCAATCGCAAGAAGTATCTCAATCACAGGAGCCCAAACTTCGCAGAGGACGCCCAACGGGTTATAGGTTTGGTGATGCTCCTCTGAAGAAGCCGAGAACATCTGATTCCTGTATCAAGAATCAGTGCAATGTGGATTTAGGTATGAAATTTTTCCATCTCAAGGTGTTGAAGAAGTTAAATGACCAACACATAAGATGGATGGCTGCGACTCCGTTTCTTCATCTCTTTGCATTTCCCGTGAGGACACAGGTTAGTAATCATTGTATTTATCTCTATGAAAATAACTATTTATCTCTATGAATGGAATTGTTTATTTTTTTATTGCTGACATAAAATTTAATTTAATTTTGTGCAATTTAGTAATGCGATTCTTTACGAGATCCTTCTCATGTGGGATAATAAAGGGCATTTCAAGGTGAGAGATGGCAAGCTGCTTGAGTTCACAGCTGATGAGGTCGCGATGGTAATGTGTCTTAACTCTAAAGGGGCGAATGTTTAGTACAAAAGGGAGTATGTTGGTCAATATGCTCTCCGTACAAAATATTTTGGGAGATCGGGGAGAATTAGCCGGGTAGACCTTGAGAATTGTATTGTGAAAGCACTCGATGACAAGCAACCAGCGAAGGAAGTTGTTGGCTTGCTTGTCATGTACCTTTTCACTACAATTCTATTCCCCCAAAGTTGTGGCAAAGTACCTGTTCATATGTTTCCATATGCTGAGGATCTTTTGGGTCTGAAAGAGTACAACTGGTCAGAGGGTGTTTATAGAATGTTGATGGACAACCAAAGCCATCCGGTACACTAGCTGGCTGTTCAATTGCTCTTATTGTAAGTATTTAAAAACTTTGTTTAAAGTAAAGTGGTTTTTATAGTTAATACTTGATAGTTCTATGGTTAAATACTTGAAAGCTCTATTGTTAAATATATTATAGCTATATGGTTAAATACTTGATAGCTCTATGATTAGACTAATGGTAAATACTTGCTACTTGCAATCTTTTATGGATAATAGTACATACTTGATAGCTCTATGGTTAATACATCACATCTATAGGGTTAAATACTTCTTAGATATATGGTTAAATACTTGATAGGGTTAAATACTAGATAATAGTACATACTTAAGTTATGTAGGGTTAAATACTTGATATCAGTAACATTAATACTTCTTTAAAAAAATGTTCTGTTAATTTTACTATACGCTTATAGGTATGGTTCTTGGAGCATGTGAAGATAGTGAAAATGCACAGTTATACCGGGCACATTCCTAGGTATAGAAACTGGAGGTTAACCACCCCGCACACGAGGCTGGTGCTCAAATCCCTCCTTTTGGATGTGCCAGATGCGTATATCAAAACTGAAAAACTTGAGTGGTCAACAGCTGAAGCTATCCTTAAGCCTAATGGTTTCAAGGCAACCAGATATACAAGGCATTTGAACAATTATCAAGAACTTGGGACTCTGGAATGCGCACCTCTTCTCGAGTTAATGAAACAAATGAGTCAAATTTTTTGGTATTTTGGATTCATGCCTTGTCCGCAACTATACTGATCAAATGCCCCGGAGAGATATAAGGAGCTCTGTTATGAAGATGACATACCAAAAAAAAATTCCAAACTCTCAGCTTTGTCACCCAAATCTGAAACAAAACTTGTTGAGGGTGTTCGAGCATTTGAATGGAGGTTGTACGTTAGGAAGCAGCTTATGGAATCACGTAAGTTCATTTTCACTGTATATATTATAATAATTTCATTTTTTTTTTAGGTTTGAAAAGTTTCAGTTTAATTCTAACACTTTTGATTTTTTTTTTCAGCTGGTAAAACTGTTGCTTGTAAATCAGTTTCAAAGAGTCATGCCAACCCTAAGGGTTAGTATTTATCTTTTAAAGTTCATAGTATTTAACTATAGAAGTATTTATCATCAACATGAAATATTTATCTTTGACTACCCAAGTATTTATCTTTAACAGGCAAGCATTTACCTTTAACCTATTCCAAGAAGGGTACTCAGAGTGCACCTGCAACAAGGACTGGATCTTCTCAGCTGAAAAAAACCCCTCCTAGCCTTTTACCTAAGAAGCAGTTGTTCAAATCCGAGATATCACCAACACCATCAGTTGGCAAAAAAGCACCTACCAAGGCTAATGTGGAAAAACTTAAAGATGATATCAAACTTGGAAGGAGAAGAAGTCCAAGACACTAGTGGAAAATAAGCAATCAGGATCGGTTATATAAGTCTATTAGTATCGGAATATAACCGATCTTGATGAAGGCGATACTGATACTATCAGGATCGGTTTCATATTTTATAACCAACCGATCTTAATAAGTATTATCTAGATCGGTTATATCTCAGAACCGATCCAGATAATTTACTATCAAGATCAGTTATACATAAAAACCGATCTTGATAGTTTAGTATCTGGATCGGTTTTCCCTATAACACCGATCTTGATATAATTTTTCAAATTTATATATTCCTATATTTTGACATATCAAGATCGGCTGAACATAAAAAAACCGATCCAGATACTTAACTATCAGGATCGGTTTTTAGATATAACTGATCTTGATAGTAAATTATCTGGATCGGTTTTGTGTTTTTATTTAAAACCGATCCAGATACTTAACTATCAAGATCAGTTTTTATGTAAAACCGATCCTGATAGTTTAGTATCTGGATCGGTTTTAATTTTTTATTTCAAACCGATCTTGATAGTTCAAAATAAAATAATAAAAAAATTTCCAAAATTATATCAAGATCGGTTTCATATATAAAACCGATCCAAATACTACTATCTAGATCGGTTTTGTATATAAAACCGATCCAGATCTATCAAGATCGGTTTTGTAAATAAAACCGATCCAGATAGTTGTATCTGGATCGGTTTTATTTACAAAACCGATCTTGATAGTAGTATTTGGATCGGTTTTATATATAAAACCGATCTTGATATGTTGAAATTTAATTTTTTATTTTTAATTAGTTTTCTAGATCGGTTTCGTAAACAGAACCGATCCTGATGTTTTGTTGAATCTAAAAAATAAAATTTAATTTAATAGGCCAGATTCCATATATATATACTGGCCTAATATGCAAAAGATACAAATCACATAAAAATACTGAAATAAATATGCATACAAACATAATCATCCAAAGTTAAACATCATACACATCCTAAGTTAAACATCATACACATCTTAAATTATTACAAACAATTCATGTTCATGCAAATTAAATTTACACAACACATCCTAAATTATTGTTGTACTTCTTGTCGACTTGACCTCATTTAGAAAATATTGAACCCACATTTTTCGTAAGTTGCTCAAGCGTTGCACAGTATGTTTAGCGGGAATGTTCTGCATTTTTTAAAAGATGAAAGAGCATGCACAATTATATTTGAAGCAACAATGTTTAATTACTTTTTGAAAGTATATAAACGCATACCTTTAAGTTTGGAAAAGAATCCATGTGTTCGTTTATTATGTCTTCCACGAGCAACATGACATAATATCCACATTCCCAGCTGGCAGGTTGTTGTGGGCACTATATAACAAGTTTGAAAATATTGAAATGTATGGTAATGAGCATTCAACTGGCTTTTATGTCTAGATGTTAATTTTTTTTTGCATCTAGGTCCCTATAATCATATATCTCAATAGGAACTATTACCTTGCAGTCGTTATGAATCTTTAAAGAAGTCTCCATTACCCTGACGAAGACACTGTTGAAATATGAACACATTGAACAATCAGTACTTACGAGAGATATTAAAAATGATAAAAAAATCTAATGCATTCTAGACAAGCGTAAAATTTCAGAAGGCACTTACTCCTCGACCGCAGCAGTGATCATTATCATTTTTTTACTCTTCTTGTCGGAATCGTACACGTATAATGCACTTTCTCTTGGCATAAGCACAGCCAGTACCCAATGATTTCTGCATGTTAGGTTTGTAGCATGTCATATTCTATAATTTATATGAATAGAAAGAAATATAATGAAATTAGAATATATATATAACACTAACATCTGATGATAAGGTATAAAAATCAATCTCTTGTCCCGATTTGCTTTGAGTACTTCCCCTATGTATCGAAGAACACCTCCTCGGTCATCATTCAGCATATTGGCATTCGTTCTCTCGGGGTCCATGAAACCAACATGCTCATCGGGAAACTCCTCCTTGATGAATTTGTGCCAATACCTAAAATAGAAAAAAGGGATACAGGTGTTCTCAATTTTGTGAAATTAGAATTAAAAGTACTAAATTATGTAATTATTACGAATATTAACTCACAGCATCCAGATCTGAATTACTGGTACAGTGAGCCACTCCGACGGTGCGAGCAAAGCCGCATAATCATCTGGATAAACGGATATGGGGTCTGGTGAACAGAAAAGATCAAGTGGCGGATCAACTGTGAATGGACTGCCATCTAGCTCCGAAAACAGATCACGCAGATGCTTGAATGTTCGTCCCAGCTTGTCAAAGTTGATACCATCAAACGCCTTGCAGTGACTCGTTGCGTTCCGACCTCCTGGAACCTGTACCTCTTTGCGTGGTTCCTTCAAAGTTTAGTAATAAATTGAAATAAAATCCATAATCAATTATAACTATGTCATATATATAGATACAAATTAAGAAGTATAAGAACTTAATAATATACCTCATCTGAACCGACCACTATCATGGACATCGGCCATGCAGTGAAACTGCCGAGGACCGATGCAAGGGTTAACTGCTCACCATTCGGTACAGGTAAGGGAATCTCTAGGAAGTCCGCATCCTGAATAGCATCCATTGTTACTCTTGCATGGTCGGGCGGCATCGGCCTGTTGTGAATTGTTCCACCGGGTACTACTGGAGCATGAATTGTCCCCTTGGCCACTATACGAGTATTCCCATTTACATTCGCTAGAAGTTTGCAGCTAAGTTCTGCCTCCTGTACAAATATATGATTTTACTAGAATAAAATCTGAATATATATGAAACTAAAGCATATAGACCAACTAATTTAAATCTGAAGTTGCATTACCTCAGTGAACTCGGAGAGATTTGCATAATGTTTGACTGACTGGGAGCTGCTCTGAATGACTGTTGGAGTACACGTCTTTTTTGGTTCGCCCATCGCCTCCCGAAGCATAATTGCAAATTCAGCTTTCATTTCTTGCCTAATTTCTTGCCTCATTTCTTGCCGTAATCTGTCCTCCATTCCTCTGACCCTCTCCTCCACTCTTTGATCCACTCTCGCATTAATATCTTCTTCGGTCGTCTTAGTGCGTGTCCTCCTTATGGAGCCCTTCCCGAATGTTTTTGTTATTGGAATCAGACCTCCCACTCCTCTCACCCTCCCAGGATGTTCCTGATTTGGCATAGATTTTCCTAAAACATCGTCGTATCGTTCCACGGCCAACTGGCCTTGTTTGAAAGCTGCTTCTTGTTCTTCCTGAAATGACGACATCCAAGTTATAACATTATAATTTAAAGCTGAATTTCAATGAACAATAATATCTAAATACTCACAATTCTGTTGATGATCGGTAAGTATGTTTCTGGATAAAAGCGTTCGTTGGTCTCGTCTGAGAGCTTCTGCCTTGCTAATTTCCATGTGACGTGCCTATGCTCAATCGATAAATCAACCAACTCGTCCGGTGTCAATACAGTACTAGTTGACCCTTGAGAAGACGGGTCACTAGATGCTTTCTCGTCTACAATCGCCTGCATAGCAATTTTAAGTCTATTATGAAAATCCTCACCATTGTAACCTCTAGATCCCAAGAAATGTGGATACTTGTTCTGTGTCTGATTCTCCGTCCCAATCTGGCTAGCAACCTTCAATTTGAACAAATAAACAATTTGCCTTAATTATAAAAAAAAATGAATTCTATATTAGAGATAAGGTAGGTGGTACATAAGCCGGAAAATCTAAGTGCTGCCAGTATGGTAAATCCCAGAATATGGACCTCTTCTTCCAACTAATTTTCGGAGCCCCTTTCTTTCTCACCACCTTCTTTTTAAATTTACCCAATTGAACTTTTAAATCTTTCACTCGCGAATAAACTTGCTTACCGGTCAACGGATAATTTGCTCTGGTATTCTCCGTCTTTCCGTTGAATTCTTTCTTTCTCTTTCGGTGTGCGTGATTGGCAGGAAGAAATCTACGATGACCCATGTACACGTTCTTAGAGGAGTTAGGTAGCCACACATCGACTGTATCGTCCAGGCAAACAGGGCACGCTTTCTCTCCTTTGACACTGTAACCCGACAAATTTCCATAAGCCGGAAAATCATTAATGGTGCAGAAAAGCATGGCCCGTAAAGTGAATTTCTCCTTGCTGTATGCATCAAATATTTGCACTCCGGGTTGCCATAATTCTTTTAAATCCTAAATCAATGGCGCTAGATACACATCTATGTCGTTCCCGGGCTGTTTGGGTCCTGATATGAGCAAGGTCAACATGATGTATTTGCGCTTCATACATAACCAAGGCGGAAGATTATAAATGCACAATAGAACCGGCCAACTGCTATGCTTGCTACTCATGCTACTATGCGGATTTATTCCATCTGCACTCAGCCCAAGCCTTAGATTTCTAGAGTCACGTCCGAATTCGAGAAACTCTCTGTCAATATTTCTCCACTGAGGAGAATCAGCGGGGTGTCGTAATTTCCCATCTTTCTTCCGGTTTTCGGCATACCAACGCACTAATTTCGCATCTTTAGCATTTGAGAACAAACGTTTGAATCTCAGTTTTACGGGGAGGTACCA
This sequence comes from Carex rostrata, assembly GCF_964058835.1. Taxonomy (NCBI): domain Eukaryota; kingdom Viridiplantae; phylum Streptophyta; class Magnoliopsida; order Poales; family Cyperaceae; genus Carex; species Carex rostrata. The sequence continues at coordinate 824,731 of NC_135924.1, forward strand.
CAATGCTTTTGCAGGAGGTCCTTTATTCGGTTTACAGTCATCACTTTTATCACTGGCAATCTGCTTTGGTTTGTAACGTGATGCACCACATTTTGGACACTCGTGAAGGTCTTCATACTCATTTCGATATAATATACAATCATTTGGACAAGCGTGTATTCTTTGAACTTTCAAATCCACTGGGCACAATATTTTTTCTTCGCTTCATAAACATTAGGTGGTATCTCGTTTCCATCCGGAAGCATTTCTTTCAAAATTTGTAATAACTCAGTAAAACTTCTATCACTCCAACCGTTAGATGCTTTAAGGTTATATAATTTTAATACACCTTTCAATTTTGAAAATTTCGAACAACCAGGATACAATTCCTTATTAGAATCTTCGTACAAATTCTCAAATAAACAATACTGCTTATCATTATCAAAATCCTCTTCTAAATCACGTAACATTTGATCAAAATTATCACATCTATCTACCACCATATCATCATTTTCTTCGGTATGGCATTCCTGATGCTGGGTACGAGTGCCTATGTCGGTTTCCAATCCACGGAGATTATTCCCGTCGTTATCACCGGTATGGTATTCCTGATGCTCAGTACCAGTACCTATGTCGGTTGACAAACTCTCACCGTGACATAACCAACACTTATATCCTTGCTTGAATCCACGACGGATTAAATGGTTCCTCACTTGGTTCGGGTTGGAAAATTTTTGACCATTGTTACAATCCCGACAAGGACACGACATCAGTTTACTCCCCTTGCTCGCCATATCTTCCATAGCAACTTTGATAAATTCCTCGACACCTGTATTATATTTATCAGATAGACGTGATGCTTCGTACATCCAACTGCGGTCCATCTGCAATTATAATAAAATCCAATTAATTAAGAAAAAGGTTGGGGTACTCAATTCTGTTCACAATATGGCTTACATGGGGCCGGGTTACCATCCTATCCCACTCTGTGAATACTTTGTCTCAATAGTGACCACATGTTAGTCGTGTTTTGGCATTTAAGAAAATTTCGGCAGCATTTCCCCTTAGTTCCCCGAATACTCGGGGAACTAAGGGGAAATGCTGCCGAAATTTTCTTAAATGCCAAAACACGACTAACATGTGACCACATCCTAAAGGAGACAAAGTATTCACAGAGCAGTCCCAAAATGGGGACTATTCAAAATTAATCCCTAATGGATTAATTTTGAACGGGTATCATGACCTAAAGGCATTAATCATGCAGTTGTGGCTCGTAAGACAATACTCTAGCTACATACCTAAGCTAATATAAATACATCGATCTATATACGTACTCTAGTTGTACACTCTTACCAAAAAAACACATTAATGCACAAAACTAATTAAACATGAGTTCTAGGTTAAGTTGTAGTACTTACAACTTTTTTTGGGATGCCGGATCGAGTGAGATTAAGATCGCTGCACCAAATCTCTCAATAATACCCAATCTACATAATTAAACCGGAAAATCAGAACCTAATTAAGAGATGCACATATATAACATATATGCTATATATCATGCATATATACAAGTTGAAATAAAAAAAATGCTCAAATAGCATATATATATAGCAAACTCAAAAGCGTGTGCATGCAAATCTTGAAATAAGAAAAGGTACGTATTCAAACTTATAAAGAAAATCTCCACATATAAATAATATGTAGGTCATATATACAATATATTTGCTCATAAATTACACATTTAGCATGAGTAAGGCTTGGGTGCTATGGATAGCATAGAGGGCCACCGTGCTACGGCTCACTATTCGAGTTTTTAAAATCGAAACGGTCGATCCGAACCGTTCATCTTGTTCTTCATATTAATATGTGTTTGGAGACCAAATTTTACATTTTTTTTAATTTTTTTACTATTTTTTTAGATAGGTAGAAAATCAAATATCTTAATGGTGCAGAATTTTTTAGATCAAGTGATTTTCTACCTAGCTAATAAAATAGTAAAAAATTTCCAAAAAATGTAAAATTTGGTCTCCAAACACATATTAATATGGAGAACAAGATGAACGGTTCGGATTGACCGTTTGAATTTTGAAAACTCAAATATTGAGCCGTAGCACGGTGGCCCTCTATGCTATCCATAGCACCCAAGCCTTACTCCATATAGCATATATAGCATATATATGCATGTGCATCGAAATCTCCAAATTTAAAGAAAAACTTGAAATGAGAAGAGGTATTCAAACTTAAAAGCTTGTGGAACGAATAAAAGAGCTAGATCAACACTTATAAGGTATAGATTTTGAACGGCCGGGGATCATAACTCACTTGTATAGGATTTAGGGTTTAGGGTATGAAAACCGAATCATATATAGCCAATAAATGGTGCTCCATTAATATCAAATTAGAGAAGAGAGATGATCAAATCTACCTGAGAAAAGAGAGCTGAGATAGCTGAATTAATGCAGGGCGAAATAGCTGTTGCGCTCTTTAAGAGGGGCGAGACCTAGGAAGAGAGACGACTATCTGACAAAAATTAGTCTGAATTCAGTATTATATGCACTATTAGGATCGGTTGTTAGTAATAAAACCGATCCGGATACTATCAGGATCAGTTATTCTAAACATAAAACCGATCCTGATACTATCTGGATCGGTTTTCATAAAAACTGATCTTGATAGTGTATGAATAGTTTGAAAAATATGTAACTTAAAAATCTGGATCGGTTTTATTGATAAAAACCGATCCAGATACTATCTGGATCGGTTTTGTTTGAGAATAACCGATCCTGATAGTATCAGGATCGGTTCTAATAAAAAACTGATCTTGATAGTATCAGGATCAGTTTTGAATGACAACCGATCCAAATGATTGAACTATTAGGATCGGTTTTTTATTAGAACCGATCCTGATACTATCAGGATCAGTTTTTACGAAAACCGATCCTAATAGTTCATAAATTAAGATCGGTTATAACAAAAAACCGATCTGAATAGGTTTTTAGGATCGGTTGTTTTGTGATAACTGATCCAGATACTTATTAGGATCGGTTTTCTTATCTAACCGATCCAGATAGGCCGATCCTGATTCCTGTTTTTCCACTAGTGAGAATAACAAAGATGAATTTAGAGGCAGAGGTGAAGGGTGTACCGGAGGAGAAGAGAGAACAGGAAGAAGGTGATGATGATTGTCACACCCCGTGGCCACGGGTCGCAACAGTCCCCCGCCGTAAGCATACAACGCCGTGTATGCTTGCAAGGCGATAAACAATTCAAACAAAACAACAAACAATATAAAACAAGTTTTTTAATAAAATCAGAGTACACAGTCTGGTCAAAATATAATACAACAAAAGTATCTCATCCGGATACCAACCATGAGGCCTACCCTAAAACTATACAACAAAACATATCTAGGGTCATGTGATGGTAAACTACTAAGGCTTATTGCTCGCGTGCCTCTCCGGAATCAGTCGCACCCGTACCTGTAAAATAGCCCGAAGGGTGGGGGTGAGAATAAAATTATCAGTGCGAATTTGCCACAGTTTAGACTATTGGACTTGCAATCAAACTCCATATTAAAAAATGAAACCCAAGTCATAACAATTCAAACAAATATATTTTCATAAATAATAGAATGCCAATGCTCGACAACAATTAATCAAACTGAATCACAGTTTACGGAATTTCCAATATGAATTTCAAACACAACACATATTTGGCTTAACTCGACTCATTAGGGCTTGTAGCAACTACAGATGTTCTTTCGAGCTGGACCCTTTATCAAACCCTCGTCTGTAGGGTTACTGACACCTATAGACGCTCCACCGAGCTGGACCCTTTATCTGACACCCATCTATAATCGCTTGGCTTAACCGTTTATTAAATTGACCGTCCAAATCATATAAAGAAAATCCTCTTTGGAATCATTCCAATGTTCGTAATATTCAATTGACCGTCCAAATGGATTAACACGTAGGAAAATGCCACCGAGCCACAGACGTTACACATATTACCCACGATTTCCAATTCACACATCATAACATAATCACCATCCCTCGTCCCAACCGGTACTGGGAAACATTGAGGGCCGTTCACCTAATATGCCAGAAGGATCCTGGGAATCAAAACCAGCATACAGCCCGACTTTGCAAATTCATTGGATCCAAGTGCTTAACTTCGTAAATCCATTCACATACATAGTTTGTGGTGACTTTCAATCAAAATCAGATCATAATAGATCGACACAACCAACAACCATACCAGCATGCAAATCACTCAAGTCACAACAATTCGAGTTTAATTTGATTGGGCTATGCAAATTCTTTACACAATTCAATGATGCAATCAATCAGATATTCAACATGATAAACGAATAAACAGTTTAATTCCTGAAAATAAAGTATCAAACAAGTCCAAGAATCCCGCACCTGATTAAGACGAGCGTACCGCTTAATTAAGGATCGGGCGTCTCGAACTGCCCCACGAAGTCTTGCTCGACCGAGCCTACACCTATATTACACGTATACTAGGTTTAACCGCGGTTCATGATCGAGGTATTCACTCGAGTTATATTAGGATTTATACTTTCCTATTCCTCTTTCTTGCTTTAAAATCTCTAACTTCTCACAATTTCCATTTGGGTCTTCTAGACCATACACGATCTCAATTTGGTAACAATTCATTTACTAGTTCACAGTTTCGGTTCCCGTAACAATTCAATTTACCGAGTGGTTAACCCTAATGTTCGCACAGAATATATTCTACAAAGTTTCGGTATAGCAAGCTATACCTTTTAAACCTTTGTTATACTCTGTCAAATCAGATAGCAAGTGCACTATCCTATCGATGAGTATGCTCAGGTATCGATCCACAGGGACGGAAGAAAATGACCGGACTCGTCTTAAGATTACTTGAGATTCTAGAAGTGAGAGAAATTGGTTTGGTTTGGTTCTAACAATTCTAATGATTTATGACAAGTTTAAAAGACAATAAAAGAGAATTAAAGTTGTTTTCAATTGATAAAAAGGCATTTCCAGGGTTCAAATTTCGTTTATGTTCAGCCCCGAGTCATACGGCCCGTACGGATTCCCGTACGGCCCGTAGGGGACCCCGAGTTAATGCTGCAGCTACTGTTTTCTGTGTTGATGCTAATGTTTAGGGTTTCTATCGACCAGATCTAGGTACCTAACCTCAACTTTCGCATTTTGGCCTAGTACCCGATTATCGAACTCAAATACTTCCCTCTTAGATGCGTTAAACCTCAACTTTCGCATTTTGGCCTAATTTATCCAAGCTACGTGTTGATTCACTAAATGTATCCAAGGACTTTCGCCTCAAGGAAAGTTTCACCTTTCGGGTACTCCTTGGTTTCACCCTACTTCATATACTTTATTCGGTTGGATTAAATGTCATAGACTTGGCTCCTAACACTTAGATGTGCGCATTCATCTAACGGGATGACTAATCAATTCAAGCAAGCACAAATAAAGCAATCAAAATACTACTCAACAAGGTAAAAACAAAGCATTCAACACAAAATCCAAGTAGCATGCAAACAAAACCAAACTAGAAACTACATCTTAACCCTAGAAACAAAGTAAATTAGCTACTCATGTTCACAAGATAACACAAATAACATGAAATAAAAGAGTTCTTGACAAAACAGTGGAAAATCCCAAGATCCGTTGCAAACTCGCGTTTTTCACTTCTCTTCCTCTTCTCCTCCTCTTGTCTTTTGCTCCAAGAAAGCTTGTCCAAGTTCCAGTGGTGAATCTCCCTTTTTCTGGTGAGGAAATATCTCATTTAATGCCCCAGATCGCGTCTCCAGAGGCTTCCTTTCCGGCCTCCTTAAATTAAGCTGATTTCAGATTCCAGCTGGATTTTCCGAATCTGCGCCCTACGGGCCGTAGGGGACCCCGTACGGGCCGTATGGGACCCCGTACGGGCCGTAGGGGACCCCGTACGGGCCGTATGCCTGTGCTTTGTCTTGGAGACTTTGTGCCTCTGTTGTGGAACCTTATGTGTAGTTGGGCAGATCCTATACGGGCCGTACAAAATGTCATACGGGCCGTATGAAAAGTAGTCAGATCCAGTTTTCGCCCTTTTTCCTGCAAAATACCAAACAAAGCATAGCAGTACCACATTTCATCGAAATATAAGTAAAAAGTCCACATTTATAGGCTTTAAAGCACAGGTTTCAGTGTAAATCAGAGCTGTAATTTAGATATAATATGGAGATATCAAATTCCCCCAAGCTTGAACTTTGCTTGTCCTCAAGCAAAAATCCCAACATGGGTATAGGGTTGGTCTTTGGATTACCTAAATGCAAATAAATTCCTAAATGTGAAAATTTACATGAACTGCTCTTATCAAGAACCATGAGAATCTTTTTGGATACTATTTGGACTTCCTTGATAAATTTTGATTCACCCCACAAATTGACTAATCAAACTTCATATTTTGAGATGCTTTAATATTTGCAAAAACTAATTACTTGAATTGATCAATCTTTCATTCTTACATTGAAATTATGCCCTTGTTTGTGGTGATTTTTTTTTCTTTTTCGCCCCCCCAAGCTTGAAACAAGCTTAGGTTAGAAAGTCGCGGATTTCATGTGTTGATAACTGCAAATATTTTTGAAACTTTTCGAGCTCAAAGGCATCCCGTCGGATTGTGCCAGTACTCTTTTTTTCTTTGGGAGACGAGCTCAAAGGCGCCCAGTAGGACTTATTGCCAGTACTCTTATTTTCTCCATCTTTTCATTTATTTCATTTGCATATATCATGAATACACACATCCAAGGTATTCTTTCATACCCATGGATATCCCAATCTTTCTATTATTTAAAATCCCCAATTTCCTATTTTATAAGGCACGGTTCAATTTCAAAATGCTTTTTCAATACAATTCAAGTTTTCATTTTTTTTCTCAAAGTCTCAAAACATCTCATCCTATGCAATTCTTTGATCAAACATGGAGTTATTTCTAATCTTTCAAAGTCATCCAAATCACTACCAAAATTTTTCAAACAAGTACTTAATTCTAACAATCACACAAATTTTTGAAAAATAAACATGAGTTTTATACTTTATGCATTTTCAGACAATGAAGTCCAATTATGCAAGACTCTATTTTTCATAACCTCGTAAAACATCTTAACAAATTTGCAAGTTCAAGCAATTAAGTTCAAAATCACAAATTCTAATCAAGGTCAAGTAAAAATCAAGGTTATAAATCCTAAAAAATTTGAAAAATAAACATGACCTAAATGCAGATACAGTTTTCTTCTATTCCACCCCCCTAAGCTTGAATGAAGCATTGTCCTCAATGCTTGAATTCACACAAGAAAAATAAAATAGAAGAAAATATGAAAACTAACCAGACATGGAGTGAGGGAAGAGGCAGGGGCGCCTCACCGATTGGTGGGAGGTGGGTCAGGTGGTTTTTGGTGGAGCGCCATGTCGAATGTGTTGATGGGATACACCATTCTTTCCTTTTTAATGCGCCAAGGGAGAGAAAGCATAGACCAGGTTGGTTGTGCACGGCTCGTATGCTGGTCTGCACGGTCCGTGTGCCTGTGATCATCCGCTGGTAAGGTCCTGTGCATGCATGTGGCTAGGTTTGTGCCCATCAGCTCCTCGATTAAGTTCCCGATCACAGTTTGCTGAGTTTTCAAATCCTCCAAGAGTCCAGTGCAATTCGGGGGCGGATCTGAGCAAAGTGTTGTGTTGTCAAACACTTGCAAAAGAAAAATCCACCCCATATCTTTCAAGTCCTTGATTGAGCACCCGATCGCGCTTATGTGAGCTTTCAATTTCCCCAAGAGCGTGGCAGTCCGATCAGGGCTGAGATCTGCATTCAAGATCACAGGACAGGATTTATTTGGGTCTAGAAACTCATACCTGAAGTTAGCTGGGAGAGGTTTTAATTCGGGAGTGATCTGCTCTATCTGGCTGGTTGTACGGTCCGTATGAACATTGTGCGGACCGTATGCCTCAGCTCCAGCCTGAGCTTTTGGTTCCTTCTCAATCTCCAGCTTCTCTGTTTGAGATTCCTCTGGTGTACGGTTCGTATGATCTGGGTACGGTCCGTATGGCAATTCTTCCAGACAGATAGGCTTCATGTCTGCCGTGCAGATTGTCTCAAACTCGCTTGTTTCATCCTGCAACTCAGATAAATAATCAAAGTAATTTTTAACTGAGCTCCCGTATCCCTCACGGAGTTGTCCCTTAGCCAATCGATCCTCCACCTTGACCGCACAGTATGTTTCTGGTTCAGCTAGCCTCTGAGGGAAAGGAACAGGTGGCTGGTAGGGTGGTGGTTTCTCGGCCACCTTCTTTTTCTGTCTGTCAGCTTCATTTTTTACGGGCCGTACGGGATTGGTACGGACCGTATGGTCTGTCTTCTCATTCACAACTTCAATTGGATCAGGTTCTGACTGCTCGGGAATCTCAGGGGAGGTCGATACGGGCCGTATGGGATTCGTACGGACCGTATGGTCTGTTTCTGGCTTCACAGGTATGGCTGGTCCTTGGTACTGTGTCCCACTGGGCGTGCCAGGTGGTTTCTTGGCCCCCATCCTTCTCTGATTCTCAGCCTCTTTTAAAAGGTCTAGCATAAGCAAAGTGTCCCCCTTCCTTCTTTGGTTCTCAGGCTCTCTTTGTACGGCCCGTGCTGGGTTGGTACGGCCCGTGTCGGAAGAATCTTCAACATTCACTACTAGCCGCGTTGGATTTGCACGGTCATGGATCTCTTCAGATGGCTTTGGCACGAACTGTGTTGGGTTAGTATGGTCTGTGCAAGGTGGTGTGGAGTTAGATGAGGTTACTGGTTGAGCTGGTTCTGCATGGTCAGGGTTTGGTACGACCCGTACAGATTTGGTACGGCTCGTACCAGGCATGGAGGGTCCTTCATAGTTTGTCCCACTCAGCAAGGTTATGGATTTTACCTCTCCTCTGGGGTTCATTTCTGGTTGACTGGGCAGTCTTCCAGGAGGTGGTTGTGCAGAGGCAGCTTGATGACCCATTTGTTCATTCCTTCTGTTCTGAGCAACTGAATCGGCCAGTTGGGCATTGAGAGCCTGCAATTGCTCGAAGATCATTTGGTTCATTTTTCCCTGCTCATGCATGAAATTACTCACCGCGGGATCAATGTACGGCTCGGGTGGATCGGATTGGAATGGGCAGTCGTTTGAAGTGTCAAATGGTGCATTGTTGTAGAAATTGCGATTGTAGTTGCCGAGATAGTTGACCTGTTCGGGTTCCTCATCCCATTCCGCCAGCGGGCAATACTCGTAAGAGTGCCTCCTATCCCCACACATGACACATGGCTGTAGTTGATGGTTTCTGACTGCCTTCACGCTCATTTTGGCTAAAGCCTTTTGCATGGCCTCCTCCAGCTTGGCAGCTTTAGCAAATAGAGTTGTGATCTGATCAACTTTGGATCGACCGCCTCCTCCAGCTCGAGAACTGTCGCAGCCAAACCACTGTTGGTTTGTCGCCATGTTATACATCAGATCCATGGCGTCTTGTTCTGGATCTGTCTGGCCTCTGTTGTCGACTTGTACGGTCCGTATGAATCTTGTACGGGCCGTACGGAGAGGTGACAGATGTGGTGGTGCTGGAACGAATGTGTTGGAAGTTTGCCCCTTACTTCTGAGATGGTAGAGGTTCTTGGGCAGTGACTCTTCCAGTATGTTCCTGCAAAGATGGAAAAAGAAAAAAAAAAAAAAAAAAATTAAAATCTAGAATCAAGCAAAAATAAGAAAAAGTCTAGAATTTTCGTTGCCGTCCCCGGCAACGGCGCCAAAAACTTGTTCGCACAGAATATATGCTACAAAGTTTCAGTATAGCAAGCTATACCTTTTAAACCTTTGTTATACTCTGTCAAATCAGATAGCAAGTGCACTATCCTATCGATGAGTATGCTCAGGTATCGATCCACAGGGACGGAAGAAAATGACCGGACTTATCCTAAAATTACTTGAGATTCTAGAAGTAGAGAAATTGATTTGGTTTAGTTCTAACAATTCTAATGATTTATGACAAGTTTAAAAAGCAATAAAAAGAATTAAAGTTGTTTTCAATTAATAAAAAGGCGTTTCCAGGGTTCAGATTTCATTTCTGTTCAGCCCCGAGGCATACGGCCCGTATGGCTTCCCATACGGCCCGTAGGGGACCCCGAGTTAATGCTGCAGCTACTGTTTTCTGTGTTGATACTAATGTTTAGGGTTTCTATCGACCAGATCTAGATACCTAACCTCAACTTTCGCATTTTGGCCTAGTACCCGATTACCGGACTCAAATACTTCCCTCTTAGATGCGTTAAACCTCAACTTTCGCATTTTGGCCTAATTTATCTAAGTTACTTGTTGGTTTACTAAAAGTATCCAAGGACTTTCGCCTCAAGGAAAGTTTCACCTTTCGGGTACTCCTTGGTTTAACCCTACTTCATATACTTTATTCGGTTGGATTAAATGTCATAGACTTGGCTCCTAACACTTAGATGTGCGCATTCATCTAACGGGATGACTAATCAATTCAAGCAAGCACAAATAAAGCAATCAAAATACTACTCAACAAGGTAAAAACAAAGCATTCAACACAAAATCCAAGTAGCATGCAAACAAAACCAAACTAGAAACTACATCTTAGCCCTAGAAACAAAGTAAATTAGCTACTCATGTTCATAAGATAACACAAATAACAATAGATAAAAGAGTTCATGACAAAACAGTGGAGAAATCCGAAGATCCGTTGCAAACTCGCGTTTTTCACTTCTCTTCCTCTTCTCCTCCTCTTGTCTTTTGCTCCAAGAAAGCTTGTCCAAGTTCCAGTTGTGAATCCCCCTTTTTTTGGTGAGGAAATATCTCATTTAATGCCCCAGATCGCGTCTCCAGAGGCTTCCTTTCCGGCCTCCTTAAATTAAGCTGATTTCAGATTCCAGCTGGATTTTCCGAATCTGCGCCCTACGGGCCGTAGGGGACCCCGTACGGGCCGTATGGGACCCCGTACGGGCCGTAGGGGACCCCGTACGGGCCGTATGGGACCCCGTACGGGCCGTAGGGGACCCCGTACGGGCCGTATGCCTGTGCTTTGTCTTGGAGACTTTGTGCCTCTGTTGTGGAACCTTATGTGTAGTTGGGCAGATCCTGTACGGGCCGTACAAAATGTCATACGGGCCGTATGAAAAGTAGTCAGATCCAGTTTTCGCCCTTTTTCCTGCAAAATACCAAACAAAGCATAGCAGTACCACATTTCATCGAAATATAAGTAAAAAGTCCACATTTATAGGCTTTAAAGCACAGGTTTCAGTGTAAATCAGAGCTGTAATTTAGATATAATATGGAGATATCAATAAACATGACCTAAATGCAGATACAGTTTTATTTCACCCCCCCCAAGCTTGAATGAAGCATTGTCCTCAATGCTTGAATTCACACAAGAAAAAGAAAATAGAAGAAAACATGGAAACTAACCAGATACGGAGTGAGGGGTGAAGCAGGGCGCCTCACCGATTGGTGGGAGGTGGATCGGGTGGTTTTTGGTGGAGCGCCGTGTGTCAAAGGGATACACCATTCTTTCCTTATACTGGTCGGGTGGTTTTTTTCATTTTAATGCACCAAGGGACAGAATGCATAGACTAGGTTAGTTGTGCACGACCCGTATGCTGGTTTGTACGGTCCGTGTGCCTGTGATCATCCGCTGGTATGGTCCTGTGCATGCATATGGCTAGGTTTGTGCCCATCAACTCCTCGATTAAGTTCCCTATCACAGTTTGCTGAGTTTTCAAATCCTCCAAGAGTCCAGCAGCGCGATTCGGGGGTGGATCTGAGCGAAGTGCCATGTTCTCAAACACTTGCTAAAGAAAAATCCACCCCATATCTTTCAAGTCCTTGATCGAGCACCCGATCGCGCTTATGTGAGTTTTCAATTTCCCCAAGAGCGTGGCAGTCTGATCAGGGTTGAGATCTACAGTTAAGATCACAGGACAAGATTTATCTGGGTCTAGAAACTCATACCTGAAGTTAGCTGGGAGAGGCTTGAGCTCAGGAGTCGGATGCTCTGCCTTGGTACGGCCCGTGCCGGATTTGTCCGACCCGTGTAAGGTCCTCAGATCAGCCTTGTCCGACCCACACCCTTCGTTCTCCAGGTCCTCGGATTGAGTTGTACGCCCCGTATCAAATTTGTCTGACCCGTATCCAGGTTCTTCCAGATTGTCAGAGTTCACATCTGCTGCAAAAATCGATTCCATCTCGCTTGTTTCAACATGCAACTCAGATAAATAATCAGGGTAATTTTTAACTGAGCTCCCGTATCCCTCGCGGAGTTGTCCCTTAGCCAATTGATCCACCACGTTGACTGCGCAGCATGTTTCTGTTAGTTTGTAATAATCTAGAAGTCAATAATACGATAAATTATCATAAAGCTTTGTTCATGAATTGAATGTTTATTTATATATCATTTTGTTGCCTTGAGTATTATTGAATTTATGGATCATTTCGAGTTCATGACTGAAATTGTGAAACTCCATAATATAGATGATATATACTCTTAAAAAGTCACTCACCAAGGTAATTAGCAGGAACACTAATTACCGCTATAAGGTTAGTATGTGGATTAAAAGATGGTTAAGTTTTACAAACCACCTGACACGAGATGTCATTTTCATCACATAGATACATGTTCTAGGAACATGGTATTTGACAGACCCCGAATGAAACATTAAATAGAATTGTGTTCGTGTCATTTATGTTTTAATTCAGTGTCACGTTCTACAGTATGAGGTATTTATCGTTCCCACTGAGAAATATGTATGTGTGATTGTTATCCACCGCTGTCCGTAAAAAGCAGTCATAACGGTAGTTTTTCCATATGTATAGCTTAGCTGAGGAAGTGATAGTTTACCAAGAATACTATTTGTCCCTCGTATCTCTATACGAGCTATAGCATCACTGGGCCCCTTGATAGAGTAAGATTATCTACTAGCAGTATAATTACAAGAGTAATTATATTTGATAATCTGCTCAAGATCAAGAAAAGATTCAGTTAGCAAGGATGACACACATCTACCTTGAAACTAATCTGATAGCTATGAGACAGAAGAACAGACACAAGTAAATAGTTTACTGGATCGTGATATTGTACAGTACAGCATCATCTGTGTAATTGGATGGTCATGATGTGTTGCCAGACGCCACCCATGATTATAGAAGTTAAAACAGTTTTAACTCTATTTACCAACATAACACAGATCCTATTGGGTCACACCATATAGGAGCTACTCGGAGAATCTTACTGATTAATTATAAATTGATTATAATTAATATTAAGATGGTTATAATTAATTATACGTGTTATAATTAAATTATAAATGTTATGTAAAAATAACAAGCAAAAACATTGGTTAATTTATAAACGTGTGTGACACGTATAAAAGTTAACCGGTTAATTTATAAATGTGCAGGACACGTTGTATAAATTACCGAAACAACAAATCGCAAGAAAAATATATATATAATTTTTCAGAATAATTATACGAATATTATTTGTGTTCGGGCCGAGGGCATTCGGGTCTTTTCAGATTCGTCCTTATCCGCATGACATGTCATTGATTCTATCCAGATGACATGTCATCAATCCTATCCACAAGGGCAAAATGGTCATTTCACACCTATGCCACCTTGCATGTGTAGAAACATGGAGAAGAGTGTGGAAGGGTGTGGAAGGGGTATTTTGGTCATTTCACATATAAAAGGATGAGGTGTCAATGGCATACCTTGTAAATAGGCCGAACTTGGAGGGCATTTTGGTCTTTTGCAACCGACCCTAAACACTATAAATAGGGGAGGAGGGGTAGAGAGAAATTCACTAATTCATTCGTACCGGTTTCGTGTCAAAACGGATCGGTATTTTCTCTCTTTCTCGGTTTCTCTCTCAAATAGTGTTTCGGTTGAGAAAAGAAAGTTATACGTACTTGACGTATAATCTTGCGGGTTGTTGTGGAGTATATTTACGGGATCGATGAATAGTGTTTTACCGAATTTAGCGGTATGTTAGTTTTGCATATTGATGAAACTGAGCAACTGAAAATTCGTGTTTACGGGTTTTCGTCTTTTTCCCGTGAATAGTGTTTTTGCAGAATTCCGCGGTTTACGGTATTTCTGGCAGAAGAAATAAACCGCTCTCCGGTTAGTCCTGGTGGATAACCGATAGAGGCATCAGACGTCTGATGCTCCGTTCCGAGTCGATTCCTTCCCTGGTGAGGCTCTACTCGCTCGGTCTGCATTCCAACTGTGATTTGAAAACAAGGTATAAATATGTTATATTAATCTATTTAATTTGTAAGTAGATTAAAGTTTTAGAAATCAATCATGGAGTAGATCTGTAAAAGGATTAAATTGGGTTTTGATGCCAAAGGAATACTGAAGGTGGACCGCCTTGGAAAGTTTCCTGACATACCCCGTTTAATCCTGAGCTTAAGTTGGCCGTAGAAATTTTTGTTCTACGGTCATTCCGCACCTTAAGCTAAAACGGTTTCCGGTTAATACCGCGTGAACCCCAACAGTGGTATCAGAGCACAAGGCTCTCCCGCTGATTGATTTTCTAAAAGTTATAACTTATGCAAATTAGGTGCATATACCGCATATCAGTTTAATTCTTACATTTGCAGCTTAAGTCCAAAACCGATTAGAAATGAGATTTTCTTGGATCGGTTCTACCGACTAAGAAAGTTAAATTAGATTTAAGCTTTCTTTATGCTTTCTTATGAAATGTAAACTTTTACATTTCTTGGATCGGTTTTCCGACCGAGAAAGATAAAATAGGATTTTATGCTTTCTTTATGTTTTTGTTTTCAAAACTTTTGATTGCGTTAAAGTTCATCTAAGAATGTGATGAAGCAATAAAGTACCTGAGTAAGAGCTGTTAATCTCCACCCGTAAAAGACAAGGTTAATGACAAGAAAAGTCTCGGCTTTTCGTTTAACCCTCTTTTACGTGTCCTGATAGCTGGCCCAAAGGGGACTTTGTCACGTTACCAAATTGCTTTAACGCTTTTGAAATGGCAAAATTTAGTGTAAGTTTTTCGCCTTTTCGAAAACCTTCGGATAAATAAAGTTCACCGAAGAATGTGATGAAGCAATAAAGTACCTGAGGAAGAGCTGTCATTTCCACACAAGAAAGAGATGGTTCTGTCTAGGAAAGATTGAGTCTAAGCGGTCCTCGTGACCCCAATCTTTCCTGGGACCCCTTTCACGTGTCCTAATGGCTGGCCCAAAAGGAACTTTGTCACGTTACCAAATTGCTTTATGGACCGAAAAGAATATCTGATTTTAAAACATATAAATTGTTTATGTGCTTTAAATGGTATAAATAAGAACCGAGCATAGCTGCAAAATAAAGAATTGGTAACTTATAGATTATATACCCGACTTGGTCCCGTATATAAGTAAATTAGATTTACAGCTTAGAGTAAATTAGATTTACTGCTTTAAAATGAAAATGGGTAAAACTAGATTTACCGTCTTTCCAAGGAACCGTGAAAGAAAATTTTCTTTGAAGAAAAATACGAATGTGGGATCACATTTGGCATTGTTTTCTTTCTGACTTCCTTTCCACGACTGCTTGCTGAAGCATATGAAAGAGGTCTTTTAGGAAAATGTAAATGAGATCATATTCACTATTCTTTCTGTCTGACTTCCTTTCCACGACTGCTTACTGAAGCATATGAAAGAGGTCTTTGAGGAAGATAGGAATTGGATCACAATCGATATTTTTCTGACAAGCAACTTTCACGTGTCCGTAACACTGACCAAGGTCAACATTACGAACTGAAAGAAATATACGTGACTCGGTTACATATATAGGTAAATCAGATTTACTTCTATCATATAAAAACGTATAGATTAGATTTACCGTTTTTATAAGAAACCATATAAACTACCTCTACAAGATAGACGGTAGCTAAAGTTAGTTACAAGAACTGACTGCTTAACAAAGCTAAGCATATCAAAGAGGTACTGATAAGAACAGAAACTAATGGAGATCACATTTCATATTCAAGACTTCCTTTCCACGACTGCTTAATGAAGCATATGAAAGAGGTCGTTATAAAGATACGAATAGAATCACATTTAGTCATTCTTACATATGCTGAGAAAAGAAAGTAATGGGGATCACATTCGATATTTTAGACTTCCTTTCCACGACTGCTTAATGAAGCATATGAAAGAGGTCGCTATAAAGATACGAATAGAATCACATTAGTCCTTTTTTCTAACATAAGCTAAGAAAAGAAATGGAGATCACATTCGGTATTCAAGACTTCCTTTCCACAACTGCTTAATGAAGCATATGAAAGAAGTCGCTATAAATATACGAATAGAATCACATTAGTCGTTCTTTCTGACATACCCCTTTGGAGATTGCTGGCACTGTTAAGCATAAACACCAACCCATTAAATATTAAGTAGTATGCCCTTCCCACTCTATCCTCCTCAAACCATTGTTCATTGGTTGATGGGTAAACTACTCAGTAGACATCGCCTTTTACCTTTGGTGGTCGAGGGTTATGTTCGACATATCAAACCAAATAGAGTGAGGTTACTTACTGATGATTTCCAAAACAGTTTTGGGCTCGGGGCAAAGTCTTCGTTAAATACACGTGATGTTTTAACGAAACTAAGAATCACAAAGAGATGTGATTAGCAAGTTTGCTTACCTAAGATAACTGATAGTCATGATATGCATACACTGCCTTGGTTATTAGTGAAAATATGGATCTTGGTCCTACTGCAAACGGGAATAGAACAAATTTGCAGTGGGAGTTTTATTATTGGAATAAAACATTACATGAACAAAGCTAAAATCTTTACTTTAAACGTTGTAGAAATATGGCTAAAGAAACGTCTTTCTCTTTACGCTCTCTATTCGAAAGGTAGACATACGTGAGAAAAAAAAGAATATATCCTAAATACACCGGTCCCTGCTGAAATAGTAGAGAGCAGCTTTGTCAGTACTCACACGCTTCGTATGACAAGCGATGATGAGAAACTGTAAAAGCTTAACTGTCTGTGGAGCCACGAGTTGGCCACAGAAGTTATCCTGAACTCATTTCCTTCCAGCTATTCGGAGTTCATTGTGAACTCCCATAAGCAAGAGTTGGATAAAAGTTTGCAGGAGCCCCAAGGGATGCTGAGGATCACTAATAAAGACATCGAGAATAGCTCTCATGTCCTCATGATCCAAGAAGGTGGGAGGAAGATCAAGAAAGCAAAAGGGAAAAATGGCTATTAAGTACAAAGGCAAAGGGAAGTTGGTTCCAGGAACGAACTCTCCCAAGATAAATGTTTCTGCTAACTCTGACTGCTATTTTAGCAATAGCAAAGGTCACTGGAAGAGAAACTGCCCGGAGTATCTTGGAGATATGAAGTTTGAGAATGTCTCAAAAGTCTCAGTCTCAAGTATTTATGTTATTGAAATTAATGTTGCGACCTCTCTTAATGATTGGGTACTGGATACCGGATCATGTGCTCATATTCGCACGAATATGCATGCACTAAAAGAAAGTTACGCAATAAGGAAGTACAACTCCGAGTTGGAAACGGAGCACAAGTTGCAGCCGTTACAGTCGGTAGGATAGAATTGTACTTGCCTAGCGGGTTTATTCTGGAACTAAAAAATGTCTATTTTGTTCCTACCATTTCTAGAAATATCATATCAATCTCGTGTTTAGAGATGAATGGTTTCTCGTTTGTTATAAAGGACAATAGATGTTCTATTTATAAATATGAGACATATTATGGATCATCTTACTTGTTAAATGGTGTTTATATGCTAGAAATGGAAAACCTCGTGTTTAACATCAATAACAAAAGACTCAAAACGTTTCATGAAAGTATTGACTTACATGAGACATAAGTCTGAATCCTTTGACGAGTTCAAGGAATTTAAGACTAAAGTAGAAAATCAACTAAACAAAAGTATTAAGGCATTACGGTAGGACCGTGGAGGCGAATACTTGAGTTATGGTTTTCAAAATGTACTTAAAGGAATGTGAGATAGTCTCACAACTCACACCTCTAGGAACACCGCAATGTTACAGTGTTGCCAAGAAAATGAAACAAACCATGTTGGACATGATTCGTTCCATGATGAGTGACGCCACCCTTCCAAAATCATTTTGGGGACACGCACTAGATACTGCCGCACTAACGATAAATATGGTTCCATCCAAGTCAGTTGAAAAGACTCCATACGAGTTATGGTTTGGGAAATCCCAAATATGTCTTATCTTAAAAATGGGGTTGCGAAGTATTTGTCAAACGCTAGACGTCTGACAAACTTGATCCCAAATCTGACAAGTGCTTTTTCGTAGAATATCCTAAATGAAAGGATATTACTTCTATTACCAGTCCGAGAACAAATTAGTTGTTACTCGTCATGGTATACTTTTGGAGAACAAGTTTCTTGCAAAAGGAAGTAGTGGGAGTAATGTAATACTTGAAGAAATTCAAGATACATCACACAATATAATATCTGAAACAGATCAGATAATCCCACCACTTGATACTTCGGCTGATGAGCATCTGGAAGAACCAAATCCACAAGTAGCTGTGGAAGAGGTTCTAGTCCTGAGCTCAAGTGCTTCAACGCAAGTTGAAGAAGAACTAAATCCGCACACTGTTGCGGATGAAGTTCGACAGCCAGAAGAACAAGTGCTACGTAGGTCAACAAGAACAGTCCATGCACCCAAGAGGTACTTGGGACTACACGAGATCTCAGTCTATGATACTGAAGATCCTTTGACCTATGCGGAAGCAATGGATAGACCCAACTCTGATAAATGGCTGGAGGCCATGAGATCCGAAATACAGTCCATGTATAACAACACGGTCTGGAACCTTGTTGTACCACTTGATGGGGTGAAACCCATAGCTAACAAGTGGGTTTTCAAAAGGAAAACAGACATGGATGACAATATGACTATTTACAAAGCACGGCTAGTAGCGAAAAGGTTTCAAACAAATTCTGGGAATTGATGAAACTTTTTCACCCGTGGCTATGTTTAAGTCAATTCGGATACTCCTAGCAATTGCCGCATTTCATGAAGATGAAATATGGCAAATGGATGTCAAAACCGCCTTCTTAAATGGAAATTTAAGAAGAGGATGTGTACATGACACAGCCTACGGGTTTTGAAGATTCAGAGAATGCTGGGAAGGTATGCAAGCTTCTTGAATCCATTTATGGATTGAAGCATGCATCACGGAGTTGGAATCTTCGATTTGGCGAAGAAGTCAAAAGGCTTGACTTCGTCAGATGCGAAGAAGAATCTTATATGTACAGAAAAACTAGTGGGAGTGCCATCGCCTTTCTTAATCTTATATGTAGATGACATACTCTTAATAGGAAACGATATTCCTCTATTGCAATTAGCCAAGTCTTCATTAAAGAAAAGTTTTCTCGATGAAGGATTTGGGCGAGGATGTCTATATACTAGGCATAAAGATCTACCGAGGTAGATCAAAGAGACTTATAGGATTAAGTCAAAGCACATACATTGACAAAGTGCTGAATCGGTTCAGCATGCAGGATTCTAAGAGAGGATTCCTGCCAATGTATCATGGTACACAGCTTAGCAAGACTCAGTTTCCTTCGACAACTGACGAGTAAAGCAATATGAGTAGAGTACCATACGCTTCGGCTATTGGCTCTATCATGTACGCCATGTTGTGCACTCGCCCTGATGTCTCGTACGCTTTGAGTGTGACGAGTAGATATCAGGCTAATCCAGGCACAAAGCACTGGAATGCTGTAAAGAATATCCTTAAGTTCTTGAGGAGTACTAAGGATATGTTTCTCGTCTACAACGTTATCACCTAATACGAGAGATCGTAAACATCATAGGATGCTTATAATTAATTATAAAAGATATAATTAATATAAAGGTGATGTAAAGATAAGTAGAGTTGACACAGTCAGCAACACAGCTGATCCACTCACAAAATCTCTTCCTCAAGCCAAGCACGAGATGCTTAATGCTTCTATGGGTCTGGAACACATAGAAGATTGGTTGTGTGATTTTCTCAGGATCTACGAGATCTTAGAGAATAAATAATTTTGTATATAAGTAGGGCCTACGATGATTGACTCCTAGCTTAAGTGGGAGATTGTTAGTTTGTAATAATCTAGAAGTCAATAATACGATAAATTATCATAAAGCTTTGTTCATGAATTGAATGTTTATTTATATATCATTTTGTTGCCTTGAGTATTATTGAATTTATGGATCATTTCGAGTTCATGACTGAAATTGTGAAACTCCATAATATAGATGATATATACTCTTAAAAAGTCACTCACCAAGGTAATTAGCAGGAACACTAATTACCGCTATAAGGTTAGTATGTGGATTAAAAGATGGTTAAGTTTTACAAACCACCTGACACGAGATGTCATTTTAATCACATAGATACATGTTCTAGGAACATGGTATTTGACAGACCCCGAATGAAACATTAAATAGAATTGTGTTCGTGTCATTTATGTTTTCATTCAGTGTCAAGTTCTACAGTATGAGGTATTTATCGTTCCCACTGAGAAATATGTATGTGTGAGTGTTATCTAACGCTGTCCATTAAAAGCAGTCATAACGGTAGCATTTCCATATGTATAGCTTAGCTGAGGAAGTGATAGTCTGCCAAGAATACAATTTGTCCCTCGTATCTCTATACGAGCTATAGCATCACTGGGCCCCTTGGTAGAGTTAGATTATCTGCATGCGGTATAATTACAAAAGTAATTATATTTGATAATCTACTCAAGATCAAGAAAAGATACAGTTAGCAAGGATGACACACATCTACCTTGAAACTGATCTGATAGCTATGAGATAGAAGAACAGACACAAGTAAATTGTTTACTGGATCGTGATATTGTACAGTACATCATCTTCTGTGTAATTGGATGGTCATAGTGTATACTGCCAGATGCCTCCTATGATTATAGAAGTTAAAACAGTTTTAATTCTATTTACCAACATAACACAGATCCTATTGGGTCCCACCATATAGGAGCTACTCGGAGAATCTTATTGTGATTGATTATAAATTGGTTATGATCAATATTAAGATGGTTATAATTAATTATACGTGTTATAATTAAATTATATTTGTCATGTTAAAAATGACAAAGCAAAAACTAATGGTTATAATTAGTTATACTTGGTATAAATAATTATAATTAATTGTACGTCATTTAGAATGACAAACAGAAACACAGGTTTGTTTATAAACGTGTTTGACATGTTGTATAAAAATTACTAAACGAAAACAGTAAACGAATATAATTGTACATGACAATTATACATATTTGATTTGGATATTTACTATTCATAGTGGGTTTGGGTTAATGGGTTTAGAATCCATTAAACTAATCTAACCAATATGAAGTTGCAAAATCAAATTTGAATGCCACATCCAAAATGGCAAAAATGTAATTTTGTCAAGTACGGGGGGGTATTTCGGTCTTTTGGCGAACCTCCTAATTTGCCTATAAATAGAGGGGCATAGGTGAAAGAGAAAAACCACTAATTCACGTGTTAATCTGATTACTTTGTTAATTGGATTTCTCTCTTTCTCTATTTACGGTTTTTCGATTGGTGAATAGTGTTTTACCAAATTTTCACGGTATTTCAGATTTGGTTTAATTAGCAAATCTGATTGAAACGAATTTTTCGGTGAATAGTGTTTTTGCATAATACCGCGATTTATAGTATTTCTGGCAAAAGAAATAAACCGCTCTCTGGTTAGTCCTGGTGGATAACTAATAGAGGTATCACACGTGTGATACTCCGAGTCGATTCCTTCCCTGGTGAAGCTCTACTCGCTCGGTCTGCATTCCAACTGTGATTTGGAAAGAATGTATAAACATGTTATATTAATCTATTTAATTGATAAATAGATTTAATATTTTAGAAAATCAATTATGGAGTAGATCTGTAAATAGGATTAAACGGATCTTCTTGATTCGTTTAATCCGTAGCTTAAGGTAGATGTAAAAGTTTTGTTTTACTCTTTCCGCACCTTAAGCATATAAATGGGTTTGAACAGTCAAAACCCCAACATAATTAATCAATGGGTTGGAACAGTCAAAACCCAACAATACGGCCCGTACAGATTCCCGTACGGCCCGTAGGGGACCCCGAGTTAATGCTGCAGCTACTGTTTTCTGTGTTGATGCTAATGTTTTGGGTTTCTATTGACCAGATCTAGGTACCTAACCTCAACTTTCGCATTTTGGCCTAGTACCCGATTATCGAACTCAAATACTTCCCTCTTAGATGCGTTAAACCTCAACTTTCGCATTTTGGCCTAATTTATCCAAGTTACTTGTTGATTCACTAAAAGTATCCAAGGACTTTCGCCTCAAGGAAAGTTTCACCTTTCGGGTACTCCTTGGTTTCACCCTACTTCATATACTTTATTCGGTTGGATTAAATGTCATAGACTTGGCTCCTAACACTTAGATGTGCGCATTCATCTAACAGGATGACTAATCAATTCAAGCAAGCACAAATAAAGCAATCAAAATACTACTCAACAAGGTAAAAACAAAGCATTCAACACAAAATCCAAGTAGCATGCAAACAAAACCAAACTAGAAACTACATCTTAACCCTAGAAACAAAGTAAATTAGCTACTCATGTTCACAAGATAACACAAATAACAGGAAATAAAAGAGTTCTTGACAAAACAGTGGAAAATCCCAAGATCCGTTGCAAACTCGCGTTTTTCACTTCTCTTCCTCTTCTCCTCCTCTTGTCTTTTGCTCCAAGAAAGCTTGTCCAAGTTCCAGTGGTGAATCTCCCTTTTTCTGGTGTGGAATATCTCATTTAATGCCCTAGATAACGTCCCAAGAGGCTTCCTTTTCGGCCTCCTTAAATTATGCTCATTTCAGATTCCAGCTAGATTTTCCGAATTAGCGTCCTACGGCCCGTACGGGCCGTATGCCTGTGCTTTGTCTTGGAGAATTTGTGCCTCTGTTGTGGAACCTTCTGTGTGGTTGGGCAGATCTTATACGGCCCGTAGGGAATATCATACGGGCCGTATGAAAAATTGTCAGATCCAGTTTTTCGCCATTTTTCCTGCAAAATACCAAACAAAGCATAGCAGTACCACATTTCATCGAAATATAAGTAAAAATTCCACACTTATAGGCTTTAAAGCACAGGTTTTAGTATAAATCAGGGCTGTAATTTAGACATAATATGGAGATATCACCTAATTTGGTCAAAACCTCAAATTAGCCATTAAACGTTCTAGCAATTCAAGATCAAGAGGCAACTCTATTGATTACAAGTCTAATCGATTGGATTAAACAAATCAATTCATGATTATGCCCAATTTCAGTTTTGGCACGAAACCCTAGAAATCAAAATCCGAAATCGAGATGAAATCGGGAAAGAATTGGCAAACAAACGATCAAAGAAGCTCAAGGAGCTAGTCTATAAGCAATTCAAATACAAATCTCGGGTTTAAAACGAAAACCCGAGAAATCGAGAAATCCGAGATTTTTAGAGAGAAACGGGAAGAGAAAAGAATACCGAATAGGAGAGCTATGAGAGATCCACGGCCGCTTACTCGGTTCCAACTTCGATTTCTCGTAACAATTGGGGGCTTGAGAGGGAACGGGAAACTCTCTCACTCTTTTTCTTCTCTTTTGGCCAAAATCACAAAATAATGGGGAAAGGGGCGGAGGGGAAAAGAGAGAAAAGAAGAAATTTTGGGCTTTTATAAAAAGATACCTTGAGTGCGGACGCACTCGATTCAGTGCGGGTCGGCCACCCGCACTCAGCCCTTGGCAGCATTTCAGCGGCTTGGAAAAACACAGAAACCATACTCCAGTGTGGACGCTCTCAGTACTTAGTAGAATTTCTGTCACACCCCAAACCAGGAATTCTAGATTAAGGTGTGATCAACCTCGCCTCGTGCTTAATTAATCATTAAGCACGCAAGACTAATCATAAATAATAAATCAAACAGCAGCGGAAGCAAAATAATATCAATATCAAGCATCAATCACATAGCAAATAAATAAACATACACATACATAACTTATAATTCGACCCATCTCGGATCCAAATAACACCATCTATAGAAGGGGACACATGATCTATCGAGCCCGTATATATAACACAGGAAATACGGGACTCGTAAACCTAATCAAAAGCCTAACCCTAACTAGGTCAAGTGGTGTGGCCCTCGGGG
The DNA here is from genome assembly GCF_964058835.1 of Carex rostrata. NCBI lineage: Eukaryota > Viridiplantae > Streptophyta > Magnoliopsida > Poales > Cyperaceae > Carex > Carex rostrata. The sequence goes on from NC_135924.1 coordinate 848,975, forward strand.
ACAGCTCCTGACATCTCCTGCTGCGGACCGCCAGAACCTGTACCTAAAACCCACGAAACAACTTGTGGGTGAGCGACGAATCGCCCAGTATATGACCCAAAATTATCCCCTCAGGGATCCTCTACGGTCAAAGCACTTTTATTTATATAAATTTCGTACAGTTATATATACAATTAAATATGCACAAGTGTAAACCTATCTCAATATCTAATAGTCATAAAACACTTTTAATTAATGCCATGATGCGATTGTTCTAATATGCCAACATGCAAAATAAACCCAAGGTCAAAAATACAATATCAGATAGTAATCAATTCGGAGTCCAGTACCAAAGCACTCTGTGAACAAATATAATAATAGTAATATTACGGATTTAAGTAAATCACCCCGTGCTGTGCCAATAGGATAAAAAGAATCTGAATGATATAATCCAAGGACTGTGATCAGGGAACAATGATACACGTTGCCTAATGACATCGCGCATTGCCCACAAGATTAGCATTACACTAGCACACTAGCCGATAGTTATACCTTTACCAAAAAGAATCTGAATAATATAATCCAAGGACTGTGATCAGGGAACAATGATACACGTTGCCTAATGACATCGCGCATTGCCCACAAGATTAGCATTACACCAGCACACTAGCCGATGGTTACACCTTTATTAAAAAGAATCTGAATAATATAATCCAAGGACTGTGATCAGGGAACAATGATACACGTTGCCTAATGACATCGTGCATTGCCCACAAGATTAGCATTACACTAGCACACTAGCCGATGGTTATATCTAAATCTGGTGTGTCATCTCGCCTAAACGATTCATCAACCAAACATATAAAATAGGAGAAATCATACAATGCAAGTCATAAAATAAGTCAATCAAAAGTAGTGCCAGCCTCGAACTGGTGCACTAAAGTGCCACGGCCTCGAACCGTGCAACACAACGCCACGGCCTCGAACCGTGTAGCGTAATATCAAAAAGTAGTGCCAGCCTCGAACTGGTGCACTAAAGTGCCACGGCCTCGATCCGTGCAACACAACGCCACGGCCGCGAACCGTGTAGCGTAATATCAAAAAGTAGTGCCAGCCTCGAACTGGTGCACTAAAGTGCCACAGCCTCGAACCGTGCAACACAACGCCACGGCCTCAAACCGTGTAGCGTAATATCAAGGCTACCAGTCCAACTGCGCAGCCCTGAAACAATGCCATTGGGGCCTCGAACCACCGATGGGATAACCTGTCCTAGGCATGTAGCTCCTAATGCAGGTGGGGAATCGTTCGTACATCCGGACTCAAACCGGTGCACGTAAAAATGTAAAATGAAACAAAAAATATATAGATCCAACTAGTACATATAATATAAATCCTAAGACCATCCGAGAATCAAGTGACGCTCGGCTCAGTGGCTGTCGGGCCGTCCCATACCAAGTGACACAAGACGGAACGAAGTCACTCGGCCCTGCTCAGCTCTCACCAATGCATGCATATGCACGTACAATAATAATAATATATTGTCTTCTACGAGAAGAAGACAACTAGTATCCTAATATTCTAATAATATAAATATAATATTATTTAATTACTCTACTCCTACAATACAGTAAATTCAGGTTTTTCAGGGTTTATGCAATTCTACCTATAGTGCAGATAGGATAAACATGCTCTAAAGTTTTAATGCAACTACTTAAAATAAAGTGCGGATGTCAGGTCAGATGGAACGACTGGTAAGAGTACGCCCACGAAAAGAATAATTCAGATATCCCACACCTGTAGGGCTGGAGTCTCTGTGGCTAACCCTTAGCGAAATCAGCGGGCTCCGCGTATGCTCCGAAACTGTAGGTCAGTCGGATCAGTTCAATGATCAGACTCGTACGAAATCTGCTGATCTGAAATTACGTAATTTAAACTAATTAAAATCTACGCTAATTAAAACCTACGCTAAATTCTCGATTATTTCAATTTTATAAATATTACCGATTCAGTCAGTCTGACTGATCCAGTTAGTCAAATATTAATTATTACTTTCATGCCATCGAGCTTAGCGTTAATCTTAATTTATAAGTTCGTCAGATACTGATCATTCACTTTGATTTTAAGTTATCCTAATTTTAATTCTAAATAATTTATTGTTCTAATTATTTAATTTGCAGATAATTTGCTTGTAAAAATTCAAATGTCGAATTATTCGCAAAATAATTACTCGTGAATTACGGTGATTTTAAACGTGTCCTACTTAATTAATATATCCTAATTTACTATCTACTTTAATTCATTTTAATGAAAGGTAATTAATTTATACGTTCAAAATTTGGTTTAGAAAGCTAATTTATAACTTGAAATTCTTAATCCTAATATTTTAACAAAACATGTTATTTGTACATCTATTTCTAAGTTTATATTTAGTTTAATATAGTTTAGTTGTTTTATATATTAGATGGGTAATACGATTATAATAAAAAAAATAATTAAAACGAAACCTTTTAACTTAAATTACGTGTTTTAATTATTTCTAAGTCGCGCAATTCGTTATTTTATTACTATTCTAATTTTATCGTCTATTTGTCGTTTCAAATCTAAGTACAAAAATAATATTTTTCATTTAAGTTTCGAAAATGTTTAAAATGTTTTAATTTAAAAACTTATTATGAAACTTTTATTTTATTTAAATGTGTGGGGTGTTTTATTTAGGTTTGTTTATTAAATCAACTAATTGATTATTGCTCTTAAAAATCATACATTTTAAAGTTCAAGTTACGTGTGTTATTTTATTCTACTTAAGCGACGAAATTTGATATTTAATTGTTAACCTAATTGTACTGCTAATTCGTCGGTTTTAAAAAAAAAATACATATAACATAAATACTTGTGTTGTTAATAAAATTTCCTTATCAATTAGCAACGTATAAAATTATGTTGTCGAAATTAAAACTTTGTAACGCAAATTTTAATTTAACTACGGGTTAGGTGTTTTTATCCGACAATTTCGTATTTTGGAAAAATTCCAAATTCCATAATTTTAATCCAAGCCAAAACCCAAAAGCTATTTCCAATTATTTATTTTACAAGGACCAAAGTGCAAATACATGCATATTTCCAAAATAGACCCTACTAAATTTTAATTATCACAAGGGCCTATATTTTACACCTTCAACCCTAAACTTTCAAAAGTTCACAAAATGGTCCCTGTCAGTTCAAGGGCTGGTACACAAACAAAAATCAGCATAGTACCAATAGTATACTGGGCTGGTACCACTGGTACCAGCACTTCGCAATTCACACAACAGCAACACAGCCAAGCACAAGCAAGACCAACAAAACAGAAAACAAGGCGCAGGTCAAGGCAAACAGAACCAGCACAGAGCAAGCAAGGTACAGCCAAGGCAACAAGTCAGAGGCAAACAGAACCAGAACAAAGCAAAGAACACAGCCAAGGCAACAGGTCAGAGAGCAAGGCAGCACAACCAACAGAATAAGGGAGCAACAAGGCACGAGCCTCAAGTCAGCACCTTTTGCCGGGAAAATCAACAACCCGATCGAAGGTGAATTTAAACCAGACAAACCGACAAGGCAAAAATTCTGATCAAATAAACGAGGGACTCAAAAATTTATCCAGTTAGAGCTAGCATGAGATGGAGAGGAAAGGAAGACGGTCTGTTCCAAGGACACCACCTCCTAGCCTCACGGCCATCGGAATCAAGCACCGAGTCAGTCCAGCAAGCACCAGAACAGCACCAAGCAAGCACCAGAGGCAGATTCACCACAACAAGCACAGTCACAACCTCGCTAGGGTTTCGAAATTCACAACACTCAAGGACTAGAAAAATGGCGAGAGAGAGAGAGAGATCAAAGCCTCAACACATGAGTACAAAGGAGAGCACAAAAACCACAACGAGAGAGAGAAAGAGAGACTTATACCCAAAGAGACAGCAAAGTCAAGGGAGGGGCGTGGGTTTACTGATAGCCGACGGGATGGGTGTGTACGGCGCCACAGAGAGAGAGAGAGCGGGGGTAATCAGTTCCAAATCCTTCTCCTGTAAGGAAACGAGAGAGAGAGAGGGAGGTCACGGGTGGGGTCGCGAGGCAGAGATAGAAGAGAGGGAGAGGTTTAGGATTTCACGGGAAAGGAAATGAAGGAGGCGAAAGAGACAGAGAGGGGTCTGGAATAGGAGGGGGTGGGGTTCGCCAACAGAGAGAGAAAGGAAAGTGGGGAGGGATTTAATTACATCCCTTGCTTTAAGATTCGTGCTGAATGTATCTAAACGATTTGAGATTTTCCAAAAGTCACGCTGAATATGAGATATCTCAGAGGTAGGGCTGTAAACGAGCTGGCTCGGGCCGAGCTGGGCCTTAGCTCGGCTCGTTTATTTTGGCCCGAGCCTGGATCGAGCGAGTTGGACCTAGGTCACCCGAGCCAAAACCCCTGGCTCAGCTTGTGACAAGCCAGCCCGAGCTAGCTCGCGAACTGACGAGCTGGCTCGCTGGGCTTTATTGGGCTGCTATTATACAAATTCAAAAATAAAAAAATAAAAAATCTCATTAAAAAAATTTAAGAAATTGTCCAGCATACACATCTTCAAGCAACTAAAGCCATATCCTTTCTTCCCAAACCGAAAATACATCAATTTTGTATAATTGCGCCTTTAAAAATGAGACTGGATTTAAAATTATACGGGACTAAACCCTAAATTCACTGTAGCTTAACGAGCCAAGCTGGCCCGGTCTGAGCTGACTCCTGGCTTAGCTCGTTTATTTTGGCCCGAGCCTGAGCCGAGCTGGCTCGTTAACAGCTCGGTCCACTACCGAGCGAGCTGTTAGCGAGCGAGCTAGAGGCGAGCCACGAGCGACCCACAAGCCGCGAGCTTTTTTGACAGCCCTACTCAGAGGATGTGAATTCATTTGAGGGTGGACCCGAAATTCCCTTTCAATAGGGTTAAATTCATCTCATGAATTCAAATCATAGCTTTGAGAGCCGGGTTAGATGTAATTGAACGGTTCAATATTTCTTCAAGAATTATAACCATGATTCCTAACGGCATCAATTATGTTTAATCAAACCATATTGCGAACCTATGTTTAGAAATTAATAATAGAATTTAATGCGAAATATTTTGAATGTTCATTACAAATTTTATAATTTTAATTGTAACCACAATAATAATTTACCTCTTGAAATATGGATTTAACAATTTGTTTTCAATCGGACGTTTCGATTCGAACTCTCGTAAAATTTCAAATAATTCAATATCTGTGCAAGTTTCATATTTTATTTATTAACGAATTTGTAATTTTATATATTTTTATTAGTATGATAATTTCATTTGTTATTTATATTTCGAAATTTTAGATTCATTTTAAATTAGTCAGATAAATCCGAATGACCGTTAATTAAATTAAAAATTTTATTTTAAGCGTAATGATCAATTTAACACACTAATCATATTTTAAAATTTCGGAATATAACAATTTCAGTCTGAGCGTAATGCGGACGCACTCAATTTCAGTGCGGGTCGGTCACCCGCACTCAAGACTTGGTAGAATTTCAGGAACTCAATCAACACAGAAATTTCATGAGTGCGGACGCACTGATATCCAGTGCGGGTCAACCCATCCGCACTCATTACTTAGTCAGACTTTGGAAAATTCAACCAGTACAAAATTCCTCAGTGCGGATGCACTCAACCTCAGTGCGGACACACTGGCATAATTCAGAACATGATTAACAAGGAAACTGGAGGTCTTAGTAATCCCACCCTCTTTCGTCTATCTGCTTTGACTTGTTGGCAGACCTAGCACTTCTCGACATAATTTTGCACGTTTCTTTTCATCTTTGGCCACCAGAAGTGTCGCTTTAGATCTTGGTACATCTTGACTTCTCCAGGGTGAATGGTGTACCCTGAGTCATGTGCCTCGGATAGAATCAATTTCTTTAGCTCTGAGTCATTAGGAACGCAAATGCGATCATGAAACCGCAGAATACCGTCTTCGCGGAGTTGGAATGGCGAGTCTGCATTTGACTCAAAATGTTGTCGAAACTGTTGGCATTTTGAGTCCTCCTGTTGTGCTGTTCGGATCTGCTCGTGTAATTCTGGTCGAACCTCAACCGCAGCCAAGATAATCGAGGCAACTGTAGATGTACCTGCACTATTGCTATCTCCAATTAATCGGGATGAGGTTTTCAATGCAAACTCACGGGATGCGCCTACGTGCAGACTCATTCTTCGCATTTCCTCGAGAAGATGTGTCTCGCTGGTGATAATTGATGCCAGATTTATCTGACTCTTCCTACTTAGCGCATTTGCTACCACATTCGCCTTTCCTACGTGATACTGAATATCCAGATCATAGTCCTTCATCAGCTCCAACCATCGCCTCTGCCTCAAGTTCAACTCCCTTTGAGTGAAAATATACTTCAAGCTTTGGTGATCCGTGAAGATACGGCACCTTACTCCATACAGGTAATGTCACCAAATCTTTAAGGTGAAGATCACTGCAGCTAGCTCCAGATCATGGGTCGGGTAATTCTGTTCGTGTGATCGTAACTGCCGAGAGGCATATGCTATAACATGGTCCTTCTGCATCAGCACACATCCCAAACCTGATCGGGACGCATCAGTGTAGATGGTATACTCCTCGTCTGTAATTGGCATGGCAAGAATCGGTGCAGATACCAACCGATTCTTCAACTCCTGAAAGCTCTGATGTTGAGTGGCACCCCACTCGAACTTCACACCTTTGTGTAACAGCTTCATAAGGGGAGCAGCTAACTGCGAGAATCCAAGTACAAATCTTCTATAATAACCTGCTAGCCCCAGAAAACTGCGAATCTCGGTAACTGTCTCTGGTATTTTCCAATCAGTCACCACCCGAATCTTTTCTGAATCTACTGCCAACCCTTCTCCTGATATCACGTGACCGAGAAATGCCACTTTCTCAAGCCAGAACTCACACTTCAAAAATTTTGCGAATAGCTGATGATCTCTCAACCTCTGCAACACTATCCGTAGATGTACCTCATGCTCCTCTCGTGACCTTGAATATACCAGGATGTCATCAATAAACACCACCACTGTTGAATCTAGCAGATCATGAAACACTCGATGCATCAGATCCATAAATGCAGCTGGAGCATTCGTTAGTCCAAACGGAATCACCAGATATTCGTAATGCCCGTAGCGTGTTCGGAAGGCTGTCTTCTCTACATCACTTGGGCGTATCCTCAGCTGGTGGTACCCCGTCCTCAAGTCTATCTTGGAATAAATCGAAGATCCTTGCAACTGATCAAACAAGTCATCAATTCGGGGTAACGGGTATCTATTCTTGACAGTCACCTTGTTCAGTTCGTGGTAGTCGATACATAACTGCAAGGTAGCATCTCCTCTAATTGCGCCTTGAGTTTTTCAACTCCGCAGGAGCCATTCGATATGGACTCTTTGAAATTGGAGTTGTGCCCGGCATCAACTCTATACCAAATTCCACTTCTCGTTCGGGAGGTAGTCCGACTATCTCTTTCGGGAACACATCCATGAATTCTGACACCACCAGAATCATATTTATCTCTCTAACTTCCGTAGTGGTGTACACTACTGTCGCTAGATACGCATTGCACCCTGAATCGATCAAATGCCTAACTTCCACAGCTGAAATGCATGGTATTAACCCTCCAACTTTTCTACAGTTCAGCATGCACGACATACTACCTTTTGCGGTCACAAAACAAATCCTGCGGTGCGGACAATCGATTGTCGCGGCATGTCTTGTTAACCAATCCATCCCTAATAGCACGTCGTACCCAGAAATCTCCATAACCAACAGATCGATTTCGAGATCCCTCCCGTCAACTCTGACTTTTCAGTTTCGGCATATGGTTATTTTTCGGTCAGTCGAACTGAAAGGGGTTTGGACACTCAGGACTTGGTTATTGGTTTCGGTTGGCCAGTTATACTTTTCTACCCAAGCCTTCGATACAATGGAATGGCTACACCCGGTATCTATCAAACAATACGCACTCTGATCCGAGATAGGAAGTATACATGTCATCATATCAGCTCGAGAATTGGGTGGTTTCGAGCCTTCACCTTCCTCTAGAGTCCTCGTTGTGTCATATGCAACCTCTGCTATACCGAGTGCGTGGGCAGCCACTCGACCTCCAATCCTGCCTCCGCTGGTTTGAGGAGCACCTCGACCACGGAATGGTGGTCTACCTTGTCCACGTCCCGCGGGTCCTCTACCACCGCTGTCTCTCAGAAACCTTAGTGCCGCATTCGGACACTCTCTCGCCCAATGCTCCATACTGCCGCAGGTGTAACATGCTTGATTGCGGCCTCTGCAATCTATCTCAGAGTGTGCCTCGTTGCATGAACGGCACCACACCGAAAAAAAACCCGACCGGAGTACCGGTGCTGCTATCTGCCTCGGAGGGGGTCTAGGTGCCACAAACTGTCTCGGGGGTGGTCTAGCGGTCGACAGTCCTCCCCTTGACCTGAACTGTCGGTTTTGATCCTCTCTCTGTTTCACACTCCTCTCCGTTATCTGCAACCTTCTTCTCTTACTGTGCAACTCTACTTGCTCAGCATGATCCATCATGGCCTGCAGCACAGTAGCCATTGGGGTATCCACAATCATAGAGATCCCCCCATCCAGTCCATCCAGGTACTGCCTATGGTATCTCACCACATCAGTCTGCACATCAGTCACATACCTGGACAGGGTGAGAAATTCGTTATTATACTCTGTCACCGCTCGCCCATCCTGCCTCAAATCCAAAAAATTTCTCCGCAGCGCCTCCTGTTGTAAGTTACTCAGATACCGTCGAGTGAACTGCAATTCGAACCACTCCCACGGAATCTTGGTCTCCTCCCCGACATAACTATGTCGGGCTCCATCCCACCAGAATCTCGCACCATCCTCCAACTACTGCTCTGCCAGCTCCACCATATCTTGTTCTGGTGCTCGACATAGAACTAGCTTCGCATTCATGCTCGCGAGCCACTCTTCAGTAGCGGCATAATCGCCAGTGCCATTAAACCGAGGTGGATTAAGGCACATAAAGGAGTCGTACAACCTCCTAAACTCTTCAGGACCACCTCTTTGAACCTCCGGTATCGCATCGCGCCTTTCTGCCTGGCGACCTCTCTCGTAAGCCGTAATCAGTCTATCATCTAAATCACGATCTCGGTCCTGCCCACCTCTAGGTCCAATATCAACTCTCTGGACCTCAGGCCCTGCAGATCTGGACTCACTCGCATGAACGATTGGCTCGTTCTATGGATCCTGAATAGGATCACGATTCCTGATTCGAGGTCGTCCCCTACCTCGATGTCCTTCCATAACTCTTAAAGAAGAAGAACATATTTATTAGATTTGCATATACTTATCTCATAGAACGAACAAGTCGTTAGCCGTGACGACCCCAAGCAGAACATGCCCCACTCACGTATCCTATCAGTTTGGTTAGGGCTTAAAACCTTGAGCTCTGATACCACAAAAGAGAACTGTCAAACCCCGCGGCCACGGGTCGCAACAGTCCCCCGCCATAAGCATACAACGCCGTGTATGCTTACAAGGCGATAAACAATTCAAACAAAACAACAAATAATATAAAACAAGTTTTTAAATAAAATCAGAGTACACAGTCTGGTCAAAATATAATACAACAAAAGTATCTCATCCAGATACCAACCATGAGGCCTACCCTAAAACTATACAACAAAACATATCTAGGGTCATGTGATGGTAAACTACTAAGGCCTACTTCTCGCGTGCCTCTCCGGAATCAGTCGCACCCGTACCTGTAAAATAGCCCAAAGGGTGGGGGTGAGAATAAAATTCTCAGTGCGAATTTTCCACAGTTTAGACTATTGGACTTGCAATCAAACTCCATATTCAAAAATGAAACCCAAGTCATAACAATTCAAACAGGTATATTTTCATAAATAACAGAATGCCAATGCTCGACAACAATTAATCAAACTGAATCAAAGTTTACAGAATTTCCAAGATGAATTTCAAACACAACACATATTTGGCTTAACTCGACTCATTAGGGCTTGTAGCAACTACAGATGTTCTTTCGAGCTGGACCCTTTATCAAACCCTCGTCTGTAGGGTTACTGACACCTATAGACGCTCCACCGAGCTGGACCCTTTATCTGACACCCATCTATAATCGCTTGGCTTAACCGTTTATTAAGGTCTGGTTCAAATCATATAAAGAAAATCCTCTTTGGAATCATTCCAATGTTCGCAATATTCAATTAACCGTCCAAATGGATTAACACGTAGGAAAATGCCACCGAGCCACAGACGTTACACATATCACCCACGATTTCCAATTCACACATCATAACATAATCACCCTCCCTCGTCCCAACCGGTACTGGGAAACATTGAGGGCCGTTCACCTAATGCGCCAGAAGGATCCTGAGAATCAAAGCCAGCATACAACCCGACTTTGCAAATTCATTGGATCCAAGTGCTTAACTTCGTAAATCCATTCACATACATAGTTCGTGGTGACTTTCAATCAAAATCAGATCTTAATAGATCAACACAACCAACAACCATACCAGCATGCAAATCACTCAAGTCACAACAATTCGAGTTTAATTTGATTGGGCTATGCAAATGTTTTACACAATTCAATGATGCAATAAATCACATATTCAACATGACAAACGAATAAACAGTTTAATTCCTGAAAATAAAGTATCAAACAAGTCCAAGAATCCCACACCTGATTACGATGAGCGTATCGCTTAATTAAGGATCGGGCATCTCGAACTGCCCCACGAAGTCTTGCTCGATCGACCCTACACCTATATTACACGTATACTAGGTTTAACCGCGGTTCATGATCGAGGTATTCACTCGAGTTATATTAGGGTTTATACTTTCCTATTCCTCTTTCTTGCTTTAAAATCTCTAACTTCTCACAATTTTCATTTGGGTCTTCTAGACCATACACGATCTCAATTTGGTAACAATTCATTTACTAGTTCACAGTTTCAGTTCCCGTAACAATTCAATTTACCGAGTGGTTAACCCTAATTTGGTCAAAACCTCAAATTAGCTATTAAACGTTCTAGCAATTCAAGATCAAGAGGCAACCCTATCGATTACAAGTCTAATCAGTTGGATTAAACAAATCAATTCACGATTATGCCCAATTTCAGTTTTGGCACGAAACCCTAGAAATCAAAATCCGAAATCGAGATGAAATTGGGAAAGAATTGGCAAACAAACGATCAAAGAAACTCAAGGAGCTAGTCTATAAGCAATTCGAATACAAATCTCGAGTTTAAAATGAAAACCCGAGAAATCGAGAATCCAAGATTTTTAGAGAGAAACGGGAAGAGAAAAGAATACCGAATAGGAGAGCTATGAGAGATCCACGGCCGCTTACTCGGTTCCAACTTCAATTTCTCGTAACAGTCGGAGGCTTGAGAGGGAACAGAAAACTCTCTCACTCTTTTTCTTCTCTTTTGGCGAAAATCACAAAATAATGGGGAAAGGGGCGGAGGGGAAGATAGAGAAAAGAAGAAATTTTGGGCTTTTATAAAAAGATACCCTGAGTACGGACGCACTCGATTCAGCCCTTGGCAGCATTTCAACGGCTTGGAAAAACACATAAACCATACTCCAGTGCGAACGCACTCAGTACTTAGTCAAATTTTCATGAAAACGGCACTGAACAAGGAAAAGTCTGAGCGTAATGTGGATGCACTCAATTTCAGTGCGGGTCGGTCACCCACACTCAAGACTTGGTAGAATTTCAAGAACTCAATCAGCACAGAAATTTTATGAGTGCGGACGCACTGATATCCAGTGCAGCTCAACCCATCCGCACTCATTACTTAGTCAGACTTTGGAAAATTCAGCCAGTACAAAATTCCTCAGTGCGGACGCACTCAACCTCAGTGCGGACGCACTGGCATAATTCAGAACATGATTAACAAGGAAACTGGAGCCAGTGCGGATCAACCATCCGCACTCACCACCAGTGCGGACGCACTGGACCTATAAAGGTCCAGAACTTCGTATTTTCGGCGCGGTTTCGATTCACACTTAATTTACTTATCTAGGGAAACATAAATTAAGGTTTAGATTTCTATTTCGTTAGCACGATTTTCAATTCTTGTCTTTAAAACATTCAGAATTTAATTGTTAAAGTTCCGTAACGTAACAATGATGGAGGTGATGACGATGAAGGAGGTGATGATGATGATGCCGGATCAGGCAATTCAGATTCAGAAAAAACAATGTCTGATCATGCAGAAGCTGGAGTGGATGTAGATAAGACAGTTAGTAGTTTTCTTTCTTCAATCAATAAAGAGTGTGATGAGGCTGAGTTGTTGGAGATTACAACATATGTTGTTGCTGATAGAGTGAAGTTTGCTGTAAAGAAAAGAGCAACTCAGAGTATTCACGAAGATGTTTTAAAGGACCTTGTTAAGATAGAACTAGTTAGCCCTGTTCAAAGCCCTGTTCGAAGTCCAATTGTTGAAGAGCCTAAAGCAGCATGTGATCTTGCTCAAGATGACAATACATTGACTAGTCCAAAATGTGCACAAGGAGAAATAGATTCAAAGGGTAGAGAGCAAGAATTAACGAAACCTGTTTACAGTCTTGCTGCAATGGACCCCCCATCGTTCAGCCTTGGATTGACGCAGACTCCCCCAGAAAAGAAAGAAATTGTTATAGCCTTCTGGATGAATGAGTTAGGAAGTACAATCAAAAAGAGTTCACCATGAAAGATTGCCCATTCTGAAATAACGAGGCAACCGTTTTCTGCAACATCCATCAGTTCTATGAGTTGCTACACTCAAAATATCAAATTGGAGCTGAGGTATGCACTAAATCTTATTTGTACAGTTATGATCTTTTTTTTTTTTTGAGTGTAATACATGGTGCATAGGTATGATGATAGTATAGTAAAGAGATAAATACTTGAAATGAATACTCCATCAATACAAAATCACTAACTGATAGATATTTATCACTTGTTATCTTTTACTGCAGATGTTAGAAATTGGATGCTTTTTAATGCAAGTTGACATACCGGTCGAGGAGGAATGGTTTTTTCTTCTTTCTTATGTATTAGTAAGTTTTGTATATTTTTTTTTTGTGGAATTGATGTCTGAAATTGTAAAATGACTTAAGTAATTTAAGGGTAAATACTCAATATCCATTAAGATAAATAATTATAAAGTGAAAGATATACACTATGATTGGACATGATAAGTACTACATTATTTTGGGTTAACTTCTAGGATGCAGAATGATAAATATTGGAATGTTTCATGATTAAGTTGATAATTTTTTTATAATTTATGATATTTTTTGTTGAATTTCAGATGATTTATTGGGTTATATATTATTGTAGGACCTTGCTCCGAGAACTGACTTTGACCGACTTTTGGGTATTGCACCACAATTGTTCACCGAAAATTTTTCAAAAGCGAGGTGGTTTTTTCTTCCACTCTATGCCGAGAAACACTGGATTCTTGTTGCTGCAGACTTAAAAAATCAAGAATTGAAGCTTTACCAGTCCTGTAACTCGACAGCTAATGAACATTATCTTCACCCTCGCTCACCTGAAGAAAATTGATTGGTTGAAATATTTTCTTGCTTGGAGGATGGGTGAGTTTTTTGTTATTGGATTTACATTTAATATTACGTTATAAAATCAAAATTTTGTTTATCCCTTCTTTATACGTTTTTTCGGGAATCGAAAAATAAAGCAATGTTGAGCCCGAATTTCAGGATAATATACCAAAGCAGAGTGCTTCAGATGATTGTGCAATTTTTCTCCTTCGATACATTGATTGTATTATAAGGAAAGTTCCATTTGACTTTGATCAGGTAAATATTTATTACTATTTATTTACCAATTTTTTTTTTAAAAAGAGATTGACCAATAATTGAATTATTTTTATTTTTATTTCTTGATATTGTAGGATATAATTAGGAAGGAGCGCTTGACCTTAGCATATAATATGCTTATCCACGATAAGAATGACTGCAAATTCAGAAGCTAGAGCGCTTGACCTTTAGAATGGTATTTGTTGTATGGTTTTTATGGTGTTGTTACTGTTGTTATTGTTACTGGTGTTATTGATACTCTTGTTATTGTTACTGGTGTTAATACCTGTTATTTGTGCGGTTCAATATGGTACTGCAACTTGGTATTGGTATTGATATTAAAACTCTTTGTTGTTAACACAGATATACTTTTTATTTTGGTGTTAAAATTGTTTGGTGTTTTTTAACATTGATAATGCAGTAACTTTTAGAATACTATATTATGTAAGGATAAATACTACATAGAGTTAAGTTAAATATTTCTAGATACAACTAAATATACTCATTTTTTCTAAACGAAAAAAGTAATATTAAAAGGAACATAAGTATTTATATTCAATTCAGCAAGTGTTTATCCTCAATTCAGCAACTATTTACTTTTAATCTGATTGAAAGTATATACTTTTAATCAGCAAGTGTTGATCTTCACCTCAATTCAGCAACTATTTACTTTTAATTAGTGTCCTATTTAGGTTTAACAAGCTTAAAGTGCTAGGATCAAAGAATTGATGGTATCAAATTGTATACATGAATAACCTTAGGATTAAGATTAGAAATGAACAAATCTATTTCTTAGTCCGAAACCACAAGAAACAAAGGTTGAATTGAGGTGAAGGACTTAATCGTGAAGCCTTATATTTGATTGGGACCCCTAGAATTGAACCAAATATTGGTATGAAGGACTTAATCGGGAAGTATTGATATTTAGGGATAAACTAGGCTAACCTGTGCTTATGGTCTAGATGGCAAGGGTGAAGGACTTAATCGTGAAATCCGAATTATCTAGGCACGTCATTAATTCACGAAAGTGACCCTTTTTGATATTTAAGGCTTAGAAACCCCATAATTGCAAACATGAATTTAGAAACTAACTAAGTGTTGATTTGACCAAGTGATTGTATGCCGAAAGTCCCTAGACTTCCATCTCATTAAATCACAAAACTCCTTTTATTTGTTTGGTTAAATTGCTTTGCTTACTTTTAGACTCTCAATCGGGTATTGAACCCACAAAACCAATTTTTAAACAAACCCCCCCCCCCCCTTTTACTTTTATTGTACTGTTTTAGAATTAATTAATTTAGTAAAAAGTAATATTTCTCGTTTTCTTTGGATCGATACCTAAACTACTACAAGGATAGGTTGTATGCTTGCAACTGACCTATTATTGTGTACTAAGGTTTTATAAATTTAAAAGTGAAAAAATATATTAAATTGACCCATTATCCAATACCTAAAATACACAATAATGAAACAAAAAAAAATTGGAAAAACTAATAGCAAGTAAAACAAAACATAGTTGACACTAAAAATCTAATTAAAGACCAGTTGATGGCTCGTCCTTCGGATGAACGGAACGCGGTGGCAGACGCTTGGCCCTACGAATGTAGGGCTTTGCTTCAGGATGGCCCCTTGGACTTCGTCTTGGCTTTTGTCGTGGTGGCCACGGCCAGCTTCTCCTGAGATACCTCTCAAACCCTGGTGGTATCCTGGGAAGAGGCACGAATGGTTGGGGTGCGGCATTGATCACCTCTGGTTCTTCCTTGATGGCAGCCATCTGTTAAGGAGTATTTATCTTTGTGAAGTGTTGTACTATGTCCTGTTATAGAGTTGGAAGCGTCGCTTTGTCTCCCTCCAGAGACACAGATATCAATTATAATTCGACGATGGTTAGAATCATTTTTCATCCAGATTAACTTTTTCCTTATTCGAGAAAACGTTTCGATCTCTGAGAAGTAACATCTCTCGTAATCTCGGAGTAGCACTAATCTTAGAGTACTTAAGGCAACTTTTGAACTTATTCGAGAAGCTTCGAGTTGGATCTGTATCGGCCCACAAATTTGGGCCATGAGTTATCTACAAAATTTTTTTATAGTACCGACCTATGAAGTTTGGCCCAAGAAGTTCCGGGACCATAGAGTTGTGCGGGGACAACGAAAAATGAAGGAATTGTTGTGCGGGGATAATGGATCGACAGACTTGGTACCAAAAAATTGAGTTCACTTCTTAGGGATTAATACTTCAATGTGCTAGAGTTAATAGTTTACAGATCAATGTTTTTTTTTTTTTGATAAAAGTGGTTTAAAAACCACCAGTTTCATTAGAAACTAATTCGATCATACAAAATATGTCTTAGGACTGTTACAGGACAACCAACCAAATCAAACTGATTATCTAACCAACAAAATAATACTCTGATTGTTAGGCAATCAGAGCACTGCAGATACTTAGAGTATTACACAAAGCAAGAGATACATCATTCAACAAAGTTTAGATATTAGAACTAATCATGGAGGTAACTAATTGGCTATAGAAGAACTGGCATGAGATGAAGAAGCAGTTGGGTTAGAGGATTGCAAATAGGCTGCATCTGCTGCATCCAATTCTTCTCTGTCTCTAAGGTAATCCCGGAGGTCTGAATCCTCTAACCCAAGATAGGGTTCTTCCTCGGAATCCCAAGAGCTATTTTCCTCTGTGGAGGTAACGGTCTCTGAGAGGATTATAAGAGGACCTACCTGATACAATTGAGTGACATCCATTGGTAAAATCATGGTTAGTTTAAGAAAGGTCTCATCATTGTTAGATTTACACCAGAAAGAACATAATGCTATAATTTGGGAACCTATTGAAGCTAAAGTTGGTACAGTAGTGTTATTGAAGCAGATTTTATTTCTATTTAACCATATAATCCAAAGGGTTGTAGCTCGTATTAAATATATGAGTAAACTATCCTTTAGAGGGATACATGCATCTAATAGCCAGAGATCACTTATAGTGACTGTTATATTCCGAAATTTTTAAAATGTGATTTAATTGCTAAATCGAACTTTACACTAAATAAAATTTTCTAACTAAACTAATGATCGATCAGACTATCTGATTTATTTTAATCCAGTCTAAAATTTCAAAATAACGGAACTATGAATTTTTGTACCGTCAGATTTAAGAGTTAAAAATATGTATACATAAATAAGACACATTTATATATAAACAATAATAGATAATATATAATTATATAAGCATATATATGTACAAGATTAAAGATTTAGTTAAAATTTTAAATCTCATTCATTCGTGAATTTCAGAAGTTGATCTGATAAATAGATTATATATATATATAAATTAATGTCAAATTAATCGGGTTCTAAATTAGAACGATAAAAATTCTAAGAATTCGTGACAAATTTCCAATCAATTTCGTTGAAATCCATTTGGTTTATTCATTCTTGAAGCCATTAAAACATCCATTTAATTCCTGAATTCATTTCAACCCTTTGATCTTAATCTGCAGCACAAATCTTAAAGCTGGGGTTTTAAAAACCGCAACCTCTCCTCTCCTCTCCATTCTTCTCCTTTCCCCTCTCTTACTGACCCCCGACCCCTCCTTTCTCTCTTCCTTTCCGCCATGGTCTCCTCTCCCGTGAAAACCCTAGCTCCCCTCTCCTTTCACTCTCTGAACTGCGGCCCCCACTGTGACCATTCTCCTCTCTTGTTTGTGCTTCCTGGAGACGGTTTAAATGGCTCGATGGTACCTTTTTCCCTCCCGCTCGTTACTTGTGCGTGCCCGATTTTCGCCACTGTCTCGTCTCTTGTCAGATGCCGTACAGGAGAAGGTGAGACGAGAGATGGCCTTGCACCTGCTCCCTGACCCGTTTGACTCGTGCCTACCCTGTCAGAGGGCTTGGCCGTACTGATTATTGCGTGTGGTCTCTCGTTTTTCCGGATATATATATACCCCCTCCGCCTCTCCCCTTATTTCCTTTCTGGTTCGGTTTTCGCTCATGTGTTGAGGCTATTCACTCTATTCCCCTCCTTTTTCTGTGTTACTATGATCTCCCAAAACCCTAGGGTTTGGGGTTTTCGGTTCTGTGACTTGGCTGTTGCCGTGCTTGCTGGTGAGCTTGGTGATTGTTGTGACTGTTCTGACTGGCGCTTGCTTAGTGCCGTGCTGGTGTCGACCTGGTGCTGTTCTGGTATTCGCTTGGAGCTGGCCGTTCTTTTCCCAATCCACCTCGTGCTAGCTCAATCGGGTAAATTTCTATAGTGCTCGTTTATTTGATCGGATTTTTGCCTTATCGGATTGTTTCGTTAATTACACCTTTGCTCGGGTTGTTGATTTTCCCGGCAAAGGTGCTGCCTTTTGAGGCTGTTCTGACCTGTTGTGTGGCTGTGCTTTCCTTGCTCTGTTCTGGTGTTGTTGTGTGCCTTGTTGTGCATTGTTGCTGTGCTGACTTGTGTGCCTGGTTGTTTCTGTTCTGTGCTGACTTGTGTGCCTTGTTGTTTCTGTTCTGTGCTGACTTGTGTGCCTTGTTGTTTCTGTTCTATGCTGACTTGTGTGCCTTGTGCTTCTGTTCTGTCAGCTGTGCTGACCAGTGTTGTTACTGGTACGGCTTGTGCCTGATTTGTTTTGCTGGTTCTGTTGATGCTTGACCTGGGCTATGCTGTTGTGCTGGTTGTGCTTGATTGTGTGTATGTGCTGCTGGTGCCAGTGGTCCCAGCTCAGTGAACTGCTGGTACTGTGCTGAATTGTTGTGTACCAGACCTTGACTTGACAGGGACCAAAATGTAAATAAATTAATTTGGGGGTTGTTTGTGCAAAATACAAACCCTTGGAAGTATTTAAAATCTAAGGGGCCATGGTGAAATTTTACATTAAATTTGGGCTTGGCCCTTTTACTTGTTGAGTTCGGCTGAAAATTTATTGGGCTTAGGCCCAATCCGAATTGGACTTAATTAATTAAGGGCTTGGATCCTTTTTCTAAATTATGGGCCTTTAATTAAATTAAGTGAGAATATGATTGTTAAGTCAAATGGGCCGAAAGGTATAAAGGAATTGACGGATTAAAAGACGGCTTTTAAAAATTTAGGTTTTAATAATGTAACCGAATAAAACCGGATGCTTATGTAAACTTAAATTTATTCGGGAAATGATTAGAAAAGTCCAGGGCACTGTTGCCTCGATAAAATAGCTCATAACATAACTTGAGCATATATTCGCCCGATATTGGACACTATATGATCCCGAAACAAACCAAATTAAAACACCTAACACATTAAACTAAAATAAAAGTTTTATAAAAAGTTTTTAAAGTTAAAATAATTCTTTTAAACATTTTTCGAAGTTGTACGAAAATTCGTTGTTAATTATTAAAGGACCAATTTATTTAGCAACGGAGAGTATTTATTGGACATAGATTCGAAACGACTAATTAAACGTAGAAATTAATTTAGTTATAAAAATAATGAATTGCGCGACTTAGGAATAAATTAATTAGAAAATGCGTACAATAATTAAAGGTTCCGTTTTTAAAATTTTATAAAATAATTATACATCGAAAATATATAATTACTAAACTATATTAAAACGGATTATAAAAATTGTAATGATCATACAATCAATATATTTTTATTAAAATATTCGCATTAGAGATTTTTGATTATAAATTTACTTTCGAAACCGAATTTTGATCAATTAAAATTAATTGTAGTCCATTTAAAATAAATCAAAGTAGATAGGCAATTAGAATATATTAGTTAAGTAAAACCCGTTAACTTACCGTAACTCTTGAACAGTTATTTTATTACGAATAATTCGACATTTGAGTTTACACAAGCAAGATATCTTCAAATTAAATCATTAGAATATAAATTTAATTAGGATTAAATTAGATTAAATTAGACCAAAGTGAATGATCAATAGTCGACGAACTTATAAATTAAGATTTATGCGAAGCTCGATGACATGAAATTAATTAATTAATATACGCCTAATCGGATCAGTCAGACTGACTGAATCGGTAATTTTATAATACCGAAATAATCAAGAAGTTGACTTACACATTAAGTGGGACAAGGGTTAGAATAAAATTAGCATAGATTTTAATTAGTTTAAATTACGTGATCACAGATCAGTCAACTCCGTACGAGTCCGACCCGTGGACCGATCCGACTGACTCGCAGTTCGGAGCATACGCGGAGCACGCTGATTACTAGCGACAGAGACTCCAGCCCCCTCAGGTGTGGGATATCTGAATTATTTTCTTTCGTGGGCGTACTCTTACCAGTCGATCCATCTGACCTGACATCCGCACTTTATTTTAAGTAGTTGCATTAAAACTTTAGAGCATGTTTATCCTTTCTGCACTGTAGGTAGATTTGCATAAACCTTGAAAAACCTGAATTTACTGTGTTTTAGGAGTAGAATAATTAAATAATATTATAAATATATTATTAGAATATTAGGTTACTAGTTGTCTCCTTCTCGTGGAAGACAATATATTATTATTATAATACGTGCATACGCATGCATTGGTGAGAGCTGAGCAGAGCCGAGTGACTTCGTTCCGTCTTGGTGTCACTTGGCATGGGACGGCCCGACAGCCACTGAGCTGAGGGTCACTTGATCCTTGGATGGCTTTAGGATTATATTATATATATACACTTGATATATATACCCTTTTTCGATCATTTTACTGTTTGACGTGAGCAGTTCCGATCTCGAGTTCTGTGGCACGATACGATTCGGGATTTATTCCTTCCCTACATTAGGAGCTACTTTGCCTAGAACGGATTCTAAGGTCGAGCTACGGGAGCCTACGGGAGCTACGGGAGTCAACGGGGGTCAACGGGAGCCTACGGCTGTGCCGGGCTCACACCGGACTCATTGACCGGACTCATAGCCGGACTCATAGCCGGACTCAGCAGGAAGCTGGTCTCGAGCCTTGTGGAATCATGCGTGGTGTACCTATTGGACTGGCCGGACGGTAGAGTTCTCTTCTGCTCATGAGGAAAGAGATTAACTTTTTACGACCTGCATTGTATGATTTCTCCTATTGGATATGTTTGGGTGATGAATCGTTAGGTGAGATGACACATCGGATTTTGATATAACCATCGGCTAGTGTGCTGTTCTTGTGGAGCAATGCGCGATGTCACTAGGCAACGTGTATCATTGCACTCTGATCACAGTCCTTGGATTATATTGTTGGATCTTGTGATCCTATTTGCACGGCACGGGGTGATTTACTTTATCCATATTATTATTATTGTTATTGTATTTGGGCACACAGTGCAAGGAGTACTGGATTCCGACTTGATTTATATCCGATATTACACCTTGATTTTATTTTGGGTTTATTCTGCATGTTGGCATAATAGAATAATCACATCATGGCAACATTCAAAAGTATTATAAATTATATTAGATACTATTATAGGTTCACACATGTGCATATTTTAATTATATTCATTTTATAAATAAAAGTGCTTTGACCGTAGAGGATTCCCTGAGGGGATAATTCTGGGTCACATACTGGGCGATTTGTCGCTCACCCACAAGTTGTTTCGTGGGTTTTAGGTACAGATTCTGGCGGTCCGCAGCAGGAGATGTCAGGAGTTGTCCCCGAGGGCCACGCCATTTGACTTAGTTAGGGTTAGACTTTTGACTAGGTTTACGAGTCCCGCATTTCCTGTGATATATATACGGGCTCGGTAGATCATGTATCCCCTTTCATTAGACTGATGTTATTTTGGATCCGAGACGGATCGGACTGTATGATATTTATATTTGTATTTGATTATCTGATATGTGACTGATGCTGATATTTTATATTATTATGTTTCCGCTGTTGCTTGATTTTTACTTTGTTTATTTTAGCCTTGCGTGCTTAATGATTAATTAAGCACGAGGCAAGGTTGATCACACCTTAACCCAGAATTCCTGGTTTAGGGTGTGACAGTGACACAGTCAAATGTGAAATTGTTGTGTGTTGCTATCCAAGACCAGATAGCTGATATAAAGGGACAGGTAACAAACAGATGATCTATGGTTTCATTTTCATTGCAAAAATGGCACTTATGGTCCCCTGCCCAACCCTTTTTAGCTATATTATCTTTAGTCAGTATTTTACCCTCCCTAATTAACCAAATAAAGATTTTAATCTTTAGGGGTATTTTTGTTTTCCAAAGTGTTCTATAGTCTTTATCCTTAATCCCACCATAGTCTAACCAAGTATATAATGAAGGAACAGTAAATTGGCCTGTTGTGGACCATCTCCAGTAGATTGAGTCAGGGCTTATGGTATCAGTACAAGGTGAGGATAGATAAAAGGAAGATGAAAGTTGTGTCCATTCTGTGAGAAGGACTCCAATGAGTTGTCTAGAGAATTGAATTGAGATAGAGTTATTGAGAAAGGCATTTGAGACAAAAATGAGGGGGTCTAGAGCTATTTTAAAGAGGTTAGGATAAGTGCAGTATAATGCACATTGTCCTTGCCATCTATCTAACCAGAATAGAGTGCTATGGCCATTACCAACCTGTCTATTTATCCCTAATTCTACTATACTTCTTATGGATATAATACCTGACCAAAAAGAGGAAATTTGTTTTCTATGGCCATTACCAACATGTGCTATGGCCATCACCAAGTTCGTAATTTGTTTTCTATTTTGGTAATAAGGGGTTGCCAGTCAGATTTGGATAATTTTTTCCCATGCAATGGGACTCCTAAATATGTGATGGGTAAAGAAGAAAGTTGGCAACCTAATTGATTGGCTAAACTAACTGATAGGTCAGTGGATATGTTGAGAGGGATTAGTGCACTCTTGTGGAAATTAATTGAAAGGCCTAACAGAGATTCAAAACCAATTAATAGAAATTTCAGGTTTTCAACTGATAAGCATAAATTATATACACATTTGATCTATATTTTGGCAAATTCTAACACCAAATATCTTGTATTTCAAATAAGAATTGATTAAAATATACCTAGAATTAAGTTACTGCGGTTGTTTGACTATTAAATGCAGGAAAAGGTGAAAAACTGAAGAAAATGACATCCAGTGCGGACGCACTCAGCACTTAGCCGCATTTCCAAGATCACAGCAAACCCAGGAATTTTTCCCGAGCGTAATGCGTCCGCACTCAGAAGCCAGTGCGGGTCAGCCACCCGCACTCAATACTTAGCCAATTTTCTTGAGCTCCAGAACAACACAGTAATTTCACCAGTGCGGATAATGCACCTGCACCCATATCCGATGCGGACGCACTGAGGAGATCTCGCAGGAATTTTCCTAAGTTAAATAAGGAAACTCAGAATCCAGTGCGGATCAGCCACCCGCACTGAAGCCAGTGCGGATGCACTGGAGCCGCAGAAAGCCAAATTTACACAGTTTCAACACGGTTTCTATTTTTGGCACTTCATCGACGTGTTTGACAGCTAAATATGAACAAGACAACCTGGGAATTAATCCGAATATAGCCCCCACTCACCTCACAACTATCCTTCTTAATTGGGCATAATCCTTGGCTATAAAAGAGGAGGTTCATTCTCATTCAATCATCCATTATCTCATTCTCTCTCTCCACACACACAATACTTAGCGATAAATTCTGAAGTAAGGAAAGCTTTCAAGCAAGGAGAAGAAGGGTTTCCTGAGCAAGATTCGGCAAGATAGAGGTTCTTGATTCAATAAAGGGTGTAATTTCTTTATTTCATTTCTTCTTACTTTGCCAACTTTTTGTAATGGATCTCTCCATGAGGGAGTAGTTCTCTCTCTAGGGGTTTAGGTCAATGCATGAACTTGTTTAATTGTATCTTATTCGGTTATTTGTTTTTGTTATGATTATTTTATGGGATTTGATGTTAATTTCTGTGATTTATCATTTGTGTTAATTACATAATTAGTACTTGAAATCGCAGTAGTCCCGTGTTGGATTCGAAAGAACCAATATTGCTAGGATGAGAGGAGAGTACCAAATTATGAATGCAAATACCCTAGGTTTGGATTAGGATCTAACCAATTTGTAATCTAAGCCGGAACTACAGAAATTAGGGTTAGGAATTTGGTGAAGGACCTAACCGTGAAGGCAAACCCTAATTATGACATCTCAAATCGAATCGGGTATTGGTATGAAGGACTTAATCATGAAATATCAATATTTGAGAAGAAGAGAGACTAACAAGAGCATATGGTCTAGGTAGCTTGGATGAAGGACTTAATCGTGAAGTTCGAATTACTTAGACACGTTATTAATTCACGAAAGTGACCCTTAATAACATATTAGGTTAGAAACCTCATCAAATCATACATGAACTTAAATAAATACCGAATAGATAGAGTTAGCAAGGGATTGTAGACCTACCCCTAGATCTTCTCAAACTAGAAAGCAAATCAATATTTATTTCCTCAATTTACTTTTATTGTTTTAGAATTTCTCTCTCTCGGGTATTGAACCCAAAACTAGGAATTGTTAGAACAAACCCCCCCCCCCATTTACTTTTATTGCACTTTCCTTTATTATATTTTTCTGAAATTTATTACTAAAGTTTTAGCATAGTAATTAAACGTACTCCATGTGGATCGATACCCGACAATATACTACACGGTAGGATTGTATACTTGCAATCTGAACCAAAAAGTGTATTTAGGGTTAAAAGGTACATCTCATTGTATTGAAGCTTTTTACCATACCCTTTGGACATATCAAGTTTTTGGCGCCGTTGCCGGGGAGTATAGTTTAATTCTAAGTTTTTACTTTACAAATTTATTTCAGATTTTTGTTTTCTTTTTGTTTGAGAGCCAACCTTACTTCTTTTTCAGCTTTCTATGAGCTTTGGGAGAACCCCTTTAGTAACGCTTTATTACGAAGAAGAAGAATACTCAAACATGGCTACCCGATCCCTACCCATCAACCTCAATAGCCACATAGAGAATCCGGTTTTCGAATGAGACAACCAAAACGCACATGACAACCGAGATGATCTATCCGTTCATGACGGAAGTTCCCGTGTACGAGGAGTAACACTATCTTCTAACGGGAACAACAACAACAACGACAATGGAAACGGAAATGGCCGTAACCGTCAACAAGGCCCCCGCTTCGGTTTCATTCCTCATGGCCAAGATCCACGCGACATCAAGCCCTCTCTCATCCACCTACTTGGTCAAAACCAGTTCGGAGGAGCCCTAAATGAAGATCCACATGCTCATTTGGCGGTTTTCGAAGAACATTGTGACACTTTCGCTCGAGAAGGAGATGACCTAGACAACCTCAAACTCAAATGCTTCCACTTGTCCCTCCGAGACAATGCAAGAACGTGGCTAAGAACCGTCAACCGGGACCACATTGAGACATGGGACGACATGGAGAAGTTATTCTTAGGAAAATACTTTCCTCCATCCAAAACCCAACATTTCCGGAAGAAGATCACAACGTTCAAGCAAGCCGAGGGGGAGTCTCTAACCGAGGCATGGGATTGATGGGCGGAGCTCCAACGCTTATGCCCTAACCATGGCCTTGACATGTGGTTGTTTTTCCAATTCTTTTATGGAGGTTGCACTATAGCTACTAAGACTCATTTAAATTCAGCTGCAGGGGGAAACATGTCACGAATAGATCCGGCACAAGCCATGGCAATGATTGAGGATATGGCGATCAACCAAATGGAATGGAAGGCCGAGCGAGGGGGACGAGCCCAAAGCACACCAGGAATCATGAAGGTTGACGAGGTCACCGCCTTGAGAGCACAAATGGAGTCCCTTACAACATCAAATGGCTCAAATGCAAAATGCAAAGTCCGTGATGAAAAAGGCTCCATGCGGCATATGTGGAGAGGCGACTCATAACACCGCCGATTGCCAAGTCCTTATGGAAGGAGAGGAGGTAGAACAAGCGAACGCCATGTTCTATAATCAAGGCGATAAGAGGAACGACCCAATCTACAACAAGGTTAGGCAGAATGACAATTTCAATTCATACAACCCTAACAATAGGTGGAACCATCCGAACTTCAAGTGGAAGACCAAGAATAATAATTCCAACCAATATCAAAGCCGGCCCAACCAATATCAAACCACTACCACCTACCCTTCGCTATGAATACTTGGGGGAAGATGAAACATACCCTGTGATTGTCAATTCCGAGCTCAACAAAGAATAAACCGAGAAGCTTCTACACGAGCTAAGGCTACATCGGAAGGCAATCAGGTACACAATCGATGACCTAACCAGGGTAAGTCCATCCTTTTGCATGCATAGGATCCTAATGGAGGATGACCACAAACCCACCATTGAAGCTCAACAAAGGCTCAATCCGAATCTTAAGGAGGTGGTGAAGAAAGAAATCCTCAAACTACTTGATGCCGGCATCATCTACCCGATTTCCGACTCCAAGTGGCTTAGCCCGGTTCATGTAGTACCAAAGAAGGGAAGCACAACAGTAGTGAAGGGTGAAAATGACAAAATGATCTCTACGAGGGTGATCACCGGGTGGAGGATGTGCATCGATTACCGAAAACTTAACAATGCAACACGAAAAAATCACTTTCCACTACCATTCGTGGATCAAATGCTCGAACGACTAGCCAATCACACACACTTTTGCTACCTCGATGGGTACAGTAGATTCTTCCAAATCCCTATACACCCCGAAGACCAAGAGAATACGACTTTTACTTGCCCCTACGGCACGTTCGCGTACCGAAGGATGCCGTTTGGTCTATGCAATGCCCCAGCAACTTTCCAAAGAGCCATGATGGCTATTTTTTCGGATTTATTAGAAACTTCCGTGGAAGTCTTCATGGATGATTTTTCAGTTTTTGGTACTTTTTTGATGATTGCTTATCTAACCTAATTAAAGTTTTAGAATGTTGTGAGCAGGTCAATCTAGTGCTAAACTGGGAGAAGTGCCACTTCATGGTGCAAACGGGGGTTGTCCTAGGCCACATTGTGTCTTCCAAAGGCTTAGAAGTCGACAAAGCAAAAGTTGAAGTGATTGAGAAACTACCATATCCAACTTGTATGAAGGATGTGAGAAGTTTCTTAGGCCATGCCGGGTTCTATCGACGGTTTATCAAGGATTTTTCTAAAATTTGTAAACCTCTTACCAATCTAACTATGAAAGATGCAGAATTTAATTTTGATAAGCCTTGCATAGATGATTTTGATAGGATTAAGAAGGCGCTAATCTCAGCTCCCATTTTTCAACCACCAAATTGGGAAGTGCAATTCGAGATTATGTGTGATGCAAGCGATTTCGCCGCTGGGGCCGTGCTAGGACAAAGGATTGACAACAAGCCACATGTGATCTATTATGCGAGCAAGGTCCTAGATGAAGCACAAATGAATTACACAACCACGGAAAAAGAGTTCTTAGCCGTCATATTCGCTATCAACAAATTCCGGCCCTACTTGGTGGGATCCAAGGTGGTTGTGTACACCGATCATGCGGCAATCTGATACCTTCTAAGCAAAAAGGATGCCAAACCACGCCTAATCCGATGGATTCTCCTACTCCAAGAGTTCGACCTAGAAATAAAGGATAAGAAGGGAACCAAAAATTTGGTGGCGGACCATCTCTCACGCCTCACCAATGAATCGAAAGAGGAGGACATGCCCATTGACGATTCATTCCTAGATGAACAACTATATGAAGTCAACAATCTAGATGCGCCATGGTATGCGGATTTCGTCAACTATCTTACATGCAGTATAATACCTCCCTATCTAACTTATCAACAACGAAAAAAATTAGGGGTGGATGGTATCCATAGGATGGTTATGCAAAAAATTACTTTTGGGATGAACCGTTGTTGTTTAAGTTAGAGGTGGATGGTATCCATAGGAGGTGTGTACCCCAAGAGGAAACCGAACAAATTCTTAATTGTTGCCACTCGTCCGCCTATGGAGGACACGCTTCAACCAACATAACCGCCGCTAAAATCCTTCAAGCTGGGTTCTTTTGGCCCACGCTTTTCAAAGATGCTCATGAATACGTGCTTAAGTGCGATAAATGTCAAAAGACCGGCAATATATCACGAAGACACGAGATGCCACTCAACGGGATCCTAGAAGTGGAGTTATTTGATGTTTGGGGGATTTTAAAGAAGGGGACACGGTTCTATTGTACAACTCAAGACTCCGACTCTTTCCCGGAAAGTTGAGATCAAAATGGAATGGTCCATACAAAGTTGAGAGAGGGTATTTAACCATGGAGCAGAACAAGACCAAATGAGTCAGTGCGTCCACACTAACCACTAGTGCGACCGCACTGAACCTTATTTCATAGAATTCTCACATAATTCGCATTTTTTTTCAATCCATAGATCAAATGGAGCGTGATATCTCCATATTATATCTAAATTACAGCCCTGATTTACACTAAAACCTGTGTTTTAAAGCCTATAAAAGTGGACTTTTTACTTGTATTTCGATGAAATATGGTACTGCTATGCTTTGTTTGGTATTTTGCAGGAAAAAGGGCGAAAAACTGGATCTGACTACTTTTCATACGGTCCGTATGACATTCTGTACGGGCCGTACAAGATCTGCCCAACCACACAGAAGGTTCCACAACAGAGGAACAAAGTCTCCAAGACAAAGCACAGGCATACGGCCCGTACGGGATCCCCTACGGGCCGTAGGACGCAAATTCAGAAAATCCAGCTGGAATCTGAAATGAGCATAATTTAAGGAGGCCGAAAAGGAAGCCACTGGAGGCGTGATCTGGGGCATTAAATGAGATATTTCACACCAGAAAAAGGGGGATTTTCGTGGTTGAACCGGGGACAATCTTTCTTGGAGCAAAAGACAAGACAAGGAAAAAAGGAAGAGAAGTGAAAAATGCGAGTTTGCAACGGATCTTCGGATTTTCCACTGTTTTGTCATGAACTCTTTCATTTCTTGTTATTTGTGTTATCTTATGAACATGAGTAGCTAATTTACTTTGTTTCTAGGGCTAAGATGTAGTTTCTAGTTTGGCTTTGTTTGCATGCTACTTGGATTTTGTGTTGAATGCTTTGTTTTTACCTTGTCGTGTAGTATTTTGATTGCTTTATTTGTGCTTGCTTGAATTGATTAGTCATCCCGTTAGATGAATGCGCACATCTAAGTGTTAGGAGCCAAGTCTATGACATTTAATCCAACCGAATAAAGTATATAAAGTAGGGTGAAACCAAGGAGTACCTGTCACACCCCGGGACAACCCGCCACGTATTTCTACATAAGGCGTGTGCACATCACATACATTATCAATAAAGATATAAATAAAGCCACATTTATTTCATAGCAAAAGAGTCAAACAAACGATCACGGCCAACATGGCTGGTAACACAACACTGCCATGTCGACTCAATGTATCAATTATTGAATAATGAAAACAAACTAAGCAACATGTGGCCTTTTATCAAGTCTTATGTCTTCCCACTTAGTCTCACTCTTGTTCTTGCTCGAATCCTTCCTCTTCGTTACCTGGAACCCACATAAAAGTGGAACGGGTGAGAGATCGAACCTTCTCTCAGTGCGGGATTTAGTTCCAGCCCAGAGTTTATAAAATCTTTACCTTATTCTCACAAACATGAAAAGAAATAAAATGCGCATGTGTAACCTAATGCAATGCATCTACTATTATTACATCTACTTTCATATTCTTTTCACTTTCCACAATTAACCATTTACTCGCCAAACCAATGGGAAGTCCAACCAACATTGGAAAGGCCGCCGACCCGCTGGGAAGTCCAACCAACAGCGGAAGGCTACCAACTCACTGGGAAGTCCAACCAACAGTGAGAGGCTGTCTCACTAGACGGGGAGTCCACCCTACGCTAGATGTTGATCCGTGACGGGAAGTCCAACCAACGCCACGTTAATGGGGGGTCCGATCAAATACCAGACCCAATGTATACATCCCGATATGCAAGCATATCGGCCCCTATTCGCTTTCATTATCCGTTCGTTTCACATATATTCATTCAATCATACAATTCATGCCATGCTCAATACATCCTACTATGCAAGTCTTTTGGTCAACATATGGATCCTATCAATTCATGCAATTTATTTGTGTCTACTCAAGTCATACGAATGGTTCGAAAACAACATGCATAAATCCAACTAATGCCATAATAATAAACAGTTGAATGACAATTGGCAAGTAAAATAGTTTTATAAAGTCTAGGAAACCCGCACCTGTTGTCGTAGGGAAATCGCTAGGCGTCTCGAGATCTTCTAGGATTCCAGAGTTCGGACCTAAACGACATGTATACATTATTCCTAAATTAGTGCTGCATATTAATTATTATATAGTTATTTGATCTCTGCCTAAACTATTTATTATTCCTAGAGTATAGTTACTTGATTAAATCGTGAAAGGAAATAAGATAAAGAAGTATCAAGTATAAAATAAAGTAAGAAGGTGCTAGATAATATAACTGAAATCAACTACTCGTTAAAATATCTAACAGAGAACCCAGGCGCGCAAAAAGGAAATTCATTAAAATCTCAAGATGTTGAACACTTAGATCGAATAACAGAAATTAGTCTCTAAAATTCAGTAATCAGATATGCAATGGGTTATTTAATACAAAAATAAAATACAGAGGCTTATTAAATCGTAGACATTTAATTTTATTATTAATTTAAATGAATTATTGAATGAAGAGGTATATAAATTTTGGCTGAGACAAATAACAAATTAAATGAAAATAAATGAAAGATATAGGGTATAAATAATTTAATAAGGCATATTAAATACAAGAGTCTTAACTTTATTAACTTAAGTAAATTGTTAAATACCAAATCTTTATTAAACTCTGTTGAGATGAAAAAGGTCACACCATACGAAATGAGTTATAAATGGAATCTTAATAATTATGTATAAATATAATACTAATGAGATCTTGGGATTTGTGAATTGTGAAACAGATCTTTGAAATTAATGTATCCGAATATCTTGTAAAAACATGGTAAGTAAAATATTAAAAGAAGGTATTATCCGATTCTACTATTAGAGTAATTTCTAATTCCATATATTTTCTTGAGTATTACAACTCATGGGAAAAATAAAATAAGTAGCAGAAATTCATGATATCATCTATATATATATTTACAAAACTAATTCGGCTTTTTTTTTAGTGGAAAGGAAAAGAATAAATTGTTAGAGAGAATTATTAGAATCATTGTATGAGATTCAAAGTTATCGTTACTTCAACCATTGGAACATCTAAGGTTCCTTTTGGAGTTGTCATCGTAACATGACCCGTATAGGTGTCTTGCACCGATTATAGGTCGGATTATGCATAAACTAAAACGAAACAAACAACAATAGACTAAGAACAAGAATCAAACCAAGCCGTATAGATGTTATACATCGTTTATGCCTTGGATTTCAAGAAAAGTACAAGAAGGAAAAATAGAACAATCAAAATTAATATGCTATATGGAAGAATAGCCGTGGCTTAAGTACTTGTTTATTTGATATAGAGATTACTAATTTATTCAAGCTAAGAATCAATAATTTAATTTATTTGAAGTTAGATGCTTACCTTGGGGCCGACAGAAGCAGGTGGTTTAGTTTGTATATTTTTTATATTTCTTTGTTTTGTTTTGTTATAAGAGAGAGTGTGTCGGCTGTGGGGGGGAAAAATGTGAGGGGGTTTAAATAGGAGTGATTAGGTTTAGTAATTTAATTGGGGAGTTGGGCCTAACGTTGTGGGCTTAGGCTTTTAAATTAATTTTGCTTGAGCCTCTTAACAATTTTAATTATATCTGCATAATAGAATGATTTAATTCAATAGTCTAAATCTGTCCATTACCTAACTTCCGTAGTGTTACAGTACCTGAAAGGTGAAACTTTCCTTGAGGCGAAAGTCCTTGGATACTTTTAGTAAACCAACAAGTAACTTAGATAAATTAAGCCAAAATGCGAAAGTTGAGGTTTAACGCATCTAAGAGGGAAGTATTTGAGTCCGGTAATCGGGTAATGGGCCAAAATGCGAAAGTTGAGGTTAGGTATCTAGATCTGGTCGATAGAAACCCTAAACACTAGTATCAATGCAGAAAACAGTAGCTGCAGCATTAACTCGGGGTCCCCTACGGGCCATACGGGAATCCGTACGGACCGTATGCCTCGGGGCTGAACAGAAATGAAATATGAACCCTGGAAACGCCTTTTTATCAATTGGAAACAACTTTAATTCTTTTTATTGTCTTTTAAACTTTTCATAAATCATTAGAATTGTTAGAACCGAACCAAACCAATTTCTCTCACTTCTAGAATCTCAAGTATTTTAAGACGAGTCCGGTCATTTTCTTCCGTCCCTGTGGATCGATACCTGAGCATACTCATCGATAGGATAGTACACTTGCTATCTGATTTGACAGAGTATAACCAAGGTTTAAAAGGTATAGCTTGCTATACTGAAACTTTGTAAGCATATATTCTGTGCGAACAGAGCGCAAATCGAAGAGGACTAGGTCTGGAAAAAGGAAAGGGCAGAGCTGTAACCAACCACTTCCATATCCACCTGCTTTGCCTCTAAACCATGATCAAGAGATAAGGCTGAACCTTCTGGAGTACCAACGTAACATCGAACCATCCTGGTGGATCTGCCCTTACACCTTGCAGACATTGGGACTCACGGAAACGGTGCAGATGTTAACCCAACGGCTTGGGTTGTGGGATTTTCTATGTGATGAGGTCGAGACCTACAAGAAGATCACCATCGAATTCCTCTCCTCCTATGAATTCGATAGGGCTTCAAGAACCATGAGCTTCAATCTTGGGGGCTATCACCATGAGTTGCACACCACAGAGTTAATGACCGGTCTCAGATTACCAACCGAGAATGTTGAACAGATGTGCACAACCCTCCGATTCTACCAGGACATGAATGAGCACCAATTCCGAGTCCTCACGTGCCATAAGGGCGAGCTTGGGAGGCAGCGGGTCAAGAATGTTCTCCACCCGGCAATACGTTATCTCCAACGGGTACTCTCTCACACTCTTTTTGCCCGAGGGGAGACCGCTTCGGTCTTCAACTTCGGAGATATGACCTATGTTTGCAGCATGCTCCGAAGAAATAATGAAGAGATGCGTTACATGCCACACCTCGGGTATCACTTGGCCAAGCATATAGACAATGTGGCGCACAACAGGCAATCGGGGGGCATAGTTCGCATTGGAGGCATCATCACTAAAATTGCACGCCACTTGCACATACCATTCGGAGATGATGTGGTACCGGGCTACACTCTAGTGGATGTCGCTGGGTTGGAAAGGGCAAGACTGATCAAGTTCAATGACATCCAAGAGGCATGGATCAACTTGGGACCGAGCAACATCCGACACCGGTTACCTCTACAAAATCAGCTTGACCCATTGAACTACAACTCGTGGAAAATCATGGATGACCCACTTGAGCCACAGGAGCCACTCCCCCAACCACCTCCTGAGCTTCATGCTGGTCCACAAGCAGCTGCCGATCCACAACAAGCCGCTACCGGTCGACAACAAGCCGCTGATGCCGCTCAGCCACAAGGATTTCCGACGGCTCAACAAATGTGGGACTTCATGCAATCTATGCAAGCCTCAATGCAAAACATGCAGACATCTTCTGGTGACTTGCGCCTACATGTTGACCGCCGGATGGACACCATCGAGCACCGTTTGGATAAGGTGGAGACCGAGGCCGCATGCACGAACTACTATGCTAGGCAAGGAGTCCAGTTCAACAATCCTGATTACGAGGACGATCCACCCACACCTCTACACCAAAGAAGGGCAGCCATCCGGAAAGAGCAAGAGATGGCCAGAACACGTGCTGAGGCGGCAAGACTTGCAGCCGAACAACAAGCAGCTGCAGCAGCTCAGGCCGCACCACAAGTCGCCGATGAGGAAGAAGAGGAAGACGTCGGCGAGGACATGGATGAGGATCAGGATTGATCTCTTTACGCACTACCACCACCTTTCGCTAGTACAGAATATCATGTTTCTTCTCTCTTTTTAGTTTATTTTTACGCATTAAGGACAATGCTTAATTTAATCTTGGGGGATGGGAAGAAATTGTATCTGCATGCATGTTTATTTTTGTGTTTTTTAGGATTTATAACTTTATTTTTACTTGACCATGAGTAGGATTTGTGATTTTGAACTTAATTGATTGAAATTGCGAATTTGTCAAGATGTTTTATGAGGTTATAAAAAAAATAGAGTCTTGCATAATTGGACTTAATTGTTTGAAAATGCATAAAGTTTAAAATCATGTTTAATTTTTGTGTTAAAAGTTGGCAAAAACATAATTTTTGACAAATTTGAGGGATTGACAAACAATTAGGAAGATTTATGAGAATTTTAACAAGTTTTTAGTAATACCCTTGGAATGATCGGAAATAACCACGTAATTTGGCGAAAAACTTTGTGGGAATAGAGATTTATGAAAATGAATTCTTATGGATTCAAATTTCTTTTCAAAAAAAATGCAAATTGTTTGTGAAAAATGAATTTAGAAAGATCGAGATATCCATAGGTATGATTTAATGCCTAAGGATGTGTGTATTCATGATATTTTGCAAAAATATTGAAAAAATGTTTAAAATTGGAAATTTTTAGAAAAGAGATTCCACTTGCTTATGCTACAGCGATATGACGTACTTGTAGCAACGAATCATTGACACTTTGCTCCGCTAGTTTGCTCGATAAAGTGACCGGGTTCGCACTAAACATGTGAGTTCGTGTCATGGAAGGGTTGAACCAAGAGCATGCAAATTGCACTTTTGAATTAAAATGGTTGGATATGGTTAACTACATATAACTAACCAGTTTTGTTCTAAGGATAAAGATTTATTGTGTCATAAAATAAAAGCAACAACAAGAATAAAGATTTGCAAATATCAACATACGAAGTCCGCGACTTTCTACCCTAGGCTTTATTTAAGCTTGGGGGAATTTGTTTAAAATAAAAAAGGAGCAAATTTTTGTATCAAATTTAGATATCCAAAGTTTTCAAATTCTAAATTCTTTAAGGAAATAAGGGTTAGAGTAATCAAATTGTGGGGTGAAACATGATTAGCCAAGGGTTGCACTTTAGATTTGTACAAAATTTACATGGAGATTTCCAAAATTTTGTCAAGATCATACAAGTTTTTTGAGAATTTTGAAAAAATGTGTACTTGATATGGGGTTAATTTAGAAGATTGAATTGTGTTCCATGCTTAGATGTTGCTTGGGGACAAGCAATGTTCAAGCTTGGGGGAATTTGATAAACATAAATTATATACACATTTGATCTATATTTTGGCAAATTCTAACACCAAATATCTTGTATTTCAAATAAGAATTGATTAAAATATACCTAGAATCAAGTTACTGCGGTTGTTTGACTATTAAATGCAGGAAAAGGTGAAAAAATGAAGAAAATGACATCCAGTGCGGACGCACTCAGCACTTAGCCGCATTTCCAAGATCACAGCAAACCCAGGAATTTTTTCCGAGCGTAATGCGTCCGCACTCAGAAGCCAGTGCGGGTCAGCCACCCGCACTCAATACTTAGCCAATTTTCTTGAGCTCCAGAACAACACAGTAATTTCACCAGTGCGGATGATGCACCTGCACCCATATCCGATGCGGACGCACTGAGGAGATCTCGCAGGAATTTTCCTAAGTTAAATAAGGAAACTCAGAATCCAGTGCGGATCAGCCACCCGCACTGAAGCCAGTGCGGATGCACTGGAGCCGCAGAAAGCCAAATTTACACAGTTTCAACACGGTTTCTATTTTTGGCACTTCATCGATGTGTTTGACAGCTAAATATGAACAAGACAACCTGGGAATTAATCCGAATATAGCCCCCACTCACCTCACAACTATCCTTCTTAATTGGGCATAATCCTTGGCTATAAAAGAGGAGGTTCATTCTCATTCAATCATCCATTATCTCATTCTCTCTCTCCACACACACAATACTTAGCGATAAATTCTGAAGTAAGGAAAGCTTTCAAGCAAGGAGAAGAAGGGTTTCCTGAGCAAGATTCGGCAAGATAGAGGTTCTTGATTCAATAAAGGGTGTAATCATTTGATTCATTTCTTTATTTTATTTCTTCTTACTTTGCCAACTTTTTGTAATGGATCTCTCCATGAGGGAGTAGTTCTCTCTCTAGGGGTTTTGGTCAATGCATGAACTTGTTTAATTGTATCTTATTCGGTTATTTGTTTTTGTTATGATTATTTTATGGGATTTGATGTTAATTTCTGTGATTTATCATTTGTGTTAATTACATAATTAGTACTTGAAATCGCAGTAGTCCCGTGTTGGATTCGAAAGAACCAATATTGCTAGGATGAGAGGAGAGTACCAAATTATGAATGCAAATACCCTAGGTTTGGATTAGGATCTAACCAATTTGTAATCTAAGCCGGAACTACAGAAATTAAGGTTAGGAATTTGGTGAAGGACCTAACCGTGAAGGCAAACCCTAATTAGGACATCTCAAATCGAATCGGGTATTGGTATGAAGGGCTTAATCGTGAAATATCAATATTTGAGGAGAGGAGAGACTAACAAGAGCATATGGTCTAGGTAGCTAGGATGAAGGACTTAATCGTGAAGTTCGAATTACTTAGACACGTTATTAATTCACGAAAGTGACCCTTAATAACATATTAGGTTAGAAACCTCATCAAATCATACATGAACTTAAATAAATACCGAATAGATAGAGTTAGCAAGGGATTGTAGACCGAATGCCCCTAGATCTTCTCAAACTAGAAAGCAAATCAATCTTTATTTCCTCAATTTACTTTTATTGTTTTAAAATTTCTCACTGTCGGGTATTGAACCCAAAACTAGGAATTGTTAGAACAAACCCCCCCCCCCCCCCCATTTACTTTTATTGGACTTTACTTTATTATATTTTTCTGAAATTTATTACTAAAGTTTTAGCATAGTAATTAAACGTACTCCTTGTGGATCGATACCCGACAATATACTACACGGTAGGATTGTATACTTGCAATCTCAACCAAAAAATGTATTTAGGGTTAAAAGGTACATCTCATTGTACTGAAGCTTTTTACCATACCCTTTGGACATATCAAGTTTTTGGCGCCGCTACCGGGGAGTATAGTTTAATTCTAAGTTTTTACTTTACAAATTTATTTCAGATTTTTGTTTTCTTTTTGTTTGAGAGCCAACCTTACTTCTTTTTCAGCTTTCTATGAGCTTTGGGAGAACCCCTTTAGGAACGCTTTATTACGAAGAAGAAGAATACTCAAACATGGCTACCCGATCCCTACCCATCAACCTCAATAACCACATAGAGAATCCGGTTTTCGAACGAGACAACCAAAACG
Organism: Carex rostrata; assembly: GCF_964058835.1. Classification (NCBI taxonomy): domain Eukaryota; kingdom Viridiplantae; phylum Streptophyta; class Magnoliopsida; order Poales; family Cyperaceae; genus Carex; species Carex rostrata. Next base: position 886,183 of record NC_135924.1, read on the forward strand.
CACATGACAACCGAGATGATCTATCCGTTCATGACGGAAGTGTTGGGGTTTACGGTGTTGTAACCAAAACCCGTTTAGGCTTAAGGTGCGGAATGACCGTAGAACAAAAATTTCTACAGCCAACTTAAGCTCAGGATTAAACGGGGTATGTCAGGAAACTTTCCAAGGCGGTCCACCTTCAGTATTCCTTTGGCATCAAAACCCAATTTAATCCTTTTTACATATCTACTCCATGATTGATTTCTAAAACTTTAATCTACTTACCAATTAAATAGATTAATATAGCATATTTATACCTTGTTTCCAAATCACAGTTAGAATGCAGACCGAGCGAGTAGAGCCTCACCAGGGAAGGAATCGACTCGGAGTATCACACGTGTGATACCTCTATCGGTTATCCACCAGGACTAACCGGAGAGCGGTTTATTTCTTCTGCCAGAAATACCGTAAACCGCGGAATTCTGCAAAAACACTATTCACAGGAAAAAGACGAAAACCCGTAAACACGAATTTTCGGTTGCTCAGTTTCATCAATAAGCAAAATTGACATACCGCGAAATTCGGTAAAACACTATTCATCGATCTCGTAAATATACTTCACAACAACCCGCAAGATTATACGTCAACTACGTATAACTTTCTTTTCTCAACCGAAACACTATTTGGGAGAGAAACTGAGAAAGAGAGAAAATACCGATCCGTTTCGACACGAAACGGTATGAGTGAATTAGCGATTTTTCTCTCTACCCCTCCACCCTATTTATAGGGTTTAGGGTCGGTTGCCAAAAGACCAAAATGCCCTCCAAGTTCGGCCTATTTACAAGATATGCCATTGAATGGATAAGGATGACATGTCATGTGGATAAGATCGATGACGTGTCATCTGGATAGGATCGATGACATGTCATGCGGATAAGGACGAATCTGAAAAGACCCGAATGCCCTCGGCCCGAATACAAATAATATTCGTATAATTATTCTGAACAATTATATATATTTTTCTTGCGGTTGTTGTTTCGGTAATTTATACAACGTGTCCTGCACATTTATAAATTAACCGGTTAACTTTTATACAACGTGTCACACACGTTTATAAATTAACCAATGTTTTTGCTTGTTATTTTACATAACATTTATAATTTAATTATAACACGTATAATTAATTATAACCATCTTACTATTTATCATAACCAATTTATAATCAATCACAATAAGATTCTCCGATTAACTCCTATATGGTGTGACCCAATAGGATCTGTGTTATGTTGGTAAATAGAGTTAAAACTGTTTTAACTTCTATAATCATGAGCGGCATCTGGCAACACATCATGATCATCCAATTACACAGATGATGCTGTACTGTACAATATCACGATCCAGTAAACAATTTACTTGTGTCTGTTCTTCTGTCTCATAGCTATCAGATTAGTTTCAAGGTAGATGTGTGTCATCCTTGCTAACTGAATCTTTTCTTGATCTTGAGCAAATTATCAAATATAATTACTCTTGTAATTATACCGCTAGCAGATAATCTTACTCTATCAAGGGGCCCAGTGATGCTATAGCTCGTATAGAGATACGAGGGACAAATAGTATTCTTGGTAAACTATCACTTCCTCAGCTAAGCTATACATATGGAAAAGCTACCGTTATGACTGCTTTTTACGGACAGCGGTGGATAACAATCACACATACATATTTCTCAGTGGGAACGATAAATACCTCATACTGTAGAACGTGACACTGAATGAAAACATAAATGACACGAACACAATTCTATTTAATGTTTCATTCGGGGTTTGTCAAATACCATGTTCCTAGAACATGTATCTATGTGATTAAAATGACATCTTGTGTCAGGTGGTTTGTAAAACTTAACCATCTTTTAATCCACATACTAACCTTATCGCGGTAATTAGTGTTCCTGCTAATTACCTTGGTCAGTGACCTTTTAAGAGTATATATCATCTATATTACGGAGTTTCACAATTTCAGTCATGAACTCGAAATGATCCATAAATTCAATAATACTCAAGACAACAAAATGATATATAAATAAACATTCAATTCATGAACAAAGCTTTATGATAATTTATCGTATTATTGACTTCTAGATTATTACAAACTAACAGGAAGTTCCCGCGTACAAGGAGTAACACTATCTTCTAACGGGAACACAACAACAACGACAATGAAAACGGAAATGGCGGTAACCGTCAACAAGGCCCCCGCTTCGGTTTCATTCCTCATGGCCAAGATCCACGCGACATCAAGCCCTCTCTCATCCACCTACTTGGCCAGAACCAGTTCGGAGGAGCCTTAAATGAAGATCCACATGCTCATTTGGCGGTTTTTGAAGAACATTGTGGCACTTTCGCTCGAGAAGGAGATGACCTAGACAACCTCAAACTCAAATGCTTCCACTTGTCCCTCTGAGACAATGCAAGAACGTATCATCAACCATACCCTTTGGACGTATCATCAACCATTAATGGATTGGCTTCTAAAAAGATAAGGGTGTCATCTGCAAAATGTAAATTAAGTACTTTGGATGTGTTCTGGAAGCTTCCTAAACCAGAGATTAAACCAGCTGATTGGGCCTTCCCTAATATTTTGTTAAGTGAATCAGTAATTAAATCAAAAAGTAGGGGTGAAATTGGATCCCCTTGTCTTAGGCCGTTTTTACAGGGGAAGGTCCCTGTGTACCATTAAAGGATATACAAGTTCTGCTACTTTCTAAAATGTCTCTTATCTAACTGATGAATAAGGAACCAAACCCTCTAGCTGCTAGTATTTCTAATAAGAAATCCCAGTTAACTTTGTCAAAGGCCTTCTCAAAATCAAGTTTGAGAAGGATGCCTTGTTTTTTATTTAGTCTAATTTGGTGTAATACCTCATGAGCAATTACTATGTTATCTCCTATTAGTCTACCCTTGATAAAAGCTGCTTGGGAGTCATCAATTAAAGGGTCCATGACCTGGGATAGTCTATTTGTTAACAATTTTGTAATTAATTTAAAGCTACAGTTTATCAGACTGATTGGCCTATAGTTATGGATTGTTAAGGCATCAGATTTTTTGGGGATAAGACATATAGAGGCTAAATTTAATTTAGAAGCATCTAAGGATCTGTTATAGAAAGATTGGAATAAAAGAATGATGTCAGGTTGTATCAATTCCCAATAGGTTTGGTAGAACAGAAAAGGAATTCCATCAGGTCCTGGAGGCTTGTTGGGATTGCAAGAAAATACTGTGGCTTTGATTTTATCTAAGGAGAAAGGCATTTCAAGTGTGGACTGTTGTAGTGGTGTTAATTGTTCATGTGGTAGCCACAGATCAGGTTGTAGGGTAATTGTTCTGGTTGTTGGTGTACCTAACAATTCTTTGAAATAGGAAGTAATGTGGTCTTGTAGTGTTTTGGGATCATATACAGGAGTACCATTAATATCTAGGGATAAAATAACATTTTTCTTTTTCCTAATTGTAGCCGTGAGATGAAATTTTTTTGTGTTATTATCACCTTCCAAAAACCATTTTAATCTAGCTCTGGATTGCCAATATAATTCCTCCTCTTTGTAAATTTGGTAAATGGAGGTTTGGCATTCCTTCCAATGGTCATACTCTGTTGGTGTGAGGGAGTTTGTATTATGCAAAGTTTTATAGTGATCTAATTGTTCAAGGAGATTATCCTTTTTCCTTTTCTTTTCCCCTTGAATGTTGGCATTCCAACCCCTTAGTTTTTGTCTAAGGAATTGAAGTTTGAATTTCCATGAGTTACCCAAATCATGGGTTAAAGGAAAGGCTAACCACCATGAAGCAAGAAGATCTGAAAATCCCTCTTGAGAGATCCAAGAATTTTCAAATTTTAATGTTTTGGAAGGGATAGTTGAGATGGTATCAGTGTGGAGAATTAGGGGGTTGTGATCTGAAAAAACCCTAGGTAGGGATGTTCTGATGGAATGGGGATAGTGAGTTAACCAATCAGCGGTACATAAAAATCTATCTAATAGTGCTTTCGATAGGGAGGTCATGGATCTAGCCCAAGAGAATTTCCTATCTGAAAGTGGACATTCATGTAGGTCTAGTGTTGAAATAAGATTATTAAATCTATTACTAAGAATGTAATTAAAGGTTGGGCCCTGTTTTTCAGTTCTATTTCTAATGAGATTGAAATCTCCAAAAATTAACCATGCTGAAGGACCTAAGGATGATATGGTATACAATTCAGTTAGAAAGTCACTACGAAGAGTAGGTGATACAGGACCATAAACTGTGGTGATTAGCCATTCAAAATTTTCAGATTTATTTTTTAAGTGGACAGTAATAGAAAAGGTCATAATCCAGGTATTTATAATCCAGAATTTGGAGTCATTAACTCCTAAGAGTATCCCTCCAGACGATCCTTGAGAAGGTTTACATATCCAATGAGATATAGATGTGCTAAAGGCATTGAGTGTTCTATTATGAAAGAGATCTTTTTTGGTTTCTTGGATGCCTACTAAATCAATATGGTTATAGAAAAGAAAGTCTTTAAGAGCTCTTCTCTTATTTGGAGAACCTAGACCTCTAGCATTCCAACTAAGTATATTAACCATCTAAGTGTTGATCTTCTGAGGAAAGGTCAGTCAAAAAAGATCTAAGTTCAATTGGATTTGTAGGAGGGACTGAGGATTTAATAGAGAGAATGTCAGACAGTGTGGAATGAAATCTGGAGTTGTTGATATTTCATAATCTTAGGACAGAATCTAATTTCACTTCTAGATTACGCCCTAAATTAAATCCATTGATTTCATACAATTCTATAAGTTCTGAATCCGAGAGAGTAGGGTAAGGGAAGGAGGAAATGATAACATTACCTGAAGAAGGTCCTGGTTTGCTGCCACGTTTCTTTGGTGCCCCTTCCTTAGCTTTCAGGCGGAGACTATGCCTGGCTTCATCAGAAATGGTGGTATGGGCCTTTCCTCCTAGTCTGATTGCTGCTGGTGCTGCTTGATTAGCCGCAGGGACAGCTGCCGGATCAGGCAAAGGCTGATCTACTGCTGGTATTGCCAGAGCAGCATGAGCTTCTGGTGCTATAGTCTGAGCTACTGGTATAGCAGCCAAGGGAACTAGTACTGTTGGTATCGCTGCTTGGGCCGCTAATTCTTCTATATGCGCGACTGGTACAGCTGGTACTACTGTTGGGGATGCTGGTACAGCAGCCACTGATGCAGCTATCTGCTGTGGTGGGAGGTTCTGCACTATGGGGGAAGGCTCGGGGAGAGATGTGGAAGGCACTACAGCTGAGGGAGATGGTTCTACAGTGAGGACCGGTTGAGAGGAGGGAGCAGAAGGTAGAAGGAGCAATTCAGGAGGGGTTGAACTGGAGGGGGGTTGAGGAACAGGAATTGTTCCAGCTGAGTTCGTTACATTCCGTGATGAGGATTCTGGAATGTCACGGACATGCAGCTGCACCGGTTGGAAGCTGACAATGGGATTGAAAGTAGGTGGTGGGGAGGGTGATCGTGATCTCTTTCTTGAGTTATTGAAGATCTGACTACGAGAGTGGCCCCAAGGTGGAGAAGTGTCGTCATCCTCAATGAGTATTTGAATTAGGTGTGTAGTAGATTCGCCATTCTCGTCAGTAAAGATAAGGTTTCGATAGGCAGGGATTACTTCTTTGTCAAGAACCGCGATCTTGATGCGTGTGAGTTGAAGATTTGTGTGTTCCAGTGAGCGAGGGTCTGTGTCGACCATAATTCCTCCTAATTCGCGAGCCAATTGGTTGAGTTCTGGTTCACGCCATAAGTCGTGGGGGAAGTCGAAAATTTGGATCCAGAAATTCTTGAGTCGGCTGGCATTGTTAAATCTATTGAACTCGTAAGCTTGGATTGGGAATGGGATGTCACCAAGGATCAGTTGTCTCTCCTTCAAAACAGTGCTACGCCAAGCTAGATCTGGCGGGGCTATCAAGAATTGGTTGTTAGGGAGCTCCCGGGCTATCCAAGACCATTAGGGAATGGGGAAGCGGCGATGTAGGTGTGCCTGAATGTAGAGGGCTCCGAGATGGCGAGTATCTGTCAAGACTACTCCTTGGGATAGGGATAGCCGGAAGTTGGAGGTGGCAGGGGTGGCATGGTATCTCATTGGAGGGAGGATACTAGCTTCTTGAAGTTTTGCGGGGGAGAGGATTGGATGAGGAAACATGGTGATCGGTGTCAGAGCGTCAATTGGGAAGGAGGGTGGCTGGAGTGGAGTAGAAAGTGGTGGAAGGGAGTTGGTCGTGTTCTGCTGGGAGGGGAGTTTGTTAGTAGGTTGGGGTTGTTTAGTAGGTGGTTGTGATCTGTTGGATTGACAAGAAAAGGCTTTATGGCTGGTCTGCTTGCATCTGAAGCATGTGAGCGGGTTGCGACATGAAGTGGTGAAGTGACCTTGATCACCGCATTTATAGCATACGACGATTCCTTTCTCGGTAAGAGCACGCATCTTGGCCAGTTTGACTGAGGCAGGATTTTGTGCAGGAGGTAGGCGAGAGGGTTTGTTTGTTGTTGTGTGTGGGGGGGGGGGGTAAGCGAGGACGATGTACGGCGGGTTGTGAAAGAATGGCAGCTTTGACAACGTCGGTGAATGAAGGTTTTTGCGATGGCACAGAAAATCTATTGGGAGGAGGATCTTTGGGTCTAGGAGGTAGCGGATTGAGTTTGGGAACAAATGATGGCGGAGATGAATTAGCTGGGGTTTCTTGGGGAAGAGGAAGCGATGTGACAGGATAGGATGGTGGATGGAGTTCTTGCTGGTCGTTAGATTGTAGGAGAGAGACTGAGAGTTGCTCTAATGATCGGCGTAGATTTTCCAGGAGGTCAGATATTAACAAAGGAGAGGAGCCCATTAGGAGTTGGGCCTGGGTTATAATCGGGAGAGAGGATGGATCTTGATTTTCCGGCTCAGTTCTTGGATTTAAGAATGTACCCTAGACATACCTCTTACAACTAAGAGCAACAAGCAACAAAGTTAAAAGGAGGGATCTGGACCGTTCTTTTTAACTTGGCACAAATCTCAAAGCCCAATAATACTGCCCTAGCTCGAATCTCAAACCGACTGAAGTTTAATCTCAAATCGTAAAATGAATGTAATCCTCTGCAGTAGGATACGAATCCAATATGAAGGCGGTAGCAGCGTGCGCTCTCTTTACAGATCAATGTTAAATACTCGCATTTTATCCGCATGATTTAGTTGCCCAGTCCTTATTTTTTGGCATTTTGTGCGGGATTTTTTTGCGGAGTTGAGGCTGCATGGATTGTCATTAGCGTCCTATTGTTTAACATTTACTTTACTAAATATTGCTGCCAAATAACATTTTCTTCCAATAATTTGTTCTCATAGCGTGAACCTTTCTGCGCGCCAAACCACTTAGATATTAAAAAAAATATTTTAAAACCGTAACATTCAACCAAAAAATCAACTTTGAATAACTAAATGCTGCGGTTTTAAATGGTAAGAAACAAACGGAACCACATTCAGCTGTTAGTGACAAACCGATTAAGAAAAATAATGATTTGGCGCGGAATCAGATAACTGCACCATAATTTGGCGCGGAATTAGATAACTGCACCATGATTTGGCGCAGAATCAAATAACTGCACCATAATTTGGCGCGGAATCTCTTTACCTCTGTCGTTATAAATATATACCCTCTGTCGCCATAAATTATACCTCTTATTTTCCTTCTCCCAAAGAGTACTGATCGGTCCTTTCCAATAGTGTGGTACAACCATTATACAATATATGATCAATTGACTTGATTTGATACACAAATTGATCATACTTGGGAGTAAAAATAGGACGGAATATGATCAATTTACTTGATTTGATACACAAATTGATCATACTTTGAGAGTAAAAATAGGATGGAAGTGAACGATCATTGTTCCATCCATTTTCTATGTAGGATACTGTCACTTGAATTCGACAATTAAAAGACAGAGTATTTTACTCAACTTAATCTCCTATTTTGGTATTATTCTGGTTCTTAAAGTCTTGATTTTCAGTTTATTATTAAGCTTGATCTTTTTTACAAATACCACACTTTACATCCTCCTAAACCCGGAATTGGGAGGGCTTCAACCTACGATTCTCTCTTTGGACGGCACATTGGCGTGGAATTTATGGTCTTTTCTGACTAGCCAAAAGTACATATACAAACTTCTGACTCACAATAGCTATAAAATTCAAGCTTGATATAATATTATTTCTTCTTCATTCATTTCAAAATAAGTGGTGCAAAATGAACGTTGCATGTCTTAGTCTTAATCAAAGCTTTTCTCAATATTTTCAATTAATTTTTACGATGTGTATTAACCATCGATGTTTCAAAAACTGGACCATTAATCTACATGTTACATAACAACATAGTAGCTCAGAAATAACAATGGATTATTCGATTCTTTGTTGCAGGTTATTATATTCCGATGGATAAGAGATGGTTGCTTCTTGATAGCAGCAGCGCTGGTTATGTAAAGGGCATGAAGGACTTTGTTGCAATGGCTTTCAACAAGTTAGCTCAAAAAAACAAAAAATAAGCTTTGTTTCTCTATTTGGGAGGCACATTGGCGTGGAATTTATGGTCTTTTCTGACTAGCCTAAGTTACAAATACAAACTCTTTGACTCACAATATATAACTGTAAAATTCAAGCTTAATATAATATTATTTATTCTTTATACATTTAAATATGAGTGGTGCAAATTGAACGGTGCATGTCTTAGTCTTGATCAGAACTTTTCTCAATATTTTGAATTTTCTGTTCACTTTATTTCAAATCAACTAAACGATGCAAAAAAAACTAGCAAAAAATGTGCCAAATTAAATAAATGGTTCCTAGAAAAATATAAGCGGTTACTAATAAAATAATTAAGAAAATAAAAAAATCATTTCGGTTTTGTGTTATGAATAGAAATTAATGGGATAAGCAAAATTAGTAAGGACGGTATTTTTTAAGAATTACATATCTACTCCGTTGGGTAGTTAGCATAGCACATAATTTTTTTTTTTTTTAGTTGTACAGAATATAACGATGACCGGAATAATACTAGCGGTCCGAAGGCAGAAAGGAATCATCACGGACAAGGATGTGCTTCCGTCCTGCAATTAAGGTTGGTTACGAACTTGCGATCATACCGTCCATTGGCTTCTGTTTTTAGACGGAAACAATATGGTTAGGTTTACTAAAAAAAAAAAAAAATACGGTTAGAAAATTCTTTTTTTTTTTTTTTACTCCGCACCATACTTCACTTTTTCTCTACTTTCCCCAGCGTTTCTCTCCATTCTCAAATCTCTTCACTCATCCATGGATGGTGCAGATCACCCCAGTTGGCCTTCCCACTACCCTTCTGCCGTTCTGCACATCCTCTCGATTGCCTCCCCTCAGCTGCGCCTGAGATCAGAAAACTTATTTAAATTAAATTTATATATTTATTTAATTCGGTTGAAATAATTATAATAGGTTATTTGTAATTTAAATTTTTTATTTTCAATTCATTTTTACGATATGTATTAACCATCAATGTTTCAAAAACTGGACCATTAATCTACATGTTACATAACAACATAGTAGCTCAGAAATAAAAATGGATTATTCGATTCCTTGTTGCAGATTATTATATTCCAATGGATAAGAGTTGGTTGTAGCTTCATCCAAGCAGCGCTGGTTATGTAGGGGATGAAAGATTTTGTTGCAATGGCTTTCACCAAGTTAGCTCAAGCAAACACAATTCATTGTGTCCCTAACTTAGAAATGTAGTCTTTAAGACAAACAGTCAGGTATAGTTTTATTTGGTTAAAAAGTTTGGATGAGAGCTACAAAATCTGGACATTCCAGTTCTTGATTCTGTGATTTCTCCAACACACAAGGACCAAACAAGTGAAATTAACACAAAAATGGTCTGGATTTCAGTCTAATCCGACCTAAAGAGCATTTGAATTGGTTCGTTTCCTAGGTTGCATCAGTTGGTTTAGGCTTTGACTCAGAACGAAAGGCACCAATTTCCTTTGGGTTATTTGGAAGTAGTACATGGTTTCTTTTTATTTAATTTATGTCACACAAATTGTATATATAAGGATGGACCGTATACCACAATCCAATTATGGAACCATCAAGATTTGTAATACAGAACTCAGCAAACCTCGTTTTAAGACAACAGTAATGGGTCTGGGTAGGAGCTGATCCAATAACCCAGTAGGCAGGTGGTCTGCTGTAGCAAATCGTTGATTGTTTGCCCCATCAGCAACACAAGTGGCAAGTGGACCTGTCAGCTTATGGCTCTTTATTTCATAACTACGGGCTTCTGCAGAGCTGCGATGTGGCACTTCCAAAAAATACAACTTGTGAGATTCAACTCAGGTGATTTGTAATCTTATTTACTAGACTACTGGGATGACTAAATAGATATATAGTCCTTTCAGTTTATTACAATTTTGGATTTGAATTTGAATTTTTTTTATTGATCATCATATGGAACTTAAAATAAAATCAGAACCATCTGATCCTACCATAGGGGCTTAGAGAAGTACTTAATAGAAAAGATCAAAGGGCATATTGGGACATCCAAAAAAGTTGCCTAATGGCAGTCTCAAGTCCTAAAAAAATCAATTAAATAAATTATGTGATTTTTAGCCCCTCTTTACCAGGAAACAAATCAGAGAAAATAATTAAAGCAAGGGATTTCTTTTACATGGTTTTACATTATTTTCCTTAACAAGAACCTCTTATGCACCAAAAATAAAACCAAATGTGTGCTAGTAATGTATTGGTTCAGTTCTTCATTTTACTAATAAGCCAGTAATGAAGAAAGCAATATGTTGCAAGGGCATGGCAAAGTACCTGATAAAACACTTCCATGTAGTCCATAATATAGCATGTCAAAATGGACACATTTCTTTGAATCATCTTTTGGAAGGGAAAACTAGATAGCACTGCGCTAGAATGCTCTTGGAAACCTTGGTAATCAATGCTCTTTTCCTAAATTTCATTTTTGTTATTGGTTGTATGTCCCTTGAGTTGTGACTTAGAGCTTCAAATGAAACATGATCAGCTCACATTTGCTTTTATTTTTGGAGTAGGGGGGCTTTTAATTGCTGAGGCATCACTCAGAGCTTCAAGGCTGCTAATCATAGTTCATCAGAATTTAATTTCGATCCAATCAATTTATTAGTTTTCTCTTCTGTTATTATTATAAATCAGGGGACAGGTCTAACTTATTTCAAATATGGAGAATGCTAAAAATTTCTAAATTTATGCTTAAATCAACAAAATGTAATTTTTCAGTTTTAACCAAGTACCTGAATTTTCAAAATTCACTATATTTTGAAAATTCTTTAAATACTGCTAAACAATACTTTATTACATGTATATAAATTGATTTATAACATAAGAATCTTTTTTTAATATAATTTCATACTGATTTGCAAATTGCAAAAATTCAGTCAAAAATCACAAAATTCTAAAAGTGCGAAGTTTTCAAAACTCGCGACATTGATAATTTGAGTATTGGTTTCATGATTGTCACGTCCCGACAACAGGACCGACAACCCGCCGCGCTTATCCGCGCAAGGCGATTTAAATTATATTACACAGCCATATATACATACATTACCAATGACAAAAATAAAAGCCAAAATAAATGAGAGAACTTTCTTTAAGTTCATTCATGTAACCAACAAATCGAAAATAAACCTATTATGCTACAATAATTTACAAACGAAATACCATAGCAGATTTATTTGAAGTAATCAAATAACCTTCTTTGTGGCAAGTCCCGCAAATCTTGAAGTTCTACAAGTCGTTTTCGTTTCTTGTTCTTGTACCTGGAACCCACAAAGTAGAAAGATGAGAGATTGAAAATCTCCCAGTGCGGTATTCAGTTCCAGTCGAGTTATCCTCAGATCCGACCAACTAAAACTGAAAAAGCACTGAGTGCCAAAACAATATAGACTACAACATATAACCTAGTAATTACATAACTAGCGACAACTTAATCAGACAAGCAACAGAAATCAAAGTTTACTTTAAGAAGATCATGTACCTCAAGAGAAATCAGCAAGCTAGAGTAGTACCACAAAATAAAGTAAACAATCTTAAAAACAAGCAACAGAAACAACTTATCAACTGAAACAATTAAACAAAAAAAATAAGTTCATAATATGCCATGCTCACGTCAATAGACTTGAAAGTTCAATCCAATTTAATTAGTTATGCATATAATCATGCTTTATAAACAAACAATGGTATTAAATGCAATACAGTTCACAATTACAAAGGTAAGAGTAATACCATAGTATGATGGGGCAATTCACACAAAGCGCTCTATGCCTCGATCATGCGCTACACATAACAGCGCCTACATGATCCAATCGCGCGCTACACATAACAGCGCCTACGCGATCGACTGAAACTCATATTTGGTTTTAAGTCATGCGCTACACATAACAGCGCCTACATGACCTCAATCACGCGCTACACATAACAGCGCCTACATGACCTCAATCACGCGCTACACATAACAGCGCCTACGTGATCGGCATATTTCAGAATTGAGTTCAACCATGCGCTACACATAACAGCGCCTACATGCTTGAAGAATTGCCCACCATACTAACCATTTTGGCCTACATTTTATGAATGCAACATTATATTAAAGTTCATTAGATTCTGACATAGTTCATTTACAACAACACAATCACGCGCTACACATAACAACGCCTATGTGATTGACTGAATTTCTCAACTAAGTGTAAGTCATGCGCTACACATAACAGCGCCTACATGACTTCGATCACGCGCTACACATAACAGCGCCTACGTGATCATTCCACTCTAGAATTCAGCTTCAAGCATGCGCTACACATAACAGCGCCTACATGCTTGAAGGTCATTTATTATATTTCACCATTATGTCCTACAATTAATCAATACATCAAAATTCATCAATTCAGCAAGTTTTCAATTTCTACCACAATTCTTTACAGCAATCTTGTCCACATCAGTTTCACTTTTAAATGTAATACATAAGAAAAAAAAAACCTTGTCTAATCTCATATTAATTATACGAAAATATGGTCAATATATGATATATATGTTTTATGTCATGAATTCATATCCAAAAGTTTATCTAACCGCATTCAACACCTAAGTAGTTAATCAATAAGCTAGCAAATAACTAGCAAAAATATACTTATTTCAAATACACATTTCAAACCAAGTGCATAAGGTCATATCATGTTCCTCTATAATGCTATTTTTAAGAGATATAACACAACTTAATTATCACTTATTATATTTCAAGACACAAGCTAAAAAGAACATTATATATTTTTTTCCAAAAATACGACTTTGCTTCGTGTGCATGTCATGCATAGTATAAGTCAAACTTACCTTTCAAATAACCAATTTCTAAATTTTAACATCATACTTCATCTGCAGATTTTACTATATATATAAAAAAAAAAGTGATCATGCATCTTTATGATTCAATCTAAAAATATAGCAATAGCACATACTCTAACTATAAACTCACTTGTCATAACCAAATGCCAAATTGATATTATGCTTCCTTTTCATAAAATGTGATTTTGCCTAATATGACATGTACGTATTTATATCATGCAACCTAGAACCCCAATTATGAATTTAACAATAAGTTAGCTATCAACCAAGCAAACAAGCAACAGACTTCGGATTCTAATAATTCCCAATGCATACTACTATCTCATTTTCTAAACTAAACTCTTCAAGTCATGTTACGTTTTAGTTCTACAAAACAGGTTCATGCTCTATATGGCTAATCATGCATTCAAGCTATGCAATTCAAAGGCACAATCAAGAACTTAGCTACAACTAATTACCAATCAAGCAACTAAGATAACATCAACAATACAACCAATTACCAATTAAACAAGCAAGCAACGACAACAATAAAATAAGTTGGAGGAATCAGGGAATAACTCGAAATCCGCACCTTAGCATTGTTGGGGACAATGTGGTTAGAGCATTGCCGTGATGCACGTGATGTCGACGCATGAAAAATCTTGTTTGTTCCCGCTGTCTCCGTTAGGTTACGTGTGACCAGTAGAGGTGCACCAACTCTGACTCACCATGCTTGGCACTTTGCATGTTGCTTTCCTCTAGTTAAGTACACACAGTCAAGGAAACTCTGACATTTATTTCTCCATCCGTTATCTCCTATACTTTTTAGGTTAACTTTGTAGAGAATAGATGGGGATGAGAGGTGGTCAAAGAGGTGCTACGGTGAGAGTAATTTCAAGAAAGAAGATCAGGAGAAATTAAAATGTAAAGGAGCGGATTCCCCAAGGTAAAAAGAAAAGAACTTAGAATCTCTCAACAACGGCCTATAAGAGCAATTATTCGGCTTTGAAAAATTACTGGGATTAAGTGTTACAAAATGAAATGCCCATGTGGTTAACAGGTGTCACTATGATACTAAAAGGAATTCATGTTACTATTAATTCTATTTATTTATTGATGAAGATTTGCGCTAAGCCCCTTATTACTATAAATATAAGACTTGGCTTTTAAATGACTTAATTAATCTTATATTAGATATTTATTTAAAGAGAACAAAAATAATAAAAATAATAATTAATAAAAAGAAATCTTCACTTAGAGTTAGATAATTCTCCAAATTGTTCAAAAACTAGGATGTTACAATTCCTCCCCCCTTAAAATGTGGTGTTGCGAATTTAGTAGAAATATTATTAATTTATTGCAACAAATTAGTTTATTGGTTGTAATGTGGTGTTGCGAAAAACTGAATTTGGTGTAGTGATATCTCATACTGTAGAATTTAATACTGAATGAAAATATTAATGACACGAACACAATTACATTTAATGTTTCATTCAGAATCTGTGAAATATCATGTTCATAGAACACGTATCTATGTGATTAAAATGACATCTCTTGTCAGTAGTCTGTAAAACTTGATCATCTTTTAATCCACATACTAACGTTGTAACAGTTAATTAGTGTTCCTGTTAATTACCTTGGTTAGAGACTTTTAAGAATATATATCATCTATATATGGAGTTTCACAATTTCAATCATAAACTCGAAATGATCCATAAATGCAATAATACTCAAGGTAACAAAATGATATATAATTAAACATTCAATTCATGAACAAACCTTTATATGATAAATTATCGTATTATTGACTTCTAAATTATTACAAACTAACACGATCTGTTAGCAGTCAACCAGGCACTGACATATGTTGTCTTGACATTGTGTGCGGTTTCCAAATTTTCGTTGAATACACTTTTGTTGGCATAATTGGGGACTGCAACGAAGGAATCGCAAAGATATCTCAACAACACTACACGCAGTTTCCATTGGTGTTGGACCTGATTAATTTTATTTTATCAGTAAAAAAAATAATAATTAATATATATAAGTTTTAGCTAGCTAGCTGTAATAATTAACAACATATACATATGAAATGAAATTAATTACGTACCTGAAAAAATCAAAACGAGAAGTAGTAGAAAAATAATCTTCATTGTAATTGCTTGCTTTGCTGTATTAATTCAAAAATTGTTGTGAGTTTGAACAAATATTTATAGTGTTATCTTGTTGTTCTCTTTTTTCTAAATAAAGTTTTTCTACTTTGTGACCTTTAATCTTTAGATGCGCGCCTCCATAGATATTTATAGAATTAGAATAGTATTCATTTTACAAGAATTTTTTCCACCGGTGTTATCTTGTTGTTCTTCTTTTTCTAAATAAAGTTTTCCTGCTTTGTCACCTTTAATCTTTATATGCGCGCCTCCATAGATATTTATAGTGACAATATCCCTTATTAAGTTCTGTTTTGAATTGGCAAGCTGATTGAATGAGAATACTATTCATTTGAATAGTATGAATTATATATTAATTCACTTGTTCAAATTATACATGAAGTCACCAATTAAGTTCAACCTTATTAATAAACTAGCACAATATAATTAATGCTTGTACATTGAGAGCTTGTACATTAATTGACAGAATTATAACATCATCACAGATAATTGATCAAGCAAACACAGAGATTTTAACGTGGTATCGCCTATAGCGCACTCCACGGATCAAGACACACACACACTCTTTTATTTCATAATAATTTCTGATTACAACTCACTCAACACTAAATTGTATTTTTCTTTCTTAGTTTTTTCTGCATAGAGGAACTTAGATTTATAACCCAAGTTGTATACGTTCTCTTATTTAGGAAATAACCAAACATGGTATTTGATCAATCAATCAACCAAACATAGTAATAATCATCCAATTGCAGCAGCAAATCAATCAAGGTAAGCATGGTAATAATCCAGCAATGATATCAATCAATCCAGCAGGACTTGTAGATCCGGTGTGACACTAACTACACGTGTCAACTTGTAGTTCCAACATTAATATTGTGAGCTTCTATGATCTCTGATCAATTTCGTTTTATTACGATCTTAATTAATTTTATTTGTTGACCATTTCTGATTTCTTACAAGTGTGAACCAATGGATAGAAGGGATGTTGAGAATTGGTCATTTGTGGATGAAAGAATGGAAATTCGTATCCTCTGAGATATTTCAAACTTTGAGTTTTTTTTTTTTTGGAAAATCCCAACCATTTATACTTTGAGCACATCTGCATTACCCAAAACATTAAAAAAAATCATGTTGCAATTACTGTTACTGGTACCATAAGATATTTTGCAAAATTAAGGTGTGATGTGTTCATCAAGAGGCTAGGGGTTGATGAGCACATCTTCAAAAGGCTATCGGATTGACTTTGAATTACAAATCCAAACTGTTTAAATCCATGTACTTCGTGAGTGATGCATGTACATGCAAAAATTTTGAAGTTTCGAATTCATTTAGTACATGATCAAGTGGTCAAAGATGATGAAAAATGAATACATAAATCAATTTAAAAAATAATTAATAAAATATTCATTGTTTTGACCGCTTGACCATTTGCTAAAAAAAAACCAAAATTTTCAACATTTGAATTTGAGATCTATTTAATCTAATTTAATATTGTTGTTAGAAATATTACAATGAGTGCATCTACGTATAGAAGGTAACTAAATTAATTCAGATAATAAATGTTTTTTATAGGGAAAATTTCTAGTTTACCCATACAAATTTTTAAAATAGCCAATATCCCCATCAAAACATCATAATAGCCAATATCTCCATACAAATTTCAAATTTTTTGTTCTATCCCCTTTTAATTATTTAATATTTTATTTAATTATTTTAACTTTTAAATTGAGCATTATACCCTTCAAATTTTAATGGAGGTGTCATGTACCTTTCTCTTCTATTCTTCAAACCTATTATATTTCAATCCATATCATTTGAAGCAGAAAAGAAATTTCGCCCCAGATTTGCCATCGTGTGTGTGCCTCTATCGCCGATTGGGTGGATCAATTCATGATGTTGTTCACTACTAGAATTCACTCTTTTTTCATGCTCCCAAAAATGACTTTTTCCAAGGGATTACTCTTGAAAAAAGCCCAAAAATCGCCATTTTCAAGCGCTACCCTTGAAAATACTACCGTTGATAATACCCTCCTTGGAAATAGTCAGTATTTCCAAGAGGACCGTTGGAAATACTCTTTTCTAGTTTTTTTCAAGAGACTACCCTTGAAAAAAGGGCCGTTGGAAATACTTTCAAATTTGGCCACTGTCTACATTATTTTCAAGGGGAGCATCGTGGAGCCCACCAGATTATTTTCAAGGGGAGGGAACATGGGTCCCACTTGAGCATTTCCAAGGGTGACACCCCTGGGACCCACTTGAGTATTTTCAATGGTAGTTTACAGGGGACCCACCCCAGCATATCCATGACCAGCGAAAGTGGGCCCCACTTGGTCAAAAATTGGCGCTATTATTTGAATGGGCCCGTGCATTTTTTCCATAGATATACCCCTGGAATTACTATCCTCCTATTTTTGGTACCAGAATGCTTTCATTAGACAATCCTCCCGGTACCAACCCAGTATTCTTTTACAATCCCCAATTCCCATTCAAACTGAGAACACATCTTACAAATCAATAGAAAACACATTGAGAAAAACATCATAAAGCATTTAATAAGCATAAACCTTTTAATAAGAATAAAGCATTAACATAGCATAATCAACACACATTGTATCAAAAAATGTCGAAAACCCATTACAACACAACACCGTGTACTTGCACATTGCTATACACCCAAAAATATTATCCCTTGGAAATATTAAAGACAGTATTTCCAAAAAAAAAAATTCAACACCTTGCAACACATTATTTCCAAAAAAATTCTGGCTTTTTCAGAATTTATAAATATATACTGGTACAATTTTACCAGTGAAAACATTTTGCCCTCACCATTGGATCATTGCGGCTTCACTCCTTGCAACCTCTTATCCAGTTTGAGCTTGATACTCACAAATCTTGTTACTCCACCTGTATCTTTTTAGAAAAAAATGGTACTTTCATTTAATAATTTTTTTTTAATGAAAAGTTGTATAGCTATGTTATTTTTACATCTTAGTGACTTACTAATGCAAGAAATATACTAAACCCCTTGAATTTTAAAATAAACCTCTATTAGTATGCACCAATTATGCTTCAGCCACACACCAACATTTTAGTACCCATTTTGCATCATAAACATTTCCATTTAATAATTATCTACCAATCACTCCAAATATATGAAATGCATGGTTATCAGGAGAGCTTTGTTTTTATGCTCTTCCTTCAAGAATTAATGGAACTCTAAACCATGTGAACTTTTGTGTTGCCTTCCAACTACAAATTAACAAATTATAATGCCGTGTCGTTGGATTAATGAGCAGTAGTCAAGGTTAATAACAATTATGTGCTTGCTTACTCTTGTTGATGGTTGCTTACTCACCATCTACGTTCCAGCACCTCGTGCAGCTAACCACAATGCAATGCCTATATTCATATCATGTTTCAAAAATTACATCCAGTAATTAATAGTATATATTTATATTAAGGTTTTTGTACTTTTAGAGAGTAAAAGGTAAAGTAAATACCATGTAGGTAAAGTAAATACCATGTAGGTAAAGTAGCAAGTTCTGCCTTGCTTTTTTCTTCCAATTGAACTCCCAAAATATCCTATAGAAGCTTAACAAAAATAACAAGTTTAGCTGCACGTACTTATAATAAGGTTATATTATTAGAAAATATAAACATTGAAGAGTAATAGAACTTTTAGTAATTTAGTTACACCATATTGTTAGAACAAAAATAACGAGTTTAGCTACACGTACTTCTTCCATTGCCATATTGTTTGAATAAAACTTTTAGTAATTTAGTTACACCTTGGAAATCCAATCCCACCCTTTCCATTAAAAAATTATGTACAAATTAACAAGTATCGTATCACAAGTCTATTTGTATGAAGGTCTGTAGTTTTTTTCAATGTGCACAGTAAAATGCACCTTGTAGATTATTAAAACAAAAGTCTTAAGAATGAGGCAACTAAAAGTAAAATGAAAAATTAATGAAAATTGAACATTAAAAGAGAACTTACCAATGGGAGCGCATGCAACCAACCATGAAGGCACCATTCTGTTTTATATAATATAAAGACATAAATGTTAAAACTATTTAAAAGTTACCATGATACTTCAAAGAACTACACAGTTACAGTGTGCTGGCACAATTGTAATGGATTGTTAAACTTGATTAAGCAACCAAAGCATGCAACATTTTCAGAAATTCACATACTAGAGCTGAAATGGATAAAATAAAGCTTAATTATAAAATAAATCAGTGTCAAATGAACAAACATTGCCAATTGGGTTAACTGGGACTTGGCATATTTTGGGGATGAAACTATAATCCTTGCTATATGTATAGCAGTACATAATTATACTAGTTAAAAGTTCATGCCTATGCACCGCTTTATTTAATCATTTATAAATAAGAAAAGTTCAATCATATAAACCGTATAGAAAAGAAGTGAAACATGATAATATACTTTAACTTTAAAAGTTTATAATGCAATTTTAACTTAGACAGGTACCTGCACCGCTACCAACTCAACCTAGTGGTACTAAAATTAAGAATTTGTATCTCATCTTAATTTACTAATATTTCACACATTTTTCAGAACTTCTTCTCAAATAATATTACCTTAATTAAAACTACACTGAAACCACAACCGTTTGGTGAAAGAATCAATCTAAAACCATTTGTCAATTAAAAGTTATGAGTAGTTTCAGTTTGTGACAGATTCTGAAAATACTGCAACAGAATAGGACTGGACTGCAAAGTTTCAGAGCAGTTCCTGATCTGATCGGTACCAGCACATATCATATAATTCAAGCCTTTCACATAATACAGTGTCAAAAATTCAAGCCCCTGAGATAAAGCATTTACATTTTTAACAAACCTAAATTTTCACTCTAAGAAAAAGAAATAGAAGAATAATTACCTCTTTAAAGGATTCGATATGTTTTGGGTGACAAAACGTGCAAATTCCTAGCTTGGCGGATGGCTTCCAATCGACGGAGCTACTGCCTCATAGAGCTTTCTAAATGCCTATTTTTAAATTTTAGCAAATTAAAGCTCTTCTTATTCTTGAGATTTATATAAATTTGACTATAGAAAGAAAGAGTTCAAAATGCATAACTACAATTGATACAAATGTACTTTTGTGAGATTTCAATTCAAATGCAGAATAAAATTAAAATTATTTCAGCACAGCCTCTATTGATCATACCTTTAGATTCCTAACTCAATAAGGGCAACATGCTGGTATGAAAACTGCCTCACACAACTTTTGCTCAAAAAGTCCATGTGAAAAGTTAAAACCTGTACATATGCAAGTTAAAAGAACATTGAAATTTGTCCCTCTAATAAACTGTCGGCTAGCACGAGCTCGACTCCTTTGTAGCGTCCTAATTTTGCTCTTTGTAATTGGATCATAATTTTTTTTAAAATATATATTCCTTTTAGTTTTATGAAAAAAGACTAATTGCCTTCTGAAATTATCCTAACACATTTAGACCTGGCCAGACCAGTACATGTGCAACTAGCCTGTAAACATTACAAATGATAAAAAAGAACCCGCAGTGAGGTTAGTGAATGGAAATTTAATAAATAACCAATGCATCGGAATTTGGGTCCACAGTTTTCAGTAAAAAACCAGGCATATGGTTATATTATGCATATCGTATCGATTAAACATATGGTTATATTATGCAAAAACACCATGTGTCTAAAGTTTGTGTGGTTATCCAAATAAAAATGACTATATGAATTATGCCACCAAAACAGCCTCAAGTTAATCTTGACCATATAAACATTGTGAACTAACCATTTCTTGATGCATTTGGAGCAAGAGTAGCGCTTCCTACAAGCGAAGCACTTGACGATCGGCCCGTTTTGGTTCATTTTGAGTTGCTTTTCTTTACTGGTGGAATTCCTCCAATTCTTGAATAGGCTCCAACGTGGTGCTGATCGAAAGACGTGCTGTACGTAGTATATATAAAAATTGTCATTATAAAAATAAGACACTAACACAAATCAACATAAAGTAAGAAATAACATGTGCAATAAACATGTTCCACCATCTCCTATAGGCACGAGCTTAAAGCTGGGGTAATCCCCAAATTTCATTAACATAAACCCTAATCCCCAAATTTAATTCCACGAAACTTGAAATTACGAAAAGAGAACGATAATTTGAAATTCTCCAAAGTCACCGTTGATTTGACATCCCAGAAGTAGGGTTAGGGAACCCGGCCGTCGACGAAGAGGTCACCGGTGCCGCATGATGATGCGGCGGTGCTGACAATCCCACGGCAGCTTACATCGGCAGAGTCCTCAGGCACTGAGGGGTGGCAGAGAGAGGTCACCGGTGCCGCGTGATGAAGCAGCGGTGCTGACAATCCCATGGCAGCTTGCATCAACGAAGTGCTGAGGTTGAGAGTCAAAGGGTGAGTAACTGGGTGCGTCTGTGAGAGGAAGACTAGTTAAACCCTAGACAAAAATTCTAATGGACTTGGATAAAACGAGGAGAGCGGCGGGATAATGAAATTTTGGGAGGGAAGTGAAAATGGAACAGCGGGATAGTGAAATTTCGGGGAGGGAAGTGAAAAAAAGAGAGGACAGATCCTTAGATGGATTTAAGAAAAGAAGCGAATTCATATGCTCTGAGGTAACATAATATTTGCGTTTAGATCGGAACCGTCTGATCATTATTATGCACAAATATTAATGAAGCATGTGCATCATCTAAGGTTGGATTTAAACAGAAATATTATATTACTTTATAGAATAGTGACTTCTTACCCACAGGCCACAGCTATTCAGTGAAATGTATCTGGCGCTAGGGAAGGAAAAAATTTCGGATCCGGACAGATCAATTTTAGCTTCGTGCAGCACAGTAAACATAAAAGCAGTCTTCAATTGATATATTTGGTGCGTTGTTTATAGTCTAAACTGCTCTGTTCCTATGAAAGAAAGAATCTCCTCTAACTTTTTGGAAACATTAGACAGCCAATACAAATTTGAGTACATTTTGTATTTTAATTTTAGTTTAATTGATTTGTGAATTGAAATTGCTTCAAAATAAAAATTTTGCAAGATATTAAATAATTATTTTTATAATTCTAATTTTGAAAATTATATGTAATTAGTATGTTACTGTTGTGATTAATATAATATATATTATGGGCTCTTATACATGGTGTAATGTTCAATTATTATTTTTTTGTTAAATGGTAGTATATGAAATTGATATTAATAAAATTTATGTGACAATATAATTAATGCTTGAATATTGACAATGCATCAGTAAATGATTTTTAATATTGAAATTTTATAACATCATGCATGATGCATCAATGACTTGTGCCATATAAGAATGTACATAGGACTTGAACCCTTGCTGTGTGGGTTAGTGAAGGAACAGAGACGAATGTTGTTCGTTAATTGATCGGAACCGTTCAAATGAAAGAGTGCTACATTTATTTCACTGTAGTAAAGTTTGATATAATTCGAGAATCATTTACCTATCCATCCAAGCGACATAATATAAGAACATCGTACGACTATAAATAGTTTACTTTGGATCGAAGCTTACAATTATTGGGGCTTCAAAAATTTTATGTTCTTAAGGTTCCATGTTTTTTCTTGATCATTTTAAAAATTATTAGGCATCATTTCATTGCAGATCGACCGTTGACTGCTCATGCAAAAATGAACGGTCCGCATTTTTTTAACAATTTGAATAGGTTAATAATTATAAAATTGTTCAAAATTGTCAATTATAGATTTAATTTGGCCATACAAACAATAAAAAAATAGTTTTTAATTTTTTTAATTTTTGTTCATTATAATTTATGTACATGCATTATCAAACAGAAAGGGCTATAAATGTTAGCCGTTCGATCAGTGATGTAGCATCCTGATCTCACTGGAGTCATCCGTTTCACCAGTTGTGGGTAAGGAGTCGTATTCTCTGAGGTAATATGATATTTCTGATTAATTATGGGGTAAGATGATGCACTGGATTGATGTCTCAAGATGTGTCTTTACAATCGAACTGCCGTAAATGAGATAGACTGATCATGTTACCTCAGATTATTATTTCAATTGAGTTTATAAGTCAGTAAATGTGATACAGAGAGGAATTCACAATGTATAAGGTATCTCAAGCGGTGCCTTCTTTTAATATTGCACAAATCTTTACAATGACTGGATCTAAACCGTTATTTGAGGGATTGTACCAATCAATAAGCCCAAATAATACCGACCCCCGAAGCTAGAACGAATCTCAAAGCAGCTGAGAGCACATATCAAATCGTAGAGTAGAGAGAATGTATTGCACACATTGGAGAGGATACGACCCATACATAGATCCAGAGTTATGAAGGATGCCAGGACTCAGCATTTTCTCCACTCTCCCAAATATCCGATCAGTTCTCCCTTCCAAATCATCTAACCAAATCTGTGCGTTTCTCAGAAAACCTCAATACTTTGTCGATCGGGTTTATTCTAGCGTCGCCCCTCACTCTTTTCTCTACCAAAACCAAAATGATAAACCCTAACGCCGATGGCTTTTCACAGGAGCGGAATAAAGTCTCGGGCTTGGTCGTCTCTCCATCGATCGACAGTAAACTAGTAAGTTACGTTGCACTGAATGTATTTCTGTTTATCTTTGTTAATTTTGAGAGGAACTTGTTCAATGGTGTGTTTAGTCTGTAGCAAAGGGTTGCAAATTGGGGAAAACTTGTTCAATATTTATTATGATGCCTAATTTGGTAGTAGAATTCTCTTTTCTAGGTTCTGTTATTGTAGCAAATCTCTCCAAATGCCTAATTTGCCTATGGCTGTAGCAAATGTCGCTAGACTCACTCTAGAATGAACTTAATTTGCCTAATATAGCCTATTTTACCTAATTTGCCTAATTTGGCAGTAGCAAGAGCATCCGTTTCAATGAAAAGGCATGATAGCCCAACTGTGCTTCTTTTTTTTGCCTAATCTGAACAAAATGGTTATTAATCCAAGCTTGATCAAAACCTTGTTATATGCTAATTGCATATCTGGTTCAGTAATCAGAAACTTCTATTTTACGGATTTATTGGAAATTGCTCCTCTTTGGGTTGATTGTACTTAATTAAAATATAGCTATTTTTTATTTTTTGTTAACTGAATTATTCGTTAAGCATCATCTTTTTAATCTACAGACACATGCACTCAACTTTTGAAAGGCATCAATTCATACCGAGCATCTCTCAACCTCACAACCCTAACCGGAAATTCAAATGCTTGTTGCTTGGCTGAGCAATTAGTAAAGCAATTCAAGGGTCAGCCTTGTACCAACTCAACTGGTGATGAAACTGTACCGGGTACTGAACAAGAATTCCCAAATTATCTTTCCTACCTTTCTCACTGTCACCTCAATGTCACTGTGACATAAGATGCACAGGTCATGCCGGCCTGTGTTCAAGGCTGGTATCTGATGTTGTGCTTACCAATTATACCAAGTCACAGTACAATCAGTACTTGAATGATACCCAATTTGTTGGGGCCGGTATTGCCGATGAAATCCTTCTTGTTTCTTAAAAAAAAAAAAGGTGACTCAGTTTTTATATCATGAGGATTATGTCTGGCACATGACCTAGAGATATTATTTTGTTATTTGGATCTCTCTCTAGTTGGACATGGTTATCTTTTTTCTCAATCAGACATATAGTTGCATGTACTTGATTTAGTGATTTCATCATGTGTTTGTGTTTATCTCTATGATCAGAGTATAATTGTTGTATAATGGTGGTAAGTTGAAATTGCATCTTAGTTGAAATATTTAAAAGTTTACTATTACTTCTTAAGGACCTAAAAAACATGAGTATTATTAATATAATTTCACTTCTTGTTCATTGATGAAGTAACATGATCTCCATTTCTGGCATCTTCTTAGGTTCCTTTTTTATGCGCACATAAAGGAAAGGAGCGCAATTCCACTTGTTATGTTGAGAATTTGATTGGGATGGGTCATTACGGCGGCATCTGTAAGTGATTCACGGTGCATTCTTGAGACAGATGAAGGTTCAATGTACCATCTAAAAGAAAAGAG
The DNA here is from genome assembly GCF_964058835.1 of Carex rostrata. Lineage (NCBI taxonomy): Eukaryota > Viridiplantae > Streptophyta > Magnoliopsida > Poales > Cyperaceae > Carex > Carex rostrata. The sequence goes on from NC_135924.1 coordinate 911,814, forward strand.
CCTGATGTGAATTAAAATTTGATAATCTAAATAGCATCTTTATACTCTTTTTTCGGACCAAGGGAATTTGAAATGGAATAGTTTAGTTATGCCTCAGCATTGCTTATTATGTACTTCAAAAAAAACCTTTATACTGCAGTTCAAATACATTATATACACTAATTAAAGCATTTGTAAGATGTAATAAGAAAAATGAACATTTTATTGTTCATGCCTATAGATCTGTCATGTGTGTATATCTCAATTGAAACTTGATCAATATATGTATGCAAGTAAAAAAATCCTTCCATAAAAATTTAGGATCCTAATTTCACTTAAAATTTTCAAGAATTAGTCTTTCTTTAAGTTACTTTCCGAATCTGTCTTATAGAAGGTTTGATAGAGTGTCTTATATGGTGTTTATTGAATAATTTGTGGTATGATTCTCCTACTTAAGTTCTTTTGTATTCATTAATAAAAAAAATTCAGTTTTAATAAATTCTTAATTTCAATTTTTCAGCTGGTAGACAAGGATCAAACCGAGCAATAGTGTTATTTTGGGCGGCAATAAATGAAAGAGATCGGGTCGACATTGCATTAAAAGATATGGCCATAGTGATGAAGCAGCAGAATCGAGCTGAAGAAGCAATCGATGCCATCAAGTCTCTCAGAAATCGCTGCTCTCATCAGGCCCAAGATTCCCTTGACAACATCGTCTTGGATCTCTACAAGGTAATTCCTTCCCTGACATTTTTCTGAATTCTTACTGATCTCTACCGATTATTAGACAAAATTCCCTTGGATTATTATAATGTGCTTTTATTGATGGCAAGATTTCACAAAAAATAATGAATTAGAACTGGTATGATCTGGTTACAATATGGAATTTGTGGTTTGTATTTCGATATAACAGCAACACACAATAGCAAATACTTTTGACTAAAAGTTTGGTATGTACCAGTTCGTACTTGTACACAGAATTATTATTTACTACATAAATTTAATGTATGCATTTGTATGATTGATCTTGTGTAATTTTTTTTTGTTTTTATTCGATTATGAAGATGTCCATATTATCATCTAAGATAAGATGCCTCACTCTATTGTAGATACATGAAACAAGAAAAAAATTAAAGAAGTGTCTGGCACTAAACATTACTTGTTATTAAGTTGTTTATTTAAGTTGATTGTGTCATCAGGTTTTTTCTCTAAAGATGATAACTATTTATATACTGGACACACATTGATTAGTCGAGTTGTAAATGTTGAAATTATCAATATGGATTTTGACCTAGGAAGTTCTACTGGCAAGGGGTCGCACTACAAAATTTCTGACAAGGGGGATGGGTATTTGCATATTGTAGATTTCAACATACGATCAAAAACTAGCAATTAATAGTTGAGGTTTGGGGCTTCAGTGGGACATGGTTGTGCGATCGTATTTCCTGAAGTATGATATGGGCAGCCGGGACATGGGGTTATGGTGCTAAAAGAATAAGTGGACGTTATTGGGGGATACTACCACTGGGAGGGGGCTCATACATGAAATGGTTACGACAATGTACTTAGACCTTATGAAAGGAGCAACAGAGGGCACTTGCTTCAGTGGATATTGTCATTCTGTATTTTTATCACAGTGTTGTTCTCTTTGTAAATAATTTCAGTTTGTTTTTGTTGTACTAGTATTAGTTTTAAGTTTAGGTTAAGATAAAATGTATAGGCTTGTAAATAATTCCATGACCTCATTTTATTCAAAAAAGAGAGCTGACATTGCTTTTTTTTATTGCCTCTTGGTCCAGTAATTGGAGATGGAAGCGTACAAGGAAATTAACAAATTGTCTGAAAAATTGTAGGTGGATTTTTTTACACTTTTTTTTGTTTTGAGAAAAATTGTAGGTGGATATTTTACACTGATTAAATTTTTACTGATCATAGATTTATGAAATTGTGTGTTGAATAATGAGATACTTTGATTTTGTAAATATGACACTTGGATAATATGATATTATTATTGTGTTATTTAGTAATATTTTTATATATTTTAGTATGATTAATTGCAATTGTGGGTGTTTATTGTACTATTCTTATTGTTGTGATTTATTATTTTCATCATTCAAAGGGGCATCTCAAATAAACAAAAATGTTTCTGTCTCCAGGAACTAAACTTTTCCAACAGTAGACTCATAAAAATATTATGTCTAACTATAAAATAATATAAACTGAATCAATAAAATATTTTCAAGGGTGTGCTCCAGCATTTCCATGGGTCTCAGCATAAAATAATATAAACTGAATCAACGAAATATTTTCAAGCATATTGTGCTCCAGCATTTCCATGGGCCTCACTATAAAATAATATAAACAGACTTATCAAAACATTTCCAAGGGTAGTCCCTTGAAAATAATATGGGCTCTCAATAAAATATAGTATTCGTTCTGTTTAGCGAGTCATGGGTCGTGCAAAAATATTTCCAAGAGTGGATAACAAGCATTTTCAAGGGTTGGCATCAGGGATTTCCATGCGCTACTATTTCCAAGGGCCTACCCTTGAAAATAGTTAAATGTGTCAGCAAACTCAATTTCATTTCCAAGGGCCCTTTTTACTCTTGAAAATACAGATGCTACCCTTGAAAAAAGCGGAAATTCTAGTAGTGTACGGCTTTGGTGGTGGATGCCCCCTTGGACTTCGGCGTGGCACATTTGAAGGCGGCCACGGCCATGTCCTCCTGTAGTTGGGAGGAGGCCTGAGATAGCCAGGAGGGACTTCGAAACCGGGGGGGAGTTCGAAATTAACATCAACCTCTTCGGGCGGGACGTAGCCGGAGGGCAATGGCCACGGCACATTTGAGGGGTGAGCACTGCCGGCCGGAGGGACTTCAGCCATTTCTACTTGCAAACCAAAATTTATATAAATATCTTGATCGAACTAGTTTCATATAGAATTTTGAAGAGCCGTTTCGTCTTCTAAGAATTTTAAATTAATAAATATTTGCACACGGACGTTTAATGAAATATCCGTGGAGACATTCTCTATCATTTCTAAACGGTTTTTTACTTAAACATCCGTGTAGAAAGTTAAAAGATTTGCTATTTAAACTGAAAATATGCTTTTTAAATAATTATCTAATGGAAGTCGGAACGACGTCGCTTCAAACTCTGAAATTTTATTATTTATAAATATTTTAGATGCAAATTAAGTTTAAAAATATAAAAAAACATAAAAATATGTCTTTACATTTCGAACTTCCCAAGGCGCGAATTTGTTTCCGCGAACGCATAGAATTTATACACGGATTATTAATGAAATAACCGTCTAGAAATGTCTTCCTTCACGGATGTTTAATTAAATATCCGTGTATAAATGTTTTGCGCGAAATAAAATGCGCGCTGGGTCGGCCTGGTCACTTTCTTTTCAAAATCCCTTCGTCTCCTCTTAACCCTAAACCCACGCGTCTCCTCCTCTCTCTTTCCGTGGTTCCTCTCTCTTGGTGCTGCCACTGTTGGTGTTTCGCTCTGTCCTCCTGTAGTTGGTGAACCTCTAAGCTCCTCTCGCTCGCTCGGTAGATTGTAGAAAGAACGATGACACATTCAGGTGAGGATAATGTAGAGAATGTAGCTGTGATGGATAATGTAGAAGGAGAGAATGTAGCTGTCATGGAAGAAGAGGTCTCGCAGGCTCGGCCTGAAAAAAGGAAAAGAGGTCCGACAATGTGCAAGAAGATCACTGAGCAGAAGGAAATATTGCCAATCGAATTCCACAAGAACGGCTGTGCGACGGGTGATAATCGGGCAAAGTACTCAAATTTTTGCGCCTCCACGGTGAAGAAACATGCATCTATCCTGGTCGAGCGCTGGGATCAGTTTGATCAAAAGAAGGACAAGGACCAATGGTGGAACATTGTGAAGGTAAAGTACCTAACAATTTTTTTTTTTTTTTGGAGTAGATGAACTTACATGCAGTAGTTTCGTTGTCAATCAGGACCAGTGGAACATCGTGGACGACCCAAAAGACAAGATAAAGGGAGTGTCTTTGAAGATAATGAATGAAGCTTGGAAGCAATTCAAGAGCAGGTTGAAAACAGTTTACATGGATCAAGGGAAAGATCTGTTGCCAATGTATCCTTGGCTGACACAAGAGGTGTGGGAGGAGTTCCAAGCTTTGAAGAAAACAGAAGAATTCAAGGTATGTAAATTTAGGTAACTCATTACAGCATCTCCAACAGTGATTGCTTATGGATTGCTTATGCTGATGCGTCAATTGTTTCTGTAATTGCTGAGTTGTACGGCTATTGCTTATTTAGCAATTGTTGGAATTAATTTCATAATTGCTAATTTAGCAATTAATTTCAATTGCTGGATTGGAGATGCTCTTAGTTTTTGTTCTTTCTCAATATGTACTCATCTTCCTTAAGTAATGGATTTACTTTGATGTTCGAAGAAAAAAAGTGAGAAGGGCAGGAAGATCGCCAAAATGAACAAGTACCCGCACAAATTAGGGTCAGGTGGTTACAAGGGTAAGTCGAAAGAATGGGAAAAAATTATTTTGAAAAACCAACAGTCTGACTCACCCGTGGTTAAGATAAAAAATCCTAGGGGCCAAGATTGGCTCATGGGAAGATCTGAGGTAACCGTTGAGGGGCGGATAGTACTCCCAAAAGACGTGGAGCCCGTTGCTCATAAAATGGTAAGAGCCTTTTGTTATAACTGTGTCATTCAAACAAAATCATAACTCTGTGTACATTACTTAGTGTTTTGTTATAACCAATTTTTTAATTAACAGTTGGAGATGGAGGAGGAGGTCAATTCTGGTGCCCGGACTGTCGCAAGACAAGAAGATTCCTTGTCCTTGGCGCTCCCGAATCCAGAACACACCGGTCGAGTTAGGGGCAGAGGGGTCTACACGGGCTGGAAGGAGGAATTCGATGGAGCAAAACCCCGGAGAAGACCTCGTGCCAAGGTCAACAAAGACGAGATGGAATCAAGGTTGGCGCAGGTGCGCCAGGAGGTACGCGAGGAGCTTTCAATGGAGTACAACCAGAAGCTGGCTGAGCTGGAATCAAGGATGGTGAACCAAATGCACCAAATTAGGCAGCCATCCGAGGACCGACCTCCCGTTTCTCCGGGAATTCGGCGAAGCAGTCAGGCATCCGGGACCGAAGTGATAGGCGGCTTGGACAATCTAAAGGTAACCACTACTTGTTCATAATCGAAAGGTATTGTTGATTCTCGCGGTTAATTCACTAGACAATATTATTTCATTCTAAAGACAACTAATTGCTGATAATTATTGCAGGAGGCCACAGCATGCGACCTCGTCATGTATTTCGGTACTACTCCTCTGACCATTGCTAAGGGCATTGTATATCCTCCTGCAGCCGGTGATCAGTTGAGGCCCAACTATCTCCGCGTAGCGATTAAGAAGATCACGCAGGATTGGGCTGTGAGAATACCTCTTCCTGTCCCTGTCGATGAAATGGTGGTGCTTGATGATGCCCGCTATTCGACAGTCTAATGGCCGAAAAATCAAATTATTTTGGACAATGTACGTAAACTCCAAATTAATGGGATATCTTATTCAAATCATTCTTTTCAAATACTTGAAAAAGACATATACAAAATTTGATACAGATACGAAGAGGTGAAACAATCAATGAGGATGAAGCGTTGTCACCGGTACGGGACATGGAATTATACTTGGTGTCTGTTGCGCCAGAAGTGCCTGATGCGCCAGTGGATGCGCCAGTAGATGCGCCAGTGGATGCGCCACTAGACCGTACGGGGCTCACAGCAGAAGAGGTTAGCCGTTTGCCTGGTCAGTTGCAGACTCTCCACGCCCACTTGATCAAGGCACCCAAGGACATGACGGCTGTTACCTTCAGTGTCCCCCCCGGTATGTTTCTACACGATGGCAGGGAGGTCGTGCTGCCTTTCACAGAATTCAACGACTTTCTACAGGGCGCCTCGTCAAGCGATAAATGGCTCGATGTGGGAGTCATCACCGTTTTCCTCATGTTAGTGACCAATCAATTATTTATATCATGTGTATAGCACTCAAATATATACTCTAATGTAAAATGATGATTTTTCAGGTTCCTAGTCCAGAAATGCCGTGAGACCGCATCGAAAGGTAAGGTGAACTTGTGTGCACTTTTGGACCCCGGCAGAATTAATGGAAACATGTTGGAATGGTATGAGGATGATTGTGTCGACTACTTGCGTAAAGCGATGCATCATGCTCGTGGGGATCAAAAGAAATTTCTTCTCCTGCCATACCACCAAAAGTAGGTTACTTGTAACCCTTAATTGTTTATATTTTCAGTTAAACAATTACACAATGAACCATAGCAAACAGTTGTTTCACCATTACATGCTGAAATATATATGTCACTAATTTTATGCTAAAGTACTACAATTCTTCTCCCCCCACAGCTCCCACTGGTGTTTGTTGGTGATTGTGCCACTTGAAAATACAATTTATGTCATGGATTCAAGGCGGCCCGACAAATCCATCACCACTCAGCAGTCCAAAAGAGTCATGACTGTTATAATTAAGTAAGTTATCTAAATATCACTTGGTTTGATTTTTTTTTTATAATTGTGGAATTGCTAATTACAGTCACTCAATTTTGTAAGGGCTTTTCGGCAATATCTTAAAGAGGGTGGAGTGCAGAGCACGGGTAAGAGCAGAAATAAAATGAATGGGCTCTGGAAGGAGGTGAGCACACTATAATTTTATAATTTCATATTTTTGGGTTCAAAAATTTATTGTCATTCTGACATAGGCTGCTGAATGTAAATATCAGTGCCCGCAACAGATTGGCGGTTGGGAGTGCGGTTATTACACGATGATTTTTATGTTTCACTTTGTTGAGAGCATACAATTCAAATGGCCAGCATATCCGGTATGTAATTCATATGTTTTGCCTTGACTTGTCCATACAATTAATATTGATTTCCTCTAAACTTGTTTTATTAGTTGCATTGTTATAATTGCAATAATTTATTTCTATAAAGCAAAACAGAGATGTAGTTGCCGTATTTTTGTAACTTGCATGTTTCGAATTTTTTGTAGTATTCACCAGATTCAAAGAGTTACTCCAAGGAGCAGTTAGATCACTTTAGATGTATGTGGGCAGATTTTTTTATAAAACAATTTTGTAAACCAGAATATGGATTTGTATGATCTTTGTATAATTCAGTGTACATGAATTTTGTATTAATTTTTGATATAATTTGGAAATTTCGAAAATTTACCGGTTTTGGTATTCTTATTTTGGAAATTCTCTGTTCTAGAATTGATCTGATTTTAAATGGCTGGCAAAACTGGAGGCTAGCCAAAAAAAAGCAAAATTTTTAAAAAAAAAGTAGTTCAATTATACACGGACATTTTAAAATTTATCCGTATAGAAAGGTTTTTCCAAATTAAAAAAATAAAGAAGAAAATTAATACATAAAATTATATATTAAAAAAATATTAAAAAATAAGAGAGCTACACGGATATTTAATTATACATCCGTGTAGAAAGATCATTCAATATTAAAAAAATATTAAAAAATAAGAGGGGTACACGGATATTTAATTATACATCCGTGTAGAAAGGTTTTTCCACATTAAAAAAATAAAGAAGAAAATTAATACATAAAATAATATATTTAAAAAATATTAAAAAATAAGAGAGCTACACGGATATTTAATTATATATCCGTGTAGAAAGGTCATTCAATATTAAAAAATAAGAGAGGTACACGGATATTTAATTATACATCCGTGTAGAAAGGTGTTTCCACATTAAAAAAATAAAGAAGAAAATTAATACATAAAATAATATATTTAAAAAATATTAAAAAATAAGAGAGCTACACGGATATTTAATTATACATCCGTGTAGAAAGGTCATTCAATATTAAAAAATAAGAGAGGTACACGGATATTTAATTATACATCCGTGTAGAAAGGTGTTTCCACATTAAAAAAATAAAGAAGAAAATTAATACATAAAATAATATATTAAAAAAATATTAAAAAATAAGAGAGCTACACGGATATTTAATTATACATCCGTGTACAAAGGTCATTCAATATTAAAAAATATTAAAAAATAAGAGAGGTACACGGATATTTAATTATACATCCGTGTAGCAAGGTGTTTCCACAATAAAAAAATAAAGAAGAAAATTAATACATAAAATTATATATTAAAAAAATATTAAAAAATAAGAGAGCTACACGGATATTTATTTATACATCCGTGTAGAAAGATATTTCGATATTAAACAAAATTAAAAAATAAGAGAGCTACACGGATATTTAGATAAATAACCGTGTAGAAATCTAATTGTACACGGGTTTTTATGTAATAATCCGTGAAGCTCGGTTATGGAGAGCGCCAGTGTCAAGTATTTGTAAACGGCTGTGTATGTAATAATCCGTGTAGCTATTCAGTAATTGTACGCGGTAAATATCCGTGTGTATATATACAAGGATTTCTAAACCGTGACAGCCTACGCGGCAGGAAATCCGTGTAGCTCGCTTGTTTATGTCCGTGTATAATCACTTATTCTGTAGTAGTGTGCTTAATTGCACAATTAATTAAGCTTATGTTGGATAAAGTCTATGTTGGATATTTGGAAATAATTGTCTATATAAGTGAATGCATGTGTTGGATACTTGGAAGTAATTTTCTGTCTCCGACATATTGTACCGGTCAGAATCAATACTGTACCAGTAAGAGTATGGTACAGTTTTTCTCTAATTTGCAATATATTTAGCATGTACTAAAATAAGCTTGATTGTATATGCAATTGAATTTGTCCAAAACAAGGAAACAACAATTTGAATCTTATACCTTGCATTCATAGCCACTATATAGTACTGGAACCAAGCCAAGCACATATCAATTAGCACAGAAAAAGGATAAAATGGGGGATTTAAAAAAGAACCAGTAAAGGACATAAGAACAACTGACAAAATACCAACACTTGGATGAGGAGCGGGCCATAGACGAGGAAGATGATGATGAAGACGTTGAGCAATCTGGAATTATCACTGGTCTCAATGAAACATAGCTTGGAGACTTACTCCGAACGGACATTAGAAATAATTTGTGGGAGAATATGCCAAGCCGTGCAAGAAATCAAAGAGATGTAGAAATTAGATCTTGTTGAGTATGCTAAACTGTGTCTCTAGTGATATCTTGTTTCTGTTTTAGTATCTAATATGGATTACATTTTGTCTCAATGAGTTGTGAAGATGAGACTTTGTTAAGGTTATGGTACTTGGTACCACTGGTACAGATAATTATTTTGGTCATTTGATATTGCTTATGAACGAGCTGCATGTTTATCTGTGTGCTTTTTTTGTGGTGCTGCTTTAATTGATTATATAGTTCAGCCTATATTTCCGTTTCTCCAATTTTAATATTTCGAACTGTTTTGAATCATATCAGCCTATCAGGTCCTTAATTTTCATATTGTTATATATAGTCGGTGCCTTGTTCAAACTTTGTTAACACAATTTACTCTAACGAAATATATTTAATTAAAATTGTAATACGACAACAATAATATGAGGGTAGTCTTTCTCTTATTACATATATATTTTATTCAAATACATGCTACTTTCTTAATCTTTTTTATTTGCCGAACATGAACTCCTTAGCACTCCTTAACCTCTTAATCCACCATGCCGAAGGGGACCTTATAGTAAGAAAGAAAAAATATATAGGAGAGTTAGACAATATTATGCATCAACTGTGAGAGTATACTTAATTTTGATTAAATTTACAACAATAAACAAGACCTTTTCTTTTAACTGAAAGAAGAGCAATTTTTTTTCTCTCTAAGATTGCCGAGGTTAATATAAGCATTCATAATTAATTATAACTAAGAAAGTTGAGCATATCATTTGTAGAATGTACATATATATATATATATATATATATAAAATACCTTGGCAACCATTAAGGAGATAGGGGTTTCCATGGTACCCTGGTGCGCAATTGCATATATAACCTTGACCAGTGGCGTGGTCAACGCATTTACTGTTAGTGCTAACACATGCATAATGGGTTCTATTTTGTTTTGCTATTTTGCAGGTCTCGTTCCCTACAACCCAATCAAGAACAACTGAAAATTTCTTGGCATCCTTAGCCGAAAATGTATTGGCATCCTTGTTAAAGGAATCAGGTTTGGTGAGATATGTGGTCCTAAATTTGAAGTTTTTTTCTATTAGCATCGCATACCCACAAGGGCTGAAGCTTGCGGTATTAGAACTGTTGAAGCTAAAATCAAATGTAATATCATAAGACTTCATTCCAAATGGAATGGCAGTCTGGCAACAACCGGTACCAGAGCATGAGCCATTCACCAGTCCCTCCTCTCTCAAGCTCACAGATGTACACCCTGTTGTGTACGAGATAAATTGACTCCCTGTTGTGTTCCAGATAGATTGACTCGAAAGTTTGACATATGCAGATGTCTCACTACCTAATACCATGAACATATTTTCGGTATTTGATAACATAACAAATGGCGTATTGGTCAAATCAACAGTCAACTCAGCCCCACGAGTTAAGCTTGAGTTAATATAACACATCCAAGAAACAACGACCTCAATCCGAGCTTGGCCTTGGGACGCGGATATGCTGTGTAATACTAATAACTCGGATACGACACCTGCGTTTGCAGTAGATATTGCCTTGTAGCTACCATCTTTCGTCTTATTACACAGGAGGTTGAACTCTTCAGATCTGGAACAATTTTTACCTATCCCAAATGGATAGGTAACCTGTAATTATATGCAACTTTTTAATGTTAATCATGTAAATAACAGTTAACTTTTTGTAATTCTATGTATGATTGCAATTTTGACACTTTTTTTTTTTTATATAATTGACAAGCTATGAATCATGAGTATGCCCTTTTCTTTAGTAATATATATGGAACATACCTCGGTGTCTCCACAATGTGTCGGACATCCGGCAGGGGGTTGAAATATTGGTTGAGCCACAGAGAATGACAGTAGTAGCATGAAGAAGAAAAGGATAGCCATATATATATTAATGTATCTTAAAACAACTAAAAGCCTTTAAGAAATTCAACTGGTTGTTTTGAAGTTTGAAAAACAGAAACAAATTGATGGAGTTTGGTTGAAGAAGAGTGAGTGATTTACTTAATTTATAGGCATAGAAGAAAATAACTAAATTTGTAATTGCTTACTTTGCTCTATTAATTCAAAAATTGTTGTGACTTTGAACAAATATTTATAGTGTTATCTTGTTGTTCTCTCTTTTTTTTTTCTAAATAAAGTTTTCCTGCTGCTTTGTGACCTTTAATCTTTATATGCGCGCGTCCATAGATATTAATGAATTGTCAGACCAATATATAATTATAAAACAACAAGTTCAGTTAAATTTGACAATTTAATTATCTACTATAAATAAAATTACTTAAATAACCCTGAAAAGTCTAGTCCATTAATAAATTAGAAAATGGACGTTTTCAGATATTCCTCAAATTCTTATCTCCAAGAAAAAAAGGCTGTTTGGTGCGAAATTTTCATTTAATATAAAAAATATAAAATTTTCAAATATATACATGTTTTGAATAAAATTTTAAATCTACCAATTCCAGTAAATAATTTACTAGAAATATGCCCTATGTACGATAAATTATTCAACAAATTTAAAATCCTATTTCTGGTAAATAATTTATTAGAAATAGAATTGTCTGATTTTTTATTTTAATTAAATAGAATATGTTATAATTTTATTTTTCTATTGGAATATTCGAAATATTTTCATATTTCTTTAATAATAAATAAAATATTATATAATTGAATTTATTAGAAAGAACGCGACAAATAACCCAAAGCAACATTTTTTTCAGGCCATATTTTTTGCAGTTGTAAGCAAAATTAAAATATTTCTTTAGGAAAAATTAAAATATTTCTTTGGAAAAATTTCTAGTGTACCCATGTAAACTTTTAAAATAGCCAATTTCCCCATGAAAACATCTTAATATACAATATCCCCATAAAAACTTAATATCATTTCTTTTATCCTCTTTAATTCACTAAATTTATATTTTAGACAAGTATACCCCTTCATTTTAATTGGAGATCTCCCTGTGAATGGGCAAAATTGAATAAAAGAGAAGAAAAAAGAAAAGAGAGACTTCATCTTCTTCAGCTCTATGTTTAAAGTCTAAACTCCTCCTTCATCTACTCCAGTTATGGTTAATTTGATTAAATAGGAAATTAAATGATAAAATAGGACATCAACAAAGATTCGTACCTTTGATGGTGATGTGCAATCATAGACAAGTAACTAAACATATTACACGAATACTTCGCCAATCACATCAGCTAACGCAAAATGGAAATATATTACATTACATAATTCCATCCAACAACCAAATAAACCAAAGATTAATAACATTTCATGAATCGAAATAACATAATAAAAGCAAAACAAAACATTGATCTTCAATCATCACTCAACATGCAAACACAGCAAGCCACGCAGAGTGCTTATTCATGATTGAAATCTGAATTCATGAAAAAGAAACCTTTAAAAGAAAAAAAGAAAAATCAAACTTAAAACATAAAACATAGCAGTATAAACCTTAGTTAGGTTCTTCCAAAATCAAAAGTTTAGACCTTGTAAATAATCATTGCACTTTGTGGTATTCACTGATTATTGTCATTTTCACAAATTCTACCGTTTTGCATCAAGCTATAGTAAGTAGACAAGAGGAATTGGAGAAGAAAATAATTTATATTCTGATTTGTACAATGAGCATATTTATAAGCGTATTGCATCAATCACTAGTTTATCCTAATCAAGGGCAGACCCAAAGAGGCACAGGGGTAGGCACTAAATTGAAATTTTTCGAGATCCAATACAATTTGTACCATGTGCCTACCCTCGATCAAATAGTTTAGCATGAGGGTTGTGGGACTAAAAGACTTTTGTTCTATTCCGGTATTTTTGTACTCCTCCGGACGTCTAACTTAAATAGCATTTTGGGCCGGGCCCCTCTTTAATCTCATTAATTTTCTATCATATGATATACAACGTACCTTTTCTATATACAAAAATTTAATTACATTTCTATATTAAGTCATACAGCATACCTTTTCTCCATTTCTTTCCTTTTTTTTCTCATTTTTTTTTCAAATTTGTTTTTCTTAATTTTCTGAATTAATATTTGTATATGAAAGTTCATATAACTCAATTATCCGATAATTATTTCTTTCGTATCTGTATTTGAATATGTATTAGTGGATTATCCACTCTGTATCTGTATCTGTATCTATTTAAGACAGCTTTGGTTTTAAATTTTTATATTTATTTACTATTCATATTTGTTTATTGAAATAAGGATACAAATTTGATATTAGCATTATCCGCTTCGAATTGCGTTGTTTACACCACTACATTTGTCTCTATTTAGTCAAAAAAATTACTCATTTCAAAATAAATAAATCCAGTACATCCTGGCTTCCTTCTCAATTCTTTACGAAGTCATATCACTTTGCCTAAGATCCAAAGCACTGGTAATCTTAATAACTTCAACATTGTTGGATACAAAGCGAAATAAAAAAAAATAGATGGCTCCGCTATTTTAGCGAGTTAGAGAGCCAAAAAAGACGATTATTGCTACTTCAGTTGTTTTTTTTGTTTTTTGTTTTTATACACTTGTTAGTATTTTGTATTTTAACACGTGAGATTATATAATAAAAATGAATCATTTTGTACTGTTGTTAATATTTTGTGTCTATCCTAACTATGATTTAGTCATTTAACTAGAGTAAGCACTAATAATATGTTACCATCGCTATTAGTTCAAACAAATTAAAAGGATCATTCTGTTTGAGTTACGTCAAGAAACCTCTTTGTTTGTTAAAAAGTGGATCGGTCGAGTTATTTCATAGCAAGATCAACGGATCGGAGGAGTTTAGATGTGGAGATGAAGAAGATGAAGCATCTTTTTTCTTTGCTCTTCTCTTTTATTCAATTTTGCTCATTTAAAGAGAAATCTCCATTTGAAATAAATGGTATATTTGTCTAAATAACAAATTTAATGAACAAAAGGTGATAAAAGAAAGGATGTTAGATTTCTATTGGGATATTATATATTAAGGTGTTTTCATGGAAAAATTGGCTATTTTAAAAGTTTACATGGATACACTAGAAATTTTTCCTATTTCTTTGTGTGTTACTGAAAAAAATTAAAATGTATTAGATTGCAGTTATTGATCTCGATTCAAAAGTTACTTCCACTCATGAGTATTATTAACATGAGTACGGATTTCTGTATTTTGAAGCTATATAAATTGGTAAATTTTTATTTAGTTTGTTATTATATCCGGTAAATCAACAACACTTGATTAAAATTTTCTTAACATAATTGCTAGTCCATATCGTATCTCTTAACGTTCTAAAATATTTTTGTTTTCGTTGTCTGACTGTCTGATCAAAGCGTCAAAAGAAAAGAGTCTATATGATATTAACAAAAATACATATAATTTATGAGGCTTCAAATGTCTTAATTTTTTGTGCTTCCACCATAACCGTTAGATGTGATCTATGTTATTTTATTTATGTGCTCATAAAAATTTATTACATTTTGGTTTTGTTTATATGTGAATCAATAAGATGAAAAATCAACGTTTAGAAATTGTCCACATTAGTACGTTTACACAAGCTCTTGATGACAACCAAAATAAAGTTGAAATGTCATAATTTTTTACACAAGCTCTTGTTTATATGTAGATCATATCTAACGGTTTTATTTTGACTTTTAAGTTTTAAATTTTGAGTTATTAAAGTTTAAAAAAAAATAGAGGCATAATGAAGGCATAAAAAATGGAGGCATTTGAATGCTCCTCATAATTTATATATATTTAGTTGGATACATTAGTAATTGTCACACTCCAGATTTGGACCATCCAAAGCGTGATTATAACACCATCATCGCACTTTTCCTTGGCCCGTCAATATTGGAAGGTCGCCAACCCACTAGGATGTCCAACCAACAATGGAATGCTACAATCACATATCAAATTCCAACCTCAGACCCACTATCCCGTTAAATATATTATCATAATCCAATATGCAATACCAATATTCAAATTAACTATACAAAACGAAAATACAGTTGTAGAGATGTCTGGTCACCTGATAGTGAGAAATTAAGAATTTCAAGTCAGATTGCAACGATAGTTCATAGTCATGGCGATGGATTCGAAATTCAACTCAAATATTGAAATTTTTCTTGATCGGATGTGCAAGGAAAAGAGGAGCGGAAGATGCTACAGAGAATTCCTGTTTGATTTTTAGCAATGTCTTATTGCTTATTTTATTCTTTAATTGATATATATAGAGAGGATATGGACGGTTCTGAGACAAAATGGAAACAAATCAATTATTGCTTTGTATATGATGGTATATTTAATTGGCCTTGTATATTGAGACAAATCAGGGTTGGCGGTTTCAGAAAGTAAACTGAAGGGATTCGGTACAGTGTTATCAGAACCGGACCGGACCGGGTGGTTCAACCGGAAAAAATCGGACCCGGTCACCTATCCGGTTCGGTTCATCAATTGGCTCGTTTTAGGCAGTGAATCGTCGATATATAAGAGGTTAAACCGCCCGGTTCATCAATAAGATCGTTAATTTCAACCAGCGTAAAACTCCGGTTCAAAACATATTTCTTCTTCGTATCTTCTCATGTGATTTCTGAAATCTTTCTTGCCTACTTCTTTTCTCTTGTGATTTCTCAAATCTTTCTCTGATTCTCCTATGATTTCTTGCATTCTCTCGTTGATAGAGATGGAAAGTTATTTTTCTGAAATCTCATTCAAATCTCCTTCTACTTTGACCTCCTCTCTATTGTCAATTTGGTGGTGGATTAATATTGTTTTCCAGACTTCGATTGAATCCGAATCACAAAGAAGCTGCTGCAATCAAGAACAGTAAGTAATTTTATGAAAAACTTTGAGTCAATTTTATTGAATAGTTCCATGCATATAAGATGTTTGATGAAATGCTCAAACCAAAGAGCATTTTGGTCCAGTACCAAATTGCACTCAGTTAGTACTAAATTGATTTGTGAACTTGACAGTAGATTAGATAGAGATAAGGACAGTGAAGGTGTGGATTTGGTAAATTTGTATGAGAAATAAAAAAGAAGCATATACTGGAAAAAAAAAATATCATGTGATGGTACTGGTACATCATTGTTCAAGCATGATCAATTAGACTAATGTATCATACCCCGTTCAAAATTGAATTGTGAAATAGATAACACTTTCTTTATTGATATTTATAATTATTTTAAATAAAGCAATATAGCTAAAGTTGAATTTTGAATTCCTTTTACTCATCAACAGAATCATGAATATGAATTTCTTTTTAATATGGAATGTGTCAACAGTTCAAGTCAGTGCTATCAAAATATTAAACTTCTATTATTTTCTAATTTTTTTTTCTATTTTATGATTTTTATCTATTGTTTTAGAGATGTTATTCTTTGTTAGAATTATATATATGTTTTGTTTAATCAAATATATACATAGAGATAAAAGTAAATAGCTATTTTAGCTCTCGGATAATAAGTTATATATGTTTTAAAAAAACAGCGGCTGAACCGATTGACCCATCGGTCCGACCAGTGAACCTTTGACCCGAAGCTTTACCGGGTCGACGTCCGATCCAGTTTTGAAAAAAAGACGGAAAGCCAGGTTTTACCATTCATGCAGATGTCACGGATGGCCGCATGGTAAGGGATTGCATTTTAATTTTAATTTTATTTTATTTTAAAATGGATATAAATGAAAATAAATTATATTATTATAATTTATTGTCGGTTATCATTTGTTACTTAAAACGCTAAAATAGAAAACCTAACATATAATATAAATATATATATATTTTTCTTCACTTAATATATTATACCTTAATTAAAAGGCCCTAGAGTTATTGTACCCAAAGTTTCGAGAGTTCGATTCCCTCTCATGACTTTGCAACTTCTGCGAAGATTTAAAAAAATATATATATATTATACCTTAATTTTTTTTTAATAGAGACATATAGTATATTAAACATTATAAATAAAACCTTGTAACTACAACTAACAAAAATTCAATTTTTCGGGGATGTTACATTAACATTAAAAAAATATGGAACCTTGAAAATAATAATAATAATAAAACATGTCAATAAGAATTTACAAATTCAAGATCTTAAACTATCAAACATCTCACTTTCATATAATTTTTGAACAAATATGTCTCTTGTCTCCGTTTGGTTGGATATAGATTGTGCGGATCCGTGAGAAGAAGTTTTGACGGTTTTGAAAAAAAATACAACTATTTGATTCATAACGAATGTCCGGATGTCAGAATAAATTTAGTCCCACAAATTTTGTGGTAAAAATAATATAGAGCATATAAGGCCTTAGAGGCCAAAATAATTCAATAGCGCCGAGCGTGGAGAGAAAATTGATGCGCCGCAACTTCGATAAATGGATTTGAAAATGGAAGTTAATTTTTTGGTTTGAAACTGGGGGATATATCCGGATCCGTATTTTAGCAATTATCCACTCCGAATTACACGGATTCGGATTCGGATCCGTTTACAGCCCTAGGCAGGGTCCACTGGAAAATAATTTAGAAATGAAATAAAACGAATAGATGTGGATTAGGCAATATTGTCGTTCGTGTGGTCGGTTAATTTCTTTTCTTCATTATGATCAATTATATTTAATTATCAACGTAAATTTTCAATTTCCAATTGAATTTAAGGTTTCGAGTGTATTGAAATTTTTAATTAAGTATCAAGTGCTCAGATATGAATTTCCATTTATATTTATATATTAGAATAAATTTTAATTGCTCGTAATTAATGGTACTTATAACTAATAAAAAAAAATTTAAGATATAACACAATTTCGTTTGTTAGTCTAGATCATCATGTGATAGCTGCATCTGGAAAGATAGTTACCATTAGATTAACCGAGTTATGATAAGGAGAATAAAAATATTAGCTTAGTGGTAGAGATCTTAATTAACCAGAGATATCATTAGTTGGACCAATAAAAGTCTTAGTGGTGAAGACATTAATTAACCGCAAACGAATATTGTATTGTCTTGTCTCACCGTAAGAACAACCAATAGAACTAGAGAGTAGGCCGGAAGAATAATATAATTAAGTGATGTCCGAAAACTTTGAGGTAATCACAAAACTCCTTAATTGCACCAATTAAAACAAGCCATTAAATGGATCTCTTTATAGGTAGGGTGGCTGTGTCGATGCGAGAGTGGCTCTCACTAAATTGAATTAGAAACCTTGGCTTCAAACAACATCAGAAAACCGTCCATGTAAGTAACCGAAGTTTCAACAGCAATATCAAAATAGCCATCGTAGTCATATAAGTAAGAAAAACCACAAAATTGCCAATACAGTACTAAAAAAAAACACATACACACACACAAATTTGCTATGTACTGAAGTCGGGCATCTCGAACTCGCTGAAGTCGGGCATCTCCAAGTCACTAGTAATTGAGCATTCAGCAATCTCTTGTGTAGGACCGTCCATGTCTTTTATTGCTGTGTGAAGCATGGCAGCAACTTGTCTCATATCAGGTCTCCTCTCCCCTTCCATGAGCAAGCATGTTCTCGCTAGCTCCATCACTCGTTTAATAAGTCCCATGTTCTCTCCATCCATACTCATGAATGATGCAATGTGATCATCCAATATCTCCTCAGCTCTGTTGTCCTTCATAGCATACAAAAATTCTGCTGCGAGGTTATAGTACTCCAACCCTTCCATGTAGACGGCCTTCTTTCTGGTGACAAGCTCTATGAGAACCACACCAAAGCTATACACGTCACTTTTTACAGTGAGTTGGCCAGTCTGCATGTACTCCGGGTCTAAGTAACCACGGGTACCTTGCACATGTGTCACAAATTCTTCATCATCCCCCGTTGGTGCCAAAACCGAAGCACCAAAATCAGACACCTTGGCCACAAAATTCTCATCCAAAAGTATATTGGAGGTTTTCACATCACGGTGAACAATGGAAGGGGATGCCCATGAGTGCAAATAAGCTAGTGCTTCTGCAGTCTCTTGAGCAATCCTTAAACGAGTGTTTAACGGGATGCACGTGGAATTCTCTCCATGGAGGAGGTCAAATAGAGTTCCTTTGGAAATGAACTCGTAAACTAAGACTGGGATTTCCAATTCAAGACAACAACCGAGGATTCTTACTATATTTTTATGGTTAATTTGGGAAAGGATGAGAATCTCTTTACCAAATTCTTTTTTTTGCCTCTCGTTGATTGTCTTGCATTTTTTTATAGCTACCTCTTTGTTATTAATGGTACCTCTGTATACTGTACCATTTCCTCCTTCTCCTACCACGTTCTTTGAGTTGAAGTGGTCGGTAGCCTCTTTCAGTTCTTGTTCTTTGAATATTCTAAATGAAAATCCCTGCTCAGATTTCATCTTCTCAAGCAACAAATGACCTCCATATTGCCGAAAATATTTCTCCTTGATTGTAGTGAATTGTCTTCTTTGATAGACCCAATACACCAAGGAGCTTGAAAGTAATAGGATAACAATACAAACACTAAAACCTGCAAATAATTAAATGAATATTAGTTCAACTGATCAATCAATTACTTTTTTTTATATAAACTAATTAAATTGATCAATTACTTGAGTTATTGAAATTAAAATTAGTTAAACTTGTAAATTTTGCCACCTAATTAAAATTAGTTAAACTTGTAAATTTTGCCACCTAATTAAAAAAAGAGAGATTAAGTAACTCAAAATGTAATAGCAATTTTCAAGAAAATTACCTATAACAAACTTGCCCCATAGTTGAATTTTCGGCCCATTCTTGTAACAACCTCCAGGGACTGTACTATTTCCATGTGTGCCTGGGGGACATTCACATTTGAATGATCCCGGAGTGTTTGTACAAATACCATAGCAATTTGAACTAATCTGGCACTCATCTGTATCTATATATATAAGAATGAAAAATATATAGGAGAGTTAGACAATATTATGCATCAACTGTGAGAGTATACTTAATTTTGATTAAATTTACAACAATAAACAACACTTTTTCTTTCAACTGAAAGAAGAGCAATTTTTTTTTCTCTAAGATTGCCGAGGTCAATAAGCAGGTATAATTATAACTAAGAAAGTGGAGCATATCATTTGTAGTATGTACATATATATATAACGTACCTTGGCAACCATTAAGGAGATAGGGGTTTCCATGGTACCCTGGTGCGCAATTGCATATATAACCTTGACCAGTGGCGTGATTAACACATTTACTGTTAGTGCTAACACATGCATAATCGGCTCTATTTTGTTTTGCTATTTTGCAGGTCTCGCTCCCTACAACCCAATCAAGAACAACCGAAAATTTCTTGGCATCCTTAACCAAAAATTTCTTGGCTTTCTTGTTAAAGGAGTCAGGTCTGGTGAGATATGTGGTGCTAAATTTGAAGTTTTTTGTTTCTATTAGCATGGCATACCCACAAGGGCTGAAGCTTGTGGTATCAGAATTGTTGAAGCTTCTATCAAATGTAATATCATAATACTTCATTCCAAACGGAATGGCAGTCTGGCAGCAACCGATACCAGAGCATGAGCCATTCACCAGTCCCTGCTCCCTCAAGCTCACAGATGTACACCCTGTTGTGTACCAGATAGATTGACTCCTTGTAAGATTGACATATGCAGATGTCTCACTACCTACTACCATGAACCTATTTTCGGTATTTGAGAACCAAAATGGCGTATTGGTCAAATCAACAGTATACATACCCGCATGAATTTTTTTGATTGAGTTAAGATAACACATCCAAGAAACAACGACCTCAATCCGAGCTTGGCCTTGGGACACAGATATGCTTTGTAATACGGATACCTCTGTGAGTGAAGCAGGCATAGATATTGCCTTGTAGCTACCGTCGATCGTCTTATTACATACGAGGTTGAACTCTTCAGATCTGGAACAATTTTTACCTATCCCAAATGGATAGATAACCTGTATTTATATGCAACTTTTTAATGTTAAATAATTAAGATGTTGTATGTAAATAATAGTTAACTTTTTTTTAATTCTATGTATGATTGAAATTTTAAACAACTTTTTTTTTTAATAATTTACAAGTTATGAATCATGAGTATGCCTTTTTCTTTATTAGTAATATATATGGAATGTACCTCGGTGTCTCCACAATGTGTCGGACATCCGACAGGGGGTTGCCATATTGGTTGAACTACACAGAATGACAGTAGTAGCATGAAGAAGAAAATGAGAGCCATATATATATATATTAAAACAATAACTAAAAGGCTTTAGGAAATTATTCAAGTGGTTATTTTGAAGTTTGAAAAACAGAGACAGATTGATGGAGTTTGGTTGAAGAAGAGTGAGTGATTTACTTAATTTATAGGCATAGAAGAAAATAACTAACTAGAACCTGCTGTTTTTAATATGTAATAGAGTGATAGGATGAAAAACTCTCTGAGAAAATAAGTTACTAGAACCTACTGTTTTTAATACGTAATAGAGTGATGGGATGAAAAACTCTATCAGAAACAATTCAAGCTTCACTTACTAATTAGAACCTATTGTTTATAATATCTAGTAGAGGGATGGGATGGCAAGCCCTATGAATAAAAAGTTCAACCTTCCCGTACTAATTACAACCTACTATTTATTTGTAGAGCAAGACGGTATATCTATATTCTCAATTAATGATTTAAAGTGAAAAGAAACAATTAATACAATGTGTGCATTCTCAATGACTCAAAACGTTTGTAGGTTAATTATTTCTTACATTCTCAATGACTTAAACCTCGTACAACGTTGTGGGTATAGCATAATATATATTTTAGATTAAGAATATTAATAAATTAACGCTACAACATCATGATAAAAATTCTTAGCTAAAATTTTACTAAATTAATCAGACGCTTGTGTTTAATTAATTATAACTGAATGTAAACGCTTGAAATATAATTAATTAGCTAAAAATTTTGAAAAAAATTTACTATTTTTTTAGAATTTTTCAAAATCAGTGTTTTATGAATTTTTAGAATTATTTTTTCTTTAATGAAATACATTGATTTTGAAGAATTCTAAAAAAATATTAAAAAATTTCCAAAAATTATAAAATTTGGTCTTCAAGCATATTTCAATATGAAGAACATGTTGAGAAGTTCAGATTGACTAGTACAGATTAAAAGGCCCACTTTAATTTGCAAAGCATGGTAGCCTCTCTCTCTCTCTCTCTCTCTCTCTCTCTCTCTCTATATATATATATATATATATATATATATATATAGAGTGACTAATACGCATTCGTATGCATATGACCCGATATGCATACAGTCCAAATTTGAAATTTAAAAATCCAAAACGTCGATCCAAACCGTTCAACATGTTCTCCATATTAATATGTGCTTGGAGACCAAATTTTACATTTTTCTGAATTTTTTTACTATTTAGTAAGCCACTTTGAAAATTGTTGATCTAATGGTGGCTTAACAAAATAGTAAAATCAGCAGCCACCGTTGGATCAGAATTTTCAAAGTGGCTTAATAAATAGTAAAAAAATTCAGAAAAATGTAAAATTTGGTCTCCAAGCACATATTAATATGGAGAACAAGATGAACGGTTCGGATCGACGTTTTGGATTTTTAAATTTCAAATTTGGACCGTATGCATATAGGGTCATATGCATACGAATGCACATTAGTCACTCTATATATATAAATAGAGAGAGAGAGAGAGAGAGAGAGTGACTAATGTGCATTCGAATGTATATGGGCCGAAATACATACGGTCCAAATTTGACTTTTCAAAATCTAAATGGTAGATCCGAACCGTTAATCTTGTTCTCCATATTAATATGTGCTTGGAGACCAAATTTTACATTTTTTTTCGAATTTTTTTACTATTTATTATGTATTTCACAAAATTGTTGATCCAATGGTGGCTGCTGATTTTACTGTTTTTAATACGTAATAGAGTGATGGGATGAAAAACTCTATCAGGAAACAATTCAAGCTTCACTTACTAATTAGAACCTATTGTTTATAATATCTAGTAGAGGGATGGGATGGCAAGCCCTATGAATAAAAATTTCAACCTTCCCGTACTAATTACAACCTACTATTTATTTGTAGGGCAAGACGGTATATCTATATTCTCAATTAATGATTTAAAGTGAAAAGAAACAATTAATACAATGTGTGCATTCTGAATGACTCAAAACGTTTGTAGGTTAATTATTTCTTACATTCTCAATGACTTAAAACCTCGTACAACGTTGTGGGTATAGCATAATATATATTTTAGATTAAGAATATTAATAAATTAACGCTACAACATCATGATAAAATTTCTTAGTTAAAATTTTACTAAATTAATCGGACGCTTGTGTTTAAGTAATTATAACTGAATGTAAACGCTTGAAATATAATTAATTAGCTAAAAAATTTGAAAAAAAATTATTAGTTTTCTTGAATTTTTCAAAATCAGTGTTTTATGAATTTTTAGAATTATTTTTTATTTAATGAAATACACTGATTTTGAAGAATTCTAAAAAAATATTAAAAATTTTGGTCTTCAAGCATATTTCAAAATAAAGAACATGTTGAGAAGTTCAGATTGACTAATGCAGATTAAAACGCCCACTTTAATTTGCAAAGCATAGTAGCCTCTCTCTCTCTCTCTATATATATATAGAGAGAGAGAGAGAGAGTGAGTGACTAATACGCATTCGTATGCATATGTCCCGATATGCAAACAGTCCAAATTTGAAATTTAAAAATCCAAAACGTTGATCCGAACCATTCAACTTGTTCTCCATATTAATATGTGCTTGGAGACCAAATTTTACATTTTTCTGAATTTTTTTACTATTTAGTAAGCCACTTTGAAAATTGTTGATCTAATGGTGGCTTAACAAAATAGTAAAATCAGCAGCCACCGTTGGATCAACAATTTTCAAAGTGGCTTAATAAATAGTAAAAAAATTCAGAAAAATGTAAAATTTGGTCTCTAAGCACATATTAATATGGAGAACAAGATGAATGGTTCGGATCGACGTTTTGGAATTTTAAATTTCAAATTTGGACCGTATGCATATAGGGCCATATGCATACGAATGCACATTAGTCACTCTATATATATATATATAGAGAGAGAGAGAGAGAGAGTGACTAATGTGCATTCGAATGTATATGGGCCGAAATACATACGGTCCAAATTTGAGTTTTCAAAATCCAAACGGTAGATCCGAACCGTTCATCTTGTTCTCCATATTAATATGTGCTTGGAGACCAAATTTTACATTTTTTTCGAATTTTTTTACTATTTATTAAGTATTTCACAAAATTGTTGATCCAATGGTGGCTGCTGATTTTACTGTTTTGTTAAGCCACTGTTGGATCAACAATTTTATAAAATACTTAATAAATAAATAAAAAATTCAGAAAAATGTAAAATTTGGTCTCCAAGCACATATTAATATGGAGAACAAGATGAAAGATTCGAATCGACCGTTTGGAATTTGAAAAGTTGAATTTGGACTGTATGTATTTCGACCTATATACATTTGAATGCATATTAGTCACTATATATATATATATATATAGTGACTAATGTGTAATGTGTAAGTTTTTAAGTTAATTTTAATACATTCATGTTTCAGTTTTTTGTCGCTTGATTTGATACTAAAAGTTTGCATGAAAATGCATCACTCATAAAGTAAATTAGTTTGAACGGTTTGGATTCACCATTTGAACTCGATTTGATAGATTTTGAAGTTGGTGTTATATAGACTGAAATGACACTGATGTTATATTAGCCATACTATATATATATATATATATATATATTCTTAAGTTCATGATAGGGGTCAAATAAGTCACTATTTTCCCTTTTACTTAGCATATATTATTGTCATTTATTGAGTTACAATTGCTTATTTTATAGAGAATCAGATTCATTTTTGTTATTTCACTTGATTTTAGAGAATTGCAGATTTTCATTGATATTGGAGCAAAAATAGGCATAAAACATGCAATTATGACACCTCAACCTCAGGCGCACGGATGCCTTCATCCGCACACTACTTAGAAGAGCTATCGCAGGAGGTTATAACCACCCGTGCGGATCTCAGCCAAATCGCATGCTATTCCGGCATCTGCACGCGATAACTACCAGAACAACAGTTATAGATCTAACTTTCCAAGCAAGACCTATTTAAGTAAATGAACACCTGGGAAGAAGACACTCTCGAATCTCTGGAACCACAGAAGAATATACACTTCTGAGAGCACTTAGAACTAGGGTTTTACTCTAGTGGAGGCTATACAAAAGAGAAATCAATAAGGAATAGCAAGGTCTCTACTAGAAGAGGAGGAAGGAATAAGGAGTAAAGACGGCGTGCATGAGATAAGGGGCAGTGTTATCCCTCCATCTCTCTCTATGGCTCTCCCTCTTTATGTACTTTATTTCTTTTGTTGTTGAACCCTTCATGAGCGGCTAAGCAACCCTATTCTAGGATGAAGACATGTAATCTTGAATTCTTATGGGTTTATTCTAGTTGTTCATTTATATTATCTTTGCAATATGATCTGAATTTTACTGAGACTTTATGCCTTGTATTCTTGTTTATTGTGTGCTTAAAGTGACCTCGTAGAATAGACTGACCGGTTGACCGCTTGTATTCGAACCACAGTTAAGGGACCTATTGGGAAGTGGTTTAGCAGACGAATGTCGCATTCCATCACTAATAGTGGGGTAATCTGATTATTGCTATTACCAAAGGTTAGAGGAAGGACCGACCAAGTGAACTTGACCCTTTTGTAATATTAGTAATTAGGACTTATCATTAATCTACATGCAATTGTGCTAAGTACCCGACAGGTACTTACTCAGTTAGGGTGTTGTGAGACTGACCGGAGATCAACACTAGGATAAAATTAGCAGCTATCAGATCGTAGAGATACCAGTACAGGGCGTGTGCTGTTCTGATCAAACCGTGTGCGATTTCGATTGGAGTTGAAACCAAACTTTGTACAGTTTACCCAAATGTGTGTGGATGGTGACAGAGCTGCATGCTATTGAGTAACTTTGCAACTGACATGTATTAGCAATAGTATGCGGATGGTGACAAAACCGTGCGCTATTGTTATAACAACCAGAACCTAGATTAAACAAGTTTGAATGATAGAATATCTGATTCCCTAGAAGCCCATCTTCTAAACGCTTAATCTACTACTATTTCT
Source organism: Carex rostrata (assembly GCF_964058835.1). Taxonomy (NCBI): domain Eukaryota; kingdom Viridiplantae; phylum Streptophyta; class Magnoliopsida; order Poales; family Cyperaceae; genus Carex; species Carex rostrata. Next base: position 938,130 of record NC_135924.1, read on the forward strand.
TTGTTGTAATCCAAAATTACAACTAAGAAACCAACAATCAAACAACCAAACACAATCAACCAACCTAAAGGAACCGATAACCTAGACCTTAGTTTACACCTTAGATCTCTTAATACACCATCCCTGTGGATCGACACCCCAATCTATACTATACGATAGATTCATGCGCTTGTGAATCGACAGTAGAGTAAACATTAGGGTTATAAATATTATTAGAATTGATTTCCACCCTATCAGTTCACCAACCTCTTTGTGAACTCAACTCCAAAATCTATTGAATTGGCTTCAAATGATGAATTCGAACCATTGAAACCCTTCTATCCTATGAGTGATGCGTCTACATACAAAACTTTTGAATTTTCGAATTAATTTTGTCTAGAGTCAAGTGGTAAAAAATGTTCAGAAAATTGATGTATTAAAATTAATTTATAAACCTTCTAATTTTGACCTCTTGACTCTATGGTAAATTAATTTGAAAGTTCAAAATTTTTGCATGTACACACATCACTCGTAAGGTATATGGGTTTCAACTGTTCAAATTAATCGTTTGAAGCCAATTCAATAGTTTTAGAGTTGAGTTCACAGAGAAAATTGGTAAACTTAAGAACACCCTAGTTTTACTCATATATCTATTTGTCAATATATATATATATATATATATAGAGAGAGAGAGAGAGAGAGAGAGAGTATGGCTAAATTGCTATCGGTAGCAATTCGACCTATGTGCTTACGGTGTCATATTTTAGTATTTGATGTTCAAATAACAAATCCAAACCATTAGATGTTCAATCTATTTTAAAATGTGCTTGGAGATAGAATTTTACATATTTTGGAATTTTTTTTACTATTTATTAAGCTGGTTTGAAAACCGTTATTTTTATTAAATTTCTGTAGCATTGAAAAACAATGGTTTTCAAACCAGCTTAATAAATATGATTAATTTCTCATATACCCTTAAAGAGTTCTTCAATTTCTTATTTACCCCTCTACTCTTTGTTATATTTAATATGCCATTTAACTTCTTTTATTTCTTATTTGTCCATTACACAGTAATTTTGAAGTTAATCATGATTAAATCTCTAAATAAAATAATAAAGACAAAAATGCCCCTTCGTAAATTCCAATTAAAAATTTGATAGTAGAGAGTACAGATTGAGTCACTTGGAGATAAAAGATGAAAAATTGAGTTCCTATTAACAAAATTACTTTTTGATAGCAAGGAGCTGCGAAACGTGGTAGATTGTGTCGCTTGAAGATTTTAGTTTCAGATCATTCGCTCTCCTCTCAAAAAATCTGATCGCATGCACCTACTGATTTTTTTGCTGCTGCTTTTTACTGGTCTTTCTTTTCTGTTTTTTTTTTCTTTGTTTGCTGGCTTTTTTATTTTGTTGGTAATCCTTTGATTTCCTTTGTTTCTGATTTAAATTTCTCTCCTTTTAAACTTAAATGTCTTGAGCAATTTTAACTTTTTTGTGAATTTCCTCCATCAGTCAAAATCGACAAACAAAGCTTGCAACTTCGAATTATAAAAAGACCCAGAATCAATCACAAGAAATAAAAATTATAAAAAAAGGGCCTAGAAAATTCATCATTACTGTCTGAGGGATCATACTCCATGCACCAAAAGCTCCCTCAGAGGTTTTCACCGAATTTTAAGAAAACACCCTCTTCACCAAACAAGACCAATTGTGATTCCTCTCAAATTGAAAAATGCTCGCTCAAAAAGGACGAAAGACCCACTTCACCAAGCAAGAACAAGTGTGATTTTCCATTCTTCTTCTCTTGGCTTGGCCGATGTTGAGTCAATAGTTTGACACCTTGCTTTGAAGTGGACAAATAGAAGTGCCCCTCAGGAACTTCACCTTGCCTTGTCAGGAACTTCACACGAGGTGCCCCTTCAAGTGCACATCATTCATCTTCTCTAAACCAGAGATACATTACTTGAGAAGTTGAGAGCATTAGAGAGCGTTTTTTGTTTTTTTGAAAGGAACCAGGCAGTGGCTTCCAGGTTTGAAATTAGATAAATAAAATGAACTTTATACAGGAATTACATATCACCAAAGCATCAGACCACTAACTTTGACTGCCCCAGAACAAAACATTACAACATACTAGTAGAGCCCAATTCCCGTATAACTGCCTAGCTTTTATTGAACCGAACTCAGTGCAGTACCAGTTCGTCTTCTACTTTTTCTTCCGCAAAATTTCTCCCAAAGTGTTGCTTGTCTCACAATCCATTGCGCCACTAGATCAGTTGGTTGTTTTTTGTTTTCAAATAACCAAGTGTTCCTTTGTCTTCAAATAACCAAGTGTTCCTTTGTCTCCAAATCATCCAACAAGCCGAGCTGAATAGCACTTGCCAATTCCTTCTCCCCAAGCTGCTTCCTGTTGACTGCCGTGAAGAATTCCTCCAGACATCTTCCACTGAATCACCTTGAGCCAATATAGTCAAATTGATATGGTCTTCTACCTTGCTCCAAATCTGTAAGCTATGCTGGCATTGGAAGAACAGATGCATTGTTGTCTCTAAATTACCCGAGTCACACATGGGACATGTGAGATCGGGACAGTTAAAGGATCTGAGCATTAGGATCTCTCTTGTAAGCTTGTTTTTTAAGAACAAGAATAAAAAGATCTTGATAGAAGGTGGAATGAAATAACGCCAAATTGAATTAAACTCCCATCTGACCAGACCACCCCCCACCAAAATGTGATAAACCGAATTAGCTGAGTAAATTCCATCAGCATGACCACCTCCAAATGAGTTCATCCGACTGGTTTTCATCCAGAATTGTGTAAATCTCAACAAGTTTTGAAGCCCTTTGTAGTGACCAGGCCCTATTGTAACACCTACTTCCCAATTGAATTAAAGGTAAATCTCTCCAGTGATCATACCAGAAAGCGATTGACTGACCATTACCAATAATCCAAGAAGTAGACCAGTTAAAGAGGTGCTTAATAGAGATTAGATCTCCCCAAAAGAATGAACCTTGCTTAGACCAAAGCATTGGACCCACTATAAAATTCCCCTGCTAGCTTAGTTTGGTGATCATTACGGTCCACATGGACTGAGGCTAGGATTTACATCGCTTCTTCTAAAAACCACTGGCTAGGGTTTGCCTTTCGTCAAGGTAGTTTACATTGCGCAATCGGAGAAAAAGAAATCCAAAATGGCGATAATAAACTCGGTGAGCACGGGAGCATCTTCTGGCGCAGAAGCCCTAGATGCGTGACAGAATCAATCACAATCCGTAGATGCGCAACAGAATCAATAGATCATCATTGCTCAAGGTTATACATTATATTTTTTAAGTTTTTGTTTCGTATTTTGGTCAGTAGACTTGATTTTATGGTTAAATGCACAATTTATTTGAATTAAGGACTTGATACGAAATTGTCAAATGTATTACTTCTGTTTTTATTATGATTTTTCAATTGGAATATTCACTTGTTTGTATAACTGCACCATTTCACTGTAGCAAGGGTTAATACTCAATCGAATAAGAGTTAGTATCATGTGATGTGGAGAGCAATATGATATATGTTGATAGACCAAACGAGTTGTACAAGTCTAGTTAAATACTATCTCTCTGTAGAGTATTTATGTTTTTATTATGATTTATGTTGATAGACCAAACGACTTGATGCGGAGAGCAATATTGTCTCTATGTAGTGTTAGAGTTAAATTTTTGATCAAGTCTAGTTAAATATTATCTCATAGCCAAGTGTAGATAGATTTAGGAATTTATATATCAAAGGGGATGTATAAGTAAATGACATTTGGTAAATACTGTGTTTTACAGAGACAAATAATGTGCAATCGCAAGAAGTATCTCAATCACAGGAGCCCAAACTTCGCAGAGGACGCCCAACGGGTTATAGGTTTGGTGATGCTCCTCTGAAGAAGCCGAGAACATCTGATTCCTGTATCAAGAATCAGTGCAATGTGGATTTAGGTATGAAATTTTTCCATCTCAAGGTGTTGAAGAAGTTAAATGACCAACACATAAGATGGATGGCTGCGACTCCGTTTCTTCATCTCTTTGCATTTCCCGTGAGGACACAGGTTAGTAATCATTGTATTTATCTCTATGAAAATAACTATTTATCTCTATGAATGGAATTGTTTATTTTTTTATTGCTGACATAAAATTTAATTTAATTTTGTGCAATTTAGTAATGCGATTCTTTACGAGATCCTTCTCATGTGGGATAATAAAGGGCATTTCAAGGTGAGAGATGGCAAGCTGCTTGAGTTCACAGCTGATGAGGTCGCGATGGTAATGTGTCTTAACTCTAAAGGGGCGAATGTTTAGTACAAAAGGGAGTATGTTGGTCAATATGCTCTCCGTACAAAATATTTTGGGAGATCGGGGAGAATTAGCCGGGTAGACCTTGAGAATTGTATTGTGAAAGCACTCGATGACAAGCAACCAGCGAAGGAAGTTGTTGGCTTGCTTGTCATGTACCTTTTCACTACAATTCTATTCCCCCAAAGTTGTGGCAAAGTACCTGTTCATATGTTTCCATATGCTGAGGATCTTTTGGGTCTGAAAGAGTACAACTGGTCAGAGGGTGTTTATAGAATGTTGATGGACAACCAAAGCCATCCGGTACACTAGCTGGCTGTTCAATTGCTCTTATTGTAAGTATTTAAAAACTTTGTTTAAAGTAAAGTGGTTTTTATAGTTAATACTTGATAGTTCTATGGTTAAATACTTGAAAGCTCTATTGTTAAATATATTATAGCTATATGGTTAAATACTTGATAGCTCTATGATTAGACTAATGGTAAATACTTGCTACTTGCAATCTTTTATGGATAATAGTACATACTTGATAGCTCTATGGTTAATACATCACATCTATAGGGTTAAATACTTCTTAGATATATGGTTAAATACTTGATAGGGTTAAATACTAGATAATAGTACATACTTAAGTTATGTAGGGTTAAATACTTGATATCAGTAACATTAATACTTCTTTAAAAAAATGTTCTGTTAATTTTACTATACGCTTATAGGTATGGTTCTTGGAGCATGTGAAGATAGTGAAAATGCACAGTTATACCGGGCACATTCCTAGGTATAGAAACTGGAGGTTAACCACCCCGCACACGAGGCTGGTGCTCAAATCCCTCCTTTTGGATGTGCCAGATGCGTATATCAAAACTGAAAAACTTGAGTGGTCAACAGCTGAAGCTATCCTTAAGCCTAATGGTTTCAAGGCAACCAGATATACAAGGCATTTGAACAATTATCAAGAACTTGGGACTCTGGAATGCGCACCTCTTCTCGAGTTAATGAAACAAATGAGTCAAATTTTTTGGTATTTTGGATTCATGCCTTGTCCGCAACTATACTGATCAAATGCCCCGGAGAGATATAAGGAGCTCTGTTATGAAGATGACATACCAAAAAAAAATTCCAAACTCTCAGCTTTGTCACCCAAATCTGAAACAAAACTTGTTGAGGGTGTTCGAGCATTTGAATGGAGGTTGTACGTTAGGAAGCAGCTTATGGAATCACGTAAGTTCATTTTCACTGTATATATTATAATAATTTCATTTTTTTTTAGGTTTGAAAAGTTTCAGTTTAATTCTAACACTTTTGATTTTTTTTTTCAGCTGGTAAAACTGTTGCTTGTAAATCAGTTTCAAAGAGTCATGCCAACCCTAAGGGTTAGTATTTATCTTTTAAAGTTCATAGTATTTAACTATAGAAGTATTTATCATCAACATGAAATATTTATCTTTGACTACCCAAGTATTTATCTTTAACAGGCAAGCATTTACCTTTAACCTATTCCAAGAAGGGTACTCAGAGTGCACCTGCAACAAGGACTGGATCTTCTCAGCTGAAAAAAACCCCTCCTAGCCTTTTACCTAAGAAGCAGTTGTTCAAATCCGAGATATCACCAACACCATCAGTTGGCAAAAAAGCACCTACCAAGGCTAATGTGGAAAAACTTAAAGATGATATCAAACTTGGAAGGAGAAGAAGTCCAAGACACTAGTGGAAAATAAGCAATCAGGATCGGTTATATAAGTCTATTAGTATCGGAATATAACCGATCTTGATGAAGGCGATACTGATACTATCAGGATCGGTTTCATATTTTATAACCAACCGATCTTAATAAGTATTATCTAGATCGGTTATATCTCAGAACCGATCCAGATAATTTACTATCAAGATCAGTTATACATAAAAACCGATCTTGATAGTTTAGTATCTGGATCGGTTTTCCCTATAACACCGATCTTGATATAATTTTTCAAATTTATATATTCCTATATTTTGACATATCAAGATCGGCTGAACATAAAAAAACCGATCCAGATACTTAACTATCAGGATCGGTTTTTAGATATAACTGATCTTGATAGTAAATTATCTGGATCGGTTTTGTGTTTTTATTTAAAACCGATCCAGATACTTAACTATCAAGATCAGTTTTTATGTAAAACCGATCCTGATAGTTTAGTATCTGGATCGGTTTTAATTTTTTATTTCAAACCGATCTTGATAGTTCAAAATAAAATAATAAAAAAATTTCCAAAATTATATCAAGATCGGTTTCATATATAAAACCGATCCAAATACTACTATCTAGATCGGTTTTGTATATAAAACCGATCCAGATCTATCAAGATCGGTTTTGTAAATAAAACCGATCCAGATAGTTGTATCTGGATCGGTTTTGTAAATAAAACCGATCCAGATAGTTGTATCTGGATCGGTTTTATTTACAAAACCGATCTTGATAGTAGTATTTGGATCGGTTTTATATATAAAACCGATCTTGATATGTTGAAATTTAATTTTTTATTTTTAATTAGTTTTCTAGATCGGTTTCGTAAACAGAACCGATCCTGATGTTTTGTTGAATCTAAAAAATAAAATTTAATTTAATAGGCCAGATTCCATATATATATACTGGCCTAATATGCAAAAGATACAAATCACATAAAAATACTGAAATAAATATGCATACAAACATAATCATCCAAAGTTAAACATCATACACATCCTAAGTTAAACATCATACACATCTTAAATTATTACAAACAATTCATGTTCATGCAAATTAAATTTACACAACACATCCTAAATTATTGTTGTACTTCTTGTCGACTTGACCTCATTTAGAAAATATTGAACCCACATTTTTCGTAAGTTGCTCAAGCGTTGCACAGTATGTTTAGCGGGAATGTTCTGCATTTTTTAAAAGATGAAAGAGCATGCACAATTATATTTGAAGCAACAATGTTTAATTACTTTTTGAAAGTATATAAACGCATACCTTTAAGTTTGGAAAAGAATCCATGTGTTCGTTTATTATGTCTTCCACGAGCAACATGACATAATATCCACATTCCCAGCTGGCAGGTTGTTGTGGGCACTATATAACAAGTTTGAAAATATTGAAATGTATGGTAATGAGCATTCAACTGGCTTTTATGTCTAGATGTTAATTTTTTTTTGCATCTAGGTCCCTATAATCATATATCTCAATAGGAACTATTACCTTGCAGTCGTTATGAATCTTTAAAGAAGTCTCCATTACCCTGACGAAGACACTGTTGAAATATGAACACATTGAACAATCAGTACTTACGAGAGATATTAAAAATGATAAAAAAATCTAATGCATTCTAGACAAGCGTAAAATTTCAGAAGGCACTTACTCCTCGACCGCAGCAGTGATCATTATCATTTTTTTACTCTTCTTGTCGGAATCGTACACGTATAATGCACTTTCTCTTGGCATAAGCACAGCCAGTACCCAATGATTTCTGCATGTTAGGTTTGTAGCATGTCATATTCTATAATTTATATGAATAGAAAGAAATATAATGAAATTAGAATATATATATAACACTAACATCTGATGATAAGGTATAAAAATCAATCTCTTGTCCCGATTTGCTTTGAGTACTTCCCCTATGTATCGAAGAACACCTCCTCGGTCATCATTCAGCATATTGGCATTCGTTCTCTCGGGGTCCATGAAACCAACATGCTCATCGGGAAACTCCTCCTTGATGAATTTGTGCCAATACCTAAAATAGAAAAAAGGGATACAGGTGTTCTCAATTTTGTGAAATTAGAATTAAAAGTACTAAATTATGTAATTATTACGAATATTAACTCACAGCATCCAGATCTGAATTACTGGTACAGTGAGCCACTCCGACGGTGCGAGCAAAGCCGCATAATCATCTGGATAAACGGATATGGGGTCTGGTGAACAGAAAAGATCAAGTGGCGGATCAACTGTGAATGGACTGCCATCTAGCTCCGAAAACAGATCACGCAGATGCTTGAATGTTCGTCCCAGCTTGTCAAAGTTGATACCATCAAACGCCTTGCAGTGACTCGTTGCGTTCCGACCTCCTGGAACCTGTACCTCTTTGCGTGGTTCCTTCAAAGTTTAGTAATAAATTGAAATAAAATCCATAATCAATTATAACTATGTCATATATATAGATACAAATTAAGAAGTATAAGAACTTAATAATATACCTCATCTGAACCGACCACTATCATGGACATCGGCCATGCAGTGAAACTGCCGAGGACCGATGCAAGGGTTAACTGCTCACCATTCGGTACAGGTAAGGGAATCTCTAGGAAGTCCGCATCCTGAATAGCATCCATTGTTACTCTTGCATGGTCGGGCGGCATCGGCCTGTTGTGAATTGTTCCACCGGGTACTACTGGAGCATGAATTGTCCCCTTGGCCACTATACGAGTATTCCCATTTACATTCGCTAGAAGTTTGCAGCTAAGTTCTGCCTCCTGTACAAATATATGATTTTACTAGAATAAAATCTGAATATATATGAAACTAAAGCATATAGACCAACTAATTTAAATCTGAAGTTGCATTACCTCAGTGAACTCGGAGAGATTTGCATAATGTTTGACTGACTGGGAGCTGCTCTGAATGACTGTTGGAGTACACGTCTTTTTTGGTTCGCCCATCGCCTCCCGAAGCATAATTGCAAATTCAGCTTTCATTTCTTGCCTAATTTCTTGCCTCATTTCTTGCCGTAATCTGTCCTCCATTCCTCTGACCCTCTCCTCCACTCTTTGATCCACTCTCGCATTAATATCTTCTTCGGTCGTCTTAGTGCGTGTCCTCCTTATGGAGCCCTTCCCGAATGTTTTTGTTATTGGAATCAGACCTCCCACTCCTCTCACCCTCCCAGGATGTTCCTGATTTGGCATAGATTTTCCTAAAACATCGTCGTATCGTTCCACGGCCAACTGGCCTTGTTTGAAAGCTGCTTCTTGTTCTTCCTGAAATGACGACATCCAAGTTATAACATTATAATTTAAAGCTGAATTTCAATGAACAATAATATCTAAATACTCACAATTCTGTTGATGATCGGTAAGTATGTTTCTGGATAAAAGCGTTCGTTGGTCTCGTCTGAGAGCTTCTGCCTTGCTAATTTCCATGTGACGTGCCTATGCTCAATCGATAAATCAACCAACTCGTCCGGTGTCAATACAGTACTAGTTGACCCTTGAGAAGACGGGTCACTAGATGCTTTCTCGTCTACAATCGCCTGCATAGCAATTTTAAGTCTATTATGAAAATCCTCACCATTGTAACCTCTAGATCCCAAGAAATGTGGATACTTGTTCTGTGTCTGATTCTCCGTCCCAATCTGGCTAGCAACCTTCAATTTGAACAAATAAACAATTTGCCTTAATTATAAAAAAAAATGAATTCTATATTAGAGATAAGGTAGGTGGTACATAAGCCGGAAAATCTAAGTGCTGCCAGTATGGTAAATCCCAGAATATGGACCTCTTCTTCCAACTAATTTTCGGAGCCCCTTTCTTTCTCACCACCTTCTTTTTAAATTTACCCAATTGAACTTTTAAATCTTTCACTCGCGAATAAACTTGCTTACCGGTCAACGGATAATTTGCTCTGGTATTCTCCGTCTTTCCGTTGAATTCTTTCTTTCTCTTTCGGTGTGCGTGATTGGCAGGAAGAAATCTACGATGACCCATGTACACGTTCTTAGAGGAGTTAGGTAGCCACACATCGACTGTATCGTCCAGGCAAACAGGGCACGCTTTCTCTCCTTTGACACTGTAACCCGACAAATTTCCATAAGCCGGAAAATCATTAATGGTGCAGAAAAGCATGGCCCGTAAAGTGAATTTCTCCTTGCTGTATGCATCAAATATTTGCACTCCGGGTTGCCATAATTCTTTTAAATCCTAAATCAATGGCGCTAGATACACATCTATGTCGTTCCCGGGCTGTTTGGGTCCTGATATGAGCAAGGTCAACATGATGTATTTGCGCTTCATACATAACCAAGGCGGAAGATTATAAATGCACAATAGAACCGGCCAACTGCTATGCTTGCTACTCATGCTACTATGCGGATTTATTCCATCTGCACTCAGCCCAAGCCTTAGATTTCTAGAGTCACGTCCGAATTCGAGAAACTCTCTGTCAATATTTCTCCACTGAGGAGAATCAGCGGGGTGTCGTAATTTCCCATCTTTCTTCCGGTTTTCGGCATACCAACGCACTAATTTCGCATCTTTAGCATTTGAGAACAAACGTTTGAATCTCAGTTTTACGGGGAGGTACCACAATGCTTTTGCAGGAGGTCCTTTATTCGGTTTACAGTCATCACTTTTATCACTGGCAATCTGCTTTGGTTTGTAACGTGATGCACCACATTTTGGACACTCGTGAAGGTCTTCATACTCATTTCGATATAATATACAATCATTTGGACAAGCGTGTATTCTTTGAACTTTCAAATCCACTGGGCACAATATTTTTTCTTCGCTTCATAAACATTAGGTGGTATCTCGTTTCCATCCGGAAGCATTTCTTTCAAAATTTGTAATAACTCAGTAAAACTTCTATCACTCCAACCGTTAGATGCTTTAAGGTTATATAATTTTAATACACCTTTCAATTTTGAAAATTTCGAACAACCAGGATACAATTCCTTATTAGAATCTTCGTACAAATTCTCAAATAAACAATACTGCTTATCATTATCAAAATCCTCTTCTAAATCACGTAACATTTGATCAAAATTATCACATCTATCTACCACCATATCATCATTTTCTTCGGTATGGCATTCCTGATGCTGGGTACGAGTGCCTATGTCGGTTTCCAATCCACGGAGATTATTCCCGTCGTTATCACCGGTATGGTATTCCTGATGCTCAGTACCAGTACCTATGTCGGTTGACAAACTCTCACCGTGACATAACCAACACTTATATCCTTGCTTGAATCCACGACGGATTAAATGGTTCCTCACTTGGTTCGGGTTGGAAAATTTTTGACCATTGTTACAATCCCGACAAGGACACGACATCAGTTTACTCCCCTTGCTCGCCATATCTTCCATAGCAACTTTGATAAATTCCTCGACACCTGTATTATATTTATCAGATAGACGTGATGCTTCGTACATCCAACTGCGGTCCATCTGCAATTATAATAAAATCCAATTAATTAAGAAAAAGGTTGGGGTACTCAATTCTGTTCACAATATGGCTTACATGGGGCCGGGTTACCATCCTATCCCACTCTGTGAATACTTTGTCTCAATAGTGACCACATGTTAGTCGTGTTTTGGCATTTAAGAAAATTTCGGCAGCATTTCCCCTTAGTTCCCCGAATACTCGGGGAACTAAGGGGAAATGCTGCCGAAATTTTCTTAAATGCCAAAACACGACTAACATGTGACCACATCCTAAAGGAGACAAAGTATTCACAGAGCAGTCCCAAAATGGGGACTATTCAAAATTAATCCCTAATGGATTAATTTTGAACGGGTATCATGACCTAAAGGCATTAATCATGCAGTTGTGGCTCGTAAGACAATACTCTAGCTACATACCTAAGCTAATATAAATACATCGATCTATATACGTACTCTAGTTGTACACTCTTACCAAAAAAACACATTAATGCACAAAACTAATTAAACATGAGTTCTAGGTTAAGTTGTAGTACTTACAACTTTTTTTGGGATGCCGGATCGAGTGAGATTAAGATCGCTGCACCAAATCTCTCAATAATACCCAATCTACATAATTAAACCGGAAAATCAGAACCTAATTAAGAGATGCACATATATAACATATATGCTATATATCATGCATATATACAAGTTGAAATAAAAAAAATGCTCAAATAGCATATATATATAGCAAACTCAAAAGCGTGTGCATGCAAATCTTGAAATAAGAAAAGGTACGTATTCAAACTTATAAAGAAAATCTCCACATATAAATAATATGTAGGTCATATATACAATATATTTGCTCATAAATTACACATTTAGCATGAGTAAGGCTTGGGTGCTATGGATAGCATAGAGGGCCACCGTGCTACGGCTCACTATTCGAGTTTTTAAAATCGAAACGGTCGATCCGAACCGTTCATCTTGTTCTTCATATTAATATGTGTTTGGAGACCAAATTTTACATTTTTTTTAATTTTTTTACTATTTTTTTAGATAGGTAGAAAATCAAATATCTTAATGGTGCAGAATTTTTTAGATCAAGTGATTTTCTACCTAGCTAATAAAATAGTAAAAAATTTCCAAAAAATGTAAAATTTGGTCTCCAAACACATATTAATATGGAGAACAAGATGAACGGTTCGGATTGACCGTTTGAATTTTGAAAACTCAAATATTGAGCCGTAGCACGGTGGCCCTCTATGCTATCCATAGCACCCAAGCCTTACTCCATATAGCATATATAGCATATATATGCATGTGCATCGAAATCTCCAAATTTAAAGAAAAACTTGAAATGAGAAGAGGTATTCAAACTTAAAAGCTTGTGGAACGAATAAAAGAGCTAGATCAACACTTATAAGGTATAGATTTTGAACGGCCGGGGATCATAACTCACTTGTATAGGATTTAGGGTTTAGGGTATGAAAACCGAATCATATATAGCCAATAAATGGTGCTCCATTAATATCAAATTAGAGAAGAGAGATGATCAAATCTACCTGAGAAAAGAGAGCTGAGATAGCTGAATTAATGCAGGGCGAAATAGCTGTTGCGCTCTTTAAGAGGGGCGAGACCTAGGAAGAGAGACGACTATCTGACAAAAATTAGTCTGAATTCAGTATTATATGCACTATTAGGATCGGTTGTTAGTAATAAAACCGATCCGGATACTATCAGGATCAGTTATTCTAAACATAAAACCGATCCTGATACTATCTGGATCGGTTTTCATAAAAACTGATCTTGATAGTGTATGAATAGTTTGAAAAATATGTAACTTAAAAATCTGGATCGGTTTTATTGATAAAAACCGATCCAGATACTATCTGGATCGGTTTTGTTTGAGAATAACCGATCCTGATAGTATCAGGATCAGTTTTCGTAAAAACTGATCCTGATAGTATCAGGATCGGTTCTAATAAAAAACTGATCTTGATAGTATCAGGATCAGTTTTGAATGACAACCGATCCAAATGATTGAACTATTAGGATCGGTTTTTTATTAGAACCGATCCTGATACTATCAGGATCAGTTTTTACGAAAACCGATCCTAATAGTTCATAAATTAAGATCGGTTATAACAAAAAACCGATCTGAATAGGTTTTTAGGATCGGTTGTTTTGTGATAACTGATCCAGATACTTATTAGGATCGGTTTTCTTATCTAACCGATCCAGATAGGCCGATCCTGATTCCTGTTTTTCCACTAGTGAGAATAACAAAGATGAATTTAGAGGCAGAGGTGAAGGGTGTACCGGAGGAGAAGAGAGAACAGGAAGAAGGTGATGATGATTGTCACACCCCGTGGCCACGGGTCGCAACAGTCCCCCGCCGTAAGCATACAACGCCGTGTATGCTTGCAAGGCGATAAAAAATTCAAACAAAACAACAAACAATATAAAACAAGTTTTTTAATAAAATCAGAGTACACAGTCTGGTCAAAATATAATACAACAAAAGTATCTCATCCGGATACCAACCATGAGGCCTACCCTAAAACTATACAACAAAACATATCTAGGGTCATGTGATGGTAAACTACTAAGGCTTATTGCTCGCGTGCCTCTCCGGAATCAGTCGCACCCGTACCTGTAAAATAGCCCGAAGGGTGGGGGTGAGAATAAAATTATCAGTGCGAATTTGCCACAGTTTAGACTATTGGACTTGCAATCAAACTCCATATTAAAAAATGAAACCCAAGTCATAACAATTCAAACAAATATATTTTCATAAATAATAGAATGCCAATGCTCGACAACAATTAATCAAACTGAATCACAGTTTACGGAATTTCCAATATGAATTTCAAACACAACACATATTTGGCTTAACTCGACTCATTAGGGCTTGTAGCAACTACAGATGTTCTTTCGAGCTGGACCCTTTATCAAACCCTCGTCTGTAGGGTTACTGACACCTATAGACGCTCCACCGAGCTGGACCCTTTATCTGACACCCATCTATAATCGCTTGGCTTAACCGTTTATTAAATTGACCGTCCAAATCATATAAAGAAAATCCTCTTTGGAATCATTCCAATGTTCGTAATATTCAATTGACCCTAAACCCTAAACCCTAAACCCTAAACCCTAAACCCTAAACCCTAAACCCTAAACACGTAGGAAAATGCCACCGAGCCACAGACGTTACACATATTACCCACGATTTCCAATTCACACATCATAACATAATCACCATCCCTCGTCCCAACCGGTACTGGGAAACATTGAGGGCCGTTCACCTAATATGCCAGAAGGATCCTGGGAATCAAAACCAGCATACAGCCCGACTTTGCAAATTCATTGGATCCAAGTGCTTAACTTCGTAAATCCATTCACATACATAGTTTGTGGTGACTTTCAATCAAAATCAGATCATAATAGATCGACACAACCAACAACCATACCAGCATGCAAATCACTCAAGTCACAACAATTCGAGTTTAATTTGATTGGGCTATGCAAATTCTTTACACAATTCAATGATGCAATCAATCAGATATTCAACATGATAAACGAATAAACAGTTTAATTCCTGAAAATAAAGTATCAAACAAGTCCAAGAATCCCGCACCTGATTAAGACGAGCGTACCGCTTAATTAAGGATCGGGCGTCTCGAACTGCCCCACGAAGTCTTGCTCGACCGAGCCTACACCTATATTACACGTATACTAGGTTTAACCGCGGTTCATGATCGAGGTATTCACTCGAGTTATATTAGGATTTATACTTTCCTATTCCTCTTTCTTGCTTTAAAATCTCTAACTTCTCACAATTTCCATTTGGGTCTTCTAGACCATACACGATCTCAATTTGGTAACAATTCATTTACTAGTTCACAGTTTCGGTTCCCGTAACAATTCAATTTACCGAGTGGTTAACCCTAATGTTCGCACAGAATATATTCTACAAAGTTTCGGTATAGCAAGCTATACCTTTTAAACCTTTGTTATACTCTGTCAAATCAGATAGCAAGTGCACTATCCTATCGATGAGTATGCTCAGGTATCGATCCACAGGGACGGAAGAAAATGACCGGACTCGTCTTAAGATTACTTGAGATTCTAGAAGTGAGAGAAATTGGTTTGGTTTGGTTCTAACAATTCTAATGATTTATGACAAGTTTAAAAGACAATAAAAGAGAATTAAAGTTGTTTTCAATTGATAAAAAGGCATTTCCAGGGTTCAAATTTCGTTTATGTTCAGCCCCGAGTCATACGGCCCGTACGGATTCCCGTACGGCCCGTAGGGGACCCCGAGTTAATGCTGCAGCTACTGTTTTCTGTGTTGATGCTAATGTTTAGGGTTTCTATCGACCAGATCTAGGTACCTAACCTCAACTTTCGCATTTTGGCCTAGTACCCGATTATCGAACTCAAATACTTCCCTCTTAGATGCGTTAAACCTCAACTTTCGCATTTTGGCCTAATTTATCCAAGCTACGTGTTGATTCACTAAATGTATCCAAGGACTTTCGCCTCAAGGAAAGTTTCACCTTTCGGGTACTCCTTGGTTTCACCCTACTTCATATACTTTATTCGGTTGGATTAAATGTCATAGACTTGGCTCCTAACACTTAGATGTGCGCATTCATCTAACGGGATGACTAATCAATTCAAGCAAGCACAAATAAAGCAATCAAAATACTACTCAACAAGGTAAAAACAAAGCATTCAACACAAAATCCAAGTAGCATGCAAACAAAACCAAACTAGAAACTACATCTTAACCCTAGAAACAAAGTAAATTAGCTACTCATGTTCACAAGATAACACAAATAACATGAAATAAAAGAGTTCTTGACAAAACAGTGGAAAATCCCAAGATCCGTTGCAAACTCGCGTTTTTCACTTCTCTTCCTCTTCTCCTCCTCTTGTCTTTTGCTCCAAGAAAGCTTGTCCAAGTTCCAGTGGTGAATCTCCCTTTTTCTGGTGAGGAAATATCTCATTTAATGCCCCAGATCGCGTCTCCAGAGGCTTCCTTTCCGGCCTCCTTAAATTAAGCTGATTTCAGATTCCAGCTGGATTTTCCGAATCTGCGCCCTACGGGCCGTAGGGGACCCCGTACGGGCCGTATGGGACCCCGTACGGGCCGTAGGGGACCCCGTACGGGCCGTATGCCTGTGCTTTGTCTTGGAGACTTTGTGCCTCTGTTGTGGAACCTTATGTGTAGTTGGGCAGATCCTATACGGGCCGTACAAAATGTCATACGGGCCGTATGAAAAGTAGTCAGATCCAGTTTTCGCCCTTTTTCCTGCAAAATACCAAACAAAGCATAGCAGTACCACATTTCATCGAAATATAAGTAAAAAGTCCACATTTATAGGCTTTAAAGCACAGGTTTCAGTGTAAATCAGAGCTGTAATTTAGATATAATATGGAGATATCAAATTCCCCCAAGCTTGAACTTTGCTTGTCCTCAAGCAAAAATCCCAACATGGGTATAGGGTTG
Organism: Carex rostrata; assembly: GCF_964058835.1. NCBI lineage: Eukaryota > Viridiplantae > Streptophyta > Magnoliopsida > Poales > Cyperaceae > Carex > Carex rostrata. Next base: position 955,121 of record NC_135924.1, read on the forward strand.
GTCTTTGGATTACCTAAATGCAAATAAATTCCTAAATGTGAAAATTTACATGAACTGCTCTTATCAAGAACCATGAGAATCTTTTTGGATACTATTTGGACTTCCTTGATAAATTTTGATTCACCCCACAAATTGACTAATCAAACTTCATATTTTGAGATGCTTTAATATTTGCAAAAACTAATTACTTGAATTGATCAATCTTTCATTCTTACATTGAAATTATGCCCTTGTTTGTGGTGATTTTTTTTTCTTTTTCGCCCCCCCAAGCTTGAAACAAGCTTAGGTTAGAAAGTCGCGGATTTCATGTGTTGATAACTGCAAATATTTTTGAAACTTTTCGAGCTCAAAGGCATCCCGTCGGATTGTGCCAGTACTCTTTTTTTCTTTGGGAGACGAGCTCAAAGGCGCCCAGTAGGACTTATTGCCAGTACTCTTATTTTCTCCATCTTTTCATTTATTTCATTTGCATATATCATGAATACACACATCCAAGGTATTCTTTCATACCCATGGATATCCCAATCTTTCTATTATTTAAAATCCCCAATTCCCTATTTTATAAGGCACGGTTCAATTTCAAAATGCTTTTTCAATACAATTCAAGTTTTCATTTTTTTTCTCAAAGTCTCAAAACATCTCATCCTATGCAATTCTTTGATCAAACATGGAGTTATTTCTAATCTTTCAAAGTCATCCAAATCACTACCAAAATTTTTCAAACAAGTACTTAATTCTAACAATCACACAAATTTTTGAAAAATAAACATGAGTTTTATACTTTATGCATTTTCAGACAATGAAGTCCAATTATGCAAGACTCTATTTTTCATAACCTCGTAAAACATCTTAACAAATTTGCAAGTTCAAGCAATTAAGTTCAAAATCACAAATTCTAATCAAGGTCAAGTAAAAATCAAGGTTATAAATCCTAAAAAATTTGAAAAATAAACATGACCTAAATGCAGATACAGTTTTCTTCTATTCCACCCCCCCAAGCTTGAATGAAGCATTGTCCTCAATGCTTGAATTCACACAAGAAAAATAAAATAGAAGAAAATATGAAAACTAACCAGACATGGAGTGAGGGAAGAGGCAGGGGCGCCTCACCGATTGGTGGGAGGTGGGTCAGGTGGTTTTTGGTGGAGCGCCATGTCGAATGTGTTGATGGGATACACCATTCTTTCCTTTTTAATGCGCCAAGGGAGAGAAAGCATAGACCAGGTTGGTTGTGCACGGCTCGTATGCTGGTCTGCACGGTCCGTGTGCCTGTGATCATCCGCTGGTAAGGTCCTGTGCATGCATGTGGCTAGGTTTGTGCCCATCAGCTCCTCGATTAAGTTCCCGATCACAGTTTGCTGAGTTTTCAAATCCTCCAAGAGTCCAGCAGTGCAATTCGGGGGCGGATCTGAGCAAAGTGTTGTGTTGTCAAACACTTGCAAAAGAAAAATCCACCCCATATCTTTCAAGTCCTTGATTGAGCACCCGATCGCGCTTATGTGAGCTTTCAATTTCCCCAAGAGCGTGGCAGTCCGATCAGGGCTGAGATCTGCATTCAAGATCACAGGACAGGATTTATTTGGGTCTAGAAACTCATACCTGAAGTTAGCTGGGAGAGGTTTTAATTCGGGAGTGATCTGCTCTATCTGGCTGGTTGTACGGTCCGTATGAACATTGTGCGGACCGTATGCCTTAGCTCCAGCCTGAGCTTTTGGTTCCTTCTCAATCTCCAGCTTCTCTGTTTGAGATTCCTCTGGTGTACGGTTCGTATGATCTGGGTACGGTCCGTATGGCAATTCTTCCAGACAGATAGGCTTCATGTCTGCCGTGCAGATTGTCTCAAACTCGCTTGTTTCATCCTGCAATTCAGATAAATAATCAAAGTAATTTTTAACTGAGCTCCCGTATCCCTCACGGAGTTGTCCCTTAGCCAATCGATCCTCCACCTTGACCGCACAGTATGTTTCTGGTTCAGCTAGCCTCTGAGGGAAAGGAACAGGTGGCTGGTAGGGTGGTGGTTTCTCGGCCACCTTCTTTTTCTGTCTGTCAGCTTCATTTTTTACGGGCCGTACGGGATTGGTACGGACCGTATGGTCTGTCTTCTCATTCACAACTTCAATTGGATCAGGTTCTGACTGCTCGGGAATCTCAGGGGAGGTCGATACGGGCCGTATGGGATTCGTACGGACCGTATGGTCTGTTTCTGGCTTCACAGGTATGGCTGGTCCTTGGTACTGTGTCCCACTGGGCGTGCCAGGTGGTTTCTTGGCCCCCATCCTTCTCTGATTCTCAGCCTCTTTTAAAAGGTCTAGCATAAGCAAAGTGTCCCCCTTCCTTCTTTGGTTCTCAGGCTCTCTTTGTACGGCCCGTGCTGGGTTGGTACGGCCCGTGTCGGAAGAATCTTCAACATTCACTACTAGCCGCGTTGGATTTGCACGGTCATGGATCTCTTCAGATGGCTTTGGCACGAACTGTGTTGGGTTAGTATGGTCTGTGCAAGGTGGTGTGGAGTTAGATGAGGTTACTGGTTGAGCTGGTTCTGCATGGTCAGGGTTTGGTACGACCCGTACAGATTTGGTACGGCTCGTACCAGGCATGGAGGGTCCTTCATAGTTTGTCCCACTCAGCAAGGTTATGGATTTTACCTCTCCTCTGGGGTTCATTTCTGGTTGACTGGGCAGTCTTCCAGGAGGTGGTTGTGCAGAGGCAGCTTGATGACCCATTTGTTCATTCCTTCTGTTCTGAGCAACTGAATCGGCCAGTTGGGCATTGAGAGCCTGCAATTGCTCGAAGATCATTTGGTTCATTTTTCCCTGCTCATGCATGAAATTACTCACCGCGGGATCAATGTACGGCTCGGGTGGATCGGATTGGAATGGGCAGTCGTTTGAAGTGTCAAATGGTGCATTGTTGTAGAAATTGCGATTGTAGTTGCCGAGATAGTTGACCTGTTCGGGTTCCTCATCCCATTCCGCCAGCGGGCAATACTCGTAAGAGTGCCTCCTATCCCCACACATGACACATGGCTGTGGTTGATGGTTTCTGACTGCCTTCACGCTCATTTTGGCTAAAGCCTTTTGCATGGCCTCCTCCAGCTTGGCAGCTTTAGCAAATAGAGTTGTGATCTGATCAACTTTGGATCGACCGCCTCCTCCAGCTCGAGAACTGTCGCAGCCAAACCACTGTTGGTTTGTCGCCATGTTATACATCAGATCCATGGCGTCTTGTTCTGGATCTGTCTGGCCTCTGTTGTCGACTTGTACGGTCCGTATGAATCTTGTACGGGCCGTACGGAGAGGTGACAGATGTGGTGGTGCTGGAACGAATGTGTTGGAAGTTTGCCCCTTACTTCTGAGATGGTAGAGGTTCTTGGGCAGTGACTCTTCCAGTATGTTCCTGCAAAGATGGAAAAAGAAAAAAAAAAAAAAAAAAATTAAAATCTAGAATCAAGCAAAAATAAGAAAAAGTCTAGAATTTTCGTTGCCGTCCCCGGCAACGGCGCCAAAAACTTGTTCGCACAGAATATATGCTACAAAGTTTCAGTATAGCAAGCTATACCTTTTAAACCTTTGTTATACTCTGTCAAATCAGATAGCAAGTGCACTATCCTATCGATGAGTATGCTCAGGTATCGATCCACAGGGACGGAAGAAAATGACCGGACTTATCCTAAAATTACTTGAGATTCTAGAAGTAGAGAAATTGATTTGGTTTAGTTCTAACAATTCTAATGATTTATGACAAGTTTAAAAAGCAATAAAAAGAATTAAAGTTGTTTTCAATTAATAAAAAGGCGTTTCCAGGGTTCAGATTTCATTTCTGTTCAGCCCCGAGTCATACGGCCCGTACGGATTCCCGTACGGCCCGTAGGGGACCCCGAGTTAATGCTGCAGCTACTGTTTTCTGTGTTGATGCTAATGTTTAGGGTTTCTATCGACCAGATCTAGGTACCTAACCTCAACTTTCGCATTTTGGCCTAGTACCCGATTATCGAACTCAAATACTTCCCTCTTAGATGCGTTAAACCTCAACTTTCGCATTTTGGCCTAATTTATCCAAGCTACGTGTTGATTCACTAAATGTATCCAAGGACTTTCGCCTCAAGGAAAGTTTCACCTTTCGGGTACTCCTTGGTTTCACCCTACTTCATATACTTTATTCGGTTGGATTAAATGTCATAGACTTGGCTCCTAACACTTAGATGTGCGCATTCATCTAACGGGATGACTAATCAATTCAAGCAAGCACAAATAAAGCAATCAAAATACTACTCAACAAGGTAAAAACAAAGCATTCAACACAAAATCCAAGTAGCATGCAAACAAAACCAAACTAGAAACTACATCTTAACCCTAGAAACAAAGTAAATTAGCTACTCATGTTCACAAGATAACACAAATAACATGAAATAAAAGAGTTCTTGACAAAACAGTGGAAAATCCCAAGATCCGTTGCAAACTCGCGTTTTTCACTTCTCTTCCTCTTCTCCTCCTCTTGTCTTTTGCTCCAAGAAAGCTTGTCCAAGTTCCAGTGGTGAATCTCCCTTTTTCTGGTGAGGAAATATCTCATTTAATGCCCCAGATCGCGTCTCCAGAGGCTTCCTTTCCGGCCTCCTTAAATTAAGCTGATTTCAGATTCCAGCTGGATTTTCCGAATCTGCGCCCTACGGGCCGTAGGGGACCCCGTACGGGCCGTATGGGACCCCGTACGGGCCGTAGGGGACCCCGTACGGGCCGTATGCCTGTGCTTTGTCTTGGAGACTTTGTGCCTCTGTTGTGGAACCTTATGTGTAGTTGGGCAGATCCTGTACGGGCCGTACAAAATGTCATACGGGCCGTATGAAAAGTAGTCAGATCCAGTTTTCGCCCTTTTTCCTGCAAAATACCAAACAAAGCATAGCAGTACCACATTTCATCGAAATATAAGTAAAAAGTCCACATTTATAGGCTTTAAAGCACAGGTTTCAGTGTAAATCAGAGCTGTAATTTAGATATAATATGGAGATATCAATAAACATGACCTAAATGCAGATACAGTTTTATTTCACCCCCCCCAAGCTTGAATGAAGCATTGTCCTCAATGCTTGAATTCACACAAGAAAAAGAAAATAGAAGAAAACATGGAAACTAACCAGATACGGAGTGAGGGGTGAAGCAGGGCGCCTCACCGATTGGTGGGAGGTGGATCGGGTGGTTTTTGGTGGAGCGCCGTGTGTCAAAGGGATACACCATTCTTTCCTTATACTGGTCGGGTGGTTTTTTTCATTTTAATGCACCAAGGGACAGAATGCATAGACTAGGTTAGTTGTGCACGACCCGTATGCTGGTTTGTACGGTCCGTGTGCCTGTGATCATCCGCTGGTATGGTCCTGTGCATGCATATGGCTAGGTTTGTGCCCATCAACTCCTCGATTAAGTTCCCTATCACAGTTTGCTGAGTTTTCAAATCCTCCAAGAGTCCAGCAGCGCGATTCGGGGGTGGATCTGAGCGAAGTGCCATGTTCTCAAACACTTGCTAAAGAAAAATCCACCCCATATCTTTCAAGTCCTTGATCGAGCACCCGATCGCGCTTATGTGAGTTTTCAATTTCCCCAAGAGCGTGGCAGTCTGATCAGGGTTGAGATCTACAGTTAAGATCACAGGACAAGATTTATCTGGGTCTAGAAACTCATACCTGAAGTTAGCTGGGAGAGGCTTGAGCTCAGGAGTCGGATGCTCTGCCTTGGTACGGCCCGTGCCGGATTTGTCCGACCCGTGTAAGGTCCTCAGATCAGCCTTGTCCGACCCACACCCTTCGTTCTCCAGGTCCTCGGATTGAGTTGTACGCCCCGTATCAAATTTGTCTGACCCGTATCCAGGTTCTTCCAGATTGTCAGAGTTCACATCTGCTGCAAAAATCGATTCCATCTCGCTTGTTTCAACATGCAACTCAGATAAATAATCAGGGTAATTTTTAACTGAGCTCCCGTATCCCTCGCGGAGTTGTCCCTTAGCCAATTGATCCACCACGTTGACTGCGCAGCATGTTTCTGTTAGTTTGTAATAATCTAGAAGTCAATAATACGATAAATTATCATAAAGCTTTGTTCATGAATTGAATGTTTATTTATATATCATTTTGTTGCCTTGAGTATTATTGAATTTATGGATCATTTCGAGTTCATGACTGAAATTGTGAAACTCCATAATATAGATGATATATACTCTTAAAAAGTCACTCACCAAGGTAATTAGCAGGAACACTAATTACCGCTATAAGGTTAGTATGTGGATTAAAAGATGGTTAAGTTTTACAAACCACCTGACACGAGATGTCATTTTCATCACATAGATACATGTTCTAGGAACATGGTATTTGACAGACCCCGAATGAAACATTAAATAGAATTGTGTTCGTGTCATTTATGTTTTAATTCAGTGTCACGTTCTACAGTATGAGGTATTTATCGTTCCCACTGAGAAATATGTATGTGTGATTGTTATCCACCGCTGTCCGTAAAAAGCAGTCATAACGGTAGCTTTTCCATATGTATAGCTTAGCTGAGGAAGTGATAGTTTACCAAGAATACTATTTGTCCCTCGTATCTCTATACGAGCTATAGCATCACTGGGCCCCTTGATAGAGTAAGATTATCTACTAGCAGTATAATTACAAGAGTAATTATATTTGATAATCTGCTCAAGATCAAGAAAAGATTCAGTTAGCAAGGATGACACACATCTACCTTGAAACTAATCTGATAGCTATGAGACAGAAGAACAGACACAAGTAAATAGTTTACTGGATCGTGATATTGTACAGTACAGCATCATCTGTGTAATTGGATGGTCATGATGTGTTGCCAGACGCCACCCATGATTATAGAAGTTAAAACAGTTTTAACTCTATTTACCAACATAACACAGATCCTATTGGGTCACACCATATAGGAGCTACTCGGAGAATCTTACTGATTAATTATAAATTGATTATAATTAATATTAAGATGGTTATAATTAATTATACGTGTTATAATTAAATTATAAATGTTATGTAAAAATAACAAGCAAAAACATTGGTTAATTTATAAACGTGTGTGACACGTATAAAAGTTAACCGGTTAATTTATAAATGTGCAGGACACGTTGTATAAATTACCGAAACAACAAATCGCAAGAAAAATATATATATAATTTTTCAGAATAATTATACGAATATTATTTGTGTTCGGGCCGAGGGCATTCGGGTCTTTTCAGATTCGTCCTTATCCGCATGACATGTCATTGATTCTATCCAGATGACATGTCATCAATCCTATCCACAAGGGCAAAATGGTCATTTCACACCTATGCCACCTTGCATGTGTAGAAACATGGAGAAGAGTGTGGAAGGGTGTGGAAGGGGTATTTTGGTCATTTCACATATAAAAGGATGAGGTGTCAATGGCATACCTTGTAAATAGGCCGAACTTGGAGGGCATTTTGGTCTTTTGCAACCGACCCTAAACACTATAAATAGGGGAGGAGGGGTAGAGAGAAATTCACTAATTCATTCGTACCGGTTTCGTGTCAAAACGGATCGGTATTTTCTCTCTTTCTCGGTTTCTCTCTCAAATAGTGTTTCGGTTGAGAAAAGAAAGTTATACGTACTTGACGTATAATCTTGCGGGTTGTTGTGGAGTATATTTACGGGATCGATGAATAGTGTTTTACCGAATTTAGCGGTATGTTAGTTTTGCATATTGATGAAACTGAGCAACTGAAAATTCGTGTTTACGGGTTTTCGTCTTTTTCCCGTGAATAGTGTTTTTGCAGAATTCCGCGGTTTACGGTATTTCTGGCAGAAGAAATAAACCGCTCTCCGGTTAGTCCTGGTGGATAACCGATAGAGGCATCAGACGTCTGATGCTCCGTTCCGAGTCGATTCCTTCCCTGGTGAGGCTCTACTCGCTCGGTCTGCATTCCAACTGTGATTTGAAAACAAGGTATAAATATGTTATATTAATCTATTTAATTTGTAAGTAGATTAAAGTTTTAGAAATCAATCATGGAGTAGATCTGTAAAAGGATTAAATTGGGTTTTGATGCCAAAGGAATACTGAAGGTGGACCGCCTTGGAAAGTTTCCTGACATACCCCGTTTAATCCTGAGCTTAAGTTGGCCGTAGAAATTTTTGTTCTACGGTCATTCCGCACCTTAAGCTAAAACGGTTTCCGGTTAATACCGCGTGAACCCCAACAGTGGTATCAGAGCACAAGGCTCTCCCGCTGATTGATTTTCTAAAAGTTATAACTTATGCAAATTAGGTGCATATACCGCATATCAGTTTAATTCTTACATTTGCAGCTTAAGTCCAAAACCGATTAGAAATGAGATTTTCTTGGATCGGTTCTACCGACTAAGAAAGTTAAATTAGATTTAAGCTTTCTTTATGCTTTCTTATGAAATGTAAACTTTTACATTTCTTGGATCGGTTTTCCGACCGAGAAAGATAAAATAGGATTTTATGCTTTCTTTATGTTTTTGTTTTCAAAACTTTTGATTGCGTTAAAGTTCATCTAAGAATGTGATGAAGCAATAAAGTACCTGAGTAAGAGCTGTTAATCTCCACCCGTAAAAGACAAGGTTAATGACAAGAAAAGTCTCGGCTTTTCGTTTAACCCTCTTTTACGTGTCCTGATAGCTGGCCCAAAGGGGACTTTGTCACGTTACCAAATTGCTTTAACGCTTTTGAAATGGCAAAATTTAGTGTAAGTTTTTCGCCTTTTCGAAAACCTTCGGATAAATAAAGTTCACCGAAGAATGTGATGAAGCAATAAAGTACCTGAGGAAGAGCTGTCATTTCCACACAAGAAAGAGATGGTTCTGTCTAGGAAAGATTGAGTCTAAGCGGTCCTCGTGACCCCAATCTTTCCTGGGACCCCTTTCACGTGTCCTAATGGCTGGCCCAAAAGGAACTTTGTCACGTTACCAAATTGCTTTATGGACCGAAAAGAATATCTGATTTTAAAACATATAAATTGTTTATGTGCTTTAAATGGTATAAATAAGAACCGAGCATAGCTGCAAAATAAAGAATTGGTAACTTATAGATTATATACCCGACTTGGTCCCGTATATAAGTAAATTAGATTTACAGCTTAGAGTAAATTAGATTTACTGCTTTAAAATGAAAATGGGTAAAACTAGATTTACCGTCTTTCCAAGGAACCGTGAAAGAAAATTTTCTTTGAAGAAAAATACGAATGTGGGATCACATTTGGCATTGTTTTCTTTCTGACTTCCTTTCCACGACTGCTTGCTGAAGCATATGAAAGAGGTCTTTTAGGAAAATGTAAATGAGATCATATTCACTATTCTTTCTGTCTGACTTCCTTTCCACGACTGCTTACTGAAGCATATGAAAGAGGTCTTTGAGGAAGATAGGAATTGGATCACAATCGATATTTTTCTGACAAGCAACTTTCACGTGTCCGTAACACTGACCAAGGTCAACATTACGAACTGAAAGAAATATACGTGACTCGGTCACATATATAGGTAAATCAGATTTACTTCTATCATATAAAAACGTATAGATTAGATTTACCGTTTTTATAAGAAACCATATAAACTACCTCTACAAGATAGACGGTAGCTAAAGTTAGTTACAAGAACTGACTGCTTAACAAAGCTAAGCATATCAAAGAGGTACTGATAAGAACAGAAACTAATGGAGATCACATTTCATATTCAAGACTTCCTTTCCACGACTGCTTAATGAAGCATATGAAAGAGGTCGTTATAAAGATACGAATAGAATCACATTTAGTCATTCTTACATATGCTGAGAAAAGAAAGTAATGGGGATCACATTCGATATTTTAGACTTCCTTTCCACGACTGCTTAATGAAGCATATGAAAGAGGTCGCTATAAAGATACGAATAGAATCACATTAGTCCTTTTTTCTAACATAAGCTAAGAAAAGAAATGGAGATCACATTCGGTATTCAAGACTTCCTTTCCACAACTGCTTAATGAAGCATATGAAAGAAGTCGCTATAAATATACGAATAGAATCACATTAGTCGTTCTTTCTGACATACCCCTTTGGAGATTGCTGGCACTGTTAAGCATAAACACCAACCCATTAAATATTAAGTAGTATGCCCTTCCCACTCTATCCTCCTCAAACCATTGTTCATTGGTTGATGGGTAAACTACTCAGTAGACATCGCCTTTTACCTTTGGTGGTCGAGGGTTATGTTCGACATATCAAACCAAATAGAGTGAGGTTACTTACTGATGATTTCCAAAACAGTTTTGGGCTCGGGGCAAAGTCTTCGTTAAATACACGTGATGTTTTAACGAAACTAAGAATCACAAAGAGATGTGATTAGCAAGTTTGCTTACCTAAGATAACTGATAGTCATGATATGCATACACTGCCTTGGTTATTAGTGAAAATATGGATCTTGGTCCTACTGCAAACGGGAATAGAACAAATTTGCAGTGGGAGTTTTATTATTGGAATAAAACATTACATGAACAAAGCTAAAATCTTTACTTTAAACGTTGTAGAAATATGGCTAAAGAAACGTCTTTCTCTTTACGCTCTCTATTCGAAAGGTAGACATACGTGAGAAAAAAAAGAATATATCCTAAATACACCGGTCCCTGCTGAAATAGTAGAGAGCAGCTTTGTCAGTACTCACACGCTTCGTATGACAAGCGATGATGAGAAACTGTAAAAGCTTAACTGTCTGTGGAGCCACGAGTTGGCCACAGAAGTTATCCTGAACTCATTTCCTTCCAGCTATTCGGAGTTCATTGTGAACTCCCATAAGCAAGAGTTGGATAAAAGTTTGCAGGAGCCCCAAGGGATGCTGAGGATCACTAATAAAGACATCGAGAATAGCTCTCATGTCCTCATGATCCAAGAAGGTGGGAGGAAGATCAAGAAAGCAAAAGGGAAAAATGGCTATTAAGTACAAAGGCAAAGGGAAGTTGGTTCCAGGAACGAACTCTCCCAAGATAAATGTTTCTGCTAACTCTGACTGCTATTTTAGCAATAGCAAAGGTCACTGGAAGAGAAACTGCCCGGAGTATCTTGGAGATATGAAGTTTGAGAATGTCTCAAAAGTCTCAGTCTCAAGTATTTATGTTATTGAAATTAATGTTGCGACCTCTCTTAATGATTGGGTACTGGATACCGGATCATGTGCTCATATTTGCACGAATATGCATGCACTAAAAGAAAGTTACGCAATAAGGAAGTACAACTCCGAGTTGGAAACGGAGCACAAGTTGCAGCCGTTACAGTCGGTAGGATAGAATTGTACTTGCCTAGCGGGTTTATTCTGGAACTAAAAAATGTCTATTTTGTTCCTACCATTTCTAGAAATATCATATCAATCTCGTGTTTAGAGATGAATGGTTTCTCGTTTGTTATAAAGGACAATAGATGTTCTATTTATAAATATGAGACATATTATGGATCATCTTACTTGTTAAATGGTGTTTATATGCTAGAAATGGAAAACCTCGTGTTTAACATCAATAACAAAAGACTCAAAACGTTTCATGAAAGTATTGACTTACATGAGACATAAGTCTGAATCCTTTGACGAGTTCAAGGAATTTAAGACTAAAGTAGAAAATCAACTAAACAAAAGTATTAAGGCATTACGGTAGGACCGTGGAGGCGAATACTTGAGTTATGGTTTTCAAAACGTACTTAAAGGAATGTGAGATAGTCTCACAACTCACACCTCTAGGAACACCGCAATGTTACAGTGTTGCCAAGAAAATGAAACAAACCATGTTGGACATGATTCGTTCCATGATGAGTGACGCCACCCTTCCAAAATCATTTTGGGGACACGCACTAGATACTGCCGCACTAACGATAAATATGGTTCCATCCAAGTCAGTTGAAAAGACTCCATACGAGTTATGGTTTGGGAAATCCCAAATATGTCTTATCTTAAAAATGGGGTTGCGAAGTATTTGTCAAACGCTAGACGTCTGACAAACTTGATCCCAAATCTGACAAGTGCTTTTTCGTAGAATATCCTAAATGAAAGGATATTACTTCTATTACCAGTCCGAGAACAAATTAGTTGTTACTCGTCATGGTATACTTTTGGAGAACAAGTTTCTTGCAAAAGGAAGTAGTGGGAGTAATGTAATACTTGAAGAAATTCAAGATACATCACACAATATAATATCTGAAACAGATCAGATAATCCCACCACTTGATACTTCGGCTGATGAGCATCTGGAAGAACCAAATCCACAAGTAGCTGTGGAAGAGGTTCTAGTCCTGAGCTCAAGTGCTTCAGCGCAAGTTGAAGAAGAACTAAATCCGCACACTGTTGCGGATGAAGTTCGACAGCCAGAAGAACAAGTGCTACGTAGGTCAACAAGAACAGTCCATGCACCCAAGAGGTACTTGGGACTACACGAGATCTCAGTCTATGATACTGAAGATCCTTTGACCTATGCGGAAGCAATGGATAGACCCAACTCTGATAAATGGCTGGAGGCCATGAGATCCGAAATACAGTCCATGTATAACAACACGGTCTGGAACCTTGTTGTACCACTTGATGGGGTGAAACCCATAGCTAACAAGTGGGTTTTCAAAAGGAAAACAGACATGGATGACAATATGACTATTTACAAAGCACGGCTAGTAGCGAAAAGGTTTCAAACAAATTCTGGGAATTGATGAAACTTTTTCACCCGTGGCTATGTTTAAGTCAATTCGGATACTCCTAGCAATTGCCGCATTTCATGAAGATGAAATATGGCAAATGGATGTCAAAACCGCCTTCTTAAATGGAAATTTAAGAAGAGGATGTGTACATGACACAGCCTACGGGTTTTGAAGATTCAGAGAATGCTGGGAAGGTATGCAAGCTTCTTGAATCCATTTATGGATTGAAGCATGCATCACGGAGTTGGAATCTTCGATTTGGCGAAGAAGTCAAAAGGCTTGACTTCGTCAGATGCGAAGAAGAATCTTATATGTACAGAAAAACTAGTGGGAGTGCCATCGCCTTTCTTAATCTTATATGTAGATGACATACTCTTAATAGGAAACGATATTCCTCTATTGCAATTAGCCAAGTCTTCATTAAAGAAAAGTTTTCTCGATGAAGGATTTGGGCGAGGATGTCTATATACTAGGCATAAAGATCTACCGAGGTAGATCAAAGAGACTTATAGGATTAAGTCAAAGCACATACATTGACAAAGTGCTGAATCGGTTCAGCATGCAGGATTCTAAGAGAGGATTCCTGCCAATGTATCATGGTACACAGCTTAGCAAGACTCAGTTTCCTTCGACAACTGACGAGTAAAGCAATATGAGTAGAGTACCATACGCTTCGGCTATTGGCTCTATCATGTACGCCATGTTGTGCACTCGCCCTGATGTCTCGTACGCTTTGAGTGTGACGAGTAGATATCAGGCTAATCCAGGCACAAAGCACTGGAATGCTGTAAAGAATATCCTTAAGTTCTTGAGGAGTACTAAGGATATGTTTCTCGTCTACAACGTTATCACCTAATACGAGAGATCGTAAACATCATAGGATGCTTATAATTAATTATAAAAGATATAATTAATATAAAGGTGATGTAAAGATAAGTAGAGTTGACACAGTCAGCAACACAGCTGATCCACTCACAAAATCTCTTCCTCAAGCCAAGCACGAGATGCTTAATGCTTCTATGGGTCTGGAACACATAGAAGATTGGTTGTGTGATTTTCTCAGGATCTACGAGATCTTAGAGAATAAATAATTTTGTATATAAGTAGGGCCTACGATGATTGACTCCTAGCTTAAGTGGGAGATTGTTAGTTTGTAATAATCTAGAAGTCAATAATACGATAAATTATCATAAAGCTTTGTTCATGAATTGAATGTTTATTTATATATCATTTTGTTGCCTTGAGTATTATTGAATTTATGGATCATTTCGAGTTCATGACTGAAATTGTGAAACTCCATAATATAGATGATATATACTCTTAAAAAGTCACTCACCAAGGTAATTAGCAGGAACACTAATTACCGCTATAAGGTTAGTATGTGGATTAAAAGATGGTTAAGTTTTACAAACCACCTGACACGAGATGTCATTTTAATCACATAGATACATGTTCTAGGAACATGGTATTTGACAGACCCCGAATGAAACATTAAATAGAATTGTGTTCGTGTCATTTATGTTTTCATTCAGTGTCAAGTTCTACAGTATGAGGTATTTATCGTTCCCACTGAGAAATATGTATGTGTGAGTGTTATCTAACGCTGTCCATTAAAAGCAGTCATAACGGTAGCATTTCCATATGTATAGCTTAGCTGAGGAAGTGATAGTCTGCCAAGAATACAATTTGTCCCTCGTATCTCTATACGAGCTATAGCATCACTGGGCCCCTTGGTAGAGTTAGATTATCTGCATGCGGTATAATTACAAAAGTAATTATATTTGATAATCTACTCAAGATCAAGAAAAGATACAGTTAGCAAGGATGACACACATCTACCTTGAAACTGATCTGATAGCTATGAGATAGAAGAACAGACACAAGTAAATTGTTTACTGGATCGTGATATTGTACAGTACATCATCTTCTGTGTAATTGGATGGTCATAGTGTATACTGCCAGATGCCTCCTATGATTATAGAAGTTAAAACAGTTTTAATTCTATTTACCAACATAACACAGATCCTATTGGGTCCCACCATATAGGAGCTACTCGGAGAATCTTATTGTGATTGATTATAAATTGGTTATGATCAATATTAAGATGGTTATAATTAATTATACGTGTTATAATTAAATTATATTTGTCATGTTAAAAATGACAAAGCAAAAACTAATGGTTATAATTAGTTATACTTGGTATAAATAATTATAATTAATTGTACGTCATTTAGAATGACAAACAGAAACACAGGTTTGTTTATAAACGTGTTTGACATGTTGTATAAAAATTACTAAACGAAAACAGTAAACGAATATAATTGTACATGACAATTATACATATTTGATTTGGATATTTACTATTCATAGTGGGTTTGGGTTAATGGGTTTAGAATCCATTAAACTAATCTAACCAATATGAAGTTGCAAAATCAAATTTGAATGCCACATCCAAAATGGCAAAAATGTAATTTTGTCAAGTACGGGGGGGTATTTCGGTCTTTTGGCGAACCTCCTAATTTGCCTATAAATAGAGGGGCATAGGTGAAAGAGAAAAACCACTAATTCACGTGTTAATCTGATTACTTTGTTAATTGGATTTCTCTCTTTCTCTATTTACGGTTTTTCGATTGGTGAATAGTGTTTTACCAAATTTTCACGGTATTTCAGATTTGGTTTAATTAGCAAATCTGATTGAAACGAATTTTTCGGTGAATAGTGTTTTTGCATAATACCGCGATTTATAGTATTTCTGGCAAAAGAAATAAACCGCTCTCTGGTTAGTCCTGGTGGATAACTAATAGAGGTATCACACGTGTGATACTCCGAGTCGATTCCTTCCCTGGTGAAGCTCTACTCGCTCGGTCTGCATTCCAACTGTGATTTGGAAAGAATGTATAAACATGTTATATTAATCTATTTAATTGATAAATAGATTTAATATTTTAGAAAATCAATTATGGAGTAGATCTGTAAATAGGATTAAACGGATCTTCTTGATTCGTTTAATCCGTAGCTTAAGGTAGATGTAAAAGTTTTGTTTTACTCTTTCCGCACCTTAAGCATATAAATGGGTTTGAACAGTCAAAACCCCAACATAATTAATCAATGGGTTGGAACAGTCAAAACCCAACAATACGGCCCGTACAGATTCCCGTACGGCCCGTAGGGGACCCTGAGTTAATGCTGCAGCTACTGTTTTCTGTGTTGATGCTAATGTTTTGGGTTTCTATCGACCAGATCTAGGTACCTAACCTCAACTTTCGCATTTTGGCCTAGTACCCGATTATCGAACTCAAATACTTCCCTCTTAGATGCGTTAAACCTCAACTTTCGCATTTTGGCCTAATTTATCCAAGTTACTTGTTGATTCACTAAAAGTATCCAAGGACTTTCGCCTCAAGGAAAGTTTCACCTTTCGGGTACTCCTTGGTTTCACCCTACTTCATATACTTTATTCGGTTGGATTAAATGTCATAGACTTGGCTCCTAACACTTAGATGTGCGCATTCATCTAACAGGATGACTAATCAATTCAAGCAAGCACAAATAAAGCAATCAAAATACTACTCAACAAGGTAAAAACAAAGCATTCAACACAAAATCCAAGTAGCATGCAAACAAAACCAAACTAGAAACTACATCTTAACCCTAGAAACAAAGTAAATTAGCTACTCATGTTCACAAGATAACACAAATAACAGGAAATAAAAGAGTTCTTGACAAAACAGTGGAAAATCCCAAGATCCGTTGCAAACTCGCGTTTTTCACTTCTCTTCCTCTTCTCCTCCTCTTGTCTTTTGCTCCAAGAAAGCTTGTCCAAGTTCCAGTGGTGAATCTCCCTTTTTCTGGTGTGGAATATCTCATTTAATGCCCTAGATAACGTCCCAAGAGGCTTCCTTTTCGGCCTCCTTAAATTATGCTCATTTCAGATTCCAGCTAGATTTTCCGAATTAGCGTCCTACGGCCCGTACGGGCCGTATGCCTGTGCTTTGTCTTGGAGAATTTGTGCCTCTGTTGTGGAACCTTCTGTGTGGTTGGGCAGATCTTATACGGCCCGTAGGGAATATCATACGGGCCGTATGAAAAATTGTCAGATCCAGTTTTTCGCCATTTTTCCTGCAAAATACCAAACAAAGCATAGCAGTACCACATTTCATCGAAATATAAGTAAAAATTCCACACTTATAGGCTTTAAAGCACAGGTTTTAGTATAAATCAGGGCTGTAATTTAGACATAATATGGAGATATCACCTAATTTGGTCAAAACCTCAAATTAGCCATTAAACGTTCTAGCAATTCAAGATCAAGAGGCAACTCTATTGATTACAAGTCTAATCGATTGGATTAAACAAATCAATTCATGATTATGCCCAATTTCAGTTTTGGCACGAAACCCTAGAAATCAAAATCCGAAATCGAGATGAAATCGGGAAAGAATTGGCAAACAAACGATCAAAGAAGCTCAAGGAGCTAGTCTATAAGCAATTCAAATACAAATCTCGGGTTTAAAACGAAAACCCGAGAAATCGAGAAATCCGAGATTTTTAGAGAGAAACGGGAAGAGAAAAGAATACCGAATAGGAGAGCTATGAGAGATCCACGGCCGCTTACTCGGTTCCAACTTCGATTTCTCGTAACAATTGGGGGCTTGAGAGGGAACGGGAAACTCTCTCACTCTTTTTCTTCTCTTTTGGCCAAAATCACAAAATAATGGGGAAAGGGGCGGAGGGGAAAAGAGAGAAAAGAAGAAATTTTGGGCTTTTATAAAAAGATACCTTGAGTGCGGACGCACTCGATTCAGTGCGGGTCGGCCACCCGCACTCAGCCCTTGGCAGCATTTCAGCGGCTTGGAAAAACACAGAAACCATACTCCAGTGTGGACGCTCTCAGTACTTAGTAGAATTTCTGTCACACCCCAAACCAGGAATTCTAGATTAAGGTGTGATCAACCTCGCCTCGTGCTTAATTAATCATTAAGCACGCAAGACTAATCATAAATAATAAATCAAACAGCAGCGGAAGCAAAATAATATCAATATCAAGCATCAATCACATAGCAAATAAATAAACATACACATACATAACTTATAATTCGACCCATCTCGGATCCAAATAACACCATCTATAGAAGGGGACACATGATCTATCGAGCCCGTATATATAACACAGGAAATACGGGACTCGTAAACCTAATCAAAAGCCTAACCCTAACTAGGTCAAGTGGTGTGGCCCTCGGGGACAGCTCCTGACATCTCCTGCTGCGGACCGCCAGAACCTGTACCTAAAACCCACGAAACAACTTGTGGGTGAGCGACGAATCGCCCAGTATATGACCCAAAATTATCCCCTCAGGGATCCTCTACGGTCAAAGCACTTTTATTTATATAAATTTCGTACAGTTATATATACAATTAAATATGCACAAGTGTAAACCTATCTCAATATCTAATAGTCATAAAACACTTTTAATTAATGCCATGATGCGATTGTTCTAATATGCCAACATGCAAAATAAACCCAAGGTCAAAAATACAATATCAGATAGTAATCAATTCGGAGTCCAGTACCAAAGCACTCTGTGAACAAATATAATAATAGTAATATTACGGATTTAAGTAAATCACCCCGTGCTGTGCCAATAGGATAAAAAGAATCTGAATGATATAATCCAAGGACTGTGATCAGGGAACAATGATACACGTTGCCTAATGACATCGCGCATTGCCCACAAGATTAGCATTACACTAGCACACTAGCCGATAGTTATACCTTTACCAAAAAGAATCTGAATAATATAATCCAAGGACTGTGATCAGGGAACAATGATACACGTTGCCTAATGACATCGCGCATTGCCCACAAGATTAGCATTACACCAGCACACTAGCCGATGGTTACACCTTTATTAAAAAGAATCTGAATAATATAATCCAAGGACTGTGATCAGGGAACAATGATACACGTTGCCTAATGACATCGTGCATTGCCCACAAGATTAGCATTACACTAGCACACTAGCCGATGGTTATATCTAAATCTGGTGTGTCATCTCGCCTAAACGATTCATCAACCAAACATATAAAATAGGAGAAATCATACAATGCAAGTCATAAAATAAGTCAATCAAAAGTAGTGCCAGCCTCGAACTGGTGCACTAAAGTGCCACGGCCTCGAACCGTGCAACACAACGCCACGGCCTCGAACCGTGTAGCGTAATATCAAAAAGTAGTGCCAGCCTCGAACTGGTGCACTAAAGTGCCACGGCCTCGATCCGTGCAACACAACGCCACGGCCGCGAACCGTGTAGCGTAATATCAAAAAGTAGTGCCAGCCTCGAACTGGTGCACTAAAGTGCCACAGCCTCGAACCGTGCAACACAACGCCACGGCCTCAAACCGTGTAGCGTAATATCAAGGCTACCAGTCCAACTGCGCAGCCCTGAAACAATGCCATTGGGGCCTCGAACCACCGATGGGATAACCTGTCCTAGGCATGTAGCTCCTAATGCAGGTGGGGAATCGTTCGTACATCCGGACTCAAACCGGTGCACGTAAAAATGTAAAATGAAACAAAAAATATATAGATCCAACTAGTACATATAATATAAATCCTAAGACCATCCGAGAATCAAGTGACGCTCGGCTCAGTGGCTGTCGGGCCGTCCCATACCAAGTGACACAAGACGGAACGAAGTCACTCGGCCCTGCTCAGCTCTCACCAATGCATGCATATGCACGTACAATAATAATAATATATTGTCTTCTACGAGAAGAAGACAACTAGTATCCTAATATTCTAATAATATAAATATAATATTATTTAATTACTCTACTCCTACAATACAGTAAATTCAGGTTTTTCAGGGTTTATGCAATTCTACCTATAGTGCAGATAGGATAAACATGCTCTAAAGTTTTAATGCAACTACTTAAAATAAAGTGCGGATGTCAGGTCAGATGGAACGACTGGTAAGAGTACGCCCACGAAAAGAATAATTCAGATATCCCACACCTGTAGGGCTGGAGTCTCTGTGGCTAACCCTTAGCGAAATCAGCGGGCTCCGCGTATGCTCCGAAACTGTAGGTCAGTCGGATCAGTTCAATGATCAGACTCGTACGAAATCTGCTGATCTGAAATTACGTAATTTAAACTAATTAAAATCTACGCTAATTAAAACCTACGCTAAATTCTCGATTATTTCAATTTTATAAATATTACCGATTCAGTCAGTCTGACTGATCCAGTTAGTCAAATATTAATTATTACTTTCATGCCATCGAGCTTAGCGTTAATCTTAATTTATAAGTTCGTCAGATACTGATCATTCACTTTGATTTTAAGTTATCCTAATTTTAATTCTAAATAATTTATTGTTCTAATTATTTAATTTGCAGATAATTTGCTTGTAAAAATTCAAATGTCGAATTATTCGCAAAATAATTACTCGTGAATTACGGTGATTTTAAACGTGTCCTACTTAATTAATATATCCTAATTTACTATCTACTTTAATTCATTTTAATGAAAGGTAATTAATTTATACGTTCAAAATTTGGTTTAGAAAGCTAATTTATAACTTGAAATTCTTAATCCTAATATTTTAACAAAACATGTTATTTGTACATCTATTTCTAAGTTTATATTTAGTTTAATATAGTTTAGTTGTTTTATATATTAGATGGGTAATACGATTATAATAAAAAAAATAATTAAAACGAAACCTTTTAACTTAAATTACGTGTTTTAATTATTTCTAAGTCGCGCAATTCGTTATTTTATTACTATTCTAATTTTATCGTCTATTTGTCGTTTCAAATCTAAGTACAAAAATAATATTTTTCATTTAAGTTTCGAAAATGTTTAAAATGTTTTAATTTAAAAACTTATTATGAAACTTTTATTTTATTTAAATGTGTGGGGTGTTTTATTTAGGTTTGTTTATTAAATCAACTAATTGATTATTGCTCTTAAAAATCATACATTTTAAAGTTCAAGTTACGTGTGTTATTTTATTCTACTTAAGCGACGAAATTTGATATTTAATTGTTAACCTAATTGTACTGCTAATTCGTCGGTTTTAAAAAAAAAATACATATAACATAAATACTTGTGTTGTTAATAAAATTTCCTTATCAATTAGCAACGTATAAAATTATGTTGTCGAAATTAAAACTTTGTAACGCAAATTTTAATTTAACTACGGGTTAGGTGTTTTTATCCGACAATTTCGTATTTTGGAAAAATTCCAAATTCCATAATTTTAATCCAAGCCAAAACCCAAAAGCTATTTCCAATTATTTATTTTACAAGGACCAAAGTGCAAATACATGCATATTTCCAAAATAGACCCTACTAAATTTTAATTATCACAAGGGCCTATATTTTACACCTTCAACCCTAAACTTTCAAAAGTTCACAAAATGGTCCCTGTCAGTTCAAGGGCTGGTACACAAACAAAAATCAGCATAGTACCAATAGTATACTGGGCTGGTACCACTGGTACCAGCACTTCGCAATTCACACAACAGCAACACAGCCAAGCACAAGCAAGACCAACAAAACAGAAAACAAGGCGCAGGTCAAGGCAAACAGAACCAGCACAGAGCAAGCAAGGTACAGCCAAGGCAACAAGTCAGAGGCAAACAGAACCAGAACAAAGCAAAGAACACAGCCAAGGCAACAGGTCAGAGAGCAAGGCAGCACAACCAACAGAATAAGGGAGCAACAAGGCACGAGCCTCAAGTCAGCACCTTTTGCCGGGAAAATCAACAACCCGATCGAAGGTGAATTTAAACCAGACAAACCGACAAGGCAAAAATTCTGATCAAATAAACGAGGGACTCAAAAATTTATCCAGTTAGAGCTAGCATGAGATGGAGAGGAAAGGAAGACGGTCTGTTCCAAGGACACCACCTCCTAGCCTCACGGCCATCGGAATCAAGCACCGAGTCAGTCCAGCAAGCACCAGAACAGCACCAAGCAAGCACCAGAGGCAGATTCACCACAACAAGCACAGTCACAACCTCGCTAGGGTTTCGAAATTCACAACACTCAAGGACTAGAAAAATGGCGAGAGAGAGAGAGAGATCAAAGCCTCAACACATGAGTACAAAGGAGAGCACAAAAACCACAACGAGAGAGAGAAAGAGAGACTTATACCCAAAGAGACAGCAAAGTCAAGGGAGGGGCGTGGGTTTACTGATAGCCGACGGGATGGGTGTGTACGGCGCCACAGAGAGAGAGAGAGCGGGGGTAATCAGTTCCAAATCCTTCTCCTGTAAGGAAACGAGAGAGAGAGAGGGAGGTCACGGGTGGGGTCGCGAGGCAGAGATAGAAGAGAGGGAGAGGTTTAGGATTTCACGGGAAAGGAAATGAAGGAGGCGAAAGAGACAGAGAGGGGTCTGGAATAGGAGGGGGTGGGGTTCGCCAACAGAGAGAGAAAGGAAAGTGGGGAGGGATTTAATTACATCCCTTGCTTTAAGATTCGTGCTGAATGTATCTAAACGATTTGAGATTTTCCAAAAGTCACGCTGAATATGAGATATCTCAGAGGTAGGGCTGTAAACGAGCTGGCTCGGGCCGAGCTGGGCCTTAGCTCGGCTCGTTTATTTTGGCCCGAGCCTGGATCGAGCGAGTTGGACCTAGGTCACCCGAGCCAAAACCCCTGGCTCAGCTTGTGACAAGCCAGCCCGAGCTAGCTCGCGAACTGACGAGCTGGCTCGCTGGGCTTTATTGGGCTGCTATTATACAAATTCAAAAATAAAAAAATAAAAAATCTCATTAAAAAAATTTAAGAAATTGTCCAGCATACACATCTTCAAGCAACTAAAGCCATATCCTTTCTTCCCAAACCGAAAATACATCAATTTTGTATAATTGCGCCTTTAAAAATGAGACTGGATTTAAAATTATACGGGACTAAACCCTAAATTCACTGTAGCTTAACGAGCCAAGCTGGCCCGGTCTGAGCTGACTCCTGGCTTAGCTCGTTTATTTTGGCCCGAGCCTGAGCCGAGCTGGCTCGTTAACAGCTCGGTCCACTACCGAGCGAGCTGTTAGCGAGCGAGCTAGAGGCGAGCCACGAGCGACCCACAAGCCGCGAGCTTTTTTGACAGCCCTACTCAGAGGATGTGAATTCATTTGAGGGTGGACCCGAAATTCCCTTTCAATAGGGTTAAATTCATCTCATGAATTCAAATCATAGCTTTGAGAGCCGGGTTAGATGTAATTGAACGGTTCAATATTTCTTCAAGAATTATAACCATGATTCCTAACGGCATCAATTATGTTTAATCAAACCATATTGCGAACCTATGTTTAGAAATTAATAATAGAATTTAATGCGAAATATTTTGAATGTTCATTACAAATTTTATAATTTTAATTGTAACCACAATAATAATTTACCTCTTGAAATATGGATTTAACAATTTGTTTTCAATCGGACGTTTCGATTCGAACTCTCGTAAAATTTCAAATAATTCAATATCTGTGCAAGTTTCATATTTTATTTATTAACGAATTTGTAATTTTATATATTTTTATTAGTATGATAATTTCATTTGTTATTTATATTTCGAAATTTTAGATTCATTTTAAATTAGTCAGATAAATCCGAATGACCGTTAATTAAATTAAAAATTTTATTTTAAGCGTAATGATCAATTTAACACACTAATCATATTTTAAAATTTCGGAATATAACAATTTCAGTCTGAGCGTAATGCGGACGCACTCAATTTCAGTGCGGGTCGGTCACCCGCACTCAAGACTTGGTAGAATTTCAGGAACTCAATCAACACAGAAATTTCATGAGTGCGGACGCACTGATATCCAGTGCGGGTCAACCCATCCGCACTCATTACTTAGTCAGACTTTGGAAAATTCAACCAGTACAAAATTCCTCAGTGCGGATGCACTCAACCTCAGTGCGGACACACTGGCATAATTCAGAACATGATTAACAAGGAAACTGGAGGTCTTAGTAATCCCACCCTCTTTCGTCTATCTGCTTTGACTTGTTGGCAGACCTAGCACTTCTCGACATAATTTTGCACGTTTCTTTTCATCTTTGGCCACCAGAAGTGTCGCTTTAGATCTTGGTACATCTTGACTTCTCCAGGGTGAATGGTGTACCCTGAGTCATGTGCCTCGGATAGAATCAATTTCTTTAGCTCTGAGTCATTAGGAACGCAAATGCGATCATGAAACCGCAGAATACCGTCTTCGCGGAGTTGGAATGGCGAGTCTGCATTTGACTCAAAATGTTGTCGAAACTGTTGGCATTTTGAGTCCTCCTGTTGTGCTGTTCGGATCTGCTCGTGTAATTCTGGTCGAACCTCAACCGCAGCCAAGATAATCGAGGCAACTGTAGATGTACCTGCACTATTGCTATCTCCAATTAATCGGGATGAGGTTTTCAATGCAAACTCACGGGATGCGCCTACGTGCAGACTCATTCTTCGCATTTCCTCGAGAAGATGTGTCTCGCTGGTGATAATTGATGCCAGATTTATCTGACTCTTCCTACTTAGCGCATTTGCTACCACATTCGCCTTTCCTACGTGATACTGAATATCCAGATCATAGTCCTTCATCAGCTCCAACCATCGCCTCTGCCTCAAGTTCAACTCCCTTTGAGTGAAAATATACTTCAAGCTTTGGTGATCCG
This sequence comes from Carex rostrata, assembly GCF_964058835.1. Lineage (NCBI taxonomy): Eukaryota > Viridiplantae > Streptophyta > Magnoliopsida > Poales > Cyperaceae > Carex > Carex rostrata. The sequence continues at coordinate 979,477 of NC_135924.1, forward strand.
TGAAGATACGGCACCTTACTCCATACAGGTAATGTCACCAAATCTTTAAGGTGAAGATCACTGCAGCTAGCTCCAGATCATGGGTCGGGTAATTCTGTTCGTGTGATCGTAACTGCCGAGAGGCATATGCTATAACATGGTCCTTCTGCATCAGCACACATCCCAAACCTGATCGGGACGCATCAGTGTAGATGGTATACTCCTCGTCTGTAATTGGCATGGCAAGAATCGGTGCAGATACCAACCGATTCTTCAACTCCTGAAAGCTCTGATGTTGAGTGGCACCCCACTCGAACTTCACACCTTTGTGTAACAGCTTCATAAGGGGAGCAGCTAACTGCGAGAATCCAAGTACAAATCTTCTATAATAACCTGCTAGCCCCAGAAAACTGCGAATCTCGGTAACTGTCTCTGGTATTTTCCAATCAGTCACCACCCGAATCTTTTCTGAATCTACTGCCAACCCTTCTCCTGATATCACGTGACCGAGAAATGCCACTTTCTCAAGCCAGAACTCACACTTCAAAAATTTTGCGAATAGCTGATGATCTCTCAACCTCTGCAACACTATCCGTAGATGTACCTCATGCTCCTCTCGTGACCTTGAATATACCAGGATGTCATCAATAAACACCACCACTGTTGAATCTAGCAGATCATGAAACACTCGATGCATCAGATCCATAAATGCAGCTGGAGCATTCGTTAGTCCAAACGGAATCACCAGATATTCGTAATGCCCGTAGCGTGTTCGGAAGGCTGTCTTCTCTACATCACTTGGGCGTATCCTCAGCTGGTGGTACCCCGTCCTCAAGTCTATCTTGGAATAAATCGAAGATCCTTGCAACTGATCAAACAAGTCATCAATTCGGGGTAACGGGTATCTATTCTTGACAGTCACCTTGTTCAGTTCGTGGTAGTCGATACATAACTGCAAGGTAGCATCTCCTCTAATTGCGCCTTGAGTTTTTCAACTCCGCAGGAGCCATTCGATATGGACTCTTTGAAATTGGAGTTGTGCCCGGCATCAACTCTATACCAAATTCCACTTCTCGTTCGGGAGGTAGTCCGACTATCTCTTTCGGGAACACATCCATGAATTCTGACACCACCAGAATCATATTTATCTCTCTAACTTCCGTAGTGGTGTACACTACTGTCGCTAGATACGCATTGCACCCTGAATCGATCAAATGCCTAACTTCCACAGCTGAAATGCATGGTATTAACCCTCCAACTTTTCTACAGTTCAGCATGCACGACATACTACCTTTTGCGGTCACAAAACAAATCCTGCGGTGCGGACAATCGATTGTCGCGGCATGTCTTGTTAACCAATCCATCCCTAATAGCACGTCGTACCCAGAAATCTCCATAACCAACAGATCGATTTCGAGATCCCTCCCGTCAACTCTGACTTTTCAGTTTCGGCATATGGTTATTTTTCGGTCAGTCGAACTGAAAGGGGTTTGGACACTCAGGACTTGGTTATTGGTTTCGGTTGGCCAGTTATACTTTTCTACCCAAGCCTTCGATACAATGGAATGGCTACACCCGGTATCTATCAAACAATACGCACTCTGATCCGAGATAGGAAGTATACATGTCATCATATCAGCTCGAGAATTGGGTGGTTTCGAGCCTTCACCTTCCTCTAGAGTCCTCGTTGTGTCATATGCAACCTCTGCTATACCGAGTGCGTGGGCAGCCACTCGACCTCCAATCCTGCCTCCGCTGGTTTGAGGAGCACCTCGACCACGGAATGGTGGTCTACCTTGTCCACGTCCCGCGGGTCCTCTACCACCGCTGTCTCTCAGAAACCTTAGTGCCGCATTCGGACACTCTCTCGCCCAATGCTCCATACTGCCGCAGGTGTAACATGCTTGATTGCGGCCTCTGCAATCTATCTCAGAGTGTGCCTCGTTGCATGAACGGCACCACACCGAAAAAAAACCCGACCGGAGTACCGGTGCTGCTATCTGCCTCGGAGGGGGTCTAGGTGCCACAAACTGTCTCGGGGGTGGTCTAGCGGTCGACAGTCCTCCCCTTGACCTGAACTGTCGGTTTTGATCCTCTCTCTGTTTCACACTCCTCTCCGTTATCTGCAACCTTCTTCTCTTACTGTGCAACTCTACTTGCTCAGCATGATCCATCATGGCCTGCAGCACAGTAGCCATTGGGGTATCCACAATCATAGAGATCCCCCCATCCAGTCCATCCAGGTACTGCCTATGGTATCTCACCACATCAGTCTGCACATCAGTCACATACCTGGACAGGGTGAGAAATTCGTTATTATACTCTGTCACCGCTCGCCCATCCTGCCTCAAATCCAAAAAATTTCTCCGCAGCGCCTCCTGTTGTAAGTTACTCAGATACCGTCGAGTGAACTGCAATTCGAACCACTCCCACGGAATCTTGGTCTCCTCCCCGACATAACTATGTCGGGCTCCATCCCACCAGAATCTCGCACCATCCTCCAACTACTGCTCTGCCAGCTCCACCATATCTTGTTCTGGTGCTCGACATAGAACTAGCTTCGCATTCATGCTCGCGAGCCACTCTTCAGTAGCGGCATAATCGCCAGTGCCATTAAACCGAGGTGGATTAAGGCACATAAAGGAGTCGTACAACCTCCTAAACTCTTCAGGACCACCTCTTTGAACCTCCGGTATCGCATCGCGCCTTTCTGCCTGGCGACCTCTCTCGTAAGCCGTAATCAGTCTATCATCTAAATCACGATCTCGGTCCTGCCCACCTCTAGGTCCAATATCAACTCTCTGGACCTCAGGCCCTGCAGATCTGGACTCACTCGCATGAACGATTGGCTCGTTCTATGGATCCTGAATAGGATCACGATTCCTGATTCGAGGTCGTCCCCTACCTCGATGTCCTTCCATAACTCTTAAAGAAGAAGAACATATTTATTAGATTTGCATATACTTATCTCATAGAACGAACAAGTCGTTAGCCGTGACGACCCCAAGCAGAACATGCCCCACTCACGTATCCTATCAGTTTGGTTAGGGCTTAAAACCTTGAGCTCTGATACCACAAAAGAGAACTGTCAAACCCCGCGGCCACGGGTCGCAACAGTCCCCCGCCATAAGCATACAACGCCGTGTATGCTTACAAGGCGATAAACAATTCAAACAAAACAACAAATAATATAAAACAAGTTTTTAAATAAAATCAGAGTACACAGTCTGGTCAAAATATAATACAACAAAAGTATCTCATCCAGATACCAACCATGAGGCCTACCCTAAAACTATACAACAAAACATATCTAGGGTCATGTGATGGTAAACTACTAAGGCCTACTTCTCGCGTGCCTCTCCGGAATCAGTCGCACCCGTACCTGTAAAATAGCCCAAAGGGTGGGGGTGAGAATAAAATTCTCAGTGCGAATTTTCCACAGTTTAGACTATTGGACTTGCAATCAAACTCCATATTCAAAAATGAAACCCAAGTCATAACAATTCAAACAGGTATATTTTCATAAATAACAGAATGCCAATGCTCGACAACAATTAATCAAACTGAATCAAAGTTTACAGAATTTCCAAGATGAATTTCAAACACAACACATATTTGGCTTAACTCGACTCATTAGGGCTTGTAGCAACTACAGATGTTCTTTCGAGCTGGACCCTTTATCAAACCCTCGTCTGTAGGGTTACTGACACTTATAGACGCTCCACCGAGCTGGACCCTTTATCTGACACCCATCTATAATCGCTTGGCTTAACCGTTTATTAAGGTCTGGTTCAAATCATATAAAGAAAATCCTCTTTGGAATCATTCCAATGTTCGCAATATTCAATTAACCGTCCAAATGGATTAACACGTAGGAAAATGCCACCGAGCCACAGACGTTACACATATCACCCACGATTTCCAATTCACACATCATAACATAATCACCCTCCCTCGTCCCAACCGGTACTGGGAAACATTGAGGGCCGTTCACCTAATGCGCCAGAAGGATCCTGGGAATCAAAGCCAGCATACAACCCGACTTTGCAAATTCATTGGATCCAAGTGCTTAACTTCGTAAATCCATTCACATACATAGTTCGTGGTGACTTTCAATCAAAATCAGATCTTAATAGATCAACACAACCAACAACCATACCAGCATGCAAATCACTCAAGTCACAACAATTCGAGTTTAATTTGATTGGGCTATGCAAATGTTTTACACAATTCAATGATGCAATAAATCACATATTCAACATGACAAACGAATAAACAGTTTAATTCCTGAAAATAAAGTATCAAACAAGTCCAAGAATCCCACACCTGATTACGATGAGCGTATCGCTTAATTAAGGATCGGGCATCTCGAACTGCCCCACGAAGTCTTGCTCGATCGACCCTACACCTATATTACACGTATACTAGGTTTAACCGCGGTTCATGATCGAGGTATTCACTCGAGTTATATTAGGGTTTATACTTTCCTATTCCTCTTTCTTGCTTTAAAATCTCTAACTTCTCACAATTTTCATTTGGGTCTTCTAGACCATACACGATCTCAATTTGGTAACAATTCATTTACTAGTTCACAGTTTCAGTTCCCGTAACAATTCAATTTACCGAGTGGTTAACCCTAATTTGGTCAAAACCTCAAATTAGCTATTAAACGTTCTAGCAATTCAAGATCAAGAGGCAACCCTATCGATTACAAGTCTAATCAGTTGGATTAAACAAATCAATTCACGATTATGCCCAATTTCAGTTTTGGCACGAAACCCTAGAAATCAAAATCCGAAATCGAGATGAAATTGGGAAAGAATTGGCAAACAAACGATCAAAGAAACTCAAGGAGCTAGTCTATAAGCAATTCGAATACAAATCTCGAGTTTAAAATGAAAACCCGAGAAATCGAGAATCCAAGATTTTTAGAGAGAAACGGGAAGAGAAAAGAATACCGAATAGGAGAGCTATGAGAGATCCACGGCCGCTTACTCGGTTCCAACTTCAATTTCTCGTAACAGTCGGAGGCTTGAGAGGGAACAGGAAACTCTCTCACTCTTTTTCTTCTCTTTTGGCGAAAATCACAAAATAATGGGGAAAGGGGCGGAGGGGAAGAGAGAGAAAAGAAGAAATTTTGGGCTTTTATAAAAAGATACCCTGAGTACGGACGCACTCGATTCAGCCCTTGGCAGCATTTCAACGGCTTGGAAAAACACATAAACCATACTCCAGTGCGAACGCACTCAGTACTTAGTCAAATTTTCATGAAAACGGCACTGAACAAGGAAAAGTCTGAGCGTAATGTGGATGCACTCAATTTCAGTGCGGGTCGGTCACCCACACTCAAGACTTGGTAGAATTTCAAGAACTCAATCAGCACAGAAATTTTATGAGTGCGGACGCACTGATATCCAGTGCAGCTCAACCCATCCGCACTCATTACTTAGTCAGACTTTGGAAAATTCAGCCAGTACAAAATTCCTCAGTGCGGACGCACTCAACCTCAGTGCGGACGCACTGGCATAATTCAGAACATGATTAACAAGGAAACTGGAGCCAGTGCGGATCAACCATCCGCACTCACCACCAGTGCGGACGCACTGGACCTATAAAGGTCCAGAACTTCGTATTTTCGGCGCGGTTTCGATTCACACTTAATTTACTTATCTAGGGAAACATAAATTAAGGTTTAGATTTCTATTTCGTTAGCACGATTTTCAATTCTTGTCTTTAAAACATTCAGAATTTAATTGTTAAAGTTCCGTAACGTAACAATGATGGAGGTGATGACGATGAAGGAGGTGATGATGATGATGCCGGATCAGGCAATTCAGATTCAGAAAAAACAATGTCTGATCATGCAGAAGCTGGAGTGGATGTAGATAAGACAGTTAGTAGTTTTCTTTCTTCAATCAATAAAGAGTGTGATGAGGCTGAGTTGTTGGAGATTACAACATATGTTGTTGCTGATAGAGTGAAGTTTGCTGTAAAGAAAAGAGCAACTCAGAGTATTCACGAAGATGTTTTAAAGGACCTTGTTAAGATAGAACTAGTTAGCCCTGTTCAAAGCCCTGTTCGAAGTCCAATTGTTGAAGAGCCTAAAGCAGCATGTGATCTTGCTCAAGATGACAATACATTGACTAGTCCAAAATGTGCACAAGGAGAAATAGATTCAAAGGGTAGAGAGCAAGAATTAACGAAACCTGTTTACAGTCTTGCTGCAATGGACCCCCCATCGTTCAGCCTTGGATTGACGCAGACTCCCCCAGAAAAGAAAGAAATTGTTATAGCCTTCTGGATGAATGAGTTAGGAAGTACAATCAAAAAGAGTTCACCATGAAAGATTGCCCATTCTGAAATAACGAGGCAACCGTTTTCTGCAACATCCATCAGTTCTATGAGTTGCTACACTCAAAATATCAAATTGGAGCTGAGGTATGCACTAAATCTTATTTGTACAGTTATGATCTTTTTTTTTTTTTGAGTGTAATACATGGTGCATAGGTATGATGATAGTATAGTAAAGAGATAAATACTTGAAATGAATACTCCATCAATACAAAATCACTAACTGATAGATATTTATCACTTGTTATCTTTTACTGCAGATGTTAGAAATTGGATGCTTTTTAATGCAAGTTGACATACCGGTCGAGGAGGAATGGTTTTTTCTTCTTTCTTATGTATTAGTAAGTTTTGTATATTTTTTTTTTGTGGAATTGATGTCTGAAATTGTAAAATGACTTAAGTAATTTAAGGGTAAATACTCAATATCCATTAAGATAAATAATTATAAAGTGAAAGATATACACTATGATTGGACATGATAAGTACTACATTATTTTGGGTTAACTTCTAGGATGCAGAATGATAAATATTGGAATGTTTCATGATTAAGTTGATAATTTTTTTATAATTTATGATATTTTTTGTTGAATTTCAGATGATTTATTGGGTTATATATTATTGTAGGACCTTGCTCCGAGAACTGACTTTGACCGACTTTTGGGTATTGCACCACAATTGTTCACCGAAAATTTTTCAAAAGCGAGGTGGTTTTTTCTTCCACTCTATGCCGAGAAACACTAGATTCTTGTTGCTGCAGACTTAAAAAATCAAGAATTGAAGCTTTACCAGTCCTGTAACTCGACAGCTAATGAACATTATCTTCACCCTCGCTCACCTGAAGAAAATTGATTGGTTGAAATATTTTCTTGCTTGGAGGATGGGTGAGTTTTTTGTTATTGGATTTACATTTAATATTACGTTATAAAATCAAAATTTTGTTTATCCCTTCTTTATACGTTTTTTCGGGAATCGAAAAATAAAGCAATGTTGAGCCCGAATTTCAGGATAATATACCAAAGCAGAGTGCTTCAGATGATTGTGCAATTTTTCTCCTTCGATACATTGATTGTATTATAAGGAAAGTTCCATTTGACTTTGATCAGGTAAATATTTATTACTATTTATTTACCAATTTTTTTTTTAAAAAGAGATTGACCAATAATTGAATTATTTTTATTTTTATTTCTTGATATTGTAGGATATAATTAGGAAGGAGCGCTTGACCTTAGCATATAATATGCTTATCCACGATAAGAATGACTGCAAATTCAGAAGCTAGAGCGCTTGACCTTTAGAATGGTATTTGTTGTATGGTTTTTATGGTGTTGTTACTGTTGTTATTGTTACTGGTGTTATTGATACTCTTGTTATTGTTACTGGTGTTAATACCTGTTATTTGTGCGGTTCAATATGGTACTGCAACTTGGTATTGGTATTGATATTAAAACTCTTTGTTGTTAACACAGATATACTTTTTATTTTGGTGTTAAAATTGTTTGGTGTTTTTTAACATTGATAATGCAGTAACTTTTAGAATACTATATTATGTAAGGATAAATACTACATAGAGTTAAGTTAAATATTTCTAGATACAACTAAATATACTCATTTTTTCTAAACGAAAAAAGTAATATTAAAAGGAACATAAGTATTTATATTCAATTCAGCAAGTGTTTATCCTCAATTCAGCAACTATTTACTTTTAATCTGATTGAAAGTATATACTTTTAATCAGCAAGTGTTGATCTTCACCTCAATTCAGCAACTATTTACTTTTAATTAGTGTCCTATTTAGGTTTAACAAGCTTAAAGTGCTAGGATCAAAGAATTGATGGTATCAAATTGTATACATGAATAACCTTAGGATTAAGATTAGAAATGACCAAATCTATTTCTTAGTCCGAAACCACAAGAAACAAAGGTTGAATTGAGGTGAAGGACTTAATCGTGAAGCCTTATATTTGATTGGGACCCCTAGAATTGAACCAAATATTGGTATGAAGGACTTAATCGGGAAGTATTGATATTTAGGGATAAACTAGGCTAACCTGTGCTTATGGTCTAGATGGCAAGGGTGAAGGACTTAATCGTGAAATCCGAATTATCTAGGCACGTCATTAATTCACGAAAGTGACCCTTTTTGATATTTAAGGCTTAGAAACCCCATAATTGCAAACATGAATTTAGAAACTAACTAAGTGTTGATTTGACCAAGTGATTGTATGCCGAAAGTCCCTAGACTTCCATCTCATTAAATCACAAAACTCCTTTTATTTGTTTGGTTAAATTGCTTTGCTTACTTTTAGACTCTCAATCGGGTATTGAACCCACAAAACCAATTTTTAAACAAACCCCCCCCCCCTTTTACTTTTATTGTACTGTTTTAGAATTAATTAATTTAGTAAAAAGTAATATTTCTCGTTTTCTTTGGATCGATACCTAAACTACTACAAGGATAGGTTGTATGCTTGCAACTGACCTATTATTGTGTACTAAGGTTTTATAAATTTAAAAGTGAAAAAATATATTAAATTGACCCATTATCCAATACCTAAAATACACAATAATGAAACAAAAAAAAATTGGAAAAACTAATAGCAAGTAAAACAAAACATAGTTGACACTAAAAATCTAATTAAAGACCAGTTGATGGCTCGTCCTTCGGATGAACGGAACGCGGTGGCAGACGCTTGGCCCTACGAATGTAGGGCTTTGCTTCAGGATGGCCCCTTGGACTTCGTCTTGGCTTTTGTCGTGGTGGCCACGGCCAGCTTCTCCTGAGATACCTCTCAAACCCTGGTGGTATCCTGGGAAGAGGCACGAATGGTTGGGGTGCGGCATTGATCACCTCTGGTTCTTCCTTGATGGCAGCCATCTGTTAAGGAGTATTTATCTTTGTGAAGTGTTGTACTATGTCCTGTTATAGAGTTGGAAGCGTCGCTTTGTCTCCCTCCAGAGACACAGATATCAATTATAATTCGACGATGGTTAGAATCATTTTTCATCCAGATTAACTTTTTCCTTATTCGAGAAAACGTTTCGATCTCTGAGAAGTAACATCTCTCGTAATCTCGGAGTAGCACTAATCTTAGAGTACTTAAGGCAACTTTTGAACTTATTCGAGAAGCTTCGAGTTGGATCTGTATCGGCCCACAAATTTGGGCCATGAGTTATCTACAAAAAATTTTTATAGTACCGACCTATGAAGTTTGGCCCAAGAAGTTCCGGGACCATAGAGTTGTGCGGGGACAACGAAAAATGAAGGAATTGTTGTGCGGGGATAATGGATCGACAGACTTGGTACCAAAAAATTGAGTTCACTTCTTAGGGATTAATACTTCAATGTGCTAGAGTTAATAGTTTACAGATCAATGTTTTTTTTTTTTGATAAAAGTGGTTTAAAAACCACCAGTTTCATTAGAAACTAATTCGATCATACAAAATATGTCTTAGGACTGTTACAGGACAACCAACCAAATCAAACTGATTATCTAACCAACAAAATAATACTCTGATTGTTAGGCAATCAGAGCACTGCAGATACTTAGAGTATTACACAAAGCAAGAGATACATCATTCAACAAAGTTTAGATATTAGAACTAATCATGGAGGTAACTAATTGGCTATAGAAGAACTGGCATGAGATGAAGAAGCAGTTGGGTTAGAGGATTGCAAATAGGCTGCATCTGCTGCATCCAATTCTTCTCTGTCTCTAAGGTAATCCCGGAGGTCTGAATCCTCTAACCCAAGATAGGGTTCTTCCTCGGAATCCCAAGAGCTATTTTCCTCTGTGGAGGTAACGGTCTCTGAGAGGATTATAAGAGGACCTACCTGATACAATTGAGTGACATCCATTGGTAAAATCATGGTTAGTTTAAGAAAGGTCTCATCATTGTTAGATTTACACCAGAAAGAACATAATGCTATAATTTGGGAACCTATTGAAGCTAAAGTTGGTACAGTAGTGTTATTGAAGCAGATTTTATTTCTATTTAACCATATAATCCAAAGGGTTGTAGCTCGTATTAAATATATGAGTAAACTATCCTTTAGAGGGATACATGCATCTAATAGCCAGAGATCACTTATAGTGACTGTTATATTCCGAAATTTTTAAAATGTGATTTAATTGCTAAATCGAACTTTACACTAAATAAAATTTTCTAACTAAACTAATGATCGATCAGACTATCTGATTTATTTTAATCCAGTCTAAAATTTCAAAATAACGGAACTATGAATTTTTGTACCGTCAGATTTAAGAGTTAAAAATATGTATACATAAATAAGACACATTTATATATAAACAATAATAGATAATATATAATTATATAAGCATATATATGTACAAGATTAAAGATTTAGTTAAAATTTTAAATCTCATTCATTCGTGAATTTCAGAAGTTGATCTGATAAATAGATTATATATATATATAAATTAATGTCAAATTAATCGGGTTCTAAATTAGAACGATAAAAATTCTAAGAATTCGTGACAAATTTCCAATCAATTTCGTTGAAATCCATTTGGTTTATTCATTCTTGAAGCCATTAAAACATCCATTTAATTCCTGAATTCATTTCAACCCTTTGATCTTAATCTGCAGCACAAATCTTAAAGCTGGGGTTTTAAAAACCGCAACCTCTCCTCTCCTCTCCATTCTTCTCCTTTCCCCTCTCTTACTGACCCCCGACCCCTCCTTTCTCTCTTCCTTTCCGCCATGGTCTCCTCTCCCGTGAAAACCCTAGCTCCCCTCTCCTTTCACTCTCTGAACTGCGGCCCCCACTGTGACCATTCTCCTCTCTTGTTTGTGCTTCCTGGAGACGGTTTAAATGGCTCGATGGTACCTTTTTCCCTCCCGCTCGTTACTTGTGCGTGCCCGATTTTCGCCACTGTCTCGTCTCTTGTCAGATGCCGTACAGGAGAAGGTGAGACGAGAGATGGCCTTGCACCTGCTCCCTGACCCGTTTGACTCGTGCCTACCCTGTCAGAGGGCTTGGCCGTACTGATTATTGCGTGTGGTCTCTCGTTTTTCCGGATATATATATACCCCCTCCGCCTCTCCCCTTATTTCCTTTCTGGTTCGGTTTTCGCTCATGTGTTGAGGCTATTCACTCTATTCCCCTCCTTTTTCTGTGTTACTATGATCTCCCAAAACCCTAGGGTTTGGGGTTTTCGGTTCTGTGACTTGGCTGTTGCCGTGCTTGCTGGTGAGCTTGGTGATTGTTGTGACTGTTCTGACTGGCGCTTGCTTAGTGCCGTGCTGGTGTCGACCTGGTGCTGTTCTGGTATTCGCTTGGAGCTGGCCGTTCTTTTCCCAATCCACCTCGTGCTAGCTCAATCGGGTAAATTTCTATAGTGCTCGTTTATTTGATCGGATTTTTGCCTTATCGGATTGTTTCGTTAATTACACCTTTGCTCGGGTTGTTGATTTTCCCGGCAAAGGTGCTGCCTTTTGAGGCTGTTCTGACCTGTTGTGTGGCTGTGCTTTCCTTGCTCTGTTCTGGTGTTGTTGTGTGCCTTGTTGTGCATTGTTGCTGTGCTGACTTGTGTGCCTGGTTGTTTCTGTTCTGTGCTGACTTGTGTGCCTTGTTGTTTCTGTTCTGTGCTGACTTGTGTGCCTTGTTGTTTCTGTTCTATGCTGACTTGTGTGCCTTGTGCTTCTGTTCTGTCAGCTGTGCTGACCAGTGTTGTTACTGGTACGGCTTGTGCCTGATTTGTTTTGCTGGTTCTGTTGATGCTTGACCTGGGCTATGCTGTTGTGCTGGTTGTGCTTGATTGTGTGTATGTGCTGCTGGTGCCAGTGGTACCAGCTCAGTGAACTGCTGGTACTGTGCTGAATTGTTGTGTACCAGACCTTGACTTGACAGGGACCAAAATGTAAATAAATTAATTTGGGGGTTGTTTGTGCAAAATACAAACCCTTGGAAGTATTTAAAATCTAAGGGGCCATGGTGAAATTTTACATTAAATTTGGGCTTGGCCCTTTTACTTGTTGAGTTCGGCTGAAAATTTATTGGGCTTAGGCCCAATCCGAATTGGACTTAATTAATTAAGGGCTTGGATCCTTTTTCTAAATTATGGGCCTTTAATTAAATTAAGTGAGAATATGATTGTTAAGTCAAATGGGCCGAAAGGTATAAAGGAATTGACGGATTAAAAGACGGCTTTTAAAAATTTAGGTTTTAATAATGTAACCGAATAAAACCGGATGCTTATGTAAACTTAAATTTATTCGGGAAATGATTAGAAAAGTCCAGGGCACTGTTGCCTCGATAAAATAGCTCATAACATAACTTGAGCATATATTCGCCCGATATTGGACACTATATGATCCCGAAACAAACCAAATTAAAACACCTAACACATTAAACTAAAATAAAAGTTTTATAAAAAGTTTTTAAAGTTAAAATAATTCTTTTAAACATTTTTCGAAGTTGTACGAAAATTCGTTGTTAATTATTAAAGGACCAATTTATTTAGCAACGGAGAGTATTTATTGGACATAGATTCGAAACGACTAATTAAACGTAGAAATTAATTTAGTTATAAAAATAATGAATTGCGCGACTTAGGAATAAATTAATTAGAAAATGCGTACAATAATTAAAGGTTCCGTTTTTAAAATTTTATAAAAGAATTATACATCGAAAATATATAATTACTAAACTATATTAAAACGGATTATAAAAATTGTAATGATCATACAATCAATATATTTTTATTAAAATATTCGCATTAGAGATTTTTGATTATAAATTTACTTTCGAAACCGAATTTTGATCAATTAAAATTAATTGTAGTCCATTTAAAATAAATCAAAGTAGATAGGCAATTAGAATATATTAGTTAAGTAAAACCCGTTAACTTACCGTAACTCTTGAACAGTTATTTTATTACGAATAATTCGACATTTGAGTTTACACAAGCAAGATATCTTCAAATTAAATCATTAGAATATAAATTTAATTAGGATTAAATTAGATTAAATTAGACCAAAGTGAATGATCAATAGTCGACGAACTTATAAATTAAGATTTATGCGAAGCTCGATGACATGAAATTAATTAATTAATATACGCCTAATCGGATCAGTCAGACTGACTGAATCGGTAATTTTATAATACCGAAATAATCAAGAAGTTGACTTACACATTAAGTGGGACAAGGGTTAGAATAAAATTAGCATAGATTTTAATTAGTTTAAATTACGTGATCACAGATCAGTCAACTCCGTACGAGTCCGACCCGTGGACCGATCCGACTGACTCGCAGTTCGGAGCATACGCGGAGCACGCTGATTACTAGCGACAGAGACTCCAGCCCCCTCAGGTGTGGGATATCTGAATTATTTTCTTTCGTGGGCGTACTCTTACCAGTCGATCCATCTGACCTGACATCCGCACTTTATTTTAAGTAGTTGCATTAAAACTTTAGAGCATGTTTATCCTTTCTGCACTGTAGGTAGATTTGCATAAACCTTGAAAAACCTGAATTTACTGTGTTTTAGGAGTAGAATAATTAAATAATATTATAAATATATTATTAGAATATTAGGTTACTAGTTGTCTCCTTCTCGTGGAAGACAATATATTATTATTATAATACGTGCATACGCATGCATTGGTGAGAGCTGAGCAGAGCCGAGTGACTTCGTTCCGTCTTGGTGTCACTTGGCATGGGACGGCCCGACAGCCACTGAGCTGAGGGTCACTTGATCCTTGGATGGCTTTAGGATTATATTATATATATACACTTGATATATATACCCTTTTTCGATCATTTTACTGTTTGACGTGAGCAGTTCCGATCTCGAGTTCTGTGGCACGATACGATTCGGGATTTATTCCTTCCCTACATTAGGAGCTACTTTGCCTAGAACGGATTCTAAGGTCGAGCTACGGGAGCCTACGGGAGCTACGGGAGTCAACGGGGGTCAACGGGAGCCTACGGCTGTGCCGGGCTCACACCGGACTCATTGACCGGACTCATAGCCGGACTCATAGCCGGACTCAGCAGGAAGCTGGTCTCGAGCCTTGTGGAATCATGCGTGGTGTACCTATTGGACTGGCCGGACGGTAGAGTTCTCTTCTGCTCATGAGGAAAGAGATTAACTTTTTACGACCTGCATTGTATGATTTCTCCTATTGGATATGTTTGGGTGATGAATCGTTAGGTGAGATGACACATCGGATTTTGATATAACCATCGGCTAGTGTGCTGTTCTTGTGGAGCAATGCGCGATGTCACTAGGCAACGTGTATCATTGCACTCTGATCACAGTCCTTGGATTATATTGTTGGATCTTGTGATCCTATTTGCACGGCACGGGGTGATTTACTTTATCCATATTATTATTATTGTTATTGTATTTGGGCACACAGTGCAAGGAGTACTGGATTCCGACTTGATTTATATCCGATATTACACCTTGATTTTATTTTGGGTTTATTCTGCATGTTGGCATAATAGAATAATCACATCATGGCAACATTCAAAAGTATTATAAATTATATTAGATACTATTATAGGTTCACACATGTGCATATTTTAATTATATTCATTTTATAAATAAAAGTGCTTTGACCGTAGAGGATTCCCTGAGGGGATAATTCTGGGTCACATACTGGGCGATTTGTCGCTCACCCACAAGTTGTTTCGTGGGTTTTAGGTACAGATTCTGGCGGTCCGCAGCAGGAGATGTCAGGAGTTGTCCCCGAGGGCCACGCCATTTGACTTAGTTAGGGTTAGACTTTTGACTAGGTTTACGAGTCCCGCATTTCCTGTGATATATATACGGGCTCGGTAGATCATGTATCCCCTTTCATTAGACTGATGTTATTTTGGATCCGAGACGGATCAGACTGTATGATATTTATATTTGTATTTGATTATCTGATATGTGACTGATGCTGATATTTTATATTATTATGTTTCCGCTGTTGCTTGATTTTTACTTTGTTTATTTTAGCCTTGCGTGCTTAATGATTAATTAAGCACGAGGCAAGGTTGATCACACCTTAACCCAGAATTCCTGGTTTAGGGTGTGACAGTGACACAGTCAAATGTGAAATTGTTGTGTGTTGCTATCCAAGACCAGATAGCTGATATAAAGGGACAGGTAACAAACAGATGATCTATGGTTTCATTTTCATTGCAAAAATGGCACTTATGGTCCCCTGCCCAACCCTTTTTAGCTATATTATCTTTAGTCAGTATTTTACCCTCCCTAATTAACCAAATAAAGATTTTAATCTTTAGGGGTATTTTTGTTTTCCAAAGTGTTCTATAGTCTTTATCCTTAATCCCACCATAGTCTAACCAAGTATATAATGAAGGAACAGTAAATTGGCCTGTTGTGGACCATCTCCAGTAGATTGAGTCAGGGCTTATGGTATCAGTACAAGGTGAGGATAGATAAAAGGAAGATGAAAGTTGTGTCCATTCTGTGAGAAGGACTCCAATGAGTTGTCTAGAGAATTGAATTGAGATAGAGTTATTGAGAAAGGCATTTGAGACAAAAATGAGGGGGTCTAGAGCTATTTTAAAGAGGTTAGGATAAGTGCAGTATAATGCACATTGTCCTTGCCATCTATCTAACCAGAATAGAGTGCTATGGCCATTACCAACCTGTCTATTTATCCCTAATTCTACTATACTTCTTATGGATATAATACCTGACCAAAAAGAGGAAATTTGTTTTCTATGGCCATTACCAACATGTGCTATGGCCATCACCAAGTTCGTAATTTGTTTTCTATTTTGGTAATAAGGGGTTGCCAGTCAGATTTGGATAATTTTTTCCCATGCAATGGGACTCCTAAATATGTGATGGGTAAAGAAGAAAGTTGGCAACCTAATTGATTGGCTAAACTAACTGATAGGTCAGTGGATATGTTGAGAGGGATTAGTGCACTCTTGTGGAAATTAATTGAAAGGCCTAACAGAGATTCAAAACCAATTAATAGAAATTTCAGGTTTTCAACTGATAAGCATAAATTATATACACATTTGATCTATATTTTGGCAAATTCTAACACCAAATATCTTGTATTTCAAATAAGAATTGATTAAAATATACCTAGAATTAAGTTACTGCGGTTGTTTGACTATTAAATGCAGGAAAAGGTGAAAAACTGAAGAAAATGACATCCAGTGCGGACGCACTCAGCACTTAGCCGCATTTCCAAGATCACAGCAAACCCAGGAATTTTTCCCGAGCGTAATGCGTCCGCACTCAGAAGCCAGTGCGGGTCAGCCACCCGCACTCAATACTTAGCCAATTTTCTTGAGCTCCAGAACAACACAGTAATTTCACCAGTGCGGATGATGCACCTGCACCCATATCCGATGCGGACGCACTGAGGAGATCTCGCAGGAATTTTCCTAAGTTAAATAAGGAAACTCAGAATCCAGTGCGGATCAGCCACCCGCACTGAAGCCAGTGCGGATGCACTGGAGCCGCAGAAAGCCAAATTTACACAGTTTCAACACGGTTTCTATTTTTGGCACTTCATCGACGTGTTTGACAGCTAAATATGAACAAGACAACCTGGGAATTAATCCGAATATAGCCCCCACTCACCTCACAACTATCCTTCTTAATTGGGCATAATCCTTGGCTATAAAAGAGGAGGTTCATTCTCATTCAATCATCCATTATCTCATTCTCTCTCTCCACACACACAATACTTAGCGATAAATTCTGAAGTAAGGAAAGCTTTCAAGCAAGGAGAAGAAGGGTTTCCTGAGCAAGATTCGGCAAGATAGAGGTTCTTGATTCAATAAAGGGTGTAATTTCTTTATTTCATTTCTTCTTACTTTGCCAACTTTTTGTAATGGATCTCTCCATGAGGGAGTAGTTCTCTCTCTAGGGGTTTAGGTCAATGCATGAACTTGTTTAATTGTATCTTATTCGGTTATTTGTTTTTGTTATGATTATTTTATGGGATTTGATGTTAATTTCTGTGATTTATCATTTGTGTTAATTACATAATTAGTACTTGAAATCGCAGTAGTCCCGTGTTGGATTCGAAAGAACCAATATTGCTAGGATGAGAGGAGAGTACCAAATTATGAATGCAAATACCCTAGGTTTGGATTAGGATCTAACCAATTTGTAATCTAAGCCGGAACTACAGAAATTAGGGTTAGGAATTTGGTGAAGGACCTAACCGTGAAGGCAAACCCTAATTATGACATCTCAAATCGAATCGGGTATTGGTATGAAGGACTTAATCATGAAATATCAATATTTGAGAAGAAGAGAGACTAACAAGAGCATATGGTCTAGGTAGCTTGGATGAAGGACTTAATCGTGAAGTTCGAATTACTTAGACACGTTATTAATTCACGAAAGTGACCCTTAATAACATATTAGGTTAGAAACCTCATCAAATCATACATGAACTTAAATAAATACCGAATAGATAGAGTTAGCAAGGGATTGTAGACCTACCCCTAGATCTTCTCAAACTAGAAAGCAAATCAATATTTATTTCCTCAATTTACTTTTATTGTTTTAGAATTTCTCTCTCTCGGGTATTGAACCCAAAACTAGGAATTGTTAGAACAAACCCCCCCCCATTTACTTTTATTGCACTTTCCTTTATTATATTTTTCTGAAATTTATTACTAAAGTTTTAGCATAGTAATTAAACGTACTCCATGTGGATCGATACCCGACAATATACTACACGGTAGGATTGTATACTTGCAATCTGAACCAAAAAGTGTATTTAGGGTTAAAAGGTACATCTCATTGTATTGAAGCTTTTTACCATACCCTTTGGACGTATCAAGTTTTTGGCGCCGTTGCCGGGGAGTATAGTTTAATTCTAAGTTTTTACTTTACAAATTTATTTCAGATTTTTGTTTTCTTTTTGTTTGAGAGCCAACCTTACTTCTTTTTCAGCTTTCTATGAGCTTTGGGAGAACCCCTTTAGTAACGCTTTATTACGAAGAAGAAGAATACTCAAACATGGCTACCCGATCCCTACCCATCAACCTCAATAGCCACATAGAGAATCCGGTTTTCGAATGAGACAACCAAAACGCACATGACAACCGAGATGATCTATCCGTTCATGACGGAAGTTCCCGTGTACGAGGAGTAACACTATCTTCTAACGGGAACAACAACAACAACGACAATGGAAACGGAAATGGCCGTAACCGTCAACAAGGCCCCCGCTTCGGTTTCATTCCTCATGGCCAAGATCCACGCGACATCAAGCCCTCTCTCATCCACCTACTTGGTCAAAACCAGTTCGGAGGAGCCCTAAATGAAGATCCACATGCTCATTTGGCGGTTTTCGAAGAACATTGTGACACTTTCGCTCGAGAAGGAGATGACCTAGACAACCTCAAACTCAAATGCTTCCACTTGTCCCTCCGAGACAATGCAAGAACGTGGCTAAGAACCGTCAACCGGGACCACATTGAGACATGGGACGACATGGAGAAGTTATTCTTAGGAAAATACTTTCCTCCATCCAAAACCCAACATTTCCGGAAGAAGATCACAACGTTCAAGCAAGCCGAGGGGGAGTCTCTAACCGAGGCATGGGATTGATGGGCGGAGCTCCAACGCTTATGCCCTAACCATGGCCTTGACATGTGGTTGTTTTTCCAATTCTTTTATGGAGGTTGCACTATAGCTACTAAGACTCATTTAAATTCAGCTGCAGGGGGAAACATGTCACGAATAGATCCGGCACAAGCCATGGCAATGATTGAGGATATGGCGATCAACCAAATGGAATGGAAGGCCGAGCGAGGGGGACGAGCCCAAAGCACACCAGGAATCATGAAGGTTGACGAGGTCACCGCCTTGAGAGCACAAATGGAGTCCCTTACAACATCAAATGGCTCAAATGCAAAATGCAAAGTCCGTGATGAAAAAGGCTCCATGCGGCATATGTGGAGAGGCGACTCATAACACCGCCGATTGCCAAGTCCTTATGGAAGGAGAGGAGGTAGAACAAGCGAACGCCATGTTCTATAATCAAGGCGATAAGAGGAACGACCCAATCTACAACAAGGTTAGGCAGAATGACAATTTCAATTCATACAACCCTAACAATAGGTGGAACCATCCGAACTTCAAGTGGAAGACCAAGAATAATAATTCCAACCAATATCAAAGCCGGCCCAACCAATATCAAACCACTACCACCTACCCTTCGCTATGAATACTTGGGGGAAGATGAAACATACCCTGTGATTGTCAATTCCGAGCTCAACAAAGAATAAACCGAGAAGCTTCTACACGAGCTAAGGCTACATCGGAAGGCAATCAGGTACACAATCGATGACCTAACCAGGGTAAGTCCATCCTTTTGCATGCATAGGATCCTAATGGAGGATGACCACAAACCCACCATTGAAGCTCAACAAAGGCTCAATCCGAATCTTAAGGAGGTGGTGAAGAAAGAAATCCTCAAACTACTTGATGCCGGCATCATCTACCCGATTTCCGACTCCAAGTGGCTTAGCCCGGTTCATGTAGTACCAAAGAAGGGAAGCACAACAGTAGTGAAGGGTGAAAATGACAAAATGATCTCTACGAGGGTGATCACCGGGTGGAGGATGTGCATCGATTACCGAAAACTTAACAATGCAACACGAAAAAATCACTTTCCACTACCATTCGTGGATCAAATGCTCGAACGACTAGCCAATCACACACACTTTTGCTACCTCGATGGGTACAGTAGATTCTTCCAAATCCCTATACACCCCGAAGACCAAGAGAATACGACTTTTACTTGCCCCTACGGCACGTTCGCGTACCGAAGGATGCCGTTTGGTCTATGCAATGCCCCAGCAACTTTCCAAAGAGCCATGATGGCTATTTTTTCGGATTTATTAGAAACTTCCGTGGAAGTCTTCATGGATGATTTTTCAGTTTTTGGTACTTTTTTGATGATTGCTTATCTAACCTAATTAAAGTTTTAGAACGTTGTGAGCAGGTCAATCTAGTGCTAAACTGGGAGAAGTGCCACTTCATGGTGCAAACGGGGGTTGTCCTAGGCCACATTGTGTCTTCCAAAGGCTTAGAAGTCGACAAAGCAAAAGTTGAAGTGATTGAGAAACTACCATATCCAACTTGTATGAAGGATGTGAGAAGTTTCTTAGGCCATGCCGGGTTCTATCGACGGTTTATCAAGGATTTTTCTAAAATTTGTAAACCTCTTACCAATCTAACTATGAAAGATGCAGAATTTAATTTTGATAAGCCTTGCATAGATGATTTTGATAGGATTAAGAAGGCGCTAATCTCAGCTCCCATTTTTCAACCACCAAATTGGGAAGTGCAATTCGAGATTATGTGTGATGCAAGCGATTTCGCCGCTGGGGCCGTGCTAGGACAAAGGATTGACAACAAGCCACATGTGATCTATTATGCGAGCAAGGTCCTAGATGAAGCACAAATGAATTACACAACCACGGAAAAAGAGTTCTTAGCCGTCATATTCGCTATCAACAAATTCCGGCCCTACTTGGTGGGATCCAAGGTGGTTGTGTACACCGATCATGCGGCAATCTGATACCTTCTAAGCAAAAAGGATGCCAAACCACGCCTAATCCGATGGATTCTCCTACTCCAAGAGTTCGACCTAGAAATAAAGGATAAGAAGGGAACCAAAAATTTGGTGGCGGACCATCTCTCACGCCTCACCAATGAATCGAAAGAGGAGGACATGCCCATTGACGATTCATTCCTAGATGAACAACTATATGAAGTCAACAATCTAGATGCGCCATGGTATGCGGATTTCGTCAACTATCTTACATGCAGTATAATACCTCCCTATCTAACTTATCAACAACGAAAAAAATTAGGGGTGGATGGTATCCATAGGATGGTTATGCAAAAAATTACTTTTGGGATGAACCGTTGTTGTTTAAGTTAGAGGTGGATGGTATCCATAGGAGGTGTGTACCCCAAGAGGAAACCGAACAAATTCTTAATTGTTGCCACTCGTCCGCCTATGGAGGACACGCTTCAACCAACATAACCGCCGCTAAAATCCTTCAAGCTGGGTTCTTTTGGCCCACGCTTTTCAAAGATGCTCATGAATACGTGCTTAAGTGCGATAAATGTCAAAAGACCGGCAATATATCACGAAGACACGAGATGCCACTCAACGGGATCCTAGAAGTGGAGTTATTTGATGTTTGGGGGATTTTAAAGAAGGGGACACGGTTCTATTGTACAACTCAAGACTCCGACTCTTTCCCGGAAAGTTGAGATCAAAATGGAATGGTCCATACAAAGTTGAGAGAGGGTATTTAACCATGGAGCAGAACAAGACCAAATGAGTCAGTGCGTCCACACTAACCACTAGTGCGACCGCACTGAACCTTATTTCATAGAATTCTCACATAATTCGCATTTTTTTTCAATCCATAGATCAAATGGAGCGTGATATCTCCATATTATATCTAAATTACAGCCCTGATTTACACTAAAACCTGTGTTTTAAAGCCTATAAAAGTGGACTTTTTACTTGTATTTCGATGAAATATGGTACTGCTATGCTTTGTTTGGTATTTTGCAGGAAAAAGGGCGAAAAACTGGATCTGACTACTTTTCATACGGTCCGTATGACATTCTGTACGGGCCGTACAAGATCTGCCCAACCACACAGAAGGTTCCACAACAGAGGAACAAAGTCTCCAAGACAAAGCACAGGCATACGGCCCGTACGGGATCCCCTACGGGCCGTAGGACGCAAATTCAGAAAATCCAGCTGGAATCTGAAATGAGCATAATTTAAGGAGGCCGAAAAGGAAGCCACTGGAGGCGTGATCTGGGGCATTAAATGAGATATTTCACACCAGAAAAAGGGGGATTTTCGTGGTTGAACCGGGGACAATCTTTCTTGGAGCAAAAGACAAGACAAGGAAAAAAGGAAGAGAAGTGAAAAATGCGAGTTTGCAACGGATCTTCGGATTTTCCACTGTTTTGTCATGAACTCTTTCATTTCTTGTTATTTGTGTTATCTTATGAACATGAGTAGCTAATTTACTTTGTTTCTAGGGCTAAGATGTAGTTTCTAGTTTGGCTTTGTTTGCATGCTACTTGGATTTTGTGTTGAATGCTTTGTTTTTACCTTGTCGTGTAGTATTTTGATTGCTTTATTTGTGCTTGCTTGAATTGATTAGTCATCCCGTTAGATGAATGCGCACATCTAAGTGTTAGGAGCCAAGTCTATGACATTTAATCCAACCGAATAAAGTATATAAAGTAGGGTGAAACCAAGGAGTACCTGTCACACCCCGGGACAACCCGCCACGTATTTCTACATAAGGCGTGTGCACATCACATACATTATCAATAAAGATATAAATAAAGCCACATTTATTTCATAGCAAAAGAGTCAAACAAACGATCACGGCCAACATGGCTGGTAACACAACACTGCCATGTCGACTCAATGTATCAATTATTGAATAATGAAAACAAACTAAGCAACATGTGGCCTTTTATCAAGTCTTATGTCTTCCCACTTAGTCTCACTCTTGTTCTTGCTCGAATCCTTCCTCTTCGTTACCTGGAACCCACATAAAAGTGGAACGGGTGAGAGATCGAACCTTCTCTCAGTGCGGGATTTAGTTCCAGCCCAGAGTTTATAAAATCTTTACCTTATTCTCACAAACATGAAAAGAAATAAAATGCGCATGTGTAACCTAATGCAATGCATCTACTATTATTACATCTACTTTCATATTCTTTTCACTTTCCACAATTAACCATTTACTCGCCAAACCAATGGGAAGTCCAACCAACATTGGAAAGGCCGCCGACCCGCTGGGAAGTCCAACCAACAGCGGAAGGCTACCAACTCACTGGGAAGTCCAACCAACAGTGAGAGGCTGTCTCACTAGACGGGGAGTCCACCCTACGCTAGATGTTGATCCGTGACGGGAAGTCCAACCAACGCCACGTTAATGGGGGGTCCGATCAAATACCAGACCCAATGTATACATCCCGATATGCAAGCATATCGGCCCCTATTCGCTTTCATTATCCGTTCGTTTCACATATATTCATTCAATCATACAATTCATGCCATGCTCAATACATCCTACTATGCAAGTCTTTTGGTCAACATATGGATCCTATCAATTCATGCAATTTATTTGTGTCTACTCAAGTCATACGAATGGTTCGAAAACAACATGCATAAATCCAACTAATGCCATAATAATAAACAGTTGAATGACAATTGGCAAGTAAAATAGTTTTATAAAGTCTAGGAAACCCGCACCTGTTGTCGTAGGGAAATCGCTAGGCGTCTCGAGATCTTCTAGGATTCCAGAGTTCGGACCTAAACGACATGTATACATTATTCCTAAATTAGTGCTGCATATTAATTATTATATAGTTATTTGATCTCTGCCTAAACTATTTATTATTCCTAGAGTATAGTTACTTGATTAAATCGTGAAAGGAAATAAGATAAAGAAGTATCAAGTATAAAATAAAGTAAGAAGGTGCTAGATAATATAACTGAAATCAACTACTCGTTAAAATATCTAACAGAGAACCCAGGCGCGCAAAAAGGAAATTCATTAAAATCTCAAGATGTTGAACACTTAGATCGAATAACAGAAATTAGTCTCTAAAATTCAGTAATCAGATATGCAATGGGTTATTTAATACAAAAATAAAATACAGAGGCTTATTAAATCGTAGACATTTAATTTTATTATTAATTTAAATGAATTATTGAATGAAGAGGTATATAAATTTTGGCTGAGACAAATAACAAATTAAATGAAAATAAATGAAAGATATAGGGTATAAATAATTTAATAAGGCATATTAAATACAAGAGTCTTAACTTTATTAACTTAAGTAAATTGTTAAATACCAAATCTTTATTAAACTCTGTTGAGATGAAAAAGGTCACACCATACGAAATGAGTTATAAATGGAATCTTAATAATTATGTATAAATATAATACTAATGAGATCTTGGGATTTGTGAATTGTGAAACAGATCTTTGAAATTAATGTATCCGAATATCTTGTAAAAACATGGTAAGTAAAATATTAAAAGAAGGTATTATCCGATTCTACTATTAGAGTAATTTCTAATTCCATATATTTTCTTGAGTATTACAACTCATGGGAAAAATAAAATAAGTAGCAGAAATTCATGATATCATCTATATATATATTTACAAAACTAATTCGGCTTTTTTTTTAGTGGAAAGGAAAAGAATAAATTGTTAGAGAGAATTATTAGAATCATTGTATGAGATTCAAAGTTATCGTTACTTCAACCATTGGAACATCTAAGGTTCCTTTTGGAGTTGTCATCGTAACATGACCCGTATAGGTGTCTTGCACCGATTATAGGTCGGATTATGCATAAACTAAAACGAAACAAACAACAATAGACTAAGAACAAGAATCAAACCAAGCCGTATAGATGTTATACATCGTTTATGCCTTGGATTTCAAGAAAAGTACAAGAAGGAAAAATAGAACAATCAAAATTAATATGCTATATGGAAGAATAGCCGTGGCTTAAGTACTTGTTTATTTGATATAGAGATTACTAATTTATTCAAGCTAAGAATCAATAATTTAATTTATTTGAAGTTAGATGCTTACCTTGGGGCCGACAGAAGCAGGTGGTTTAGTTTGTATATTTTTTATATTTCTTTGTTTTGTTTTGTTATAAGAGAGAGTGTGTCGGCTGTGGGGGGGAAAAATGTGAGGGGGTTTAAATAGGAGTGATTAGGTTTAGTAATTTAATTGGGGAGTTGGGCCTAACGTTGTGGGCTTAGGCTTTTAAATTAATTTTGCTTGAGCCTCTTAACAATTTTAATTATATCTGCATAATAGAATGATTTAATTCAATAGTCTAAATCTGTCCATTACCTAACTTCCGTAGTGTTACAGTACCTGAAAGGTGAAACTTTCCTTGAGGCGAAAGTCCTTGGATACTTTTAGTAAACCAACAAGTAACTTAGATAAATTAAGCCAAAATGCGAAAGTTGAGGTTTAACGCATCTAAGAGGGAAGTATTTGAGTCCGGTAATCGGGTAATGGGCCAAAATGCGAAAGTTGAGGTTAGGTATCTAGATCTGGTCGATAGAAACCCTAAACACTAGTATCAATGCAGAAAACAGTAGCTGCAGCATTAACTCGGGGTCCCCTACGGGCCATACGGGAATCCGTACGGACCGTATGCCTCGGGGCTGAACAGAAATGAAATATGAACCCTGGAAACGCCTTTTTATCAATTGGAAACAACTTTAATTCTTTTTATTGTCTTTTAAACTTTTCATAAATCATTAGAATTGTTAGAACCGAACCAAACCAATTTCTCTCACTTCTAGAATCTCAAGTATTTTAAGACGAGTCCGGTCATTTTCTTCCGTCCCTGTGGATCGATACCTGAGCATACTCATCGATAGGATAGTACACTTGCTATCTGATTTGACAGAGTATAACCAAGGTTTAAAAGGTATAGCTTGCTATACTGAAACTTTGTAAGCATATATTCTGTGCGAACAGAGCGCAAATCGAAGAGGACTAGGTCTGGAAAAAGGAAAGGGCAGAGCTGTAACCAACCACTTCCATATCCACCTGCTTTGCCTCTAAACCATGATCAAGAGATAAGGCTGAACCTTCTGGAGTACCAACGTAACATCGAACCATCCTGGTGGATCTGCCCTTACACCTTGCAGACATTGGGACTCACGGAAACGGTGCAGATGTTAACCCAACGGCTTGGGTTGTGGGATTTTCTATGTGATGAGGTCGAGACCTACAAGAAGATCACCATCGAATTCCTCTCCTCCTATGAATTCGATAGGGCTTCAAGAACCATGAGCTTCAATCTTGGGGGCTATCACCATGAGTTGCACACCACAGAGTTAATGACCGGTCTCAGATTACCAACCGAGAATGTTGAACAGATGTGCACAACCCTCCGATTCTACCAGGACATGAATGAGCACCAATTCCGAGTCCTCACATGCCATAAGGGCGAGCTTGGGAGGCAGCGGGTCAAGAATGTTCTCCACCCGGCAATACGTTATCTCCAACGGGTACTCTCTCACACTCTTTTTGCCCGAGGGGAGACCGCTTCGGTCTTCAACTTCGGAGATATGACCTATGTTTGCAGCATGCTCCGAAGAAATAATGAAGAGATGCGTTACATGCCACACCTCGGGTATCACTTGGCCAAGCATATAGACAATGTGGCGC
Source organism: Carex rostrata (assembly GCF_964058835.1). Lineage (NCBI taxonomy): Eukaryota > Viridiplantae > Streptophyta > Magnoliopsida > Poales > Cyperaceae > Carex > Carex rostrata. The sequence continues at coordinate 1,006,048 of NC_135924.1, forward strand.
ACAACAGGCAATCGGGGGGCATAGTTCGCATTGGAGGCATCATCACTAAAATTGCACGCCACTTGCACATACCATTCGGAGATGATGTGGTACCGGGCTACACTCTAGTGGATGTCGCTGGGTTGGAAAGGGCAAGACTGATCAAGTTCAATGACATCCAAGAGGCATGGATCAACTTGGGACCGAGCAACATCCGACACCGGTTACCTCTACAAAATCAGCTTGACCCATTGAACTACAACTCGTGGAAAATCATGGATGACCCACTTGAGCCACAGGAGCCACTCCCCCAACCACCTCCTGAGCTTCATGCTGGTCCACAAGCAGCTGCCGATCCACAACAAGCCGCTACCGGTCGACAACAAGCCGCTGATGCCGCTCAGCCACAAGGATTTCCGACGGCTCAACAAATGTGGGACTTCATGCAATCTATGCAAGCCTCAATGCAAAACATGCAGACATCTTCTGGTGACTTGCGCCTACATGTTGACCGCCGGATGGACACCATCGAGCACCGTTTGGATAAGGTGGAGACCGAGGCCGCATGCACGAACTACTATGCTAGGCAAGGAGTCCAGTTCAACAATCCTGATTACGAGGACGATCCACCCACACCTCTACACCAAAGAAGGGCAGCCATCCGGAAAGAGCAAGAGATGGCCAGAACACGTGCTGAGGCGGCAAGACTTGCAGCCGAACAACAAGCAGCTGCAGCAGCTCAGGCCGCACCACAAGTCGCCGATGAGGAAGAAGAGGAAGACGTCGGCGAGGACATGGATGAGGATCAGGATTGATCTCTTTACGCACTACCACCACCTTTCGCTAGTACAGAATATCATGTTTCTTCTCTCTTTTTAGTTTATTTTTACGCATTAAGGACAATGCTTAATTTAATCTTGGGGGATGGGAAGAAATTGTATCTGCATGCATGTTTATTTTTGTGTTTTTTAGGATTTATAACTTTATTTTTACTTGACCATGAGTAGGATTTGTGATTTTGAACTTAATTGATTGAAATTGCGAATTTGTCAAGATGTTTTATGAGGTTATAAAAAAAATAGAGTCTTGCATAATTGGACTTAATTGTTTGAAAATGCATAAAGTTTAAAATCATGTTTAATTTTTGTGTTAAAAGTTGGCAAAAACATAATTTTTGACAAATTTGAGGGATTGACAAACAATTAGGAAGATTTATGAGAATTTTAACAAGTTTTTAGTAATACCCTTGGAATGATCGGAAATAACCACGTAATTTGGCGAAAAACTTTGTGGGAATAGAGATTTATGAAAATGAATTCTTATGGATTCAAATTTCTTTTCAAAAAAAATGCAAATTGTTTGTGAAAAATGAATTTAGAAAGATCGAGATATCCATAGGTATGATTTAATGCCTAAGGATGTGTGTATTCATGATATTTTGCAAAAATATTGAAAAAATGTTTAAAATTGGAAATTTTTAGAAAAGAGATTCCACTTGCTTATGCTACAGCGATATGACGTACTTGTAGCAACGAATCATTGACACTTTGCTCCGCTAGTTTGCTCGATAAAGTGACCGGGTTCGCACTAAACATGTGAGTTCGTGTCATGGAAGGGTTGAACCAAGAGCATGCAAATTGCACTTTTGAATTAAAATGGTTGGATATGGTTAACTACCTATAACTAACCAGTTTTGTTCTAAGGATAAAGATTTATTGTGTCATAAAATAAAAGCAACAACAAGAATAAAGATTTGCAAATATCAACATACGAAGTCCGCGACTTTCTACCCTAGGCTTTATTTAAGCTTGGGGGAATTTGTTTAAAATAAAAAAGGAGCAAATTTTTGTATCAAATTTAGATATCCAAAGTTTTCAAATTCTAAATTCTTTAAGGAAATAAGGGTTAGAGTAATCAAATTGTGGGGTGAAACATGATTAGCCAAGGGTTGCACTTTAGATTTGTACAAAATTTACATGGAGATTTCCAAAATTTTGTCAAGATCATACAAGTTTTTTGAGAATTTTGAAAAAATGTGTACTTGATATGGGGTTAATTTAGAAGATTGAATTGTGTTCCATGCTTAGATGTTGCTTGGGGACAAGCAATGTTCAAGCTTGGGGGAATTTGATAAACATAAATTATATACACATTTGATCTATATTTTGGCAAATTCTAACACCAAATATCTTGTATTTCAAATAAGAATTGATTAAAATATACCTAGAATCAAGTTACTGCGGTTGTTTGACTATTAAATGCAGGAAAAGGTGAAAAAATGAAGAAAATGACATCCAGTGCGGACGCACTCAGCACTTAGCCGCATTTCCAAGATCACAGCAAACCCAGGAATTTTTCCCGAGCGTAATGCGTCCGCACTCAGAAGCCAGTGCGGGTCAGCCACCCGCACTCAATACTTAGCCAATTTTCTTGAGCTCCAGAACAACACAGTAATTTCACCAGTGCGGATGATGCACCTGCACCCATATCCGATGCGGACGCACTGAGGAGATCTCGCAGGAATTTTCCTAAGTTAAATAAGGAAACTCAAAATCCAGTGCGGATCAGCCACCCGCACTGAAGCCAGTGCGGATGCACTGGAGCCGCAGAAAGCCAAATTTACACAGTTTCAACACGGTTTCTATTTTTGGCACTTCATCGATGTGTTTGACAGCTAAATATGAACAAGACAACCTGGGAATTAATCCGAATATAGCCCCCACTCACCTCACAACTATCCTTCTTAATTGGGCATAATCCTTGGCTATAAAAGAGGAGGTTCATTCTCATTCAATCATCCATTATCTCATTCTCTCTCTCCACACACACAATACTTAGCGATAAATTCTGAAGTAAGGAAAGCTTTCAAGCAAGGAGAAGAAGGGTTTCCTGAGCAAGATTCGGCAAGATAGAGGTTCTTGATTCAATAAAGGGTGTAATCATTTGATTCATTTCTTTATTTTATTTCTTCTTACTTTGCCAACTTTTTGTAATGGATCTCTCCATGAGGGAGTAGTTCTCTCTCTAGGGGTTTTGGTCAATGCATGAACTTGTTTAATTGTATCTTATTCGGTTATTTGTTTTTGTTATGATTATTTTATGGGATTTGATGTTAATTTCTGTGATTTATCATTTGTGTTAATTACATAATTAGTACTTGAAATCGCAGTAGTCCCGTGTTGGATTCGAAAGAACCAATATTGCTAGGATGAGAGGAGAGTACCAAATTATGAATGCAAATACCCTAGGTTTGGATTAGGATCTAACCAATTTGTAATCTAAGCCGGAACTACAGAAATTAAGGTTAGGAATTTGGTGAAGGACCTAACCGTGAAGGCAAACCCTAATTAGGACATCTCAAATCGAATCGGGTATTGGTATGAAGGGCTTAATCGTGAAATATCAATATTTGAGGAGAGGAGAGACTAACAAGAGCATATGGTCTAGGTAGCTAGGATGAAGGACTTAATCGTGAAGTTCGAATTACTTAGACACGTTATTAATTCACGAAAGTGACCCTTAATAACATATTAGGTTAGAAACCTCATCAAATCATACATGAACTTAAATAAATACCGAATAGATAGAGTTAGCAAGGGATTGTAGACCGAATGCCCCTAGATCTTCTCAAACTAGAAAGCAAATCAATCTTTATTTCCTCAATTTACTTTTATTGTTTTAAAATTTCTCACTGTCGGGTATTGAACCCAAAACTAGGAATTGTTAGAACAAACCCCCCCCCCCCCCATTTACTTTTATTGGACTTTACTTTATTATATTTTTCTGAAATTTATTACTAAAGTTTTAGCATAGTAATTAAACGTACTCCTTGTGGATCGATACCCGACAATATACTACACGGTAGGATTGTATACTTGCAATCTCAACCAAAAAATGTATTTAGGGTTAAAAGGTACATCTCATTGTACTGAAGCTTTTTACCATACCCTTTGGACATATCAAGTTTTTGGCGCCGCTACCGGGGAGTATAGTTTAATTCTAAGTTTTTACTTTACAAATTTATTTCAGATTTTTGTTTTCTTTTTGTTTGAGAGCCAACCTTACTTCTTTTTCAGCTTTCTATGAGCTTTGGGAGAACCCCTTTAGGAACGCTTTATTACGAAGAAGAAGAATACTCAAACATGGCTACCCGATCCCTACCCATCAACCTCAATAACCACATAGAGAATCCGGTTTTCGAACGAGACAACCAAAACGCACATGACAACCGAGATGATCTATCCGTTCATGACGGAAGTGTTGGGGTTTACGGTGTTGTAACCAAAACCCGTTTAGGCTTAAGGTGCGGAATGACCGTAGAACAAAAATTTCTACAGCCAACTTAAGCTCAGGATTAAACGGGGTATGTCAGGAAACTTTCCAAGGCGGTCCACCTTCAGTATTCCTTTGGCATCAAAACCCAATTTAATCCTTTTTACATATCTACTCCATGATTGATTTCTAAAACTTTAATCTACTTACCAATTAAATAGATTAATATAGCATATTTATACCTTGTTTCCAAATCACAGTTAGAATGCAGACCGAGCGAGTAGAGCCTCACCAGGGAAGGAATCGACTCGGAGTATCAGACGTGTGATACCTCTATCGGTTATCCACCAGGACTAACCGGAGAGCGGTTTATTTCTTCTGCCAGAAATACCGTAAACCGCGGAATTCTGCAAAAACACTATTCACAGGAAAAAGACGAAAACCCGTAAACACGAATTTTCGGTTGCTCAGTTTCATCAATAAGCAAAATTGACATACCGCGAAATTCGGTAAAACACTATTCATCGATCTCGTAAATATACTTCACAACAACCCGCAAGATTATACGTCAACTACGTATAACTTTCTTTTCTCAACCGAAACACTATTTGGGAGAGAAACTGAGAAAGAGAGAAAATACCGATCCGTTTCGACACGAAACGGTATGAGTGAATTAGCGATTTTTCTCTCTACCCCTCCACCCTATTTATAGGGTTTAGGGTCGGTTGCCAAAAGACCAAAATGCCCTCCAAGTTCGGCCTATTTACAAGATATGCCATTGAATGGATAAGGATGACATGTCATGTGGATAAGATCGATGACGTGTCATCTGGATAGGATCGATGACATGTCATGCGGATAAGGACGAATCTGAAAAGACCCGAATGCCCTCGGCCCGAATACAAATAATATTCGTATAATTATTCTGAACAATTATATATATTTTTCTTGCGGTTGTTGTTTCGGTAATTTATACAACGTGTCCTGCACATTTATAAATTAACCGGTTAACTTTTATACAACGTGTCACACACGTTTATAAATTAACCAATGTTTTTGCTTGTTATTTTACATAACATTTATAATTTAATTATAACACGTATAATTAATTATAACCATCTTACTATTTATCATAACCAATTTATAATCAATCACAATAAGATTCTCCGATTAACTCCTATATGGTGTGACCCAATAGGATCTGTGTTATGTTGGTAAATAGAGTTAAAACTGTTTTAACTTCTATAATCATGAGCGGCATCTGGCAACACATCATGATCATCCAATTACACAGATGATGCTGTACTGTACAATATCACGATCCAGTAAACAATTTACTTGTGTCTGTTCTTCTGTCTCATAGCTATCAGATTAGTTTCAAGGTAGATGTGTGTCATCCTTGCTAACTGAATCTTTTCTTGATCTTGAGCAAATTATCAAATATAATTACTCTTGTAATTATACCGCTAGCAGATAATCTTACTCTATCAAGGGGCCCAGTGATGCTATAGCTCGTATAGAGATACGAGGGACAAATAGTATTCTTGGTAAACTATCACTTCCTCAGCTAAGCTATACATATGGAAAAGCTACCGTTATGACTGCTTTTTACGGACAGCGGTGGATAACAATCACACATACATATTTCTCAGTGGGAACGATAAATACCTCATACTGTAGAACGTGACACTGAATGAAAACATAAATGACACGAACACAATTCTATTTAATGTTTCATTCGGGGTTTGTCAAATACCATGTTCCTAGAACATGTATCTATGTGATTAAAATGACATCTTGTGTCAGGTGGTTTGTAAAACTTAACCATCTTTTAATCCACATACTAACCTTATCGCGGTAATTAGTGTTCCTGCTAATTACCTTGGTCAGTGACCTTTTAAGAGTATATATCATCTATATTACGGAGTTTCACAATTTCAGTCATGAACTCGAAATGATCCATAAATTCAATAATACTCAAGACAACAAAATGATATATAAATAAACATTCAATTCATGAACAAAGCTTTATGATAATTTATCGTATTATTGACTTCTAGATTATTACAAACTAACAGGAAGTTCCCGCGTACAAGGAGTAACACTATCTTCTAACGGGAACACAACAACAACGACAATGAAAACGGAAATGGCGGTAACCGTCAACAAGGCCCCCGCTTCGGTTTCATTCCTCATGGCCAAGATCCACGCGACATCAAGCCCTCTCTCATCCACCTACTTGGCCAGAACCAGTTCGGAGGAGCCTTAAATGAAGATCCACATGCTCATTTGGCGGTTTTTGAAGAACATTGTGGCACTTTCGCTCGAGAAGGAGATGACCTAGACAACCTCAAACTCAAATGCTTCCACTTGTCCCTCTGAGACAATGCAAGAACGTATCATCAACCATACCCTTTGGACGTATCATCAACCATTAATGGATTGGCTTCTAAAAAGATAAGGGTGTCATCTGCAAAATGTAAATTAAGTACTTTGGATGTGTTCTGGAAGCTTCCTAAACCAGAGATTAAACCAGCTGATTGGGCCTTCCCTAATATTTTGTTAAGTGAATCAGTAATTAAATCAAAAAGTAGGGGTGAAATTGGATCCCCTTGTCTTAGGCCGTTTTTACAGGGGAAGGTCCCTGTGTACCATTAAAGGATATACAAGTTCTGCTACTTTCTAAAATGTCTCTTATCTAACTGATGAATAAGGAACCAAACCCTCTAGCTGCTAGTATTTCTAATAAGAAATCCCAGTTAACTTTGTCAAAGGCCTTCTCAAAATCAAGTTTGAGAAGGATGCCTTGTTTTTTATTTAGTCTAATTTGGTGTAATACCTCATGAGCAATTACTATGTTATCTCCTATTAGTCTACCCTTGATAAAAGCTGCTTGGGAGTCATCAATTAAAGGGTCCATGACCTGGGATAGTCTATTTGTTAACAATTTTGTAATTAATTTAAAGCTACAGTTTATCAGACTGATTGGCCTATAGTTATGGATTGTTAAGGCATCAGATTTTTTGGGGATAAGACATATAGAGGCTAAATTTAATTTAGAAGCATCTAAGGATCTGTTATAGAAAGATTGGAATAAAAGAATGATGTCAGGTTGTATCAATTCCCAATAGGTTTGGTAGAACAGAAAAGGAATTCCATCAGGTCCTGGAGGCTTGTTGGGATTGCAAGAAAATACTGTGGCTTTGATTTTATCTAAGGAGAAAGGCATTTCAAGTGTGGACTGTTGTAGTGGTGTTAATTGTTCATGTGGTAGCCACAGATCAGGTTGTAGGGTAATTGTTCTAGTTGTTGGTGTACCTAACAATTCTTTGAAATAGGAAGTAATGTGGTCTTGTAGTGTTTTGGGATCATATACAGGAGTACCATTAATATCTAGGGATAAAATAACATTTTTCTTTTTCCTAATTGTAGCCGTGAGATGAAATTTTTTTGTGTTATTATCACCTTCCAAAAACCATTTTAATCTAGCTCTGGATTGCCAATATAATTCCTCCTCTTTGTAAATTTGGTAAATGGAGGTTTGGCATTCCTTCCAATGGTCATACTCTGTTGGTGTGAGGGAGTTTGTATTATGCAAAGTTTTATAGTGATCTAATTGTTCAAGGAGATTATCCTTTTTCCTTTTCTTTTCCCCTTGAATGTTGGCATTCCAACCCCTTAGTTTTTGTCTAAGGAATTGAAGTTTGAATTTCCATGAGTTACCCAAATCATGGGTTAAAGGAAAGGCTAACCACCATGAAGCAAGAAGATCTGAAAATCCCTCTTGAGAGATCCAAGAATTTTCAAATTTTAATGTTTTGGAAGGGATAGTTGAGATGGTATCAGTGTGGAGAATTAGGGGGTTGTGATCTGAAAAAACCCTAGGTAGGGATGTTCTGATGGAATGGGGATAGTGAGTTAACCAATCAGCGGTACATAAAAATCTATCTAATAGTGCTTTCGATAGGGAGGTCATGGATCTAGCCCAAGAGAATTTCCTATCTGAAAGTGGACATTCATGTAGGTCTAGTGTTGAAATAAGATTATTAAATCTATTACTAAGAATGTAATTAAAGGTTGGGCCCTGTTTTTCAGTTCTATTTCTAATGAGATTGAAATCTCCAAAAATTAACCATGCTGAAGGACCTAAGGATGATATGGTATACAATTCAGTTAGAAAGTCACTACGAAGAGTAGGTGATACAGGACCATAAACTGTGGTGATTAGCCATTCAAAATTTTCAGATTTATTTTTTAAGTGGACAGTAATAGAAAAGGTCATAATCCAGGTATTTATAATCCAGAATTTGGAGTCATTAACTCCTAAGAGTATCCCTCCAGACGATCCTTGAGAAGGTTTACATATCCAATGAGATATAGATGTGCTAAAGGCATTGAGTGTTCTATTATGAAAGAGATCTTTTTTGGTTTCTTGGATGCCTACTAAATCAATATGGTTATAGAAAAGAAAGTCTTTAAGAGCTCTTCTCTTATTTGGAGAACCTAGACCTCTAGCATTCCAACTAAGTATATTAACCATCTAAGTGTTGATCTTCTGAGGAAAGGTCAGTCAAAAAAGATCTAAGTTCAATTGGATTTGTAGGAGGGACTGAGGATTTAATAGAGAGAATGTCAGACAGTGTGGAATGAAATCTGGAGTTGTTGATATTTCATAATCTTAGGACAGAATCTAATTTCACTTCTAGATTACGCCCTAAATTAAATCCATTGATTTCATACAATTCTATAAGTTCTGAATCCGAGAGAGTAGGGTAAGGGAAGGAGGAAATGATAACATTACCTGAAGAAGGTCCTGGTTTGCTGCCACGTTTCTTTGGTGCCCCTTCCTTAGCTTTCAGGCGGAGACTATGCCTGGCTTCATCAGAAATGGTGGTATGGGCCTTTCCTCCTAGTCTGATTGCTGCTGGTGCTGCTTGATTAGCCGCAGGGACAGCTGCCGGATCAGGCAAAGGCTGATCTACTGCTGGTATTGCCAGAGCAGCATGAGCTTCTGGTGCTATAGTCTGAGCTACTGGTATAGCAGCCAAGGGAACTAGTACTGTTGGTATCGCTGCTTGGGCCGCTAATTCTTCTATATGCGCGACTGGTACAGCTGGTACTACTGTTGGGGATGCTGGTACAGCAGCCACTGATGCAGCTATCTGCTGTGGTGGGAGGTTCTGCACTATGGGGGAAGGCTCGGGGAGAGATGTGGAAGGCACTACAGCTGAGGGAGATGGTTCTACAGTGAGGACCGGTTGAGAGGAGGGAGCAGAAGGTAGAAGGAGCAATTCAGGAGGGGTTGAACTGGAGGGGGGTTGAGGAACAGGAATTGTTCCAGCTGAGTTCGTTACATTCCGTGATGAGGATTCTGGAATGTCACGGACATGCAGCTGCACCGGTTGGAAGCTGACAATGGGATTGAAAGTAGGTGGTGGGGAGGGTGATCGTGATCTCTTTCTTGAGTTATTGAAGATCTGACTACGAGAGTGGCCCCAAGGTGGAGAAGTGTCGTCATCCTCAATGAGTATTTGAATTAGGTGTGTAGTAGATTCGCCATTCTCGTCAGTAAAGATAAGGTTTCGATAGGCAGGGATTACTTCTTTGTCAAGAACCGCGATCTTGATGCGTGTGAGTTGAAGATTTGTGTGTTCCAGTGAGCGAGGGTCTGTGTCGACCATAATTCCTCCTAATTCGCGAGCCAATTGGTTGAGTTCTGGTTCACGCCATAAGTCGTGGGGGAAGTCGAAAATTTGGATCCAGAAATTCTTGAGTCGGCTGGCATTGTTAAATCTATTGAACTCGTAAGCTTGGATTGGGAATGGGATGTCACCAAGGATCAGTTGTCTCTCCTTCAAAACAGTGCTACGCCAAGCTAGATCTGGCGGGGCTATCAAGAATTGGTTGTTAGGGAGCTCCCGGGCTATCCAAGACCATTAGGGAATGGGGAAGCGGCGATGTAGGTGTGCCTGAATGTAGAGGGCTCCGAGATGGCGAGTATCTGTCAAGACTACTCCTTGGGATAGGGATAGCCGGAAGTTGGAGGTGGCAGGGGTGGCATGGTATCTCATTGGAGGGAGGATACTAGCTTCTTGAAGTTTTGCGGGGGAGAGGATTGGATGAGGAAACATGGTGATCGGTGTCAGAGCGTCAATTGGGAAGGAGGGTGGCTGGAGTGGAGTAGAAAGTGGTGGAAGGGAGTTGGTCGTGTTCTGCTGGGAGGGGAGTTTGTTAGTAGGTTGGGGTTGTTTAGTAGGTGGTTGTGATCTGTTGGATTGACAAGAAAAGGCTTTATGGCTGGTCTGCTTGCATCTGAAGCATGTGAGCGGGTTGCGACATGAAGTGGTGAAGTGACCTTGATCACCGCATTTATAGCATACGACGATTCCTTTCTCGGTAAGAGCACGCATCTTGGCCAGTTTGACTGAGGCAGGATTTTGTGCAGGAGGTAGGCGAGAGGGTTTGTTTGTTGTTGTGTGTGGGGGGGGGGGGTAAGCGAGGACGATGTACGGCGGGTTGTGAAAGAATGGCAGCTTTGACAACGTCGGTGAATGAAGGTTTTTGCGATGGCACAGAAAATCTATTGGGAGGAGGATCTTTGGGTCTAGGAGGTAGCGGATTGAGTTTGGGAACAAATGATGGCGGAGATGAATTAGCTGGGGTTTCTTGGGGAAGAGGAAGCGATGTGACAGGATAGGATGGTGGATGGAGTTCTTGCTGGTCGTTAGATTGTAGGAGAGAGACTGAGAGTTGCTCTAATGATCGGCGTAGATTTTCCAGGAGGTCAGATATTAACAAAGGAGAGGAGCCCATTAGGAGTTGGGCCTGGGTTATAATCGGGAGAGAGGATGGATCTTGATTTTCCGGCTCAGTTCTTGGATTTAAGAATGTACCCTAGACATACCTCTTACAACTAAGAGCAACAAGCAACAAAGTTAAAAGGAGGGATCTGGACCGTTCTTTTTAACTTGGCACAAATCTCAAAGCCCAATAATACTGCCCTAGCTCGAATCTCAAACCGACTGAAGTTTAATCTCAAATCGTAAAATGAATGTAATCCTCTGCAGTAGGATACGAATCCAATATGAAGGCGGTAGCAGCGTGCGCTCTCTTTACAGATCAATGTTAAATACTCGCATTTTATCCGCATGATTTAGTTGCCCAGTCCTTATTTTTTGGCATTTTGTGCGGGATTTTTTTGCGGAGTTGAGGCTGCATGGATTGTCATTAGCGTCCTATTGTTTAACATTTACTTTACTAAATATTGCTGCCAAATAACATTTTCTTCCAATAATTTGTTCTCATAGCGTGAACCTTTCTGCGCGCCAAACCACTTAGATATTAAAAAAAATATTTTAAAACCGTAACATTCAACCAAAAAATCAACTTTGAATAACTAAATGCTGCGGTTTTAAATGGTAAGAAACAAACGGAACCACATTCAGCTGTTAGTGACAAACCGATTAAGAAAAATAATGATTTGGCGCGGAATCAGATAACTGCACCATAATTTGGCGCGGAATTAGATAACTGCACCATGATTTGGCGCAGAATCAAATAACTGCACCATAATTTGGCGCGGAATCTCTTTACCTCTGTCGTTATAAATATATACCCTCTGTCGCCATAAATTATACCTCTTATTTTCCTTCTCCCAAAGAGTACTGATCGGTCCTTTCCAATAGTGTGGTACAACCATTATACAATATATGATCAATTGACTTGATTTGATACACAAATTGATCATACTTGGGAGTAAAAATAGGACGGAATATGATCAATTTACTTGATTTGATACACAAATTGATCATACTTTGAGAGTAAAAATAGGATGGAAGTGAACGATCATTGTTCCATCCATTTTCTATGTAGGATACTGTCACTTGAATTCGACAATTAAAAGACAGAGTATTTTACTCAACTTAATCTCCTATTTTGGTATTATTCTGGTTCTTAAAGTCTTGATTTTCAGTTTATTATTAAGCTTGATCTTTTTTACAAATACCACACTTTACATCCTCCTAAACCCGGAATTGGGAGGGCTTCAACCTACGATTCTCTCTTTGGACGGCACATTGGCGTGGAATTTATGGTCTTTTCTGACTAGCCAAAAGTACATATACAAACTTCTGACTCACAATAGCTATAAAATTCAAGCTTGATATAATATTATTTCTTCTTCATTCATTTCAAAATAAGTGGTGCAAAATGAACGTTGCATGTCTTAGTCTTAATCAAAGCTTTTCTCAATATTTTCAATTAATTTTTACGATGTGTATTAACCATCGATGTTTCAAAAACTGGACCATTAATCTACATGTTACATAACAACATAGTAGCTCAGAAATAACAATGGATTATTCGATTCTTTGTTGCAGGTTATTATATTCCGATGGATAAGAGATGGTTGCTTCTTGATAGCAGCAGCGCTGGTTATGTAAAGGGCATGAAGGACTTTGTTGCAATGGCTTTCAACAAGTTAGCTCAAAAAAACAAAAAATAAGCTTTGTTTCTCTATTTGGGAGGCACATTGGCGTGGAATTTATGGTCTTTTCTGACTAGCCTAAGTTACAAATACAAACTCTTTGACTCACAATATATAACTGTAAAATTCAAGCTTAATATAATATTATTTATTCTTTATACATTTAAATATGAGTGGTGCAAATTGAACGGTGCATGTCTTAGTCTTGATCAGAACTTTTCTCAATATTTTGAATTTTCTGTTCACTTTATTTCAAATCAACTAAACGATGCAAAAAAAACTAGCAAAAAATGTGCCAAATTAAATAAATGGTTCCTAGAAAAATATAAGCGGTTACTAATAAAATAATTAAGAAAATAAAAAAATCATTTCGGTTTTGTGTTATGAATAGAAATTAATGGGATAAGCAAAATTAGTAAGGACGGTATTTTTTAAGAATTACATATCTACTCCGTTGGGTAGTTAGCATAGCACATAATTTTTTTTTTTTTTAGTTGTACAGAATATAACGATGACCGGAATAATACTAGCGGTCCGAAGGCAGAAAGGAATCATCACGGACAAGGATGTGCTTCCGTCCTGCAATTAAGGTTGGTTACGAACTTGCGATCATACCGTCCATTGGCTTCTGTTTTTAGACGGAAACAATATGGTTAGGTTTACTAAAAAAAAAAAAAAATACGGTTAGAAAATTCTTTTTTTTTTTTTTTACTCCGCACCATACTTCACTTTTTCTCTACTTTCCCCAGCGTTTCTCTCCATTCTCAAATCTCTTCACTCATCCATGGATGGTGCAGATCACCCCAGTTGGCCTTCCCACTACCCTTCTGCCGTTCTGCACATCCTCTCGATTGCCTCCCCTCAGCTGCGCCTGAGATCAGAAAACTTATTTAAATTAAATTTATATATTTATTTAATTCGGTTGAAATAATTATAATAGGTTATTTGTAATTTAAATTTTTTATTTTCAATTCATTTTTACGATATGTATTAACCATCAATGTTTCAAAAACTGGACCATTAATCTACATGTTACATAACAACATAGTAGCTCAGAAATAAAAATGGATTATTCGATTCCTTGTTGCAGATTATTATATTCCAATGGATAAGAGTTGGTTGTAGCTTCATCCAAGCAGCGCTGGTTATGTAGGGGATGAAAGATTTTGTTGCAATGGCTTTCACCAAGTTAGCTCAAGCAAACACAATTCATTGTGTCCCTAACTTAGAAATGTAGTCTTTAAGACAAACAGTCAGGTATAGTTTTATTTGGTTAAAAAGTTTGGATGAGAGCTACAAAATCTGGACATTCCAGTTCTTGATTCTGTGATTTCTCCAACACACAAGGACCAAACAAGTGAAATTAACACAAAAATGGTCTGGATTTCAGTCTAATCCGACCTAAAGAGCATTTGAATTGGTTCGTTTCCTAGGTTGCATCAGTTGGTTTAGGCTTTGACTCAGAACGAAAGGCACCAATTTCCTTTGGGTTATTTGGAAGTAGTACATGGTTTCTTTTTATTTAATTTATGTCACACAAATTGTATATATAAGGATGGACCGTATACCACAATCCAATTATGGAACCATCAAGATTTGTAATACAGAACTCAGCAAACCTCGTTTTAAGACAACAGTAATGGGTCTGGGTAGGAGCTGATCCAATAACCCAGTAGGCAGGTGGTCTGCTGTAGCAAATCGTTGATTGTTTGCCCCATCAGCAACACAAGTGGCAAGTGGACCTGTCAGCTTATGGCTCTTTATTTCATAACTACGGGCTTCTGCAGAGCTGCGATGTGGCACTTCCAAAAAATACAACTTGTGAGATTCAACTCAGGTGATTTGTAATCTTATTTACTAGACTACTGGGATGACTAAATAGATATATAGTCCTTTCAGTTTATTACAATTTTGGATTTGAATTTGAATTTTTTTTATTGATCATCATATGGAACTTAAAATAAAATCAGAACCATCTGATCCTACCATAGGGGCTTAGAGAAGTACTTAATAGAAAAGATCAAAGGGCATATTGGGACATCCAAAAAAGTTGCCTAATGGCAGTCTCAAGTCCTAAAAAAATCAATTAAATAAATTATGTGATTTTTAGCCCCTCTTTACCAGGAAACAAATCAGAGAAAATAATTAAAGCAAGGGATTTCTTTTACATGGTTTTACATTATTTTCCTTAACAAGAACCTCTTATGCACCAAAAATAAAACCAAATGTGTGCTAGTAATGTATTGGTTCAGTTCTTCATTTTACTAATAAGCCAGTAATGAAGAAAGCAATATGTTGCAAGGGCATGGCAAAGTACCTGATAAAACACTTCCATGTAGTCCATAATATAGCATGTCAAAATGGACACATTTCTTTGAATCATCTTTTGGAAGGGAAAACTAGATAGCACTGCGCTAGAATGCTCTTGGAAACCTTGGTAATCAATGCTCTTTTCCTAAATTTCATTTTTGTTATTGGTTGTATGTCCCTTGAGTTGTGACTTAGAGCTTCAAATGAAACATGATCAGCTCACATTTGCTTTTATTTTTGGAGTAGGGGGGCTTTTAATTGCTGAGGCATCACTCAGAGCTTCAAGGCTGCTAATCATAGTTCATCAGAATTTAATTTCGATCCAATCAATTTATTAGTTTTCTCTTCTGTTATTATTATAAATCAGGGGACAGGTCTAACTTATTTCAAATATGGAGAATGCTAAAAATTTCTAAATTTATGCTTAAATCAACAAAATGTAATTTTTCAGTTTTAACCAAGTACCTGAATTTTCAAAATTCACTATATTTTGAAAATTCTTTAAATACTGCTAAACAATACTTTATTACATGTATATAAATTGATTTATAACATAAGAATCTTTTTTTAATATAATTTCATACTGATTTGCAAATTGCAAAAATTCAGTCAAAAATCACAAAATTCTAAAAGTGCGAAGTTTTCAAAACTCGCGACATTGATAATTTGAGTATTGGTTTCATGATTGTCACGTCCCGACAACAGGACCGACAACCCGCCGCGCTTATCCGCGCAAGGCGATTTAAATTATATTACACAGCCATATATACATACATTACCAATGACAAAAATAAAAGCCAAAATAAATGAGAGAACTTTCTTTAAGTTCATTCATGTAACCAACAAATCGAAAATAAACCTATTATGCTACAATAATTTACAAACGAAATACCATAGCAGATTTATTTGAAGTAATCAAATAACCTTCTTTGTGGCAAGTCCCGCAAATCTTGAAGTTCTACAAGTCGTTTTCGTTTCTTGTTCTTGTACCTGGAACCCACAAAGTAGAAAGATGAGAGATTGAAAATCTCCCAGTGCGGTATTCAGTTCCAGTCGAGTTATCCTCAGATCCGACCAACTAAAACTGAAAAAGCACTGAGTGCCAAAACAATATAGACTACAACATATAACCTAGTAATTACATAACTAGCGACAACTTAATCAGACAAGCAACAGAAATCAAAGTTTACTTTAAGAAGATCATGTACCTCAAGAGAAATCAGCAAGCTAGAGTAGTACCACAAAATAAAGTAAACAATCTTAAAAACAAGCAACAGAAACAACTTATCAACTGAAACAATTAAACAAAAAAAATAAGTTCATAATATGCCATGCTCACGTCAATAGACTTGAAAGTTCAATCCAATTTAATTAGTTATGCATATAATCATGCTTTATAAACAAACAATGGTATTAAATGCAATACAGTTCACAATTACAAAGGTAAGAGTAATACCATAGTATGATGGGGCAATTCACACAAAGCGCTCTATGCCTCGATCATGCGCTACACATAACAGCGCCTACATGATCCAATCGCGCGCTACACATAACAGCGCCTACGCGATCGACTGAAACTCATATTTGGTTTTAAGTCATGCGCTACACATAACAGCGCCTACATGACCTCAATCACGCGCTACACATAACAGCGCCTACATGACCTCAATCACGCGCTACACATAACAGCGCCTACGTGATCGGCATATTTCAGAATTGAGTTCAACCATGCGCTACACATAACAGCGCCTACATGCTTGAAGAATTGCCCACCATACTAACCATTTTGGCCTACATTTTATGAATGCAACATTATATTAAAGTTCATTAGATTCTGACATAGTTCATTTACAACAACACAATCACGCGCTACACATAACAACGCCTATGTGATTGACTGAATTTCTCAACTAAGTGTAAGTCATGCGCTACACATAACAGCGCCTACATGACTTCGATCACGCGCTACACATAACAGCGCCTACGTGATCATTCCACTCTAGAATTCAGCTTCAAGCATGCGCTACACATAACAGCGCCTACATGCTTGAAGGTCATTTATTATATTTCACCATTATGTCCTACAATTAATCAATACATCAAAATTCATCAATTCAGCAAGTTTTCAATTTCTACCACAATTCTTTACAGCAATCTTGTCCACATCAGTTTCACTTTTAAATGTAATACATAAGAAAAAAAAAACCTTGTCTAATCTCATATTAATTATACGAAAATATGGTCAATATATGATATATATGTTTTATGTCATGAATTCATATCCAAAAGTTTATCTAACCGCATTCAACACCTAAGTAGTTAATCAATAAGCTAGCAAATAACTAGCAAAAATATACTTATTTCAAATACACATTTCAAACCAAGTGCATAAGGTCATATCATGTTCCTCTATAATGCTATTTTTAAGAGATATAACACAACTTAATTATGACTTATTATATTTCAAGACACAAGCTAAAAAGAACATTATATATTTTTTTCCAAAAATACGACTTTGCTTCGTGTGCATGTCATGCATAGTATAAGTCAAACTTACCTTTCAAATAACCAATTTCTAAATTTTAACATCATACTTCATCTGCAGATTTTACTATATATATAAAAAAAAAAGTGATCATGCATCTTTATGATTCAATCTAAAAATATAGCAATAGCACATACTCTAACTATAAACTCACTTGTCATAACCAAATGCCAAATTGATATTATGCTTCCTTTTCATAAAATGTGATTTTGCCTAATATGACATGTACGTATTTATATCATGCAACCTAGAACCCCAATTATGAATTTAACAATAAGTTAGCTATCAACCAAGCAAACAAGCAACAGACTTCGGATTCTAATAATTCCCAATGCATACTACTATCTCATTTTCTAAACTAAACTCTTCAAGTCATGTTACGTTTTAGTTCTACAAAACAGGTTCATGCTCTATATGGCTAATCATGCATTCAAGCTATGCAATTCAAAGGCACAATCAAGAACTTAGCTACAACTAATTACCAATCAAGCAACTAAGATAACATCAA
Source organism: Carex rostrata (assembly GCF_964058835.1). NCBI lineage: Eukaryota > Viridiplantae > Streptophyta > Magnoliopsida > Poales > Cyperaceae > Carex > Carex rostrata. The sequence continues at coordinate 1,024,147 of NC_135924.1, forward strand.
CAATACAACCAATTACCAATTAAACAAGCAAGCAACGACAACAATAAAATAAGTTGGAGGAATCAGGGAATAACTCGAAATCCGCACCTTAGCATTGTTGGGGACAATGTGGTTAGAGCATTGCCGTGATGCACGTGATGTCGACGCATGAAAAATCTTGTTTGTTCCCGCTGTCTCCGTTAGGTTACGTGTGACCAGTAGAGGTGCACCAACTCTGACTCACCATGCTTGGCACTTTGCATGTTGCTTTCCTCTAGTTAAGTACACACAGTCAAGGAAACTCTGACATTTATTTCTCCATCCGTTATCTCCTATACTTTTTAGGTTAACTTTGTAGAGAATAGATGGGGATGAGAGGTGGTCAAAGAGGTGCTACGGTGAGAGTAATTTCAAGAAAGAAGATCAGGAGAAATTAAAATGTAAAGGAGCGGATTCCCCAAGGTAAAAAGAAAAGAACTTAGAATCTCTCAACAACGGCCTATAAGAGCAATTATTCGGCTTTGAAAAATTACTGGGATTAAGTGTTACAAAATGAAATGCCCATGTGGTTAACAGGTGTCACTATGATACTAAAAGGAATTCATGTTACTATTAATTCTATTTATTTATTGATGAAGATTTGCGCTAAGCCCCTTATTACTATAAATATAAGACTTGGCTTTTAAATGACTTAATTAATCTTATATTAGATATTTATTTAAAGAGAACAAAAATAATAAAAATAATAATTAATAAAAAGAAATCTTCACTTAGAGTTAGATAATTCTCCAAATTGTTCAAAAACTAGGATGTTACAATTCCTCCCCCCTTAAAATGTGGTGTTGCGAATTTAGTAGAAATATTATTAATTTATTGCAACAAATTAGTTTATTGGTTGCAATGTGGTGTTGCGAAAAACTGAATTTGGTGTAGTGATATCTCATACTGTAGAATTTAATACTGAATGAAAATATTAATGACACGAACACAATTACATTTAATGTTTCATTCAGAATCTGTGAAATATCATGTTCATAGAACACGTATCTATGTGATTAAAATGACATCTCTTGTCAGTAGTCTGTAAAACTTGATCATCTTTTAATCCACATACTAACGTTGTAACAGTTAATTAGTGTTCCTGTTAATTACCTTGGTTAGAGACTTTTAAGAATATATATCATCTATATATGGAGTTTCACAATTTCAATCATAAACTCGAAATGATCCATAAATGCAATAATACTCAAGGTAACAAAATGATATATAATTAAACATTCAATTCATGAACAAACCTTTATATGATAAATTATCGTATTATTGACTTCTAAATTATTACAAACTAACACGATCTGTTAGCAGTCAACCAGGCACTGACATATGTTGTCTTGACATTGTGTGCGGTTTCCAAATTTTCGTTGAATACACTTTTGTTGGCATAATTGGGGACTGCAACGAAGGAATCGCAAAGATATCTCAACAACACTACACGCAGTTTCCATTGGTGTTGGACCTGATTAATTTTATTTTATCAGTAAAAAAAATAATAATTAATATATATAAGTTTTAGCTAGCTAGCTGTAATAATTAACAACATATACATATGAAATGAAATTAATTACGTACCTGAAAAAATCAAAACGAGAAGTAGTAGAAAAATAATCTTCATTGTAATTGCTTGCTTTGCTGTATTAATTCAAAAATTGTTGTGAGTTTGAACAAATATTTATAGTGTTATCTTGTTGTTCTCTTTTTTCTAAATAAAGTTTTTCTACTTTGTGACCTTTAATCTTTAGATGCGCGCCTCCATAGATATTTATAGAATTAGAATAGTATTCATTTTACAAGAATTTTTTCCACCGGTGTTATCTTGTTGTTCTTCTTTTTCTAAATAAAGTTTTCCTGCTTTGTCACCTTTAATCTTTATATGCGCGCCTCCATAGATATTTATAGTGACAATATCCCTTATTAAGTTCTGTTTTGAATTGGCAAGCTGATTGAATGAGAATACTATTCATTTGAATAGTATGAATTATATATTAATTCACTTGTTCAAATTATACATGAAGTCACCAATTAAGTTCAACCTTATTAATAAACTAGCACAATATAATTAATGCTTGTACATTGAGAGCTTGTACATTAATTGACAGAATTATAACATCATCACAGATAATTGATCAAGCAAACACAGAGATTTTAACGTGGTATCGCCTATAGCGCACTCCACGGATCAAGACACACACACACTCTTTTATTTCATAATAATTTCTGATTACAACTCACTCAACACTAAATTGTATTTTTCTTTCTTAGTTTTTTCTGCATAGAGGAACTTAGATTTATAACCCAAGTTGTATACGTTCTCTTATTTAGGAAATAACCAAACATGGTATTTGATCAATCAATCAACCAAACATAGTAATAATCATCCAATTGCAGCAGCAAATCAATCAAGGTAAGCATGGTAATAATCCAGCAATGATATCAATCAATCCAGCAGGACTTGTAGATCCGGTGTGACACTAACTACACGTGTCAACTTGTAGTTCCAACATTAATATTGTGAGCTTCTATGATCTCTGATCAATTTCGTTTTATTACGATCTTAATTAATTTTATTTGTTGACCATTTCTGATTTCTTACAAGTGTGAACCAATGGATAGAAGGGATGTTGAGAATTGGTCATTTGTGGATGAAAGAATGGAAATTCGTATCCTCTGAGATATTTCAAACTTTGAGTGTTTTTTTTTTTTGGAAAATCCCAACCATTTATACTTTGAGCACATCTGCATTACCCAAAACATTAAAAAAAATCATGTTGCAATTACTGTTACTGGTACCATAAGATATTTTGCAAAATTAAGGTGTGATGTGTTCATCAAGAGGCTAGGGGTTGATGAGCACATCTTCAAAAGGCTATCGGATTGACTTTGAATTACAAATCCAAACTGTTTAAATCCATGTACTTCGTGAGTGATGCATGTACATGCAAAAATTTTGAAGTTTCGAATTCATTTAGTACATGATCAAGTGGTCAAAGATGATGAAAAATGAATACATAAATCAATTTAAAAAATAATTAATAAAATATTCATTGTTTTGACCGCTTGACCATTTGCTAAAAAAAAACCAAAATTTTCAACATTTGAATTTGAGATCTATTTAATCTAATTTAATATTGTTGTTAGAAATATTACAATGAGTGCATCTACGTATAGAAGGTAACTAAATTAATTCAGATAATAAATGTTTTTTATAGGGAAAATTTCTAGTTTACCCATACAAATTTTTAAAATAGCCAATATCCCCATCAAAACATCATAATAGCCAATATCTCCATACAAATTTCAAATTTTTTGTTCTATCCCCTTTTAATTATTTAATATTTTATTTAATTATTTTAACTTTTAAATTGAGCATTATACCCTTCAAATTTTAATGGAGGTGTCATGTACCTTTCTCTTCTATTCTTCAAACCTATTATATTTCAATCCATATCATTTGAAGCAGAAAAGAAATTTCGCCCCAGATTTGCCATCGTGTGTGTGCCTCTATCGCCGATTGGGTGGATCAATTCATGATGTTGTTGTGCATAGAAATTGAGAATTCAGCTGTTGCTCTCTTGTTATCAAATGAAACAATTTAATTTTTGAAATGTTATTTCATTATGTGCATAAAAAGAATTGAATTTTATCCAACTCCTCTCATTATCACTGCCACCGTAGTAGTACCCAGAGGCAATCATGTCTGGCTCAAACTTGCAAAAACATGTTGATTCCTTAATTTTAATATGAAACATTATGTAGTAACCAAGGGTAGATTACATTAAAACCCAATTCATTAGCGAAATGATATGTATACAATTATACTAGGTAAGAAACTAAAATCTAAAATTGTACTGACACAACAACATCCCTAGAAGAAGAAAAAAAAGAAAAGCAATATTGAGTCTCAGTACATATGAAATGAAATTAATTACGTAAAAACGAGTAGTAGAAAAATAAGTCACAAATTCCATCTAGTCTCTTCGCTACTTTAGCATAGTTCCTCCGGTGCGCCTCTGGTCCTGGTCTGCCTGTTTGTAATTCCTGATGCGTATTCTACAATGTACCGAAGTACTTTGGATTAGTTTTGTAAAGACCAGACCTTAGTATGTTCTCTCTTAGTGGTTAATTATTGATATTGTATGTGCTGGCTCTGATACCAACTTAGCTGTCACATCCCGAGACAACCCGCCACGTATTTACACGTAAGGCGTGTGCACATCACATACATTATCAATAATAAATACTCATGCAATATTTAAAAATCAAACCAGTCTTCTCACATCACAAATAGTTTGAGTAGATTACACACATTCAACATGAGATCAAGACAAACATGACAAACAAACCGATAATTGTCATATCAGTCAATGTATCCACTTTTAAAGAGAAAATTAAAGTTTAACTAAAAAGAAAATGAAAAGATACTTGAGCCATCTGCTCGTTGAACTCCAGATCCACGTTCTGTTGGGTTTTGTGGAACGGTTCAAACCCATTAATTTAGCTTAACAGCGGAAGTGTGTAAAACAAAAATTTTACGGTTAAGTTAAGCTAAAAATTAAACGAGGTATGTCAGGAAACCTTCCAAGGCGGTCCACCTTCAGTATTCCTTCGGCATCAAAACCTCATTTAATTCATTTACAGATCTACTCCATAATTGATTTTCTAAAGCATTAAATCTATTTACAAATTAAATAGATTAATATAACAATTTATACCTTGATTCCAAATCTCAGTTGGAATGCAGACCGAGCGAGTAGAGCCTCACCAGGGATGGAATCGACTCGCAGTATCACACGTGTGATACCTCTATTGGTTATCCACCAGGACTAACCGGAGAGCGATTTATTTCTTTTGCCAGAAATACCATAAACCGCATAATTCTGCAAAAACACTATTCACCAAAACCGTAATCGAGGAAGAGAGAAATACCGATTAACGATGTAATCAAATTAACACGTGAAAATAGTTGGTCTTTCTCTCTACCCCTACCCCTCTATTTATAGAGTTTTGAGGAGGTTCGCAAAAGACCGAAATACCCCTCAAAACAAATCTATTTACCAAAAGCCCTTGACACCTCATCCTTTTATCATGTGAAATGACCAAAATACCCTTGCCACCTCACATGACACATGTCAACACATGGGAAGTCGGCACTAAGGGAAAAAGACCATTTTACCCTTGGCCCATTAAGGCATGAATAGTGTTGGGCTTTGATTTTGGGCTTTGACTTTGGTCTTTTAATTTTAATTAAGGCTTTGATTATTTTGGGCTTTTAAATCCATAATTCAAACCCATAATTAACAAATTAAAATCCAAATCAAATATATATAATTGTCACATACAATTATATTTCTTTTCGGTTGGTGTTCGGTAACTTTTATACAACGTAACGTGTACGTTTATAAATTAACCGTTGTTTCTGCTTGTCATTCTAAATGACATTCATAATTTAATTATATCATGTATAATTAATTATAACCATCTTAATATTAATTATAATCAATTTATAATTAATCAGTAAGATTCTCCGAGTAGCTCCTATATGGTGTGACCCAATAGGATCTGTGTTATGTTGGTAAACAGAGTTAAAACTGTTTTAACTTCTATAATCATGGGTGGCATCTGGCAACACATCATGACCATCCAATTACACAGATGATGCTGTACTGTACAATATCACGATCCAGTAAACTATTTACTTGTGTCTGTTCTTCTGTCTCATAGCTATCAGATCAGTTTCAAGGTAGATGTGTGTCATCCTTGTTAACTGTATCTGTCACACCCCAGATTTTTACCATCCAGAGCGTGATTATATAAGCATCTTCACATCTTTCTTTGGCCCGTCAACCTATGTCGCCAACAGAAATGAAAAGAAAACAACAAAACGGAGTCAGCTACAAAGCTCAGTAACCGGTTATTTAACGACGCGCTTCTCTACAATTGGCTTAATTTAACAACTATTCCAATAGGCCGGATTAATCCACACAAATTCACATCAAATTATGCATGCATATTTAACCAGCAATAGCACGTCGGTCTAGGTTATCCATAAAACAAGTCACATCATATTCACACACGTGTAATCCCTGTCACAGGCAATTCCCACATTCTCATAACACAATTCCTTTAATCCGCCAATCCAATGGGAAATCCATCCAACATTGGAAGGCCGCCAACCCACTGGGAAATCCATCCAACAGTGAGAGGCTACAATCACATATCAAATTCCAACCTCAGACCCGCTATCCCGTTAAATATGCCATCATAATTCAATATGCAATACCAATATTCAAATCAACCATACAAAATGAAAACACAGATTATAGAGAAGTCCGGTTACCTGATAGCGAGATATTCAGAATTTCATATCGGTTTGCAACGACATATTAGAATCATGGCGGCGTAGTCAGAATTCGAATCGGATATTGAAATCGAATATCAAAATAATTGTCATGATAAGTTCCCTCTATTTCTTTCTATTTTTCCTTTCTTTTTCTTTTTCTTTTAGGGTGAGAGAAAGAGAGAGGCGTGGCAGAGAAATAAAATGATTTAAGTAGATATTTGGTTTGGGATAAAACAAAGGGGTTACGGCAGGGAATTTATTAAAAAGGAGCGGTTATGAAAATGGAAAGTTTGCGCACCAATTAATAGGCGCCTCTTCTGTACATCTTCTCACATTTTAATCATTATTTAAAAAAAACGTTTTAATTTAATTATATGGAAAACTAACGGAGAAAATGCAATTTATTATAGACGACTAATTGAATCGATTATTATTAAGAAAAACACATTTATAATTGAAAATAATGACTAATTGTTATTTTAGATGAAATATTTATTTAAAATTATATACATTTTTTTTTTCAGAAGAAATGTTGATTTCAGTATTTCAATAAAAGCTTTTATGCATAAAATAAATAACTCGATTTTTCGGGATGTTACAGTATCTTTTCTTGATCTTGAGTAGATTATCAAATATAATTACTCTTGTAATTATACCGCATGCAGATAATCTAACTCTATCAAGGGGCCCAGTGATGCTATAGCTCGTATAGAGATACGAGGGACAAATAGTATTCTTGGCAGACTATCACTTCCTCAGCTAAGTTATACATATGGAAATGCTACCGTTATGGCTGCTTTTTACGGACAGCGTTAGATAACACTTACTCATATATATTTCTTAGTGGGAACAATAAATACCTCATACTGTAGAACTTTGACACTGAATGAAAACATTAATGACACGAACACAATTCTATTTAATGTTTCATTCGGGGTCTGTCAAATACCATGTTCCTAGAACATGTATCTATGTGATTAAAATGACATCTCGTGTCAAGTGGTTTGTAAAACTTAACCATCTTTTAATCCACATACTAACCTTATAGCGGTAATTAGTGTTCCTGCTAATTACCTTGGTCAGTGACCTTTTAAGAGTATATATCATCTATATTATGGAGTTTCACAATTTCAGTCATGAACTCGAAATGATCCATAAATGCAATAATACTCATGGCAACAAAATGATATATAAATAAACATTCAATTCATGAACAAAGCTTTATGATTAATTTATCGTATTATTGACTTCTAGATTATTACAAACTAACAATCTCCCACTTAAGCTAGGAGCCAATCATCGTAGGCTCTACTTATACAAATCTCTAGTATTCTAAAAATCTCGTAGATCTAAAGAAAAAACTCATAGCCAGTCTCCTATGTGTCTCAGACCCATAGAGGCAATATGCATCTGGTGCTTGGCTTGAGGAAGAGGTTTCGTGAGTGGATCAGCTGTGTTGCTGACTGTGTCAACTCTACATATCTTTACATCACCTCTATTTACGATCTCTCATATCAGGTGAAAACGCCGTAGAACATGCTTGGATTTCGAGTGCGATCTCGGTTCTTTGGCCTGAGCTATAGCTCCATTGTTGTCACAGTAGAGGTCCACAGGGCCTTGAACACTGGGAACCACTCCAAGTTCGCTAAGGAACTTCTTGATCCAGAAACCTTCTTTAGCTGCCTCGGATGCAGCTATGTACTCTGCTTCGGTGGTTGAGTCTGCTGTAGTCTCTTGCTTTGAACTCTTCCAGCTCACAGCACTATCGTTGAGTATGAACACATACCCAGACTGTGATCTCGAGTCATCATGGTCAGTTTGGAAACTGGCATCAGTGTATCCATTTATTACAAGCTCGGAATCACCACCGTAGACGAGAAACATATCCTTAGTTCTTCTTAAGTACTTAAGGATATTCTTTGCAGCAATCCAGTGCTCTTGGCCTGGATTAGCCTGATATCTACTCGTCACACTCAAAGCGTACGAGACATCAGGGCGAGTGCACAACATGGCGTACATGATAGAGCCAATAGCCGAAGCGTATGGTACTCTACTCATTTTGCTTCGCTCATCAGTTGTCGAAGGACACTGAGTCTTGTTAGCTGAACACAATGTGACATTGGCAGGAATCCTCTCTTAGAATCCTGCATGCTGAACCGATTCAGCACTTTGTCAATGTACGTGCTTTGACTTAAACCTATAAGTCTATTTGATCTATCTCGGTAGATCTTTATGCCTAGTATATAGACAGCCTCGCCCAAGTCTTTCATTGAAAAGACTTTCTTCAACGAAGAATTGGCTTGTTGCAAAAGAGGAATATCATTTCCCATTAGTAGTATGTCATCTACATATAGGATAAGAAAAGCGATGGCACTCCCACTAGTCTTTCTGTATACACATGGTTCTTCTTCGCATCTGACGAAGTCAAGCTTTTTGACTTCTTCGTCAAATCGAAGATTCCAACTCCGTGATGCTTGCTTCAGTCCATAAATGGACTTAAGAAGCTTGCACACCTTCCCAGCATTCTTTGAATCCTCAAAACCCTCAGGCTGTGTCATGTACACATCCTCTTCTAAATTTCCATTTAAGAAGGCGGTTTTGACATCCATTTGCCATATTTCATAATCATGAAATACAGCAATTGCTAGGAGTATCCGAATTGACTTAAACATAGCCACGGGCGAAAAAGTTTCATCATAATCTACACCGAGAATCTGTTTGAAACCTTTCGCTACTAGCCGTGCTTTGTATACAGTCATCTTACCATCCATGTCTGTTTTCATTTTGAAAACCCACTTGTTAGCTATGGGTTTTATCCCATCAGGTGGTACAACTAGGTTCCAGACCGTGTTGTCATACATGGACTGTATTTCGGATCTCATGGCCTCCAGCCATTTATCAGAGTCGGGCCTATCCATTGCTTCCGCATAGGTCAAAGGATCTTCAGTGTCATAGGCTGAGATCTCGTGCAGTCCCAAGTACCTTTCAGGTGCATGGACTACTCTTGTTGACCTACGTAGCACTTGTTCTTCAGGCTATTGAACTTGATCCACAGCAGTCTGCGGATCTAGTTCTTCTTCAACTTGCGTTGAAGTACTTGAGCTCGGGACTAGAACCTCATCCACAGCTACTTGTGGATTTGGTACTTCCAGATGCTCATCAGCCGAAGTATCAAGAGGTGGGTTAATCTGATCTGGTTCAGATATTGTATTGTGTGATGTATCTTGAATTTCTTCAAGTATTACATTACTCCCACTACTTCTTTTTGCAAGAAACTTGTTCTCCAAAAATATACCATGACGAGCAACAACTATTTTGTTCTCGGATTGGTAATAGAAGTAATATCCTTTCATTTCCTTAGGATACCCTACGAAAAAGCATTTGTCAGCTTTGGGATCAAGTTTGCCAGACGTCGGACGTTTGACAAATACTTCGCAACCCCAAATTTTAAGATAAGACATAGTTGTGATTTTTCCAAACCATAACTCGTATGGAGTCTTTTCTACTGACTTGGATGGAACCATGTTTATTGTTCGTGCAGCAGTTTCTAGTGTGTGCCCCCAGAAGGATTTCGGCAGAGTGGCTTCACTCATCATGGATCGAACCATATCCAGTAGAGTTTGATTTCGTCTCTCAGAAACACCATTCCATTGTGGTGTCCCTGGAGGTGTGAGCTGTGAGACTATCCCACATTCATTTAAGTATTCTTTAAACTCAAAACTCAAGTATTCGCCTCCACGGTCAGAACGTAGAGCCTTAATACTTTTGTTCAATTGATTTTCTACTTCAGTCTTGAATTCTTTAAACTTGTCAAAGGATTCAGACTTATGTCTCATCAAGTAGACATAACCGTATCTACTGTAATCATCAGTAAACGTGATAAAGTAAGAAAAACCATTTCTTGTACAAGTACTCATAGGTCCACATACATCCGTGTGTATAAGACTTAACAAGTCACTTGCCCTTTCGCCCTTTTTGGAGAAAGGCGCTTTGGTCATTTTACCTCGTATACAAGATTCGCATGTGTCAATTGATTCCAGATCAAATTTACCAAGAAGTCCATTTTTATGTAACTTCTTGATGCGTTTCTCATTTATATGACCAAGGCGACAATGCCACATGTAAGTCGTGCTTTCATGTGATGCTTTGAGTCGTTTGTTATTTATGTTAAACACGGGTTTATTCATTTCCAGTATATAAAGACCATTCATCATATAAGAAGATCCATAATATAATTCATCTTTGTATATAGAACATCTATTGTCCTTTATCACAAAAGAGAAACCATTCATCTCTAAACATGAGATTGAAATGATGTTTCTGGAAATGCTAGGAACAAAATATACATTTTCTAATTCCATTACAAGCCCGCTGGGCAAATACAACTCTATACTACCAGCTGTTACGGCTGCAACTCGTGCTCCGTTTCCAACTTGGAGTTGTATCTCCTTGTTACGTAGCTTCCTTCTATTCTTTAGTACCTGCATATTTGAACAAATATGAGCACATGATCCGGTATCCAGTACCCAATCATTAATAGAGGTAGCAACGTTAACTTCAATAACAAAAATACCTGAGGTTGAAGCCTTGGAAACCTTTCCAGACTTCAGATCCGCTAGGTACTTCAGGCAGTTCCTCTTCCAATGACCCATGCCATTGCAATAATGGCATGCAGAGGAAGCAGCAACCTTTATCTTGGGAGGATTCGGTTTAAGAATCTTTTTCCCCTTGCCTTGATACTTGGGAGCCACCTTCTTTTGGGCTTTCTTTATCTTTTTCCCACCAGCTTGGATCATGAGAACAGAAGACTTTTTCTTCATGTCCCCATCAGCGATCCGAAGCATCCCTTGGAGCTCTTGTAGACTCTTATCCATTCCTAGCATATGGAAGTTCATGATGAACCCCGAAAAGCTTGGAGGGAGTGAGTGCAGGATAATGTCCGTAGCAAATTCCTTGCTTATCGGAGCATTCAGCTTCTCGAGCTGCTCAACATCGCTCGTCATACGGAGCATGTGAGTTCTCATAGAGCCTCCCTCGGCCAACTTGTGACCAAGTAGAGATCTTGTCACTTTAAATCTCTTGATACGCGCTTGCTCTTGAAACATGTTCTTGAGCTGATCGCATATGACATAAGTTTTGGTGTCCACAAATCGACGCTGCAATTCAGGACCCATAATACTTACTACGAGACCTTGTACATCAAGCTCATCCTCTTTGTGCTTGTTGTACTTAGTGATATCTTCTGGTTTGCCATCTGTTTCTGGCTCAGCAGGGACAGGTGAGTTTAAGACATATTCTCTCTTTTCACGTCTTAGTACAATGGTGAGAGCACGGAACCAATCAGTGAAATTGGATCCGTCCTCTTTCAGTGTTTGTTTCTCGAGTAGGGAGCGTAGAGAGAAGGATGTTTCTTTAGCCATATTACTACAATGTTAAATGTAAAGATTTTAGCTTTGTTCATGTAATGTTTTATTCTAATGATAAAACTCCCACTGCAAATTTGTTCTATTCCCGTTTTGCAGTAGGACCAAGATCCCTATTTTCACTAACAACCAAGGCAGTGTATGCATATCTTGGCTATCAGTTATCTTAGGTGAGCAAACTTGCTAATCACATCTCTTTGCGATTCTTGGTTTCGTTAAAACATCACGTGTATTTAACGAAAACTTTGCCCCAAGTCCAAAACTGTTTTGGAAATCATTGGTAAGTAACCTCACTCTATTTGGTTTGATATGTCGGACATAACCCTCGACCACCAAAGGTAAAAGGCGATGTCTACTGAGTAGTTTAATCATCAACCAATGAACAATGGTTTGAGGAGGATAGAGTGGGAAGGGCATACTACTTAATATTTAATGGGTTGGTGTTTATGCTTAATAGTGCCAGCAATTTCCAAAGGGGTATGTCAGAAAGAACGACTAATGTGATTTTATTCGTATCTTTATAGCGACTTCTTTCATATGCTTCATTAAGCAATTATAGAAATGAAGTCTTGAATACCGAATGTGATCTCCATTTCTTTTCTTAGCTTATGTCAGAAAGAACGACTAATGTGATTCTATTCGTATTTTTATAGTGACCTCTTTCTTATGCTTCATTAAGCAGTCGTGGAAAGGAAGTCTAAACTATCGAATGTGATCCCCATTACTTTCTTTTCTCAGCATATGTAAGAATGACTAAATGTGATTTTTATTCGTATCTTTATAACGACCTCTTTCATATGCTTCATTAAGCAGTCGTGGAAAGGAAGTCTTGAATACGAAATGTAATCTCCATTAGTTTTTTGTTCTTATCAGTACCTCTTTGATACGCTTAGCTTTTGTTAAGCAGTCAGTTCTTGCAACTGACTTTGGACATTCTTACGGACACGTGAAAGTCGTCTGCCAGAAAGACAACGGTGAGTTCCTTCACAAATCTTTCTTTGACATCACGTTCTTTCACGGTTCCTTTGAAAGCAATAAATCTAATTTATTCAATTCATATCAAAGCAGTAAATCTAATTTACTTATATACGGGACCAAGTCAGGTATATGTTTTTATCAGTTCCTAATTCTTTATTTTGCAGCTATGCTCAGTTCTTTATTCTATACCGTTTAAAGCATATAAATAGTTTACATGTTTTTAAAACAGATATTCTTTTCGGTCCATAAAGCAATTTGGTAACGTGACAAAGTTCCTTTTCGGCCAGCCATTAGGACATGTAAAAGGGGCTCCCAGGAAAGATTGGGGTCACGAGGACCGCTTAGACTCAATCTTTCCTAGACAGAACCATCTCTTTTATGGTGTGGAAATGACAGTTCTTACTAAGGTACTTTATTGCTTCATCACATTCTTCGATGAACTTTATTTTCCGAAGGTTTTCGAAAAGGCGAAAGATTTACACTAAATTTTGCCATTTCAAAAGCGTTAAAGCAATTTGGTAACGTGACAAAGTTCCTTTTCGGCCAGCCATTAGGACGTGTAAAAGGGGCTCCCAGGAAAGATCGGGGTCACAAGGACCGCTTAGACTCAATCTTTCCTAGACAGAACCATCTCTTTTACGGTGTGGAAATGACAGCTCTTACTAAGGTACTTTATTGCTTCATCACATTCTTCGATGCACTTTAACGCGATCAAAAGTTTTTTAAAACGAAAATATAAAGAAAGCATAAAGAAAGCGTAAATCTAATTTAACTTTCTTAGTCGGAAAAACCGAACCAAGAAAATCTCATTTCTAATCGGTTTTGGACTTGTGCTGCAAATGTAAGAATTTAAACCGATATGCGGTACATGCACCTTATTTGCATAAGTTATAACTTTAGAAAATCAATCAGCGGGAGAGCCTTGTGCTCTGATACCACTGTTGGGTTTTGTGGAACGGTTCAAACCCATTAGTTTAGCTTAACAGCGGAAGTGTGTAAAACAAAAATTTTACGGTTAAGTTAAGCTAAAAATTAAACGAGGTATGTCAGGAAACCTTCCAAGGCGGTCCACCTTCAGTATTCCTTCGGCATCAAAACCTCATTTAATTCATTTACAGATCTACTCCATAATTGATTTTCTAAAGCATTAAATCTATTTACAAATTAAATAGATTAATATAACAATTTATACCTTGATTCCAAATCTCAGTTGGAATGCAGACCGAGCGAGTAGAGCCTCACCAGGGATGGAATCGACTCACAGTATCACACGTGTGATACCTCTATTGGTTATCCACCAGGACTAACCGGAGAGCGATTTATTTCTTTTGCCAGAAATACCGTAAACCGCATAATTCTGCAAAAACACTATTCACCAAAACCGTAATCGAGGAAGAGAGAAATACCGATTAACGATGTAATCAGATTAACACGTGAAAATAGTTGGTCTTTCTCTCTACCCCTACCCCTCTATTTATAGAGTTTTGAGGAGGTTCGCAAAAGACCGAAATACCCCTCAAAACAAATCTATTTACCAAAAGCCCTTGACACCTCATCCTTTTATCATGTGAAATGACCAAAATACCCTTGCCACCTCACATGACACATGTCAACACATGGGAAGTCGGCACTAAGGGAAAAAGACCATTTTACCCTTGGCCCATTAAGGCATGAATAGTGTTGGGCTTTGATTTTGGGCTTTGACTTTGGTCTTTTAATTTTAATTAAGGCTTTGATTATTTTGGGCTTTTAAATCCATAATTCAAACCCATAATTAACAAATTAAAATCCAAATCAAATATATATAATTGTCACATACAATTATATTTCTTTTCGGTTGGTGTTCGGTAACTTTTATACAACGTAACGTGTACGTTTATAAATTAACCGTTGTTTCTGCTTGTCATTCTAAATGACATTCATAATTTAATTATATCATGTATAATTAATTATAACCATCTTAATATTAATTATAATCAATTTATAATTAATCAATAAGATTCTCCGAGTAGCTCCTATATGGTGTGACCCAATAGGATCTGTGTTATGTTGGTAAACAGAGTTAAAACTGTTTTAACTTCTATAATCATGGGTGGCATCTGGCAACACATCATGACCATCCAATTACACAGATGATGCTGTACTGTACAATATCACGATCCAGTAAACTATTTACTTGTGTCTGTTCTTCTGTCTCATAGCTATCAGATCAGTTTCAAGGTAGATGTGTGTCATCCTTGTTAACTGTATCTTTTCTTGATCTTGAGTAGATTATCAAATATAATTACTCTTGTAATTATACCGCATGCAGATAATCTAACTCTATCAAGGGGCCCAGTGATGCTATAGCTCGTATAGAGATATGAGGGACAAATAGTATTCTTGGCAGACTATCACTTCCTCAGCTAAGTTATACATATGGAAATGCTACCGTTGTGGCTGCTTTTTACGGACAGCGTTAGATAACACTTACTCATATATATTTCTTAGTGGGAACGATAAATACCTCATACTGTAGAACTTTGACACTGAATGAAAACATTAATGACACGAACACAATTCTATTTAATGTTTCATTCGGGGTCTGTCAAATACCATGTTCCTAGAACATGTATCTATGTGATTAAAATGACATCTCGTGTCAAGCGGTTTGTAAAACTTAAACATCTTTTAATCCACATACTAACCTTATAGCGGTAATTAGTGTTCCTGCTAATTACCTTGGTCAGTGACCTTTTAAGAGTATATATCATCTATATTATGGAGTTTCACAATTTCAGTCATGAACTCGAAATGATCCATAAATGCAATAATACTCATGGCAACAAAATGATATATAAATAAACATTCAATTCATGAACAAAGCTTTATGATTAATTTATCGTATTATTGACTTCTAGATTATTACAAACTTACACGTTCCTCCTATTTGTGCTCCATGTCGCCTCATCATTTCCTGGAACCCACGTAAAAGTGGAAACGGGTGAGAGATCGAACGGTCTCTCAGTACGGGATTTAGTTCCAGTCCCAGAATTTATCAAATTAACTTATTAATACAAACTAGATATTAAAATTGTATCCTCACATGTAATCTTACTAATGCATACTTAAAAAACACACACACACACACACACAAGCACAAATACTCTTCTTTAGTTATCTTTCATGTTTTTAACTGCCTCACCAGGGGGACTCAAACCCCACTAGATCTTAGCCGTGCCACTAGCAAGGGACTCGAACCACCGCTAGATCTTCTTTGCCTCACCAAGGGGACTCGAACCACCTTAGCTATTGGCGTCTCATTAGGGGGACTCGAACCACCGCTAGTTCAACTGTCTCACTCAACGGGGACTCGAACCACCGCAAGATATTGACCCATGACAGAAAGTCCAACTAATGCCACGTTAACGAGGGGTCCAGTCGGACACTAGACCCAATGTATACATTCCAACATGCGTTCAACGCATATTGGCCCCTTTCCTTTAACTTATCCGTTACTTTCCACGTTTGTTTCGTTTAATCACACAAATATCATACTCTACACTACACATCTTAAAAATCCGTTGATCAATCGAATAATCTTATCCTAGTATTCTAAACAAAACAAAAAGGATCATTCGATTCAACATGCATAATTTCATAAGTAAATAAATGCAAACAAAACGATAAGTAACAATTTGACAATGTCCAGGAAACCCGTACCTATTGTCATGGAATAGTTCACTCCTGCCTCTACATTACTTCTTACTTCAGAATTCGGACCTAGATCATATAACATGGTTTCTAAATTAATATTTATACATGTTTCTATGTAGACAAGTCTATTGCTAAACTAATTTTTGTTAAGCATAAGATCCGTAAATTATTCATAATATTTTAAACAAATAGTAACATCATGTTCCACAAAAATAATTCAATGGAATCAACTATATCACTAAAATCGAATAATTAAGAAGTTCGACTTAAAGTTAATAAAATTATAATACACGACAAGACAACATCTTCATAGAGAATATCAGAAACTATATAGTTTTCAGAAAACTTTATTACAGAAATAATTATATGAAACTATTGCATCTACGTACTAAGCACTAAATGAAAGATTGAAAATACCTTGATTTGAATAGCTTGAATCTCCTGTGGGAGTTATGAAGGAATGAAGAATAAAAAATAAAAAAATGTAAAGATCTCTTTTTGTTGTTTATAAGTTCTGTGAAGAAACTAGCGGTGATAGAGGTATTAATTAGGAAAATTAATTCTCATAATTGCCTTCTAATTTGGCCAGTTACAAATCAAATTAAAGGTGCCGAATAAAAATGAAAATAACCTCCTCCTTTCCTTAAACCTTCGGTTCCCATGTTATACGTTGTAATAACCTTTTAACTGCTATCTGTTTGTATGTTTCTCTTTCATTGCCTCAAAAGAAAACTGCTATTACAATTAATATATATCATGATGTGCCGTCCTAATTATAACTTAAGAATCCAAGGCGTCATTGCCTCCAAAGAAAACTGTTGATACCATATATAATATACATTTTATAATTGTTGATAGGCAAATGCTTCTGTGCATACAAGGACCTATTTGTAAAATGAACATATTTTTATTTTCAAAGTTCAAAAAGTCGATCCGAACCGTTCAACTTGTTCTCCATATTAATATGTGCTTGGAGACCAAATTTTACATTTTTCTGGATTTTTTTACTATTTATTAAGATGGGTACAAAATTCAATGGTCTGAATTTGATATTTTTTGTACATATTAAAAAATTTCAGAAAAATGTAAAATTTGGTCTCCAAGCACATATTAATATGGAGAACAAGATGAACGGTTCGGATCGACTGTTTGAACTTTGAAAATAAAAATATGTTCATTTTACAAATAGGTCCTTGTATGCACAGAAGCATCACTCTTGTTGATATTATAACGCTTATTTATGGAGAGATATAATACTAATTTGAAACCCACGCTCCAAATTCTTGCGGGCTGCCGAATCTTTATGTTAACATATATGACATTGTATTTTTTTTTTGATGGCCTGTAATTAACATATATGATATTCTAATCCTACTGAATTTTTCGGACTACACCAATTCTATTCGAGGTGCCTATTTTGCATTCTTATTAACTAAGTTATTTAATTAAGAAAGAAAAAAAATACATATCTAAATTATTTTTATCATACCTTAATATAATATTTCCAATACGTGGTGTTACATTAGCTCATTAATTCATCTACACTAAAGTACTTTAAAATTTTGTGCGTAATATTTTTTTTATTTTTTTAGAAAAAAATTCTTAATAACTTCTTGAACAAATTATATTTCTTGAATTTTTTTGTAAGAAGATTAAATTATTAAAAATAAAATTAATATGAACATCATATAAATTTTGCACATTATATAATTTTTTTTTAAATCTTCTTCAGACAAATTTTCTTAGTATCTTTTGAAAACTTTTTCAAGGAGATTAAATTAATGAAAAAAAAATATGAATATCATATAAAATTTGTGCATCATATAAATCATTTTCAGGAAGATTTCTTAAAAAAAAAATCATACTAATATTTGTACATCATATAAATCTTCTTGAGAAAGGTTTCTTAAAATATTCTCATATTAATTTTCGTACATCATATATATCTTTTTTCAGAAAGATTTCTTCAAATCTTCTTCCGAAAAAATAAACTATAAAAAAAAATTATATTTCATATAAAATTAAATGAACCATACTAAACATCTTAAAATGAATGTACATAAATTGATAACTTATTTCATTTTAGTAATGTATAATTTATTTAAATGATATTAAAATAAAAAAAGTATCAAAGTTACCTCCAATCCTCTACTAGTGATGTCTTATAAAATAAAGGCAAAGAATAATAAACAGATTTAAGAGAACACATAAAAGATAAAAGATGACAATATCTTTATTCATATACTTCTTATATGTACAATATGAGATTACAAAGTCATAAATAGGCTACTAATTATAAATAAAAAGTCATCTAAAATTAATTAATTTCAATAGTGAGCATAAGATAATTAATATTGAGAGTTACAAAATAGTTGAACATCCACAATTATTTCATAACAATCATGTAAATCAGATCTTTTTAAAATTCAAATTTATCTAATTTTGGATCGTTTTTACAAATTAACTTAATTACTGAAAAACATCACCTATTCACCTTACATATTCATGCTGACCATAACGCTTATGTTTTTTTTTATTTCAGTTTTGCTTTCCAACACCAAATATTTAATGAAATTAATTATCTATTTGACGACTAAAATTTGACTTTTGGAACACTACTCCTCTATTTATTTCTGATTTCATAGCGGGATGTTAATTATGTGTTGTACCAATATAACCTATGTTTTAGGAACTGATACTGGTTTGTGGTACCAGTAGCAATTGGAGAATTTTACAAGATCTCTGGGATGTTTGCTGTGATGTAAGGATACTTGTTTAATATTGTCCACGGGCTTTGAAATAATAAAAAAAAAGTGTTGTGTATTTCTATATTTTTTTTCTTTTGTCATAATTTAGATATGTATTTGTAATGGCCGTAGAAAACTGACTGGTACAGAAAACTAGCATAATTTTAAACTGATTGGTACATGAGTGGTACAGGTGGGTTACAAGTTCATTTTTTTTTTATTATTGTAGTGCTCAAATAATTACAGTATAATTCAAGATTGGATGCAAGACTTTAAAATAATAATGTCACAAAAAAAAAGAACATAATGATTGAGCCAATGTTAAAATGACAAATTCCATACATCAAATTGTCATACACAAGCACTACAAAGCCTTACAGCATCTCTAATACATGAGAAATAACAATTATATTAAGATATTCTTCAATGCGCAAAATGAAACTATGAACTTTTTAGATTCACATAACAGTAATACAGCAAGTTACAACATCAAAGAATAACAATAACAAATAAGAAGTGTTTTACATTAAGCTGACTTGCAAACTTCATGCAGATAATTATGATACAGAAAAGCTGACACTTTACAAAAAAGAACAAAAAATATGAAAACCCGGAAGATTCCTGTACTATCCGTCCCATCAAAACCCGCAGATAATACACGCAAGTTACAACATCGACATCAAAATTTGCAACCCAACCAGTATGTCCTCTTGGTCATGTTGTTGCATCAGTTGGTTGAGTTTCAGTTCTGCCCCTACCTTGCTTGAGCCACTGACATTTCCTGATCTCGTGCCAATGTATACCTTGGAGCTTGTAGAGAACCTTCTTGATTTTTTTGTAGCAACAGCAATCTCAACAGCAATCTTATATAGAGGAGGGTTCAAATGCTCCAAAATTATATACTGCAAATCTATTCCAAAATCCGAACTGTCCAATTTACGCTAATATCCGTGCTACTAGAAGCGCTGGATTTTATCTTAACGGAGCGGTTCCACTAAATTTAAAATCAGTCATCAGCGAAGGGAGCTTATGTTTCCCCGATTTTTTTTAAAATACCCTTCAAAAAAAAAATTTTATTAAAAATAATTAGGTTTCAGCCAAATTTTTAAAAATAGCCAAACTGCGGATTTTTTCCGCGCCCCGGAATTTTTATTCCAGGCCGCGGAAAAAATTCTCGCCCCGAAAATTTTTTTTTTTTTTTTATTTTTTATTCCGAGCGCGGATATTTTCCGCGGCCCGGATTTGTTTTTTGCCTTTAGAGTTTGGAGTTAGGAAAATAATGTTTTTTTTTAAATTTTTTGTCCAACTTTGCACCTCTGATTAACATATCAAAACACCTTCAAAAAGCATGAAAATTTAGCGACATGTATTCTTGACTTCATAGAATAAGACTATGAAGTTTCATACAAAATCTCAAAACAGATCGTGAGATATCGGCTCTCAAAAATTGCCCGAACTGCTGAAGGAGTGCTTCTGAGCCCAAATTTGCACCTCTGGTTAACATATCAAAGCACCTTCAAAAATCATGAAAATTTACCGACATGCATTCTTGAGCTCATAGAACAAGACTGTGAAGTTTCATACAACATATCAAAACAGATCGTGAGATATCGGCTCTCAAATATTGCCCGAACTGCTGAAGGAGTGCTTCTGAGCCCAAATTTGCACCTCTGGTTAACATATCAAAACACTTTCAAAAATTATGAAATTTTATGAACATGCATTCTTGACTTCATAGAACAAGACTGTGAAGTTTAATACAAAATATCAGAACAGATCGTGAGATATCGGCTCTCAAAAATTGCCCGAACTGCTGAATGAGTGCTTCATATTTTTTGTAAGTGTTTTGATATGTTAATCAGAGGTGCAAATTTGGGCTCAGAAGCACTCCTTCAGAGAGAGTTCAGTTTTGTTATGTTTAAGTTTTGATTTGTTATGTTCAATTTTATTATCTTCTTAGTATATGTGCCAAAGGTACATATACAAACTTCTGACTCACAATAGCTATAAAATTCAAGCTTGATATAATATTATTTCTTCTTCATTCATTTCAAAATAAGTGGTGCAAAATGAACGTTGCATGTCTTAGTCTTAATCAAAGCTTTTCTCAATATTTTCAATTAATTTTTACGATGTGTATTAACCATCGATGTTTCAAAAACTGGACCATTAATCTACATGTTACATAACAACATAGTAGCTCAGAAATAAAAATGGATTATTCGATTCCTTGTTGCAGATTATTATATTCCAATGGATAAGAGTTGGTTGTAGCTTCATCCAAGCAGCGCTGGTTATGTAGGGGATGAAAGATTTTGTTGCAATGGCTTTCACCAAGTTAGCTCAAGCAAACACAATTCATTGTGTCCCTAACTTAGAAATGTAGTCTTTAAGACAAACAGTCAGGTATAGTTTTATTTGGTTAAAAAGTTTGGATGAGAGCTACAAAATCTGGACATTCCAGTTCTTGATTCTGTGATTTCTCCAACACACAAGGACCAAACAAGTGAAATTAACACAAAAATGGTCTGGATTTCAGTCTAATCCGACCTAAAGAGCATTTGAATTGGTTCGTTTCCTAGGTTGCATCAGTTGGTTTAGGCTTTGACTCAGAACGAAAGGCACCAATTTCCTTTGGGTTATTTGGAAGTAGTACATGGTTTCTTTTTATTTAATTTATGTCACACAAATTGTATATATAAGGATGGACCGTATACCACAATCCAATTATGGAACCATCAAGATTTGTAATACAGAACTCAGCAAACCTCGTTTTAAGACAACAGTAATGGGTCTGGGTAGGAGCTGATCCAATAACCCAGTAGGCAGGTGGTCTGCTGTAGCAAATCGTTGATTATTTGCCCCATCAGCAACACAAGTGGCAAGTGGACCTGTCAGCTTATGGCTCTTTATTTCATAACTACGGGCTTCTGCAGAGCTGTGATGTGGCACTTCCAAAAAATACAACTTGTGAGATTCAACTCAGGTGATTTGTAATCTTATTTACTAGACTACTGGGATGACTAAATAGATATATAGTCCTTTCAGTTTATTACAATTTTGGATTTGAATTTGAATTTTTTTTATTGATCATCATATGGAACTTAAAATAAAATCAGAACCATCTGATCCTACCATAGGGGCTTAGAGAAGTACTTAATAGAAAAGATCAAAGGGCATATTGGGACATCCAAAAAAGTTGTCTAATGGCAGTCTCAAGTCCTAAAAAAATCAATTAAATAAATTATGTGATTTTTAGCCCCTCTTTACCAGGAAACAAATCAGAGAAAATAATTAAAGCAAGGGATTTCTTTTACATGGTTTTACATTATTTTCCTTAACAAGAACCTCTTATGCACCAAAAATAAAACCAAATGTGTGCTAGTAATGTATTGGTTCAGTTCTTCATTTTACTAATAAGACAGTAATGAAGAAAGCAATATGTTGCAAGGGCATGGCAAAGTACCTGATAAAACACTTCCATGTAGTCCATAATATAGCATGTCAAAATGGACACATTTCTTTGAATCATCTTTTGGAAGGGAAAACTAGATAGCACTGCGCTAGAATGCTCTTGGAAACCTTGGTAATCAATGCTCTTTTCCTAAATTTCATTTTTGTTATTGGTTGTATGTCCCTTGAGTTGTGACTTAGAGCTTCAAATGAAACATGATCAGCTCACATTTGCTTTTATTTTTGGAGCAGGGGGGCTTTTAATTGCTGAGGCATCACTCAGAGCTTCAAGGCTGCTAATCATAGTTCATCAGAATTTAATTTCGATCCAATCAATTTATTAGTTTTCTCTTATGTTTTTATTATAAATCAGGGGACAGGTCTAACTTATTTCAAATATTGAGAATGCTAAAAATTTCTAAATTTATGCTTAAATCAACAAAATGTAATTTTTCAGTTTTAGCCAAGTACCTGAATTTTCAAAATTCACTATATTTTGAAAATTCTTTAAATACTACTAAACAATACTTTATTACATGTATATAAATTGATTTATAACATAAGAATCTTTTTTTAATATAATTTCATACTGATTTGCAAATTGCAAAAATTCAGTCAAAAATCACAAAATTCTAAAAGTGCAAAGTTTTCAAAACTCGCGACATTGACAATTTGAGTATAGGTTTCATGATTGTCACGTCCCGACAACAGGACCGACAACCCGCCGTGCTTATCCGCGCAAGGCGATTTAAATTATATTACACAGCCATATATACATACATTACCAATGACAAAAATAAAAGCCAAAATAAATGAGAGAACTTTCTTTAAGTTCATTCATGTAACCAACAAATCGAAAATAAACCTATTATGCTACAATAATTTACGAACGAAATACCATAGCAGATTTATTTGAAGTAATCAAATAACCTTCTTTGTGGCAAGTCCCGCAAATCTTGAAGTTCTACAAGTCGTTTTCATTTCTTGTTCTTTGTACCTGGAACCCACAAAGTAGAAAGATGAGAGATTGAAAATCTCCCAGTGCGGTATTCAGTTCCAGTCGAGTTATCCTCAGATCCGACCAACTAAAACTGAAACAGCACTGAGTGCCAAAACAATATAGACTACAACATATAACCTAGTAATTACATAACTAGCGACAACTTAATCAGACAAGCAACAGAAATCAAAGTTTACTTTAAGAAGATCATGTACCTCAAGAGAAATCAGCAAGCTAGAGTAGTAACACAAAATAAAGTAAACAATCTTAAAAACAAGCAACAGAAACAACTTATCAACTAAAACAATTAAACAAAAAAAATAAGTTCATAATATGCCATGCTCACGTCAATAGACTTGAAAGTTCAATCCAATTTAATTAGTTATGCATATAATCATGCTTTATAAACAAACAATGGTATTAAATTCAATACAGTTCACAATTACAAAGGTAAGGGTAATACCACAGTATGATGGGGCAATTCACACAAAGCGCTCTATGCCTCGATCATGCGCTACACATCACAGCGCCTACATGATCCAATCGTGCGCTACACATAACAGCGCCTACGCGATCGACTGAAACTCATATTTGGTTTTAAGTCATGCGCTACACATAACAGAGCCTACATGACCTCAATCACGCGCTACACATAACAGCGCCTACATGACCTCGATCACGCGCTACACATAACAACGCCTACGTGATCGGCATATTTCAGAATTGAGTTCAAGCATGCGCTACACATAACAGCGCCTACATGCTTGAAGAATTGCCCACCATACTAACCATTTTGGCCTACATTTTATGAATGCAACATTATATTAAAGTTCATTAGATTCTGACATAGTTCATTTACAACAACACAATCACGCGCTACACATAACAACGCCTATGTGATTGACTGAATTTCTCAACTAAGTGTAAGTCATGCGCTACACATAACAGCGCCTACATGACTTCGATCACGCGCTACACATAACAGCGCCTACATGATCATTCCACTCTAGAATTCAGCTTCAAGCATGCGCTACACATAACAGCGCCTACATGCTTGAAGGTCATTTATTATATTTCACCATCATGTCCTACAATCAATCAATACATCAAAATTCATCAATTCAGCAAGTTTTCAATTTCTACCACAATTCTTTACAGCAATCTTGTCCACATCAGTTTCACTTTTAAATGTAATACATAAGAAAAAAAAAACCTTGTCTAATCTCATATTAATTATACGAAAATATGGTCAATATATGATATATATGTTTTATGTCATGAAAATCAAAGTCATATCCAAAAGTTTATCTAACCGCATTCAACACCTAAGTAGTTAATCAATAAGCTAGCAAATAACTAGCAAAAATATACTTATTTCAAATACACATTTCAAACCAAGTGCATAAGGTCATATCATGTTCCTCTATAATGCTATTTTTAAGAGATATAACACAACTTAATTATGACTTATTATATTCCAAGACACAAGCTAAAAAGAACATTATATATTTTTTTCCAAAAATACGACTTTGCTTCGTGTGCATGTCATGCATAGTATAAGTCAAACTTACCTTTCAAATAACCAAATTCTAAATTTTAACATCATACTTCATCTTCAGATTTTACTATATATATAAAAAAAAAGTGATCATGCATCTTTATGATTCAATCTAAAAATATAGCAATAGCACATACTCTAACTATAAACTCACTTGTCATAACCAAATGCCAAATTGATATTATGCTTCCTTTTCATAAAATGTGATTTTGCCTAATATGACATGTACGTATTTATATCATGCAACCTAGAACCCCAATTATGAATTTAACAATAAGTTAGCTATCAACCAAGCAAACAAGCAACAGACTTCGGATTCTAATAATTCCCAATGCATACTACTATCTCATTTTCTAAACTAAACTCTTCAAGTCATGTTACGTTTTAGTTCTACAAAACACGTTCATGCTCTATATGGCTAATCATGCATTCAAGCTATGCAATTCAAAGGCACAATCAAGAACTTAGCTACAACTAATTACCAATCAAGCAACTAAGATAACATCAACAATACAACCAATTACCAATTAAACAAGCAAGCAACGACAACAATAAAATAAGTTGGAGGAATCAGAGAATAACTCGAAATCCGCACCTTAGCATTGTTGGCGACAATGTGGTTAGAGCATTGCCGTGATGCACGTGATGTCGACGCATGAAAAATCTTGTTTGTTCCCGCTGTCTCCGTTAGGTTACGTGTGACCAGTAGAGGTGCACCAACTCTGACTCACCATGCTTGGCACTTTGCATGTTGCTTTCCTCTAGTTAAGTACACACCGTCAAGGAAACTCTGACATTTATTTCTCCATCCGTTATCTCCTATACTTTTTAGGTTAACTTTGTAGAGAATATAGATGGGGATGAGAGGTGGTCAAAGAGGTGCTACGGTGAGAGTAATTTCAAGAAAGAAGATCAGGAGAAATTAAAATGTATAGGAGCGGATTCCCCAAGGTAAAAAGAAAAGAACTTAGAATCTCTCAATAACGGCCTATAAGAGCAATTATTCGGCTTTGAAAAATTACTGGGATTAGGTGTTACAAAATGAAATGCCCATGTGGTTAACAGGTGTCACTATGATACTAAAAGGAATTCATGTTACTATTAATTCTATTTATTTATTGATGAAGATTTGCGCTAAGCCCCTTATTACTATAAATATAAGACTTGGCTTTTAAATGACTTAATTAATCTTATATTAGATATTTATTTAAAGAGAACAAAAATAATAAAAATAATAATTAATAAAAAGAAATCTTCACTTAGAGTTAGATAATTCTCCAAATTGTTCAAAAACTAGGATGTTACAATTCCTCCCCCCTTTAAAATGTGGTGTTGCGAATTTAGTAGCAATATTATTAATTTATTGCAACAAATTAGTTTATTGGTTGCAATGTGGTGTTGCGAAAAACTGAATTTGGTGTAGTGATATCTCATACTGTAGAATTTAATACTGAATGAAAATATTAATGACACGAACACAATTCCATTTAATGTTTCATTCAGAATCTGTGAAATATCATGTTCATAGAACACGTATCTATGTGATTAAAATGACATCTCTTGTCAGTAGTCTGTAAAACTTGATCATCTTTTAATCCACATACTAACGTTGTAACAGTTAATTAGTGTTCCTGTTAATTACCTTGGTTAGAGACTTTTAAGAATATATATCATCTATATATGGAGTTTCACAATTTCAATCATAAACTCGAAATGATCCATAAATGCAATAATACTCAAGGTAACAAAATGATATATAATTAAACATTCAATTCATGAACAAAGTTTTATATGATAAATTATCGTATTATTGACTTCTAAATTATTACAAACTAACACGATCTGTTAGCAGTCAACCAGGCACTGACATATGTTGTCTTGACATTGTGTGCGGTTTCCAAATTTTCGTTGAATACACTTTTGTTGGCATAATTGGGGACTGCAACGAAGGAATCGCAAAGATATCTCAACAACACTACACGCAGTTTCCATTGGTGTTGGACCTGATTAATTTTATTTTATTAGTAAAAAAAATAATAATTAATATATATAAGTTTTAGCTAGCTAGCTGTAATAATTAACAACATATACATATGAAATGAAATTAATTACGTACCTGAAAAAATCAAAACGAGAAGTAGTAGAAAAATAATCTTCATTGTAATTGCTTTCTTTGCTGTATTAATTCAAAAATTGTCGTGAGTTTGAACAAATATTTATAGTGTTATCTTGTTGTTCTCTTTTTTCTAAATAAAGTTTTTCTACTTTGTGACCTTTAATCTTTATATGCGCGCCTCCATAGATATTTATAGAATTAGAATAGTATTCATTTTACAAGAATTTTTTCCACCGGTGTTATCTTGTTGTTCTTCTTTTTCTAAATAAAGTTTTCCTGCTTTGTCACCTTTAATCTTTATATGCGCGCCTCCATAGATATTTATAGTGACAATATCCCTTATTAAGTTCTGTTTTGAATTGGCAAGCTGATTGAATTAGAATACTATTCATTTGAATAGTATGAATTATATATTAATTCACTTGTTCAAATTATACATGAAGTCACCAATTAAGTTCAACCTTATTAATAAACTAGCACAATATAATTAATGCTCGTACATTGAGAGCTTGTACATTAATATTGTGAGCTTCTATGATCTCTGATCAATTTCGTTTTATTACGATCTTAATTAATTTTATTTGTTGACCATTTCTGATTTCTTACAAGTGTGAACCAATGGATAGAAGGGATGTTGAGAATTGGTCATTTGTGGATGAAAGAATGGAAATTCGTATCCTCTGAGATATTTCAAACTCTGAGTGTTTTTTTTTTTTTGGAAAATCCCAACCATTTATACTTTGAGCACATCTGCATTACCCAAAAAATAAAAAAAAATCATGTTGCAATTACTGTTACTGGTACCATAAGATATTTTTCAAAATTAAGGTGTGATGTGTTCATCAAGAAGCTAGAAGTTGATGAGCACATCTTCAAAAGGCTATCGGATTGACTTTGAATTACAAATCCAAACTGTTTAAATCCATGTACTTCGTGAGTGATGCATGTACGTGCAAAAATTTTGAAGTTTCGAATTCATTTAGTACATGATCAAGTGGTTAAAGATGATGAAAAATGAATACATAAATCAATTTAAAAAATAATTAATAAAATATTCATTGTTTTGACCGCTTGACCATTTGCTAAAAAAAAACCAAAATTTTCAACATTTGAATTTGAGATCTATTTAATCTAATTTAATATTGTTGTTAGAAATATTACAATGAGTGCATCTACGTATAGAAGGTAACTAAATTAATTCAGATAATAAATGTTTTTTATAGGGAAAATTTCTAGTTTACCCATACAAATTTTTAAAATAGCCAATATCCCCATCAAACACTAGTACAAAAAACCCCTTCACCGACCCTTCATCACCGACTGTTTTAACCGAAGCATCAGTGTTGCTATACCTACACTGACCCTTTTATTAAATAATAGTCAGTGCTGTTGCTCCACAGTGACGCTTGAAAAACAGTCAGTGTTTGTTCTCAACACTGACGGTTTTAAAAAAAAGCAGTCAGTGCTAGTTGTCAACACTGACGGTTTTAAAAAAAAAACAGTCAGTGCTAGTTGTCAACACTGACGGTTTTTAAAGTGTCAGTATTGAGCACCAACACTGACGATTTTTAAAGCGTCAGTAATTGTACTCAACACTGACGCTTTAAAAATAGTCAGTGTTGATAATCAACACTGACTGTTTCTTTAAAAACCGTCAGTGTAGGTAGTCAACACTGACTGTTGTAAAACCGTCGATGTTGGTAAATTTACTGACTATTTAGTTTGGAGCCGTCAGTGTTGGCCATTTACTGACTGTTTGGTTGCGGAACCGTCAGTGATTTTATTTTCCTTATAAGCTACTTTTCTTTACCCCTCTAAATCAAGAAAATAAGTCCTGTTGGACACGGACCCCCAAAGCTTCTAGCAGTTGTGAACTTGTGATTATTCATCTCAGTTAGGTGCGTTTTCACAAGATCATTAAATAATATATTACATAATAAATTAGATTGTTTTTCTTTTATGATAAGATTTCGTATATTTATTATTTTATATAATATCTAGGTTATATTAATTTATTTGATAAAGATTTCTTAAAGTTTATAATTTCTGAAAATTATTTATTTAATAAGATTCCTTCTATACATTTATTTTATAAAATCTCTAGATCATATAAACAGTGAATTTAAAAAAAATTCTTTCAATTGTTAGAAACTTATGGAATTTCATATTTTATATGTTCATATTTTGTCTGTGCATTTGAAAATAGTCAGTGTTGGTATTCAACACTGACTGTTTTTTTAAAAACCATCAGTGTTGGTGTTCAACACTGACTGATTTTTGAAAAACCGTCAGTGTTGATAATTTAGTGTAAGAATTCAGTTTAAAATGTGAGATTCATTGTTTATCTATCTAAATAGCAATACTGTAAGAATCAAATTTTAATTTAGTGTAAAATACAGCATCTTTTTGTGTGAAAGGTCATCAATTTAAATATTTGTAAAAAAATTCTAGCTAGCAATTAGATATAACCATTCCTTAGCTTGTGATAATTTCGATGAGTCAATAAAAAAATTAATACTTACAAATTTAGCTCAATTAATACAAAAAATTAACTTTTCATCGAATAACATTTTTAAACGATTGACTTGTCATTTTTGTGTGAAATATATCATAACTGTTAGATGTAAGCAAGAGCTGCCGTTGAACAAATACAATGGTCATTGCAAAAAATCATTCATACTTACAAGTCAAATTATACATATTTTAATAAATAATGACTTTTAATTTTTCTTTTATAGATGATCAATTAAATTCAGAATTCACTGTAATTTTAGGATGCCTTGTCTAAATGATATATAGTATATATTTAAAAATTAAAATTTTTTCAATCAAAAAATAATTTTCAATATATCAAATGAATATAATATTAACTGTCCCTGAATACATGAAAAACAAATTCAAAGCTAATTGCAAAATACTTTTTTAATCAGAAACTGGAGAGTTCAATTTTATAACTTAATTTTTAACTAAATTTAATTTATAACTTGTCATATAATAATTTAATTTTTACATTACTAAATATAAAAGTTAGTATAATAAATTACTGGAGGATTACAAACGCTGACTGTTTTTATTATAAGTTAGTTTAATAATGTATCACCCAACAAACATGCATCTCAACATAAAGCAACTAAAGTTTAATTAGGATGATAGAATTGATTCATACAAAAAATATAGCATGAGACAAGTTTAAAAAAAAACTGTCGGTGTTGGTACCAACACAGACTGTTTTTAAAAAAACAGTCGGTGTAGGCAACAAACACTGATTGTTTTTAAAAAAAGCAGTCGGTGTTGGCAACTAACACCGACTGTTTTTAAAAAAGCAGTCGGTGTTGGCAACCAAATATTTTGTAATGAAAATTATATTAGTAATATTTATACAATAATTAATGTTATAACATGTTTATTGCTTAATTAAATGATTTTAACAAGATAATGCAAGAAGATGAAGAATCTTAAAGAAAATCACAAGTTATATGAAATATGATTTCAACCGGAATTTTGCGTATGTTGACAAATTTTATAAGGGAATCCAATTAAGTAATTTGTGAATATTTTACAATACAATTAAGTCTTCCAAAATTTATAATATATTTTTAAACTTTGATTAGTTGTTAAGGAAGTACGTACATAAATAAATAATATGATAATTTAATTTATGTTAAGCAAAATAAAAATAAAAAATATGTTAATTAGAAACTTAGAATTTTGTAAATTTAAATTGTAGATAGATTTCATGTTAGTCTTGAGAGGAAAGTGAAATTAATTTGTTAAGGATGTATAACTATTTGAGAATAAAAATGTATGCATTGTGTATATTTGCAAAAAATATATCTCTCAAATAAAATTCAATCTATATAATATAATTTTATATATACAAATTATTTTGCAAACTTTTTTATTTCTCTTCCTTACAAATTTTTTAACTTTCTACCAAAAAAAATCACTGACGGTTTTAAAAAAAACAGTCAGTGTTGATGTTCAACACTGACTGTTTTTTTCAAAAACTGTCAGTGTTGATAATCAATACTTACTGTTTTTCAAAAAACAGTCAGTGTTAACACCAACACTGACTGTTTTTCGAAAAATAGTCAGTGTTGCTCTCAATACTGACTATTTTTCGAAAAACAGTCAATGTTAACTACAACACTGACTGTTTTTGCAAAAACAGTCAATGTTTCGCTGCTAACACTGACGGTTTTTTATATTTGGAGCCGTCGCCCGTCGGTGATTTTCGCTGCTGTGAATTTGATTTCCCGGGTTTTTAACTCAAAATTTCGATCAGTCGCAAATATTTCCTCTTCTAAAAACCACGAAGCTCTGAGAACCGCGAAGCAAACCTTCTAAATTTCCCCTTCTAATTTTGCTCTCTCCCGCCTCAGCCTCTCTTTTGCTCTCTCCGCCTCCGCCTTGCTCTCTCCGCCACCGCCTTGCACAAACCCTTGCTCTCCGCCTCTGCCTTGCACAAACCCTTGCTCTCCGCCTCCGCCTTGCTCTCTCCGCCGCCGCCTTGCACAAACCCTTGCTCTCCGCCTCCGCCTTGCACAAACCCTTGCTCTCTACCCCGCCTCAACGCCCCTTTGAAGAGTTATTTCGTAAGTTCTGTCACACAGGTCTTGCAAAAACAACTCCAAAGCTTTAGCTATTCATTAATTTTGTTTGGGAGAAGGAGATGGAGCATATAAGAAAGTGTGAGTTTTACATCTCCATTTTAGTAATTTTATATGAATTATTTCGTACTTTGTTACAGTTGTAATTTGTAAATTAAATAAATTACTACTCCTGTCCTGCTTCATGTATTTATTTAACTGGTAATTTGAGAGTTAAATACAAAATGAAATCATCTAATGATGTTAATTTGGTTAGTTCTAAAGTAATAGTTGCAAATTTGTCAACTATTACTCGATAACTCAAGAAAATCTTACATTACTTTCACAAATCAAATAATGATGTTAATTTGGCTATTAGCTAAACTTATGGAAGGATCTAGTTGAATTTTCACCATAAAATTAAGGGATACTTACTGAAGGGGCCTTGAATCAACTAGAAAAAGTTCAGAGATCTATGTAAACCTACGATAATTAGGTCTTTTGCTTATATACACATGTATTAACTAGGAAATTGTAAAATAGGTACAAGGCATTTGATCAAATTGATGGCATTGAAGTTGCGTGGAACAAAGTGAGCATAGAGCAGATGCTCCAGTCGCCGGAAAACCTTTCTCGGCTTTACTCTGAGGTTCATTTTCTGAAGACTCTCCGGCATCAAAACATTCTAAGGTTTCGCACTTCATGGGTCGACGACGAGAACCGACACATTAATATAATTACTGAGCTATTCATCTCTGGCAGCCTCAGATCGTAAGTTTTGAAAAATTAGTTGGTTTAAGAATGGTCTGTTTATATAACCCTTTTTGAAGTGAAGTGATTAGTTGGTTTGAGAATTGCCTATTTGGCTGTTTATGTAACCCTTTTAAAGTGAAGTGAAGTGATTTGTTAGGGGTACATAATTGTCCAAACAAATAATGCATTAATTTAAATCTTGACCTTGAAATTTGTAGCTGGCTATATATGGAGGCTATGCCAGATCCCAACTTTGATGGAGGCTCTGCCAAACAAAAATAATCCTGATATTGACAGATTTGCATCTAAACTTTTAATAGCAAAAATATGGAGGCTCTGCCAGATCCCAACTTTCATGCTTTAATATCCGTGCTATATCCTGATATTGACAGATTTGAGAAAGAGGTATTACATCTTTTAACGCATATATTTTTTTTTTATAAACTACTTGGCATGTTATATTTTCTTTTGAAATGAGGCTATGGTACTATGCATAGCGCATAATGGTCTGTACTGTGGATCAAGATCAGCTCATAGAAGTTCAAACTCTTAATTTCTCTTATTTAGAATGGCTGAGAAAACAGATTACCTTATGTTCATGATAAATGCTTTTCAGAGTCTAGAGGATGAGATCGTCAGTGAAACTGAAATGCAGTTAGTAAGACATTCCCTCTCTTTCGGCCGATTTCAGGTACTTAGTTTAAATTAGTGAGGTAATTGTTTGTTTTCTAGGTGATAATTGTCTGTTTCATTTGGTCAGTTGCTGCTAGATGATAATTGTCTGTTTCATTTTCTGAGAAACAAGGCTTATATTTTGAACAGTTCAGATCCACAGTGATGAGTTACAGTGATGCATTTTTCTTCTACTGTTTGGGGTTCTTAGAGACTGTTTTGACTGATGCAATGTACCAGTATGCATGAGTTCCATTACTCTTCACTTGATCTAAAAATTCTAGACCATTTGAGATTAGTTATTTTGTTGGAATTACAGCATGTTCTTTTTGTTTTTAGTTTTTGGCTGGTATAATTTGTTGGTTATTTTTCTTGCGGCCAGTTACACAATTTGAGATTGCTCAAGAAACTCACACAATCACAGAGACAAAAGAAAATAGAGGCCTTTTTGTGATGCTTAACTTCTGATATCTCCATATTTGATCTATTGTTCCGACCAATTCTTGTACCAAAATCTGCGTTTTAAACCACCAAATCGCGTATTTTACATTGAATATCCATAGAATGTGGTACTGCTGCGATTTCATTCTTATTTTGCAGAAAACGGGCGAAATCAGGGAAGTTACTGAATTCTGAGACATCTGATGCGACCCTCATCACATCTGATGCGACCCTCATCACATCTGACGCGACCCTCATCACATCTGACGCGACCCTCATCACATCTGACGCGACCCTCATCACATCTGACGCGACCCTCATCACATCTGATGCGACCCTCATCAGACCTGATGCAGGTCGCATCGCGAGCTTCCAGAGCAGACAGCAAAGCCCCAAGTCAGATCCGTTGCCTATATAAGCAGGTCCTATGCCAGAATTTCGAGAGCTTTTTCCCCCTTTACATTCCAGAACACTTAGAGAGCAGAGATCAAGAGAGAAGAAGGAGATTGGAGCTTGCTTGAAGAAGAGGAGAAGAGAAGATTGCAAGATCCTCTCCAATCCACCTTGGATCTTCGAGCTTCATCATGATCTGCCTATTCTCTCTCTCTTTTATGCTTTCTTTTACTATGCTTGAGTAGATCTCTAGTTCCTAGGGTTAGGATGTAGTCTCTAAACTTTGTCTTTGAGTTGCATGTTGTTTTGATCTAAGTTTGAACTTGTGTGATTCTTTGTTTGAGTATTCATTGATTGCTTGATTTTGATTGCTTGATTGATTCTTGATTGTCTACTGTTAGATGTCTATAGCATCTCTTCTAGTAATTTGGCCTTGATGTTTCTTGCAATTGTGATTGAGTATTTGAAGTAGATCTAAGATCAATAGTAGCCGAGAGGTGAACTTTCCATTATCGAAAGGTTGTGGATACTTCTAGCAAACCAGACAATCAATTTAGGTTAGATACCAGTAGGTGAGAGCTACAGGTTGAAGCCTCGCACAAGAAATCAACTTAGATACGAACACATGTCAGCTCTGCTCGAGGGCCATGCGACCCGCATCAGAGATGATGCGAGTCGCATCATACGGGTCGCATCAGAGATGATGCGAGTCGCATGATAGGTCCAGAGAAGGCAAAGTTTGGGATGAAACCTGAAACCCTGGGAGCGCCTTTTATCATTGTTCAAAACCAAAACCTTTAATTGCTTTCATTTACTGTTAATTGAATTGTCACTCAAAATTAGAAAATATAAACAAACCAAACCCAACTTTTCACACTTCTAGTACCTAACTCGGATTCGTAGGAATTTAGAATCGAAAAGAACCGTCCCAGTGGATCGATACCCGATTATACTCCTCGATAGGATTGTGCACTTGCAACCCTAATCGGAAGGTGTAACCGCGGTTTTAAAAGGTACGCTCCCAAGCATACCGAAACTTGCGTTGCGCTTTCACGCGAACAAGTTTTTGGCGCCGTTGCCGGGGAACGGCTATCAATTCCTTTCTAGATTTTTGCTTTTCTTAGTTAATCTAGATTTTAGTTTGTATCTTTTCTTTTTCTTCACTTCCTTATCACTAAAAAAAAAAAAAAAAAAAAAAAAAACTGGCTTTCATCCCCCCTCCTGCAGGTAAATACAAGCTGACCTACCAACTGAGGAGCAAAGGACCACTCTTTGACGAAACACCTCCAGAAGACAGTTCCTGCTCAGACATCAACTGAAGCGACCCGCATCGAAGTTGAAGCGACCCGCATCGAAGTTGAAGCGACTCGCATCGAAGTTGACGCGACTCGCATCACAACTGAAGCGACTCGCATCACAGAGACAATGTCAGAACATCCGAGCAGGGAGGACAGGGATGCAGAAAGAGATAGAGAAAGAGAAGACTTGACCGACCAGTCTGACGACGACATGGATGTCTTCATGCCGAGGACCTTGCGAGAGTTTAACGTGCCAAGGGCCGGAGATGTCCGAGGCGCGATCAGACTACCAAGGATTCTCGGACAACAACCGAACTTCAACCCAGGAGTTGTCAACATGGTTCAGCAGAACGTCTTCAATGGCATGGATCACGAGGATCCACATGCTCATCTCCAAACCTTCCTTGAATGTATCACAACCATCAAGACCAATGGGGCGACAGCTGATTACACCAAACTTGCTTTATTTCCTTTTACTCTTAGGGACAAGGCCAAGAAATGGTTAGGGTCGTTACCAAGGGATTCCATTACCAATTGGAGGGAATTATCTAAGTTGTTTCTCACTAGGTTTTTCCCCCACAAAAGAACTGCCAAGGTAAGGAACCAACTGACCAGCTTTAGGCAGAGGTCCGACGAACCCCTTAATGAGGCATGGGAAAGGTTTAGGGAGTTGCAGTACTCATGTCCCCACCATGGCATTCCTGATTGGTTGTTAATTCAGACCTTCTATGATGGTTTAACCGAAAGTACTCGTACCACTGTTGATGCAGTTGCAGGTGGGGCATTAATGTCAAGGGAACCTCTGGAGGCCATGAACCTGATTGACAACATGGCATAGAATCAACAATGGTCTGGCAGAGACAATACCTGACCCGGAGGTGGAGCCAAGTACGAAGTCGATCAAATCACTGCTCTAACCGCCAAGTTGGATGCTATGCAAAGGGCAATGGACAAGCTAAGTGTGAAAGCAGTCAAACAGCAGCCGCAAGCATGTGTCATGTGTGGTGACGAAAGGCACGCTTACGAGCAATGTTCATTGGTGCAAGCTGAAGAGGAGATCGAGCAGGTCAACTCCATCAACAATGAACCTTCCTTCTTTCCAAAACCTCCCTTCAACCGTTCTTACTCCAAGGACCCTATTGAGCAACAAAACTGGAGGTGGAATCAGAATAACCCTGCGCCATTCAACAATGCTCCCAGACCCCCTTTCAATAACCCCTCTGGCAACAAATATCAAACATACAAGTACAGCGATCGATTTCACAAATATCAAACATAATAGATACCAAATATCAAATGTAATAGATATCAAACATACCAAATATCACTAACCAATGCAGGTACAAGTAGGTGCAGGTACAAGTAGGTTGAGAAACTAATATTTTGTCATATTCTCGAGAGAAGTATCCTTGATTTCACAAAATACATCATAAAGGTCATACGGAAATACACATACATCTACTAATAGTTGATGGTTAGACAATGGAGGCTCTTGCTTTTCTCTTCTCTAAAATGCAAAGAAAAATAGGTAAGACAAATGCAAACTGACTTGTATGAATACAAACATCCATTGCTTGACATATAATTTGTCCATTATTACTGCTCCATTTAATCTGTTTAAACATTATTACTGCTCCATTTAAACATCCACTTACTCTTTCTTTGCGATAAAAATTTCTCCTCCAATATATTAAAGTCTGGAAGTAATGAATTCCAATGTTTTCTAAATGCTCCACACTGCAATTAAGAAGAGAAATAATGATATGGCAAAATTATGATATTGTAAAAGGAAATAATTATGAGTTAAAATTAATTCTACAACCAATGGTTTGCATGATATTTCTTGTTTTCCATGATATGATTGATATTTGAATTTATCTGGGGAGACCTAAATTGCCCCTTCTTATGTTAGTCAGGTAGAGTTGAAGACAAATAATACCTTGTATCTTTCTCCACTGTGCTGCTTCTCGCATTGCTTTGAGCTCAACCTACATTATTACAAATAGGCAACATAAACCATAAATTATAAATTAATAATAACGGCCACCTGTATTATAGTATAGTAGACGGAAATCAAACATACCTCAAATCTCTCTTGCTCCTCTTTAGCTTTCAGCTTATCATCTCTTGCTCCTCTCTACATCCCGTAAGGTCGTTGCATTAGAGTTGTACCTTATTTGGATCTTGCAAGTCTTTGAAAGCTTCGTTTAATAAAACAAACGCTTGCTGTGCATCAAGAATCCAAGGGCACAACTTCCTTACTTAATATAATAAGAAATCAGTTCAAACTTTTAATCAAGAAGGGCTTTTCTGCAAT
This sequence comes from Carex rostrata, assembly GCF_964058835.1. Classification (NCBI taxonomy): domain Eukaryota; kingdom Viridiplantae; phylum Streptophyta; class Magnoliopsida; order Poales; family Cyperaceae; genus Carex; species Carex rostrata. The sequence goes on from NC_135924.1 coordinate 1,061,954, forward strand.
TGTGGCATCCCATATGGCGACTTTTAGCACAATTTTATATTACAAAAGGAAGAAAAAAGAAGAAGATGAAGATAAGGACCTCTTTAAAATGCTCAGCTTCATTAGCAGATTCAACCTCAGAAACCAAGGCTGGTGGAGGGCAGTAGTTCCTACTTTAGTACTTTCTTCTGCTCCTCTTCTTCTTTTTCCAGGGCAGTGTACTAGAGAGGAGTACTTTCTTTTTCCATGGCAGTTCTTTCTTCTGCTCCTCTTCAAACATCTTGAAGTCCATTGATGTAAAACTAGATTCAATAGAAATTAATTTAAAGACCTGAAGCTCCTTTGTCATCAATTGCGGTTTTTTAACATACTGGCACCAATTTCGAGGAGTCAAAATTTCAGCCATTATACAGTTTATGAAAAATGCAACAAACAAGCTAGTAAGACCATAATTATTGCAGTACCTTTCTAGTTTCTATTTACTACACATATATCGTTATTTGTCACACCCCGACGACAGGATAGACAACCCGCCGCGCTCATTTGCGCAAGGCGATTCCATAATCATATACAATATTTATACATACATTACCAATGACAAGACAAGAGCCACAATACACGAATAAACTTTTCTTTAAAGTTTAGAAATTTACATGTAACAAACAAATTGTAAATAAACCTCTTACGGTACAATAAAATCCAATCGAAATACCATAACAGATTTATTTAAAGTGAACCAAATACTCATCTTTGTGGCATGTCATGCAATCCTTTAGTCGGCATCTCACTTTTGTGTCTCACGCTTTGTACCTGGAACCCACCGAAGTGGAAATGTGAGAGATTGAAAATCTCCCAGTACGGTATTCAGTTCCAGTCGAGTTATTCTAAGACTCAACCAACTAAACCAAACCAGCACCGAGTTTAATTATAATGAAATAACATTAATTATAGAAATCCAGGAAATAACAAACGAAACTGAAATCAATCAAGTAGCATGCAAATTTCTCATATAAAAGAAAACAACATGCATTTATCTCAGTGATTTACCCTGACATTATCTATCATGCAATGCTCATATTATGTCTAATGCACCAATGCCCAAGCCATAACCAATTAAAATATCACATAACCAGGTCATCACCCACATTTTCAAAAAGTATAACTTAAATAGATATACACACATTAAGTAACATAATATAAATTCACCCCATGCAATGCTCAATGTTCATGTGTAGAATTTTTAAGAAAACTCATCGAAGTTTTTAAAAATAAAACATCAATATGTGAAGCTTTATTCACAACTATTCATGATAGAATAAAATATCATTATACTAGGTAACCATTTTGGTATTAACAATACTCGGTCATGCGCTACCAGTACAGCGCCTACATGACCCCGGTCATGCGCTACAAGTTCAGCGCCTACATGATCGTCAAGACTCATACAGGACTCCGATCATGCGCTACCACGAATATGGCGCCTACACAATTTCTGTTATGGCCATAACCTGAAATTATGCGCTTACCCCGAATAGGGCGCCTACATGACTAAAGTTATGCGCTACAAGTACAACGCCTACATAACCGAGTCATGCGCTACCACGAATATGGCGCCTATGCAATTTATGTTATGCGTTACAAGTTCAGCGCCTACATAACAAAAATTACACGCTTACCCCGAATATGGCGCCTATGCAATTTATGTTATGCGCTACAAGTTCAGTGCCTACATAACAAAAATTGCACGCTTACCCCGAATATGGCGCCTATGCAATTTATGTTATGCGCTACAAGTTCAGCGCCTACATAACAAAAATTGCACGCTTACCCCGAATAGGGTGCATACATGATCGTCAGGTTTCAGACATCTGGTTCTTTAACACAGTTCACAGTATCATATTTCAAATCATTCTTTTCCAAGTCATGTCAAGCTTTCATTTCAAAATAAAAATATGCTCATGCATGCATCCTTTTCACTCAACTAATAAATACAATGCATAATATAATTCAAACAAGTCAATTCAAGCATACCAAGTACTTCAAACAATAAAATATGCCTTACATGCAAATTTATGCATTCATGTCATGCATTTAGAAGAAATACTTATGCATCCATATCATGCAAATGGCTCATTTAAATCAAACTCATGTTTGGTGGGAGTGCTTTGTACCATGTCATGCAATAGCTTAAGAAAATATAATCATGCATGTCCTAAAGCAATTCAAGTATTCTTAGCATGCAATTTGAAAATCATAATAATGATGCATGCCTTGCAAACATTAATTATTGCCCCCAAAATTCATCTATATTAACTATATATCATTCAAGCAACACATATCAATCATTATAAGCAAGCAATCAAAAATCAAGCAAGTCAAATCAACAACTATAAGCAAGCAATCAACAATAAAGCAAGCTAAATCAACAATCAACAAAATTAGTTCGAGGAATCTGAGAATAACTCGAAATTCGCACCTTAGCAATGTTGAGCCGATGTGATTAGCGTGTCGCTAGCAGAGTGGATTCACTATACAATCCTACTTGATCCAATCATGCAAAGTTCACACCTATGCCAAGTTATTAGATTGGTTCAGTAATTGAATGACGTCTTCTGTTAATTTTGTCAGCCACCTCTTGTGCAACTTGTGAACTTCCTGAATGATATTCGTGAAGGACATAAAGGAGTTTCTAAATTTATAAGCCAATAAAAATTTGGGGACACATGTTATACGAAAGTCTAGTACGTAATAATTAATTTAAGCTTTTGAGCAAAATATTATATTTTTGTGTTCTTTGACAGCAATGTATAAATATAATGATCCCTTATTAAATTATTATTAGCCATATACAAATTGAGGTCTAGATTGGGAACTTCAAACTTTCTAGGTTGTTGACTATTTAAAATCTAAGACATTTATTAAGTGTTCTTTTCTATTTTTCTTTTCCAAATTTGCCCAACAGCTTGATCAAATTGGGACTCAAGACTCTTTCAAAATTTCTTCATAATTAGTCTCAATTTAAAAATTAATCACAAATTCAAGTGTTATTTACAACCTAATAATAAGGCACCATTAATTAATGACAACCCAACTAAAATTTTAGCAAAGATATGAACAAGGGTGAAGAGTACCATGACCCAAAAATTAAGTGACAAGGAGTCTTGAGCAACGTCTATTGCTCCTTCCCATGCTTTGCTTGAGCTGGAGCCACCATGCCTTAATTGACAAGTTTCTAGTAATGACTCAAGGAAGACAGATGGCGATGAGAGCGAGATGGCATGACAGGGGTGCTAAATGTAATTGACGGACTCACCAATAAAAAATATTGCAAGAAGAGAGAGAGAGTAGAGGTCTAATTGGGAGACCAAAGGAATGAAATAAGGGAAGAATGAATGACACGGGTTAGAAATTGGGGTTAGGTGAGTGGCAAAACCGAATTAGATAATTAACAGAGAGAGTGACACGTCCCATGAGTGAAAAAGTAAGATTAGGTGAGTGGTAGAAATAAATAATTTTATAATAGAAAAAGGTGGGGGATATTTGTCTCCAAAATATATTTTATTCATTTAAAAGATATTCAATTATCTATTATTCTCAATGAAATGATTAGCATCTTTACACCTAAATCCTTTGCATTTTAAGAAATATACTTGACCATTTTAAATATTAAGATTTTAATTAAGATAAAGTTATAGATATACTTCAAAATACCTCAAATTAAACTAAATATTTATAACCATTGTAAGACTTTAAAAGTAATTGAATTTTCAATAATGAATTAGATTATTTCACATAACTTTAAGTCTAGTAGGAATATATTAGGTACAATATTATTAGAATTTTTTTTTTTCGAATTAGTACATATTATGTGTTTATACGTATAGTAGTAATTACTGATTTTTAAAATGCAAAAGTTAGTAAATTTACTTGAATATCCACATTACCATTTAAAATCACTTTATTTCAATTAAATAAACTTTCGTGTATTCGAAAATTGAGATGTTACAATTTATCTACTCCAAAAAATATCTCTAACATAAACCAATCTCAAATTTGTATGTGGAAACAACTTGGTCACTCTTGATTTCTAAGATGAGAGTCTTTTTAGAAAATTTTACCCAATAAATCATGCTAATAGATTTTAGTAAATACCCAGTGACTGAGGCAACTGGAAAATTATGCTCAAGATCATATATATTCTTTTACCCAGCCAAACAACCACAGAACAGCCACTCAAACATTGAAAACTCTACTAAATCAGACAAAAGTTTGCTCCTTTATTTGTCAACAATTGACCCATCAGTAGTGCGTGGCTTACAATAATAATTCAAAGAAACCATGAAGATCTAACCATCGGGATTGTGCCTAACCATCTGAATTTAAATTACTATTACTAAAATTGTGCCTAACTATCGGGATTGAGGAGATTGAGGGAGAGAACGACTTTGTAAACATTCATTGAAACCTAAAATTGAAGGGAATATTAGCCGGAGAGGATTAGGCAGAGGTGTGCTCAGCTCGCAATTCACCGAGAGAGCAAGGCGGCGGAGCTGTGCTCTGATGAGACGGAGGAGGTGTGCTCAGTTCACGGTTCGCCGAGAGAGCAGTTCACGGAGGTGTGCTCGGTGCTGATCGACAGCAGTTCGCCGAGAGAGAGATGGAGAAGAGTAGTTCGCCGAGAGAAGGGGCTGATCGGCGATCGGCTTCTATTTTGGCGGAGAGAAGGGGCTGTGCTCGAATTTTGGCAGAGAGAAAAGGGGGAAATGAAAATTTTGGCAGTGTATGCTCGCGCTTTTTTTTTTTACCAAAACATTCAGCGACCGGTGTTAGCGCCGGTAGCTGATACCGGTCGCTGAAACAATTGGTTACTTAATTTTGAATAAAATTTATTTTTTTTGGGAAAAAATTAAGTATCAGAGACCGGTGTTAGCGCCGGTCGCTGATGCTCCTTTCTGCTGTAGTGGAAACTGAAATGCAGTTAGTAAGACATTCCCTCTCTTTCGGCCGATTTCAGGTACTTAGTTTAAATTAGTGAGGTAATTGTTTGTTTTCTAGGTGATAATTGTCTGTTTCATTTGGTCAGTTGCTGCTAGATGATAATTGTCTGTTTCATTTTCTGAGAAACAAGGCTTATATTTTGAACAGTTCAGATCCACAGTGATGAGTTACAGTGATGCATTTTTCTTCTACTGTTTGGGGTTCTTAGAGACTGTTTTGACTGATGCAATGTACCAGTATGCATGAGTTCCATTACTCTTCACTTGATCTAAAAATTCTAGACCATTTGAGATTAGTTATTTTGTTGGAATTACAGCATGTTCTTTATGTTTTTTTTTTTTGGCTGGTATAATTGAAGTAAACCAACTTTTCTCCATTGCAGGAACTATAGTTTAATGAAGATGAAAAACTAAGGAAAAGCACTAGTAAATCACCTGTACCGGTTAATGCCCGGAGAATATATCATCATACTTGTGAAATAGCATTTTTCCCATTGATCTAAGGTCCCTAGAGTTTTTGATAAATTTTGAAAATGACACGAATTATTAGGTTGTTAACAATTTTGGCCTAACTTTTTCATTTTTTCTCCTGAAGCTCATATTGAACTAATCTGAACCAAAATGAACTTTTTGTGGGGTACAGGAATTTTATTGTGTCATGCTTTGTTCATACATCCAACGAGGAAGAGAAGGGTTGAAATGTCGAGTGAACAGTAAGGTGTGGTTGGAGAAGGCAGCAGCCCTCACACCTTGGATTAGGCAGCAGCCCTCGAAATCATTGTGGTACCAAACTGTGTTTTTTTTTTTTTTTGTGAAATTAATTTAGAGAGCCGTGTTGAGGGTTTCGCCCCAAATTATAAGTTGACCTATTTTGTTCATATTTTAGTTGTATATTTTGTTCATATTTGTCATGTAAATTTTGTTATAGTGTGTTTTTTGGTGAATGAATCTATTATGTTGTGTTTTTTGGTGAATGAATATATTATGTTGTCTAAATTATTTGTATGATACATTGTTTAACATCAATAAATGTTAAATAGTAATATATGGCTAGCAAGAATATGGAGGCTAGCCCAAATATAAACAGAACCATGCCGAAATTTTTATATCAACACTGATGGTTATAAAGCTAATAATGACTGTTTTTAATATTTATACACTGACATTTTTAACATCAACACCGACTCTTTTTTAAGAATCAGTGTTGAACACCAACACTGACGCTCTAAAAACAGTCAGTGTTGTGTTCAACACTGACTCTTTTTCAAGCGTCAATGAAAGGTAACCTTCACTGGCGCCGGCTTTACTGACGCCGCTATAACAGTCGGTGTAGGGGACGCCGCTATAACAGTCGATGTAGGGGTATTTGAACAGTCGGTGAAGGGGTTTTTTGTACTAGTGAAAACATCATAATAGCCAATATCTCCATACAAATTTCAAATTTTTTGTTCTATCCCCTTTTAATTATTTAATATTTTATTTAATTATTTTAACTTTTAAATTGACCATTATACCCTTCAAATTTTAATGGAGGTGTCATGTACCTTTCTCTTCTATTCTTCACACCTATTATATTTCAATCCATATCATTTGAAGCAGAAAAGAAATTTCGCCCCAGATTTGCCATCGTGTGTGTGCCTCTATCGCCGATGAGGGAACCAAGGCGGGTTTAGTAAATGCTTTTCTCTTATTGGTAGTCCAAATTTTGCTGGTGCTTTCATTACCTACGACAGCTCTATGTCTCCGGCATTATTCTGGACCCCTCACGATCACATGTACCAAAATCTATTGATAGTATGTATCAACACTTCAAAATTGCAATTTTTACCTGAGACGAACTTGTGCGGTGCACATAAAAATTTTAATTTTGATATGTTATTTCGTTATGTGTTTGTCAGCAATCAAGGCTGTTATTGCTGATTTCCCTCAAAAATGAGAAATACAAAAATAAAAAAGTTATTTTGTGTCGTGGTGTGAATGCCTAAAAGAAATAAAAAATATCTTTTTTCTTTATGATCTTTGATTGGGTGGATCAATTCATGATGTTGTTGTGCATAGAAATTGAGAATTCAGCTGTTGCTCTCTTGTTATCAAATGAAACAATTTAATTTTTGAAATGTTATTTCATTATGTGCATAAAAAGAATTGAATTTTATCCAACTCCTCTCATTATCACTGCCACCGTAGTAGTACCCAGAGGCAATCATGTCTGGCTCAAACTTGCAAAAACATGTTGATTCCTTAATTTTAATATGAAACATTATCTAGTAACCAAGGGTAGATTACATTAAAACCCAATTCATTAGCGAAATGATATGTATACAATTATACTAGGTAAGAAACTAAAATCTAAAATTGTACTGACACAACAACATCCCTAGAAGAAGAAAAAAAAGAAAAGCAATATTGAGTCTCAGTAAAATTCAAACTACCATTTGTAAGGAACTGGTACCCGTACTCAGTTTACTACCAAGTACTAAAAGAAAAAGAAAAACACATGATTGAATAAAGGATAGGCAGAGGAGGGTTTCAGAGAACTTAGGGTTTCAAAGAGTCTTAGTTTTACCAGTACTCAGTACTCATCCGTTCAACATACAAATAAGGACTAAATCCTTTTTTTTTTTCTCAAAACCCATATTAGTACTTAGTTGTGACAGTAATTTTTTGTATTTTTTTGTCGTGTATAAGTTGTACAAACATAAGTCTGTCTTTTGAAATGAATCTTTAGCTCAAACATTTGGACAAAGTCCCTGAACTGAAGATTCAGAATGGTGATAGTTTGAATCCATCAAGATCCTTATATAATATGTAATTTGAATTATCAATTTTTAAAACAGATCCTCGGACTTACTAGATCATGAATGTTGAAAGTGTCATGGCATCATTTTTTTTTCACATTTTGTTAAAGATAATAACATACATGTCTAGTACCATGTTGTAATATCATAGGGCCAAAAACATGTCAGGATTTAGGCATAATGTCTGAGTGTTGTTTCAGGTGCCTAAGTCTCTAGATTTGGTGAGGGGTTAACGTACATCCCCTTGTCTACTTATAGTGTGAAGGACAAGGTTCTGTGTTCTGAGTTTGACCCTTTTTTTCATTTAATTTTTTTATATTTCATTATGGGAAAACATGTATGAATCATGGGCAAGCATGTATCTAATGTTCATGCGTGGCTTCATAATTTTTACAAGTTTCTAAATAGCTTATTTTCTCAAATTTTAACTTATCAAGGGCAGTTCTGGCATTCACAAACATGTTGTTTTGTTATTTTTTTTATAGAACAGCTCACAACTCCAAATTAGACGTTTTTGGTGTTGAAAATTCCAGAAAGTCATGACCTACATCCTTAATTAATTTCAAGCTATTTTGTGATATGGAGCTATATCAAATTTAAGCGTTTCTCAGGGTCAGTTATGTACCAGCTGTACCAGTTTTTTTATTATTATTTTTTTAATATATATTTTTTAGCATCTGAACTTTTAAAGGCCACCAAATATTACATAAAAATCCTAATATGGAAATTTTTGTTTGTGTGTACCCATGAAAGTGTACTTTATCAATATGTAAAGCAGTTTTGATTAATTTATCCTTTAAATACATTTTTATTTTTGATTTGTAAAAACTGTTGGTTTTGGGGTTTATTGGTACCAGCAGGTACATGGCTTGATTCAGCTTATCCTGCTACCTGATGCAATGTTTGGGCATGCTCAAAGTTTGTTTTGGGGCTTACTGTGCATGGACATTAAGCTAACAAGAGAAATTTAGAGATGAAAAAGGAAGAAACTGAATTTCAAACCAAATTTCATTTTTAACATGTTCTTAGACTTCTATTAGAAACAGTGAATGAGAGGGAAAGTTTAATTGAAGAAGACCCGACAATTAATGAAAATGGGAGTTACGGTATATACATTTGGTTTTCACCAATTTCAACTAAATCCTTAAATTAAGATTTTTTTTAGCGGACAAAGGAAATATTAGATAGACGGGAGGAAATATTAGACACGAAGACAAAGCTTCTTTCATTTTCTTCTTCAATTCCATCCTATTTAAACATTAATGGATATGTCCATTTACAATCAGAGAGATATAATGGTCATTTTAAATTTTAAAATAATTAAACAAAAGATTAAATGATTAAAAGGGGATGGAAGAAAGAATTTGAAATTTGTATGGAGATATTGGCTATTATGATGTTTTGATGAGGATATTGGCTATTTCAAAAATTTGTATGGGTATACTAGAAATTTTCCCTTTTTTATATGATTTATAGTTTGTAAGGTGCTTGCTATTAAAATAATTCGGTCAAGCATTTTCATGAGGCAACAATAGAAGATTCAGTCAAACATGCTCCCTTGAGATGACTAGTAGACTACCAAGTTTTTCTTTTAAAAAAATAACACAGAAAGTGCTAACACAACCCTACCATATATAGGTTTTTGTTAACTTGAATAGTGTGGGATTCAAATCTGCTCATTTTCTTAAAAAAAAAAAGAAAAAAGGAACACCCTACTATTATTCCATCTGAACTGTTCAAAATCGGTCACACGGTTTCAATTACATCTAATTCATTTTAATAAATTATATTGATATAAAAGAAAAAATAAATAATTGAAACCGTGTAATCGATTTTGAACGGTTAGGATGGAACAATAGGAGGGTGCTCATTTTCTTACAAAAAAGAGCAGATTTGATTCCAATAGTGTGAGGTGATATGGTTGCAATATTGTGTGGTATTAATTAAGGAAGCTAATATGAATAGTTGTGTTATATTTATCTTATGTTAGATATGAAATAGATTTGTATGTAGTGTTTGTGATTTGAAAATGACTAAATATATTTAACAAACAAAAAAAATATTACATGAGCACATTCAGAATTGTTCCCATGCTTGCGTTTAGTAGCTAATTCAATTTGTGAGTTAATTTATCACGATTAATAGAATAAGCTTGTGTTTATTTGTGGTGCATAATAAAAAGAAAAAAAAATAATGCACTACAACTGTCGCATCAAGAAATAACAAAAGCATGATAATTTACAAATAGAAAAAAATGATTTTGTGTATATTATAGATAATTAATCAATTAGCGTGGCAAAGAATAATAATTTTTTGTTAAGTAAATATATTATTATATAATTCACGTGTAGTTGTTAGCTCATTAATTCATCTACACTAAAGTACTTTAAAATGTGCGCGTAATATATTTTTTAATTTTTTTTAGAAATTTTTTTTTTTAAATTTCTTGAACAAATTATATTTCTTGAATTGTTGTTAGGATGATTAAATTATTAAAAATAAAATAAATATGATCATCATATAAATTTTGCACATCATATAATTTTTTTTTTTTACAATCTTCTTAAAAAAAAAAATTCTTAATATCTTTTGAAATCTTCTTCAGAAAAAATTTCTTTGTATCTTTTGAAAAAAAATTCGAAATGATTAAATTAATGAAAAAAAAATATGAATATCATATAAAAGTTGTGCATCATATATATCATTTTCAGAAAGATTTCTTAAAATATTTTCATATTAATTTTTGTCAATGTTCTAAATAGCGCGCTATAGCGGCGCTATAGCGCCGCTATAGCGTTTTTCTTCCATAAAAGCTATGGCGCTATGTCCAAATAGCGCCGCTATAGCGCGCTATTTCGCACTATAGCGCCGCTATTTGGGTATAGCGCAATTTTTTTAACCCGGCCGCTATAACGCGATAAACGCTATTTAAAACATTGATTTTTGTACATCATATAAATCTTCTTGAGGAAGGTTTCTTAAAATCTTCTCATATTAATTTTCGTACATCATATATATCTTTTTCATAAATATTTCTTTAAATCTTCTTTCAGAAGATTAAATTATAAAAAAAAATTACACTTTATATAAAATTATATGAGTCATACTAAACATCTTAAAATGAATGTACATAAACTAATAACTTATTTCAGTTAGCAATTACTAACAAGTATCATATATTTAAATGATATTAAAATAAAAGATATCAAAATTACTTAAAATCTTCAACTAGTAGAACTCTCGTGCTAATAATGTCTTATAAAATAAAGACAGAGAATAATAAACAAGATTAAGAGAACACATAAAAAATGACAATATCTTTATTCATATACTTCTCATGTGTACAATACGATATTACAAAGTCATAAATAAACTACAAATTATAAATGAAAAGTCATCTAAAATTAATTAATTTCAATAGTAGCTAGTGAAGAAATTAATTACAATAATAGTGAGGATAAGATAATTAATATTGAGAGTTACAAAATAGTTGAACATCCACAATTATTTCATAACAACCATGTAATTCAGGCCTTTTTAAAATTGAAATTTATATAATTTCGTATCGTTTTTACAAATTAACTTAATTAGTGAAAAACATCACCTATCATCACTTTACATATTCATGCTGACCATAACGCTTCTGTTTTATTTTATTTCAGTTTTGCTTTCCAACACCAAATATTTAATGAAATTAGTTATCTATCTGACGACTCAAATTTGACTTTTGGAACACTACTCCTCTGTTTATTTAGATAATTGATAATAAATAAATAAAAGCTTCTTAAATGTATGCATTAATTTTACGTGTCTTTTACTATTATTTTCTTTTAAATTTTTAGTAACTAAAAATTTAACACTTGAAAATAAAAAGGCTGTTAATTAATTAGGTGTAATCTATACAATCTTATACACTTAAGAATATATTTTATTTTAGGGATCGACTAACAGTCCCCCTACTTCAGTCTCCTATCTGTCCCCCGCACTAAAAGACAAAAAAAATAGTTAAAACATGTTAACTACCACCAAAGAGCAAGATTAATGCTATTTTATTAATAGTCAAAACATATAGTATTCATACTTATTATCAGAACCATTCGTCATATGTAAACACAAGCTGGAGGGGACCAGTAACGACCAGGGGGACCGCTGACGTCTTGTGACAGCCTGGATTGGGGACCGCAATCGTCTGAAAACGACATTTGCCAAGATTGGGGACCACTACAGCGAATCTATATATTATTCATATCTAAATAAAGAAGTATTCATATCTAAACAAATGAAGTATTCATACTGACGATTACGAAGTATTCATATATGTTTGAAATAATTTATATAATTCAAAATTCAAAGTCAGATTCATCTCTCTCACCCCACCTCTTCCAAGAAGTATTCATACTGACGATTACGAAGTATTCATACATGTTCGAAATAATTTATACAATTCAAAATTCATTGTCAAATTCATCTCTCTCACCCACCTCTTCCAAGAAGTATTCATATCTAACATGAAGTATGCATATCTAACAAATGAAGTATTCAGATCTAACTAATGAAGTACTCAATATCTAACAAATAAAATATTCATATATATAACTATTCATATCTAACTAATGAAGTATTCACACATGACACTAACAATATTCACATCTGACACTAATAATATTCACGCATGTCCAGATTGGGACCAAGAAATATTCTCAACAGACTAGTATGCATATCTAACTAAAGAATTATTCATACTGACGATTACAAAATATTCATGCATGTTCGAAATAATTTATACAATTCAAAATTCAAAGTCAGATTCATCTCTCTCATCCCACCTCTTCCAAGAAGTATCCATATGTAACATGAAGTATGCATATCTAACAACTGAAGTATTCATATGTTGCACTGTGACAACCTTCGCTGGGCTAGCATGGACCCCCTCCAATGGTGCACCACGCTCTTCTCGCCGAATCTCGACGGTGCACCACTCTCTCCTCGCCGGATCTCGACCGTGCACCATGCTCTCCTCGTCGAATCTCGACGGTGCACCATGCTCTCCTCGCCGGATCTCGACGGTGCACCACGCTCTACTCGCCGGATCTCGACGGTGCACCACGCTCCCCTCGTCGGATCTCGACCGCCATCACAACCATCGGCGAGCAATAGAGGAGAAGAACAGAGTGGGTTTTGAATTGTGTTGAATTTTTTTTTTTTAAGAGAAGATTGAAGAGGGTGGATTTTGACCACGTGGGGGAACAAAAAAAAAATGTTGTTAAGGAGACAGATAGGGAACAGATTCAAGGGGGACAACATCTTTACTCTTTATTTTATTTAAGAATTAACACAGTTTACATACAAAGAAATCGATCTGCGGACCTCTTCTAAAGCTTAAGAGAAAGTTGTGGTAGTTTAATTAATTAATTAATTAATATGAAAAGAAAAAGGAAATGGATATGTCCATGAATTTGAAACCGGAGACGTTAATTTGTCTGAAATGGATGGGTCCTTAATTTGTCTGAAATGGAGATAAAGAAAAGAAATTAAGGACCAAAAACCAGGAATGAGACCTACCCGCAGTATTTTTCTTTCTTACAAAAACCATGTGCTTCAATCTGCTCTTGTATTCTTTCTTTTCTTCTACTTGAATCAATAAAACCAACAATCAATCTATCAATCGAAATCAATCGATCGAAATCTAGAGGGCGCTCAGCTCAACAATCTCTCAGCAATTAAATCTGAGAAGGTATATATATTTCAGTCTTAAAATTTTAATCTTTTTTTGGTAGTAGCAATGAAATCTGATGTATGTTAATAGAACTAATTTGGTTCAATTTTAGAAGAAGATGTCGCTACTATCAAAGCTAAAGTGTATAACCATTGAATGAATGTGCTTTCTTGTACTTGAATCAATAAAACCAACAATCAATCAATCAATCCATCAATCGATCGAAATCTGAAGAAGGTAAAAATTGAATCTTTTTTTGGTATTATTATTATTATTATTATTGAAAAATTGAGTAGCAATGAAATCTGATGCATGTTAATTAATTGGGTAATTGGGTTTTCTTCTCTTTTCAAAGAAGAAGAAGAGAAGATGTCGCTACTATCAAAGCTAAAGTGTATAACCATTGATGTAACGGGTACCTTGATAGCTTATAAAGGAGAATTGGGGGATTATTATTGCATGGCTGCAAAGGCAGCTGGGCAACCTTGTCCTGATTACAAACGCATGCATGAAGGCTTCAAGACTGCTTACACTGACATGGCCAAAAGATACCCTTGTTTCGGTTTTCATGCAAAGATTCCAAATGTTAATTGGTGGAGAAGCTGCGTCAAAGATTCCTTCATCCGGGCAGGATACCAGTATGACGACGAGACATTTGAGAATATCTTCAAGCGCATTTATTCTTCCTTCGGATCTGCTGCGCCATACTCTATATTCCCCGATTCTCGGCCATTTATGCGGTGGTTGCGCCAGAGAGGTGTCACTGTCGGAATTGTTAGCAATGCTGAGTACCGTTACAAGGAGGTCATTCTCCCCTCATTAGGCCTCAACAAGGTTAGGTTGTAAACCTCTATTTTCTTTAATTTCACTACTGTGAAGTATCAGTACCAGTACCAGTACCACCAAATTGCTCAGACATGTTATTTTGAACTTTGAAAATATGACCTTGATTGCCTTTGTTCTTGAACTGAAACAGCTAGCACCTAGCAGAGGTTGGTTGTTGCTGGTAGTCTGGTACCAACAATTTGGTACCAACAATTAGGCCTCAACAAGGTAGTAAACATTTTCTTTTATTCTTTCTTGTACATTTTTACCCTTAATTTTAACACCACATGATGACCGCAGGGATCAGAGTGGGATTTTGGCGTGTTCTCTGGCATAGTTGGAGTAGAAAAGCCAGACAAGAAGATTTACGAAATTGCCCTTGAGATGGCAGGAAATGTGAGGCCTGAGGAGACACTGCACATTGGTGACAGTTTCCGGAAGGATTATATTCCAGCTCATGAACTGGGGATGCATGCTGTGCTTCTCGATAGATTCAAGACATTAGAAGCGCAGAAATGGAGCGAGGCAGGTGCACCGGTTTTCCCCGACCTGGTGTCGGTTCAACAATGGCTCACCAAGGGAATGGATCATGAAACAGTAAAGGTTGCAAGGAATGGTTCAATTAATTAGTTGTAATTGCATAAGAAGAAACAGAATGGTTGGATTTATTTAGGAACTCAGGACTGATGTGATGTGATGGAATGGAAGGTGCATTCCAATTTTCAATATTAATTGTTGGTAAATCAAGTTTTTAATTAATTAAGATAAGTTTCTTCGCATCCTCTAGTGTCCAATGGAGTCATGCTGGGATTAATTTCACTACTGTGTAGTACCAGTAGTACCGGTACCGGTACCAGTACCACCAAATTGCTCAGACATGTTGTAATTCCTGGTAGTCTGGTCCCAGTACCAGTACCAGTACCACTCCAGTTCAAAATTATGCAATTACAACCTAGCAGAGAGGTTGGTTGTTGCTGGTAGTCTTGTAACAAAGCTGAAGTAATTAGTGCATAAAAGGACCTCTCTTGATTATGATTGCCGTATTCTGATGCATGCAGTTTCTTCATTATTATCCATCTTATTAGAAGAAGAATATGAGCAATTATCTATACTCATTTTTTTAATGAATTTTCAGATTTGGCTACAATTTTTTAAGATGCATAGATTGATGATTTTATTGGATTATGTATGTATTAAGGAGGCCTTTTTTTAGTTTTACACAAATTTGATCAAAGAACAAAAGGACAAGTAATAATCTGTGATAATTTATCTGAAGAAAAATATTTATATATCTTTTAAATGTGAAAGGTACTATAAAATAAAATAATGTATAGCATTAAATTTTGGATATAAATAAGAATACTTTCGAAACGCTAAAAAAGTAAAGACATATACAATAAAACAAAGGATATTCCTAAAAAAATTTATCCGTAAAAATATGTGTTTAAATATGAAGAGAAATATGAGAATACAAAATCATATGATCAGATTAAAATGAAAAGAGAGCAGCAAAATCAGACAATAAAACAATATATATTATATAATATAATATGATTAATCTCATATTCTGTGATAACTTAACAGGACAAACCAAAAATTGAAATAATAATCTGTTGTGTAATTTTTGCAAAATTGTGTAAAGAACCGGACATCTCCAGTTTTGTAAGAACCGCAGGCATTTATTTGGACTCATGAAGGATTGAATTTGAATGATAGATGTATCCTATTCCTATCCCATTCAAATTCAGTAGTAGTAATGCTAATTAGAACACAGCTCTCTGCTTGCATCTCCAGATCTCTCTCTTCTATCTCTCCTACCACCTCCACCTTAGAAGATGTCGCCTCCAATCATAGAGGTATTGTATTGAACACACTTTTCATTTCATGGTAGAGAGGAGAGGAGAGGAGAGGAGCTCTCTCAAAAATAAAAAAAATAATGATGCCCACCAACTGTTCGACAAAAATACTAATCCAATCCAATCCATTTTGCACCTTAATTAGGTTTGGCAAGAGTGGTATTGAAGAAAGGAAAAGCCAAAATTTTCATGGGTGGAAACCCCATGGTCTACAGTGGTGCTGTCGATCGAATAAAGGGTCGGCCAGCTCCTAAAACTGGCGACATGGTTTTAGTATCTGACGGTTCAGAAAACCCGATTGGTTGGGGTCTCTACAACTCTGTTTCAATGTATTGTGTTAGGCTTATGCAACTTGAACAAGACGCAACAAGGTGGGTGCCTAAATTATCTATATTTCTCTCTATCTTACTTAAGCAGCATACCAGTCTCAGTACAATGGTTCAACTTGTGCAGTGAATAGCTTTTTAATATTTTTCAGAGATCCATCATGCATATTAAATATGGAAAATCTGCTCCAGAAAAGGTTTTCAGCTGCTATAGATTTACGTACAAGCCTGGGCCTTCCATCAGCTGATACAAATGTTTACCGCCTAATTAACAGTGAAGGTGACCGGTACGTAACCTATATGATATTATATATGATATTCTCTGAAGAATTGTTTTCAAATCTATGATCTATATGATGTTATATCTGAAGCACAGATTGTCAGGCCTCATAGTGGATGTATTTGGAGAAGTGGCAGTAATTGCATCATCAGCTGCTTGGGTTGAGAAGTACAGACAACAAATCGAGTCTCTTGTAAGTCAAGTTTCTGGTATTAGACATACTTGGTGGAGAGCGTCAGTTGATATCTTAAAAGAAGAAGGCCTCCAAGTTGAACAGAACCACTCTCCCGTCGCTCAAAAATTCAAGGTTCAAAAACTACTTTTGTCATTATTTATTATATTATTACATGTTTGTTTAGTTTTGATCTTTAATCCTAACAAAACATCTGTGAGAACGGAGTGTGTTTATATTACTACATGTTTTCTGGTAATGTTTGTTGTAGTAATTGGCACATATCATATGAAATGTTTCAGATTTGCATGAGGCATGGATGGATACTATTACTATATATTTTGAGGATTTTTCAGAGGGAACATAACTAAAAGTTTTGCCTATTTCTTCTTAAAAATAAGGTTGTGGAGAATGGAGTACATTATCAAGTTTCACCGGAAGGTCAGAAAACAGGATTTTATGCTGACCAAAGGGAAAACAGGCGCCTCATTTCATCTCTTTCAAAGGATAAAAACGTACTTGATTTATGTTGTTACACTGGTGGATTTTCCCTTGGTGCATTACTTGGTGGCGCTCACCATGTCACTGGTAAGCCTGAATTATCTTTATCAGATATAGGTCTTTTTTCTAAAGAAATCCATTATTTAATTAGTATTTTCAAAAGGCACCATACAATATGTGTATTTGAGATGCCCCTTTATGAAATCCAAGAGCTGACATTTTTAATTAAGAAAAGAGGAAGAATAATATCCAAGTTGGTTTTGATACTTTTTTACTTAATTTGGGCTTGCTTCAACTGAAAGAAAGACATTTCTGGAAAAGATAGTTTGAAAAGGAATGAAAAGGATAATATTTTGTGTGACAATTTAATTTTAGGAGTTGATTCTTCAATGGCTGCCATAGAGTTGGCGAATGAGAATATCATTCTCAATAATTTGGATCATGAAAGAATATCATTTGTAAAAGAAGATGTAAATGAGTTTATGAAACAAGCTTTATTACGAAATGAAGAATGGGACCTGGTAATTCTAGACCCTCCAAAATTTGCACCTAGGAAAAAGGTCATCTCTCTCTCTTTCACACACACACACACACATGTTATTAATGATCATAGTGACAAATGAATTATTCGGGTTCGGTTTGGCAAGGTAAAAAATTCGTGATTCGGGAATAATTCGGGTATAATTCGGCAATGATTCAAACTTATCCGTACCAGAGATCTGTCCTGCAAGAGAGCAAAAAAAAATGTTTTAGGAAAAATTTGCGAATAATTCGGAAAAAGTTCATAAAATTCGTGAATTATTTGGGTTTAATTCAGTCAAAGTTCGGTCAACCGAATAATTCGGCGTTCGGTTTGGCATCACTAAAAACGAATTATTCGGATATAATTTGTAAATCTTGTGACTATGATTATGATAGTTAATATATATGTATATTTATTGTAGGTGCTCCAAAGTGCACGTGGCATGTACAGAAACCTAAACTCATTGGCAATGCAAGTGACAAAGAGAGGGGGACTCCTCATGACATGTTCTTGTTCTAGTGCTATGACTCAAAGCCGCCTTTTTATTCCTACACTTCAGGTTTTTTCACTTGTTTCTGCATACTATACTGCATGCTGTTCTTTCTACTTGTTCTTTACAAATGAATAAATGAAATACATGCAAAATAAATGCAGGGTGCTGCATCAATGTCAGGTAGAAGAATTGGTGTTTTACGGCAAGGCGGGGCGGGTTGTGATCACCCCATAAACCCATCATACCCAGAAGGGGAATATCTTACCAATGTCTTGCTCAGCCTTTCCTAAACAACTCTTTAATTTTTCACTTTTCTAATGCTTGGAAATTAATATCTGCAACTGATGTTTTATTAGAATTTGTGAAATTAGTTACAATATTTATTTGAGTGATTTAAGTCAACCTTTGTTTAAATATATACAAACTAGATCGAATCAAATAGTAAAAAATCGTTGTTTTTATTAAAATTATGCAGTATTGCAAAACAATGATTTTCAAACTATCTTAATAAATAGTAAATAACTTTTAAAAAATTATAAAATTTAGTCACCAAACACATTTTAATATAAATTGAACATCTAACAATTTGGATCAACTATTTAAACTTTGAAAATAAAAAATTCAAGTTATTTATTTCAGAGAATAGAGAAAAAACATTTTAAACTTAGTCATTCTCTATGTAATGCGTATCCTCTGCATTAACACAAAAGGAATCTTTTAAGTTAAAGAATCTTAACTATTTGATATTAAATAGAGTCAATTTGTAACTTGCTTATAACATAGAGATCTTTCAATATTAGTGCAGATTTAATTCGCATAAATTTTAAAATAAATTAACCGATTGAAATTCATTAACTAAAAAAGATTCTAATCTTTTGAGTTAATGCAGAGGATACGAATTCTTCTCTTTGTATATTTAACATAGGATGGTATCGATATTCGATAGGCTTAGGTAATCCTTGACGTAAATGGGTACTCCTAGGTTTTGTAAAAAGATAAAGTTATCTTGTTAGATTCTCCAACTTTCGGCATAATAATAAAAAAAAAAAAAAAAAAAAAGTTGGTCATCCTATGTAAAGAGGTTCCTGACAGGTGGACCGTAAAGATTGATTACACGGAGGGAGATAGATATTTAGCCAGGTCCTGCCCTAAAAAAAGCCTACCGTAGACCCGGTTTATAAGATCTACATTATCTGACAGGTGGGACCCAAAGTCATCGATTGATCTGATGGTGTACCTCAGGTTGTGTTGTGTGTAACCGATCTTAAATAAAATATGTTATGTATGCTATTATAGTACAAACAATATATAGATAAATATTTATATCTGAAACAATACACTATTTCTTATTGTATAAAAGTAATTTCAGATTTTTAAGCAATATATGGTTATAATTAGTTGAAATTAATTACTTTGATTTAATTGTAATTTCATATTTCTAAGCTAAATGACGCTAGCTATGATATTATTTAGCATATGTAATGGTTAATTAATATGTTTTTATTTTATAAATTTTTAGTTATTTTTGTAAATTACTCTTCTTATAATAATAAGCATTATATAAATCTGTTCTTGCAATGATAACATTTGTCCTATAAAAAATAACAATGTAAAGGACAATTTAGTCTTTTCACGCTAAGGCATGTTTTTTATTCACATTCATTGACAATATTAATCCACAGAAGTTGCCGAACACACTCCTTAATAAAGATTAAACTTTTAATCCATCACCGCTATGGAGAAAGCACCGAACATGTCCTTATGTATATTTTACATAGGATGGTATCGATGGGGTATTAGGTTCTCTTTGGACGTCATTGGGTATTCCTAGATTTTGTAAAAAGATAAAAAGATAAAGTTATCACGTTAGATTCTGTAACTTTCGCATAATTAAAAATAATAATTTAGCCATCCAATGTAAAGAGGTACCTGACGGGTGGACCCTTAAGAAAGGTTACACGGAGGGAGATATTGTTCAGAGTAGGTCCGATACTCATCGGACTTACTTTGGTTAGATGGGTGTAGTGACCATCCGATTGCATCAAGATTTGTGTGCTCTGTATTAAAATCTGTGCGTGTCTGTATTATTTTTATACGGACAGATCTTAATGCTAATCGTACGGTTTTGGAGCTAATTGAATCTAAAATAGATCCAATGCCCATCGCACCTACTCCTATATCGGGAGATAGATATTTAGCCAGGTCCCAGCCCTAAAAAAAGCCTACCGTAGACCCGGTTTATAAGATCTACATTAACTGACAGGTGGGACCCAAAGTCATCGATCTGATCTGATGGTGTACCTCTGTACCTGTGCTGTGTTGTGTGTAACCGACCTTAAATAAAATATAGATACCCTTTTTGGGCTTTCGGGCTTCTTTTCTCTCTCTCTTTCTCTCGATTGATGAATTAATTCCCTCTTGTGTGCAAGCCACCTCACACAGCACGCTTCTCTTCTCTTCTCTTCGGTCGAGAGAAAATCCCTATCCCATGGCGAGTGCCACCTCCTCAGCCTCAGACGATACTCCGCCACCGCAAGTAGCTGACTCTCTTACGGCGATCCACTCCGGGGCGGTGTCGGACGATGACGAAGAGGAAGACCTGTGCAGGATCTGTCGCTGCGCGGCCACCTCAGAAGATCCACTCCATTACCCTTGCGCATGCCGTGGCAGCATTAAATTCGTGCACCAGAACTGTCTTCTCCAATGGATCAAGCACAGCAGCTCTCGGCGATGCGAGGTAACCAACTTTCATTTTTTCTTCTTTAATCTTTCTTGATTTTCTGTGGCGCTTTCTGCTTATCCATTCGTGCATTTCTGAATTACAGGTCTGTAGGCATAGTTTTTCGTTTACCCCGATATATGCTGAGAAAACCCCTACCAGACTGTCTCTTGCCGAACAACTCACCTGGTTTGCTTCAAAAACATGGACTGCTTCAAAGTTTTCCACCCGTATGGCACTTGTTCTCTTTGTGTGGTTTGTAATTGTGCCATTCATAGCAGCTCATTTCTGGGATATGGCTTTTATAAAGACTCCCAGGGAATTAGGAGATGTTCAATGGCTTCTCAGTAACAGCAACAGCACTATAATTGACCAAATACTATGGGGGCAACTCATCTTTCTTTGCACTATGTTGGTAGGTTCTGCTCTATTCATCTGTTTCCAGTTGTTAGGTGCAAACAGGATTCCACTACTGGGTGGTGTGGCCCTATTTCAGGAGAATGAGTCGTTTGCTGAAATCGTAGGGATGAGAGGATCTGCTATTAAATTGATCAAGCGTGCATTTCAGGCGCAGCTAGGTATTGCTGTGTTCCTGGTTATTGCAGTATTGGTACCTTTTTCATGGGGAAGGATAATTCTCTACCTAATGAATGGTGGTACCGGACATGCAAGCGATTGGAGCGTGCTTGCAGTTGGATACATATCTGTTCTTGGCCCAGTTGCCACTATTGTGGGACTCTACATGATTCGACAATTTTCCAAGGATATTAGTCTGAGCAGGAGCAGTATTAAGAAAGGTTTATGTGCATGCAGGAGTTTTGTAGTGAGGGTGGTTAGACAAGGGTTTATTTTTATGGTTGTGTTCGGTGGTTTCCCTTGCTTGTGGGGATGGTGGTTTGATATATGCACCATGAAAATGGTGCAAATGCAATTTGGGGGCCTCGACCATTTGTTGGATTTCCCTCCATTAAAAATCTTGGTGTTTTGGGGTTGTGGAATTATTTCTCTGGTGGTTATGAAAAAGTTCCTCCTGCTTATTGATGAGGTATGATTTCAAGCTAGATTTTAATTTCCTCCACTCAGAATCTATGTCTGTTCATTACTTCATTTAAGTTTGTTCATTACTGTAACAACCCTCTATTATTGACAGGAACTACAACTACAAGAGGGAATTTTATACTCTCTTCAAATACCAAGAGACATCAATCAAATTTCGATCCGTGAATTTACTGATGCCTCATTGCACGATAATGCATACCGTCTCCTTCTAAACACTGCTGTTTTTATGACCTTGACGGTGGTTCTTGTCTTTTTACCATTCAAGCTGGTCAGCTATACTCTACCATCTTTCCTCCCATTGAATTTCATGTAAGTTTCTTTTCTTTTCTTCCCATTTCTTGCAACAATACACAATATATATTCAATCACTAAAGGTCATTAAGTGTCAAGACCTAATATATATATTATTTACAAATCGTAGCCTTTGCTATTCGCCAAGTGGTCTGCACTGGAATACTCTTGGGAGACTGTTACGCAGCCGCTACGTCTCCCGTCATTACAACCCTCACTCAGCATTCAAGTTTGTCTTGCATCATTGGCTCTCTTTTGTTGCCAAGGCCCTTCACCTGGATGATTTCTTGCTACCAATAAATGAAGATGCAAATGGCAATGCTTCTACTAGCAGAATTGACGAAGTCAAAGAATCTCAGGATGATCAAGTTGATTCAAAGTATGTGTTTTTTAAGTTTATTTATATGTTTCCAACCTGTATGACAAGTGAAAATTTGTGCATTTGGTGCAAAAGAGAATGCTGTGCATATGCACAATGCCTACCAACCACAGGACATGTCATGGAGCCCTTACAAAGTATTATAATTATCCTCCGCTCCTCTCTATCCTCATTTACTTCAAAATATATGCAAATGGCCCTTTTATGTTTTGTCAAAGTCACACATGGCATTATGCCTTTGAACTTTATTTAAATTATGGTTTTGGAACGTTTAATCACACTATTATGATATAGAAGCTTAGTTCTGTGCCCTGTTAGAAATGCTTTAAGACCTTCATTTTTATTTTCAATTTATAATTCAAAAGAAAACATTAATTGTAGAAATGGATATCTCCAGTTTCTGTGAGTGGACTGTTTATTATTAAAACCCCTTTTGAAAAATAGTAGGGACTAATTTGTCTAATGATCTTTGAGACTTTTTGTCATGCATGAATTATGGCATATGATGTTTGATCTAATAGAGATAACAGAGCCGTAAAGATAATAGAAGTAATATAATAAATTTGTAGCAGGCTTGAGTTGGTGGTTAAAATTGCTGCGCTGTTGATTCTGGGTTCATTATCTCTGGTGCTTCTCACTTCAGGCATGATAATAGTTCCTACATCTCTTGGCCGAGCAGTTTTCAGCCTTATAATGTGGATCACAACTTTCAGCATTGGAACTAATGGTAATTTATCCAACCACATAGTAAAAGTTGCATTTGATTCTGCAGAGAGCAGTATAATATTTTTAGTTCTTTAGTCTCCTCATAAATCTATAGGATAATTGTAAAGAACTTGGGTTTAACTGTGTTTGTATAGGTCAGGCAAACCGGACTGCTTAGCTGATACTTACTGGTATTAACCAGAATAGAACCACTTTCTCTGGAAACTAAACCACCTTTTCAATAGAAGAAGACAATATAACAAACAACTGCTATTTTGGAAACAGATTTGTAAATTAACTTTCAAATAAGCACAAGCAATATTAAAAGCCAAAGTTTAAAAAACTATTTAACAAATAAACTGCATATTTACCTTCCATCAATGATTCTTTGTAGATGAGATAAATTTTCTTATTGGATGCTATATAATCTCGGATGGCATAGTAGCAGTGAGATCATTCATCAATTTTGTTGGAACTAGAAGGATACTGTCTGTTGTTCAGCTAGCTGGCAAGTGGTGCATGATTGGGCTAAAGTGCTTTGCCATTCTCTCTATTTCGGTAAAATTCTCTCAATAATTAAGACAAAAAGTTGTGATTAATCAATCAGTAACCAGACTGGTAAAGGTTCCTTAGAATTTTTTTTTTTATTTGAAAAATTATCTATCATTCTCAGCATGTCTGATATGTTAACTGGTCATTTATTAATGTTTACATGGCAACTCCACTTTGCATATCTCTGGTAATAATAAGCAGTTATTGTTTGTCAGGTATTATTCATTCCTCTGCAATTGGGGCTTCTAGCTAACTTGATGATAGAGATGCCTCTTGATGTGAGCGTAGACGAAAGGCCAGTTTTTTATTTCCATCATATATGGGTCTCGGGGTGTATACTTCTCTCTGCATGGATCAGATTGGTAAGTGATTTCACTTCCAATCATAGAATCTTACTGTAGTCTCTCTGTGTGCTCAGCCTGATAGTCATTAATGATAACCTAAGTGCATGTGTATACTAATATTAATTTCAGGTGATGTCGGGTGTGCGAGACACAAATTCTGTCGAGTGGCGTGCTAAGTTTGAAAGAGTAAAAGCAGATGGTTTCTCACGCTTAAGAGCTTTGTGGGTGGTACGTGAGATTCTATGCCCGATTGTATGCAAACTACTGACGTGGCTGTGTGTTCCTTACATTTTTGCAAAGGGTGTTTTTCCTTTGTTGGGTTACTCCGTGAGAACCAACTCTAGTGTCTATCACTTTGCATGGCTTGCTTATCTCCTGCTCTCCCTTCTCTGCTACATTTTCAAGAGGCTTTACATGTACCTCGCTAGTTTGCATGATCGTATAAAGGATGAGCGCTACCTCATTGGTACCACATTGTGCAACTTTCAACAGGAGGATGCTACTACTCAATTAGAAGAATGATTGAATGAATGAAGAGCTTCTATCTTGTATTTGTATATAATGGGGTTGTATTTTTTTTTTTTTTTCTACTAGAGGTATTATGAAGGCATAGGTTGTCGTTTTTGTAAAAAAGAATCGAGATTAGTGTCATAAATAGATAGATTAGATACTTGTGCAAGTTTTGGTGAAAAATTGTTCATGGAGACAAACCCACCACCGTCAACTTGACCTGGACCTACTTTTCATTAATGAAGAAAATGGAATGCATCAAGGTCCCAATTTCTTCTATGAATTGCTTTGATCTGCTCTGTACGACTGCACCATTGTTCCTTTCGTAAAGTAATACATTAATGTCCAAATATTTGATAACACGTTAATGCATTTTTTTTAAAGGTAAAAATACATTAATGTCAACAATAAAACAATAAAACATGAGGAGGGTTCAAATGCCTCCATTTTTTATGCCTCCATTATGCCTCCATTTTTAAAAACTTAAATAACTCAAAATTTAAAACTAAAACGTCAAAATAAAACTGTTAGATGTGATCTATGTTATTTTCTCTATGTGCTCATAAAAAAATATCACATTTTGATTTTGCTTTTATATGAATCAATAAGTTGAAAAATCAACGTCTAGAAATTATCCACATTTGTATACATTTTTACAAGCTCAAGATGACAATCAAAACAAAGTTGAAATGCCATAATTTTTTACATGTGCATAGATAAAATGATATAGTTCATATCCAATGGTTTTATTTTGAATTTTAAGATTTAAATTTTGAGTTATTAAAGTTTTTAAAAATAAAGACATGATGGAGACATAAAAAATGAAGGCATTTGAACCCTTCTCATAAAACATTTCCAGTTTGTTTTACTGTTAGTACTTACTACTGTGTACTGTTCATCTTTTCACCTTTTGTATAAAACGAATTCACAATTTTATGATTTGACATAGATACTGTTGCGAAAAAGTTGCCCTTTAGCAGCCCGTACCAGAAGAAATAAAACCTGGTTGTATTTTTAGTATTTATCTTCAGTTGAACGTCTTCATGTTTCCATGAAGAAACAAAATGAATATTGTTCTAGCATCGAGCGAAATATCCTTTGTAAATTGCTGATCTATCTTTCAATGGATGTTTTTCTTTCTTGCATTTTGTGGTGCCAGTATCCAAGAAACTGTTTTTCCTTTTATGTCTAGTACCTGTGGAAATGCTGTTATACTTAATTTATTCCTTTGCGAATTGCATCTGTTATGTACATTGTTTGAATGTTTCATCATTTTTTACCTGATCAGCTTCCATATCTATATGACCAGCAGCAACAGCATCACTGAATCATGCTTGCATGCTTAATTTTTTATCACTTGCAAGTTGCAAAATACATAGTTTGACAGTACCATTACCAGTTCTTTCCGGTTAATAATAATTATCTTTTGGCAGTAACAACAGCTATTAATAATGTGATTTACTGTGAGACCATTGGCATGAAGTTTGACATATTAGATGTTATTTCATTAGAAATTACTATAGTTTTTGTATTAAGCTGTACATAATGATAGTTTACTGTTATCATATCCGGTGTCAATTTGCATGTGATCGCAAGTTATTCTATTCTTTCTCAACTCGAAGGGGATACTGACATGTCAGCAATCTCTTAGTGGGTGCATATAAAATTATCTCAGATTTGAGGGGAAAAAAAAAACAGAAAAAGAAAGGAAGCAAAGAGCTAAAACTACTAAGCTTCAGGCACAAGCAAAGGTAACATCCACTACATTTTCCTCAGAGAAAAAGTAAAGATGGCGTTTGTATAAAGATATGCCAAAGATTAGGCTTTTCAATTTGATATCTGGTAGGAAATATTTCTAGTAGAAAAAGGCACAGTTCAAACTTCAGAATAAAAAGAAGAATGAAAGGGAAAGCTGCCAAAAAGATAAAATAACATGGTCTCCAACCTCCCATTTTGCGCATTAAAGCGACCCAAATGTATTTTTTTTGGTCCTAGGTCGAAGTTGTTGCCAGATGCATTATTTTAACAGATTATATTGCAAAAGCATGATCTAGAAATATATCATGTTGGTCGAGATTAGAGCAACCACGAGCTTTATAATTATTATTTATTTATTAGTATAAAGTCAAACAATTCATAAAAGATTTACCTCTACTGCTTTTTCTCTGCATAAAGATTAACTTTGTTAACTTGAACCATTCAAAATTTGATAAGAATAGATCATTTTCAAATTAATTCCAATTTACTCATTCGGGTCATTAAAATGGTAGTTGGAATAAAGTACATGGTTGTTAAAATAAGAAAAAGTCGCCTCACAAAACTTGATGCTGAATTAAGGAATAATATATCACAAAAAATTATAACTTTCATTATTTTTTATAGATCTAAGATATAGACAGACTAAAATTCTGTCAACTCACATCTATTCCAAAAACTGATTCACTCGTCAGTTAAAAAAACAACCAGGTATCAAGCCACTAAAATCAATATCACTCCATGCAACTGAGTTTATGACAAGTGGGCCCTGCGTAATTATAACAATGAAGACCAAAAACTACAACTATGAACCTGCATGGGGCCATGAATTTCATTGATTTACTGTACCAATTCGTACCGGACCTAGTGACAGTATAAGTATAAACCAGTCAAACCAACAAGAAACTGATAGACAACCAACAACTGCCTGAATGAACCATGTCAAGACAACAACAGACTGAGAGTCACACTCAAAATCCCAACTCAACCGGGACCTACCTATACCAACCCAAAACCCGTACACACTGCTATTTTCTTGAGAATACTACCACAGACCTACAATAGAAGAATTAGACCTGATACCTAACCTAACTACCTGAACCACCTCAAAATTTCAACCTCTCAGCCAAATTAACCTGAATCCGAGCAACTAAATTAGAAAAGAAACTAAGATAAAATTAAGGGTAACATAAAATATTGTAATTTATTTGCAAATAGAATCTTAACACCAATTACATCTGTGTATAACACCCAACTATTTTTTTATGATAGCAAAACAACACCTCACTATGGAATAATCGAATATATGACAATCATGTCCTTACTGTGATAAATACTTTCACTAAAACTAAAATTGGACTCAAACCAAAGTTATAAGAGCTGTTTTAGATGTCAAGTCCTAAAGGTTTTAAGAGCTAATCATGAACTGATTTTGTTTCTCTAGCATGACAACAGTTAGGTAAAGTTTGACTTTCCTTTGACTGAATTTTCATTTTAAGGTGTTATTTGCAAATAGACCTACAAAAATATGGTAATGTTCATTGCAACAAGTAAAATAAGGGGAATTTCACATATATGGTCAAATAATTAGGTCTACTATGCAAAAAGACATTGAACTAACAATCTATAAAATAACTACAAACCATCACTTTTATGTATTGAATAGATTTAATTCCATGTAATACACAGGATGATCATTTTATATTGAACTCTAAAAACAACAACTACTACCTTGGCAAAAAAAAAAAAAAAAAAAGGAACGCCGAATTACATTAAACGGACAATTTTACCATCTTTGCTTCCTTTCAAACTCACAAAAAGGAAAAAGTAGATAGAGAAAGACATAGCTTGCGCTAATTCTTCACAACAAAGACCTGCAAAATAAGAAAATGGAAAAATGAGTCCTAGAAAACAGCTAAAGATTTCAACTTTGACACACAAAGTGTTTGTGATTTGATGATGGTAACTATTGCATAAATAACCCTACAGAAAAGGAGGCTGTTTGGACAACATTTCTGACAAAGAAGGAACTGAATGTGTATAGGGGTTCAAATGTTTATCCGAGGATAAGAGATGTCTCGTTTTGCAGCATATGCAAATAAAATTTAAGGTTCTGCAAGGCTGCAACTCAAATGCTTCATTTCGAAATTGATAAACATCTCGCCCCAATAAGGACTTTCCATTTAAAACCATCTATCTCCTTCAACATTCCACTTTGAGAAAAAAAATTCTTATTATTTTCATCTCTCTCTCTCTCTCTCTCTGCTTTTCCTTGCCTAGAATTTTATTAGTATAACTTGGAAGAAACTTAAAGATTGCATAGGCATAAGGTTGAATGGGGATTAATACACCCATATGACCAATAAAGCGGCATTAGTAAGCACAATAAAAAAAAAATGGGCTAATTCCATGATTAATTTGACCCTTGTCCCCAAACAAAAAGTGAAAAAAAAAAAGTCAAACATAAATGAATTTTGACTTCCATAGATAAGATGGTCCATACTCTCAAAATAATAATAATAATAATAATAATAATAATAATAATAATAGTTGTCATGTAACATCACTTACACCTCAGTAATGCTCTCATGAAACTTGGCAATTAGTTACAACATGATCACTCAAATTTACAAAAAAATTCAGCCACTGACACAAAGATAAAACACCACTCATTTATCTTCACAACCCAATTTTTGGAAGAGAAATAGGACAAAGTGAAATACACAGTTTTGAAGCAACAACAATTGGATTTTTCATATGAAAGTAAAACCAGACAAAGTGAAGTAGACAGTTTTAAGTAACAACTATTGGTTTTTTTCTTTTCAAAAGCAATGACTTTTAGTTAGACAAACAGAAATTAAGCCACTTCTGTTATACTTGAAAAAGTTTTCTTTAGCACATATTGAATCTATCTGTGCTTATCATATTGAAAGCAATCACACTGGCACTGAACTGGTAAAGATTAGGCACTGGCATAACAGTAACCAATAGAAACAATATCCAAAAATGAAGTGTTCATACCTTCACTGTTCGTCCGCATAAAAGCACAATACTGTACACTCGACCTGACGTGTTAACCTAATCCTTCAAAATAACCGAATTGGCAATCTGCATTAATGGGTCGATGCATTCTGGCGCGAATTTCCTGGCAAAGAGGTAGGAATAAGTTGAATTGGATCTCCTCAGTTCCCAGATGAGCTCCGGCTTCACCTCGTCAGGCTTGTACATGTGTGGGTGTCCCTCGACACTATCTGTCCAATTAACCCGGGTCAGGGTATATCCGCTACACCCATTTGGATCCTGCATATCCAACAGTGTGGGGAAGTAGTGTTCCTCAGGGTAACAACTGTCACGCATTTTCCTCAGGCACGGCATCCGAAACTTCTTCCAAAGCCTCCGATCTCTGACAACCATGACAGCATGTTTTCGTGTCAGTGCAAAGAACTGTGACCCAACACGGAATCTCTCAAAAGGAACCTCAGGAAGCATGGCATCGTCACCCCTGGCAATGTATCGTGTATAGAGACCGGGATCATCAGCAACGATCTCGATGTAACTGCGTCTAGGCCGGGAGAGCAGGGATCGATACATAAAATCGAAAGAGTGGAGTGGGATACAGGTTTGTGAAATGATGGTAAAGTAAGCATTGGATGGATCATCAAGCAGAGCAAAAGCAAGGAGGCGTCGAGCAGCAGAGATCAGGGTAGGAGAAGCACGCTGAGTAGGTTTGGAAGGGATGAAACGACCAACAAAGGAAGGGGAAGAGAAGGAAGGATGAAGAGGGGATTTAATGGAAGGATCAGCATGGATGTAGACATTAAAGAGATGAGAACGATTGTGGAAGAATTGTTCCCAAAGAGGAGCAAAGTGTAGAGGGGTATTGGTAAGAAAAAGAAAGGCGATCTTGGGTGTACGACGGTGAGGAAGGCGG
Organism: Carex rostrata; assembly: GCF_964058835.1. Taxonomy (NCBI): domain Eukaryota; kingdom Viridiplantae; phylum Streptophyta; class Magnoliopsida; order Poales; family Cyperaceae; genus Carex; species Carex rostrata. Next base: position 1,092,665 of record NC_135924.1, read on the forward strand.
AGAGAGGTAGCAGAGGAAGAGGAAGAGTTAGAAGCAAGGATAGCACGACGAAAGAGAGCAAGGTCGGAGGTTTCATCGGAAGCAGGGATGGAAGGAAGGGTTTTGGGAGGAAGGAGACGGGGAGCAAGAAAGAAAAGCAAAGGAACAGAGAGGAGGAGAAGAAGAGAAAGAAGGAATGCGGAGGAGGTGGTGGAGAAATACGACGACGACGACGACGACGACGACGAAGAAGAAGAAGAAGATGGCATCATTATCTCAATCTCAATCTCAATCTCAACTAAATTGAAATCGGAATTGGAAATTGAAATGCATGCATCAAACAAATTCGAGGGTTTAGGAATTGGGGGCCGCGTGTCGGTGGGTTTGGGAATTGGGGGGTTTCTTTTGATGCTGTGGTTGCTGTGCTGTGCTGTGTTATTAGAGAAGGGAAGACAAGAAAAGAGAAGAGGAGAGAGATCCAGGAGAGAAGAGGAGAAGGATGCGTTGGTGGTGAGGTGAGAACTCGTATCCTCTGCATTAACTCAGAATGGAATCTTTTGAGTTAATGCATCTAGACCATGGGATTCCCTTTCAAAATCGTGCAGACTAGATCCGCACTAATATTAAAGACCTCCTGTGATAAAATCGGACGGTCAGATTAGTTTCTATTAAAATCAGACGGTCGAAATCTTTTGAGTTAATGCAGAGGATACGTGTCCGGTGACCTGACCGTGTGTTGTGTTGTGTAATTGTGTTGTTTCAGACTTTCAGTGCGGGTTGTGAGGTGGGACCTACCTGTTTCCTTTTTCATTTTTTTTTAATTGCAGACGAGTTTAGGAAGGAGACCCACTCTACAATTTCATGTATTTTTTTTTATTCAGATAACTTTGTTTTTCATAAGATTCGTATGAAATTGCGGAAAATTTAAAAATAGTTTGCTTTTTTCTTTCAGTAAGACATTACTATCATTGTGGTGTATATATATATATATATAATTGTATGATGATGTAGATAATTTAATAAGAAAAAAACAATTGTATGGTTCAACAACTGGTACAATATCCATTTGTTGAATTGCCGACAGGTTTGGTGCACTATTTTTATCATGTGGTAATATTTTGCCTTTTTTTTTCTATTCTACGACTTTCACATTCTATAATATTTATCATAAATTAAGCACTTTAAAGATTTGGCTAATAATTGCATGTTATTGGAGAGAAGTGAGAAGCATGCATGCATTTTATTCTATATTTAATCTTTCTCCCTCTTCTCACGGCACAATACTTGTTTTTAATAGAATAATACCAACCGACAATTCAAATTGGTGTGTAATGTGTATGCAATGTGTTAAACCTTTTTTTAGTGGTTAAAACCTACAAAATTTTGACCAAATTTATAAAAGACGCTTACTTTTGTGAATAATTTATACTTGACACTAATATAAAATTGACACCTGCAAAAAAGGTGATCCAAATTTGATACCTTATCATTTAAAATATTTTTGTAGTTAATTTTACGCAAATAAAATATTCATCCGTTACTGACGACGAAACTCTGTTTCCCAATCCCATCCCATCGCATTGTGGGGTTAGAGATCCGACCCGATAAGGTTCTGTTCGGCTGCAGTAAACATTTTACTGTTCATAGTAAAAATCAGTTCAAAAATTTTATAATTTCATTTCCTTTCTCCTCTGTCCCCTAAACAGAATCTAAATGTATAATATTTGGATCCATGAGACTCAAGAGAGTAAGGAATTCGTATCCTCTGCATTAACTCAAAAAATAATCTTTTGAATTAATGAATCTGAACCGTCTAATTCGTTTTAAATCCGTGCTAATTAGATTCATATTAATATTAAAGAATTCTAAATTACAAACTGTGATCAGATTGATCCATTTAAAATCAGATCAACGAGATGGAGATGCTCTTTTTTGAGTTAATGCGGATGATGCGGACTCATGATAGAGTGCACAGACACACAGACACGTGGTGAAAGATCCGATTGTGATGAAGCGTGTGTACATTACAACTGCACCCGCTGTCTGTCGTTTCTCCTCCAGCGATTTAGCTGAATGCATTTAAGTCAACAATCTACCGAGCATTCAGGTATTATTATTATTTTTTTTATCGGCAACATTTTAAAATACAACAATGTTTCTATCTATTCTCAAATTATCATCTTTGACTAGTGTTTTGAGAAAAAAACGGGTCCAGGACTTGATCTGGCCACCCGTGGAACCGATTCGTACTAATTCGAATCGTGGTCAAAACTCAAATTGGCTCGGACCGATAATAAAGAGGGTCTTAACACGATTTTTGATGGATTTTCTCCACTATATCTGAACTAACATGGGCGGTTCTAATCCCATGGACCAGACCGAGCCTTAACCGGACTAAATTCGGACCAAACCGTGCCTAAACTGTGATAAACCGAACCGGACCGTGATAACCCGTGCTTAAACTGTGATAACTTGTGACCCTTGATAACCCGGATCGAGCCGTGCATAAACCATGATAATTCATGCCTAAACCGTGATAAACCAAACCAAACCCAAACCGGATAGGTGCCAAACCACCAGTTTTTTTAACCAATTGATAAAAAAATGGACTGGCCAAACACGAACGGACCGAACCATGGACCATACCAACCCGTGTGGGTCTGGACCATGGTCCTTGGCACGGGTTTGGGCCAACCATTCCAAATTACACCCAACCGTGCCAACCCGTAGACCAGGGGGACCCATGGACCAACTGGGTTTGGTAAAAACTATCTCTGCCTCAACCCCTCAACTAGTTTAACCGTCTACAACTAGTTCAACTGACTTTTCAATTTTCAATCCCCCCCCCCCCCCCCCCCCCCACTTTCTGCCTCCTCTCCATACTTCTCTCTACCTCTGCCCTCCCTCTTCTCTGCCCTTCTATCCACTCACCTCTCTACGCTCCTCTCCACCTCCGATGTCTGAAGGGGGATGCAACAAGAAATGTTGGAGGAAATGAGGAAGAAACTAGATCTAGATCCGAGTTTGCCTCATTGCTACAAGTTTCGTAGTACAAATAGACAAAAGGTTTAAATACTTGACATTAGTACTTTAAAGGGTCGTACACAGAGGTTTAATGGCTTGGACAATAAAATTTAAAGTGCTTACCGACTTTTAATGTAAATTTTTTTTTATAAGTTACATATAAAATTTAAATGTTCAGCATAATTACTTGAAAGAGTTGTAGACAAAGGTTTAAATGCTTGATCGTACTTTAAAAAGTTGTAAAAAAAAATGTAAAGGCTTGAGAATCAAAAGTGGTAAAAAAAAACAACACAAATATAATTCGAAATTTATTCTTCATGGATCTCATTTGAGAGATAAAATCGAGTAGAAAATGATCATATTTTTAAATTTGAAAAATCCGTCACAGATCATCAGGAAAATCAATTAGAATAATCAGAGGAAAAAAAAACAGAGTGGATAAAAGTAATCTTTTCTTTTTTTACTGTCACAAGATCATCGAAAAAATTAATTAGAATAATCCTAGGAAAAAAACAGAGTGGGTGAAAGAAATATTTTCTTTTTTTGTATGAATACAAAAAATAGTTAGGATTTAAAAACTACTTAGATTTTGAGATCTAAGGCCTATAAACAAAGATTTAAAGAGTATGGAGAAATATTTTAAATGTTCATAAACAAAGCTTTAAAGATGCCGACATTCTAAAAGATTGGAGGACTTAAGAGACTCAGCGAAAGATTTGTTTGGAGAAATTATCAGGTCTCAATTTAATACTATAAATAATTTCTCCTCAATACTAAATAATTTTACACTACAAATATCAAAATCAATTAATCATTAAAGTTCCTTAACATGCTTATTTCATGATAAAATTTATCTATTATTGTGAAAAGGAGGTAACACATTTGGTTAAAAAAAAAATCTAAAATCTTTGATTATTTAAAAGATTGAGAATTTGATTTCTTCACGAAGGATTTAAAAAAAAAAATTATCTATTGTTGCTGCGCTTAATGAGGTAATCCGCTTAGAATATGTTGTTTTAGAGAATTAATTTTGACGTTGGGAGGAGGTAGAAAAATTGTTTTAAAAAGACAAATTTGAAGAAATAGATGATTTGTTATTTTTTTTTTTTAAATCTGATAGAGGCTATCAATTGGATGATTTTTTAAAGGGATTGGGTTTTGTCCAAAGGGCTTTGGACAAAGCCTCATTCAAAGTCAAGATTAAACGTCTAATTTGCATTGAGATTCGTGTAAAAATATTTAAAACTTAATAAATTTAAATGGCTTATTGAATCTAAATATTTATATGAATTTGATACAAATTGGAAAGTTTAAATTAGACTTTAGATGAGACTTTGTCCAAAGCCATTTGGACAAAAACCCCACCCATTTTTAAAATGCAAAGTATTTGCGATACGGATTTGTTTTTTAAATAGAATCAATATTAATTATTCTAATAGAAGAAACACCATTAGTTTGGTTTTGAGAAAAAACGGCCATTTTTATTAATACCCAAAAAAAAATAGAAAATTTTAAGAATGCCATCGATTTAATTTTTTTTTATTTATGCCCCAACCGCTTGGAAGCGGGGCGGGCCATGCTCAACACCAAACCGCCCCAGTAATGGGCGGTCCATGCTCAAACCAAACCGCCCAAATAATGGGCGGTCCATACGCAAACCAAACCGCTATGGGCGGTCCATTAAATATAAAATATTCCGGATTAAAATAATATTAAATTCTGATTTAAATTTAAAAATATTAAATTATTATTTTAAATTCTTTAAACTCTTTAAACTTTACCCGTGACATTAACAATACCAAACTAGGCGGGCGGTCCATATATATTATAATATTCAATCAGTGACACATTAAAAACAAAAACGAAACCGCTCAATCAATATTTTTTTAATAATATTAAATTCCTAACCGTAATTAAAATATTAAAATATTCGAACGCGTGATCCAACAGTATATTAAATAATTGGTGTCACCAATATATATAATATATAAATTGGAGTTTTTCTGAGCTCCATTCGAATCCGTGATCCAACAGTATATTAAATAATTGGTGATCCACCAATATATATAATATATAAATTGGAGTTCTTCTCAGCTCCATTTTTTATTCTTCTCTCCCGTCATTCTACGTCTATTTTTCTCTCTCATCATTCCATCATTAAGTGTAAGCCTGTCATTTTACTATTTGAGAGAAGCCGATTCATTTAGCGATTGAAGGCGATTTATTTGACGATTGAAGAAGAATTTTACTGTAACAAGTATTTTTTTTTAATTATTTTCTGTTTCATTTACTGTAACTGTAATTGTTGTATTACTAAATTAGTTATTACGGTAACTGTTGCTAATGTACATTACTTTAACTATTACAATTACTGTAGCAAAAGTAGCAGTTTTTTTTAATTATTTTGTAATTAGATTATTGTACCCGTTTTAATTTATGAATAATTACTTTAATATTCATAAAATTATTTTTTAAATGTAGTTTGTTAAAAAAAAGATGTTAGTTGCACTGCATGTGGGCGGCAAGCTACAAAGAGGTGAAGATGGCGTGCATTACACGAAAGAGGTCGCATCTGGCTTCGAGATTAATGAAAATACCACATTTGAGGAACTGAAGCAGCTAATATACGAAAAGACTGCTGTAAACCCCAACAGGTATGAAATAGAATTGGCTACACGGATTGACAACTCACGTGGGGGGGTAGACCTTACTTTGTGAAGTTTCCAATAACAGATGCAAATTTGTGGAGAGTTGTATACACTCAATTTGCGGCAAGTGGGGTCCCGGTAATGGACATATATTCAAAGAGGGTTCCCCGGACTAGGGCTGGACCTTCAAGTGCGGCTGGGGCTGGACCTTTAGGTTATGACAACCAGGGGTACCACCAGCACTCCCCTTATGACAACCAGGTGTACCACCAGCACTCCCCTTATGACAACCAGGTGTACCACCAGCACTCCCATTATGACAACCAGGAGTACCATCATCACTCCCCTTATGACAACCAGGGGTACCACCAACATTCCCCTTATGACAACCAGGGGTACCACCAACACTCTCCTTATGACAACCAGGGGTACCACAACTCCCCAGAAAATACTGAAGAGTTACCACCACCACCGAGACATACACCCATAATCCCTAGATTTCCAACTATGCCAGAGTCAGGACCGGTACCGGTTAATCGAACTGATATTGATATTGATGTAGATGCTATTGATGCCGTACCAGAAAGGGAAATGGAAACGGGGGATGAATACCAAGGGGTTTGGGAAGCTGATGACTTATCAGATGGTGATGCAAATGTACCAGGGTTGTCCAGGGCAGAAAAATTCCCGATTAGAGGTCGGGGGAATAAGCATCCGGTTGCCACATTCAACGACACCACAGCTTTTATACTTACCGCGCGAGCATTGATCGGACCCCAAGGCATGTAATTCCTAGATGAATCCATCAGTCTACGTCGAAGGTTGTCCCCGTAATGGCCTGTGAGGTAGACTGACGACATGCCCCATCTCTGGTACCAGACGTCATATCTCAAATCCCCGGGACCAGCACCCAACGACTCAAGAGATGGCGGACTCCATAAGTGCTGGTCCGGATGTCGAGCCCAGTCATACTCGTTGCTGAAATGCTGACTCCAGTCGACTTTGGGCCAAGTGTGCGCGGTGCTGCAAGTACAGTTAATTAGAAAAACAGGAAACGGTGACAAAATTAAAGCGATAAAGAAATTTAAGTAGATAGTACTTACTTGTGGAACTTATTGGTACCATCCTTGCCCATCAGCGGTTCCTCCGGGATGAACGCATCTAAGCCAAACTGTCGAGACACCCGATCGGGGTAGTGAAACTCTACAATCCAGTAGCATACGACCGGTCCCTGATAATACCAGAGTGCTATCTGCTCTAGCGTGAGCTGGCTCAGATAGTGGTGCTGATAGAATCTACGATATGGAAACCAATCGATATTTGCATTTCGGAGCATCTGGAGCTGCCCCCGGACATAAGAGATCCCCCTGCCCGTCTCTTCGTAGTCGTGAAGACTGCCCCATATGGCACCGTATGCGGGGCATCTCTCTGGATCAGGCCAACCCCAACGTAGGGGTAATGGATCTGGTATAACTGGCCGATATACGGGCAGATGTGACCACGACCAATGCTGGAGTAGAAGAAGCGGTCCGTGAATCTGCTTGTTCTTCACCTGAAAATTTAAGTTAAAATAAGAACTCGGTACTTATTCAACCTTAAATAAAAACGTATTTTTCATAACCAAATTAGTACAGACTTACCAGACAAGCATGACACAGGGCTCTGTATAAGTGGGCGAGAACAGCTCCACCCCAGTTCCACCTCGATGGAGATAGCATGTCCCTCAGCAGAGAGAGAAACATGATCGGGACCGCATCACCGCTAGAGTCCACGAACATGACTGCAACACACAAATCCAGCACAAATGCCCTAGTATAACTGTAATATACAATAATCGATATCAATTGTTCAGATTATAGATGGATTGATAAGTTTATTTTAAATAGTGTAATGGTACCTCAGGATCGCATCAACGTCCTCAGTCTCAGGAAATATCCGATTCCGAAAGAAGTAAGATCGGAGTGCTGCTAGAGAAATACAGTACTGGGAAGAACGGAAGTCATCCTCGTCCCCTTTCTTCTTCTTCAATTTCTTCTGCAGAATCTTCGGATGACACCCTAACAGCTCTGGTATCATATTCTGCAGGTCTGGATGGTCTGAGATGCCACCTATGGGGATGCCATCAATAGGTAAACCCCACAATGCGCTCACATCACCAAGGGTGACTGTCATCTCCCCAACCGGGAGATGAAATGTATGAGTCTCAGGACGCCATCTCTCTGCTAGACCATGCATCAGAGCCTGATTGATACTACTCTGCGGCATGGTGGCAATCTGAAACAACCCGAGATTTATGAGGCATCGCTGCATCAATGGATTGGCAACAAACAGAATCTCAGACTTGCGGTGCCTCACCGTAAGCATGACATCATCCTGTATTTATTATCAACCTGTGAGACTCAAATCGTGTCATCTTTAAGTACTATTTACATTACGTATAATAATCACGTACCTCAAGCGATGCCAACGAGACACGGTGTTTAACATGATGGGTCCATAGAAGAGGACTGAAAGTGTCAGGATCATGCCAACCTGACGATGTCCCAGCCGCAGAGGACGGACCCGCTCCTCCCGAATCCCCAAATCCTGCGCCAGTCATTTCTTCATATGACGAGCCCTCTCCAGTTGGATCCACCGAGTACGGACCCGCTCCAATCGGACCCACAACATCCGGATGGGGATCCACAGCATCCGGTGGTGGATCCACAGCATCCGGAGGGTCTCTCCATCGTCTGCGCTCTCTGGGCATACTACATTTACAGACAATTATAGATAATTAAAACATATGATATTTTTTCTAAAATAACTAATAATAATATAACTATATATTATAATATAACTACACTAATTGTTGTTATACTAATTATTTAATATATTAACAATATAACACAATATAGTTATATATAATTAATAAGATACTAATTATATAATATTAATATATTCATAATAACTATAATTATATAATATTTTTATAATAATTATAGAATATGGACCATAAATTCGACCATAAATCCTAACCCTAAATTTTTAACCATAAACTATAATCCTAATTTTGTATAACCATAAACTATACGATGCATGCAAACATTATTCATATAGAAAAAAATTTAAGATGCATGCAAATATTTTACAACATTTTATAACATGCATGCAAATATTTTACAACATTTTATAACATGCATACAAACATTAATAACTAATATAACACACATATTTTTATTATCACAACAAAAAAACATGATACAACTAACACTTAACATTACAATTACTAAATTGACAATATAAATCATCTCACCCATTTATTAGACCACACTTAGAAAATATATTCTAACTAAATAACTCTAACACATGAATTTCAATCGAATTTAAATTATAACCAATTACCAAATAACATTATAATACACAATTCTACCAATTACAATCATAACATGAATTTTTATCACATGAATTTTTATCCAACATTCACAATTATAACATGAATTTTTATCACATGAATTTTTATCTAACAATCACAATACATAATTCTAACAATCACAATTCTAACAATACACAATTCTAACAATCACATGAATTTTTTTCTAAACAATTACAATTCTAACATTTATTTTTTCAAAAACCCTAACATTTTTTTAATAACATTTACTAATTTGATCACAATCATAACCGCAATCACAACCAAAATCACAATCACATTTAATCACATTCAATAACATTCAAACGATTCGATTCGAATCTATCGAATCGATTTGACATTCGAATCGATTCGAATCATTTCGAATCGTATTTAATCGATTCGAATCATTTCGAATCGTATTTAATCGATTCGATTCCAATCGAATTCAACAATTACACAACTTAACATTCAATCCATTCGAATTAAAAACTCACCCAAGAAAGAAAGAAGAGTGATGAATTTAACGGTGAAGCACCGAAAAAGTAGAGACAGAGAGCGAAGAAGCTAGCAGAGTTGAGCTTCTTATTTTTTTTTCCCTTTTCTTCTACTACTGCGGCGAGACCATCTCTGTTTCTCTTTTTTTTTTGGTGCGGCGCATGGAGGAAGAAGAGACAGAGAGAGTGGAGAGTGAGGAGGAAGGGTTAGGGGTTCAGGGTGTTCACGGGTGATTTTAGGAATTTAATTTAATATTGTTCACGGGTGCATGCATATTCCATATGAATATTATAAAATATTTTATAATTAACGCTCATATTATTTTATTATTAATGGCCCGCTGGAATTTTGGGCGGTTTGGTTGTGACTCGGCCCGCCCAGAACTTCGGCGCTCCACTTGGGGCTCGGCCCGCCCAAATTTCTGGCGCTCCACTTGGGGCTCGGCCCGCCCAGGCTTTGAGCGGTTGGGGCATCAATAAAAAAAAAAAATTCGAGGTTATTTTTAAAATTATCTTCTTTTTTTTGGATATTAAAAAAAATGGCCGGAGAAAAAACAACTCCATTGATCAATGGAGGGAGAAACAAGTAGAAATGTCCAATGTAAATTTCTCAGAACAAATTTTAAATTCTTTCTTCACCGATTCTTAGAATTGATGGAACTGTTTTTTTTTTTTTTTTTTCTAAAAACCAAACCAATGATGCTTGACTTTTTTAAAATAATTAAAATTAATTATATATTTTTTAAAAAAAAAATCTGCGATACGTGTAGCACTTTAAACGGTGTGAGGACAATTTAATGGCTATTTATTGATAGTTGAAAATCGCAAGTGAATTTAATATATGCTTCGCTGGCCCCGAGTCCTTTTGAGTGCACTGATTGATTAAAAGCGCGTGTATTATATATATAAATACATAGCAATCTGACACGAATGAGTCTACTTTGTATCTGGCCGTTGAAAGGTTTCTTTTCAATCTCTAGAAAATTTAAAGATAACGTACACACCAATAATAGTATAAATAAATAAATAAATAATTTGGAAATTTAAGAAAAATGGTCGTACACTGGTACGTAAAATAGTAGCAACGTGTAGAGCAAGGTGTCATGCAACAGCAAGGATAGACAGATTAAGAATGAAAGGAGGAGATTAAATTTGCTCCATCAATCTAATAAATAATGTACTTGTAGATAGCTACTTCTACTTGAGTAGTTCAGTGGCCTCTTTCTAAGGGAATTAGTATATATTTAACTTGACACATTCAGCTCAATTTTCTGATTTTCTATGCATTTTTCGTATCACATTCACATAGAGATAGAAGCAAACCCAACAAATATTTTAAGCTCAATTGGAACTTGGGCCATCAATATACATACATAATTGTTTTGAACTTGGGCCTTCAATATTTGTGGAGAAGAAATGGGCCTTCAATACATGTGTTGTTAATGGGCCTTCAATACGTGAAGGAAGATGCCAGTAAATCTAGGCCTACGCCTAGGCCTGCTAATTAGACAAGCCACTGGGCCTCTTCAATCACTTTCATTCAAACCACTGGGCCTCTTTAGTTTTAGTGGGAGATGCTAATATAATGTGGCTTTAATTAAGTCTTTTTGTAGTATACAAAGACTTGTGAGTTAATTTGTTAAGGTTCTTTAATTACTTCTCCCTGGCCTATATGTGTGATCCATCCTGTGAATGTGAAAGACAAGACATGAAGAGGTAAAGAGTAAGGATAATTTATAATAAGAATCACTACACAAAGTTAACAAGTTTAATTTGCATCAGAATGAAACAAATGTAAAAATATATAAAACTCAACTAGATAATTAAGTTTCTATTTGATGTCCATATATATTTTGAGAATTTACTTGCACCTCATTAATTTCCAATTGGATATAAATCGTTAATTTTCAATTAAAAAACTGAGTCAAGTCAATTGTGGATTGTGGTGGTGTTCTAGAAATTAATTAACTAGAAGATTAATGTTGTTCACAGACAGAGAGAGAGAGAGGCTCTCATCATATTCTTTTGTAGTGGTGACAAGTCAATTATCAGGTCTCGAGACAATGACCTATTGACCGTTAAAATTACCAAAATGTCCATTGCCAGTCCTTCAATAAATTAAGTAGGGTCATACTTTCGTGCAATTAATGTGCGAAACCATTGGTCATACTGGTAGATGGGTCATGGGACGTGCAAGGAAGGGCATGCAGGGGTAGGGATGGTAATTTACAACAGGCGTGGAGATGATGTTGTGTACACACAGTTTCAAAAAATCCCTTGCATGCAGTGATGATGGCAATAAGCTAGCTAGCTAGGTATGTGGAGGAACAAGGCAACACAGGAAATTTCACTATCTTTTCAGACAACAAAACTATATATGGTGCAGGAAATCAAGGAAGGAGATATCATTTGGAAGTGCAATATATAATATATCTTAGGAACCTGGTATTGGTATATAAGACAAACTAAAATGTAAAAATATATATACACAACTCAACTAGATAATTAATTAAGGTTCTATTTGATGTCCATATATATTTGAGAATTTCCTTGCACCTCATTAATTAATTTCCAATTGGATACACATCGTTAATTTTAAGTTAAAGAAACTAAGTCAAGTCAATTGTGGATTTGTGGACTGTGGCGGTGTTGTAGAAATTAACTAGAAGATTAATGTTGTTCACGGATAGAGATGAGAGGCTCTCATCATATTCTTTTTTAGTGATCACAACTCAATTATCAGGTCTAGAGATAATGACATATTGACCCTTAAAATTACCAAAATGCCCATTGCCAGTCCTTCTCATTCAGAAAAAGAAAAAAAATCAAAGCCTTTAATAAAGACAACAACATGCAATTCATGATCAAATTAATAAATATGTTTAATATTATGTGACTTTTTATTTAGCTTATGGTATGAGTTTTGTTATAATGGTTTATCTTCTTAATAAAAAATATCTTTGAGGCACAATCTTCACACAAGTATTTTCTTCTTTTTTAATTAATTAAGTATCACGTCCTTTTTTAATTTTGGTGACACATAATTAAGTGTCACTTTCGTACTGACCTCATGCCTATTTCTCTGAACGGTAGTTAGTTTGTTCTCCTCTCCCAATCAATTTGGGATCTTCTGTGGCATTGTGTGTATCATTTCCGTGTGGTAGATTGCTGACTCATACTGTACAATAGTGACAAATGAATTATTCAGGTTCGGTTCGGCGAGGTCAGAAATTCGTGATTCGGGAATAATTCATGTATAATTTGAGAATTATTCAAAATTATCTGAACTAGAGATCTCAGTCCTACAAGAGAGCAAAAAAGAAATGTTTAGGGAAAAAATTTGCTAATAATTCGTAAAATTTGGAAATTATTCGAGTTTAATTCGGTCAAAGTTTGGTCAACCGAATAATTCGACGTTCAGTTCGGCATCACCAAAAAAAATAATTATTCAGATTTAATTCGGGAGTAATTTGTAAATTTTGTGACTATGCTATACACCTCCTTTTCTATGCATTTCTAAAAATGCTTCACAAATGTAGAAATATATACTGCCACATGATAATTTTGCTTTGGACTACCTACCTCTACTTTGAGCATCTCTTTTAACTTTTAAGTAATATTCTCAACCAGTTGTTATATGACAAATTAGCCCAAATACATATAACATTCATTTTTTGTGAAGCAAGCAATCGCTTTGCTTTTTTTATCTTCTCCTCAACCTGTCTACACATCATTACAAATCACATTTGCAGTTTGCTACTGCAACCTTAAGCAAACCTTTCCTTTCCTGTTAAATCCCTTGTGGCGCTTCCAACCCATAATCACCGTGTAACGATTACCATTTGCTCCGTGACTGTCACTACTGACGGGTCCCACAAATTACTTTTTTTTTTTTTTTTTTTTGGGATCCATCTCTGACGACGTACTAATTGGTACAAAGACTTCCTCTCTTAGTCTTTACCTCTCCCTTTCTCTGTTTCATGCCTGTTCTTATTCTATGATGACTTCCTTTTCTTATTCTACCAAATCAGTCTTTTAATTCAATTAGTCTCCATCTCTCTCTCTCTAGCTCTCTACAATTTCTAACACAATAGCCCTCTTGCCTCTTCATCTTCATCTTCATCTCTCTCTCATGAAAGCCCATTTAGTTATCACTGCTTTCCTCTTCATAGTAGGGTCGGTCTACGGCCGGTTCATAGTAGAAAAGAGCAGTGTCAGAGTTGTATCGCCACGTCACATCAGAGGTCACCATGACGCTGCACTAGCAAATTTTGGCGTACCGAATTATGGTGGTACACTTGTTGGAGCTGTGATTTATCCTGATAAGAAATCGAATGGTTGTGAGAAGTTTGATACTACTTTCAAGTCCAAGTCTCGAAGACCTGTGATTCTCCTTCTTGATCGAGGAGGTGCGTATATATGTTCCATTTTAATATCTTATTAATTGGTGATTATTTTGTTTTATTAACTGGCCTTGATTCTCTTGTGATTTGGTTCATATTTCTCTGGTATGAAGGTTTCTGTTAATTTATTTTACTAACTTGCTGGCTTAGTTATATATTTATTTCTTATTTAATAATATTCTCAACCATGACATTTGAACTAATTAACAAAATGAATACATGTTATGTTGTGTTCAGACATATATATTAGGCAGCTTGTTTACTTGCTACATATAATTTTCTTTTGTTTTAAATGTAAGTAGGTAATATATAATTGCCTAACTGTTCTCCTTTTAAAATTAGAAGCAAGCTAATCTAGCCAAGTAGCTTGTATGATTGATAGTTTGATACCACTACTCCCTAGTCTTAATTAGGGGTGTCAATGGGTACGATACGGGTCGGGTGGAGACATTTTCATACCCATACCCATTAAAATTGACCTTACCCATACCCTACCCATACTCATTAAAAATTAATCTTATCCTACCCTACCCTTACCCGTTAATATTATCGGGTAACGAAACGGTAGTGGGTGAATAACGGATAATACTAGTATAATAATTAGTTTTATTATATTTTACAAATTAAAGATCAAAAACTCATTCATTTTAACACATATATAATTACATTTTTAATAAAAAATAAAATAAATGTGCAATCAATTTCAACTAAATTATTTTTTATAAAGAGAAAATTCAAAAACACGAATATACATTTAAGTGGGTTGAAAATTGAATTGAATATATATCTGGATTTTATAATTACCCTATAGGGTAACGGGTACGAAATAGTCATTACCCATACCCTTACCCATTTATTTAACGAAAAAAAATTCTTACCCATACCCATACCCAATAAGCTAACGAAAAAAAAAACTTACCCATACCCGTCTTATCGAATACGATACGGGTCGGATAAACGGCTAAAAAGGTACCATTGACACCCCTAGTCTTAATAAATAAAGGTGAGTACTAACTCTTAATATGGTACCAACACACACACACACATGATCTCTGATGAAAAAAAAAAGGAAAAAAAAATCACATGGTTAAATTTGTTAGGGGTGTACAAAAATAATGTCGACCCACCCGACCCGTCTGACCCGTCCGACCCGATCCGTATTTTACCGGGTTGAGATGTTATTGGGTCGGGTACGGGTTGGATTTTGACAAACCCGTTACTTTGGGTTGGGTCATGAATTTGCTCTTAACAACCCGTTTATATCCGGACCCGGTCTCAAATCTATGTTTTTACATTTTTACATAACTTCTTAATAGATTTGTATTCAGAGATGAGAAAGAGGAGAATTAATGAATCAATTTTTTTATTATCTTGATTGAATGATTTTACAGAGAGAGAGTTCACATATATAGGTTCAGTAGTCAATTGTTATTACAAGATTCCCTAACTGCTATTTTACACATTGATACAATCTAATTTGCCTAATTATATAAATGACCTCTATTACTTCTCTTTCTATTTACTCCTCCCCTCACGTTTAAAGCACTATTTATTTCTACCCAATTTGAGGATATTTAAGAGTTTTAAGTTTAATTTGAATTTGAATTGTCATGCTTTTTTATTTCATGGATTTTATATGCGATTGTTATATGTCGCTACCTTTTTTTTAGGATGTTACATTTTAGATATGTTTTTTTTTTGTTATGGATGTTATATGCTACATTATTTCTATTTTATTTATGTTTGTCACTTTTATTTGTACCTAGTTTTTTCGATCAAAATTATAACCCGTTTAACCCGTCTAACCCACATATCCCGTAATAACCTGTATATAAAAAAATAGATGGGTTGGGTTAGGTTATGGGTGGGTCAAGTAAAGAATTATTTTAACCCGGTGTAATCGGGTTGGATTCAAATTTTAATAAAATATCATCGACCCGCCCGTTGTACACCCCTAAAATTTGTACATGGTTGCATTTTCAATTTCAGTTAATAAAATTTCTCCTTTCTTGTACTGAATAGGAGAAGTAATATTAAAGTTAAATCATCTCACCTGGACAGGGACACGTATATGGATCCATAAAAGTTGAATATTTAATATAAAATATTTGCTTTATTATCTTTATTGAGGGTTGGGATGTATTTACATTTAATTAATGTAACAGTCTTGACAATCCTCACAAATAGAGTATATATATTATTTTCTTTTGATTTAAGTGAATATATTTGATCTATGTAGAATGTTACTTTGCACTCAAGGCATGGAACGCACAGAATGCCGGTGCAGCGGCGGTGCTAATTTCTGACAATATTGATGAGCCCCTGCTCACAATGGACACACCCGAAGAATTCTTCTCTGACTCAACAATCGACTATGTTCAGAAAATCGCCATCCCATCGGCCCTGATAGAGAAATCATTCGGTGAATCACTCAAGAAAACTCTGCAAAAGATCGATACGGATACCTCAGAAGGTAATGAGTTGATAGTGAAAATGGATTGGCGTGAATCGATGCCGCACCCGGATGAAAGGGTGGAGTATGAGTTCTGGACGAACAGCAATGATGAATGCGGAAAGAGGTGTGAAGAGCAGCTCGAGTTTGTAAAAAATTTCAGAGGCCATGCACAGTTGTTAGAGAGAGATGGATACTCACAATTCACACCTCATTACATAACATGGTTTTGCCCCCATCCTTTTCGGTACGTGCCTTAATTTTTTATTAATTCTGCCCGTGGCATCTCTAGATTTTGATTAATTTTTCAATTACAATTAATGTTATATAGGCTGAGCATGCAGTGCAAGTCGCAATGCATAAACAAGGGCCGGTACTGTTCACCAGACCCAGAACAGGATTTCGGGGAGGGGTATGAGGGGAAGGATGTCGTAATAGAAAATTTGCGGCAGCTGTGTGTGCACCGTGTGGCGAATGAGAGTGGCCGGCCATGGCAGTGGTGGGATTTTGTGGTTGATTATGATGCACGCTGCTCTATGAAGGCCAAGAAGTACAGCAAGGAATGTGCTGAGACTGTAGTTAGAGATCTCGGTAAGTTCAACATACCATTTTTGGTTAATTTATTACTTCGACTGGTACGTGTTATACTTTCTCAGTTTAATTTGGTAGATACCGTACCAGTCAGGATGTCTCCAGATTAGCTTACTGGTTTCAATTGAAGTGATACATTGAAAACAAAAGATCTTACTTTTGGGGTCAAAAAATTTAAGCAACTATAGAAATCTCAACCCAGCTATAAAAGATGACAATATACAAAAATAAGAGAAATTGGGTACAATAAATTCTATAATTACCTAAATATTAGTAACATTTCTCAGGTCTACCTGTGGATAAAGTACAGAAATGCATGGGTGATCCGGAAGCTGATACTGAGAACGCCGTGCTAAAGAAAGAGCAGGAAGATCAGGTTACTCAATATTTCTAAAAAATCATATATTTATGTACAAATAAACAATTTTCATACCAATAATTTAATTTAGATTAACAAAAGAGCTTTTTTTTTTTTCTGATACAGGTAGGTCATGATTCACGCGGTGATGTGACAATCTTGCCTACACTGGTCATTAACAATGTTCAATATAGAGGTTTGCTCTTTTTCTTTTTGTTTAATCTCTTTTTAACTTACCAACTTGACAACTTCAATTTTTTTAGTAACAAAGTCGGTCTTTCATTTAAACTAATTGGTCTCAAAATTTCCTTGTTATGCGACTGGTTTAGTCAGTCAAACTGGTACATACAGACACAACTATACTGAATTTTGGGTTCCAAGTGGAGATCCTTTCCATTGTTATAGAAACCGTAATGGATTTGTAGTCTTATTTGAAAAGAACTATAATTTCTTTTGAAAAGGTAAATTGGAGAGTACAGCTGTGCTTAAAGCCATATGTGCTGGATATAAGGAATCGACAGAGCCTCATGTTTGCTTGAGTCAAGGTTTACTTTTTTATATTCCTACTCAAATAAATTTTTGAACAAAGAATTAAGTTTCAGCAAGTATATTGTCAGGCTTTAGGTTACAATTCCTCCAAATGACAATCAAGTCTATACTTAACCTTAATTATGCCAACATTTAACATAACACATTTCAAAGTGCAAACTACCATCACATACCAAAAGTTTCATAAAAGAAAATACCAGCATAGCATATCCCAATTTCTCAAGGTAATCAATTAAGCTAAATTCTGCTTCAATTGACACCAACTGTTCAAATCCATGTTATCCTTAGTTACTGTTCTGAAAGTAACGACATAGAAGCCAAGACCAAAAGAACACTGTAAGAAACAGTCAATAGGTACTGGCACCTGAACCTGGTGTGTTATCTGTAATTCTTTTGAATAAGGTAATCTCCATGTCTTCACAACAATAACAAAATAATTTGAAACATAGATATTGAAACAAACGAATGTCTTCACAACAATGGCGGTTGCTGGAAAGATGTGAAATTGAATATAACCGCTTGTAAGGTAAATCCATTTCAAATTTCATGTTTATGGCTTCCAACATAATGACCCATATTATCCCACAACGAATCAACATGATTTTTATTGTTATTTTAAGTTTTTTGGTATTTAGATTTGGTGTTATAATAAAAATTGGTTTCTTTTACAAAACTGAATAGCACACTAGTCAATCCATTGCTGCCATAATTATGGATGATTATATTAATCTGATTCAGAAACTATAGTAGCATACACAATTTTTTTTACAGTTCTTTCTAAATCAGAGTTACTTAAAAGAAAGTACTAATTAGTGACTTCAACCTAAATGTAAGCCCAAAATGCACAACTAACATGATAATATCTTAACCCTCAATTGAAATTTGGTTGAGGAAAGAAAAAAAAAATTCTTTTTGTGTGCCTACTGAGTTTTCTTTCATGTTCAAAATATTGTAGGATACGTACAGAGGTAGAGTATGTGAATGTCCTTTAGTCAGAGGTGTTCAATATCAGGGAGATGGCTACACTTCTTGTACAGGTAATAGGTGCATCTCTTTTTTCTCAACAATTATTTTTGTATAGAGGCAAGTAGTACAGACTTATAAATAATACCAGCATAGCCAAGTGCCAGTGTGTAAAATTAATTAAATTAAACCTCAAATTTTAACCTAGTTTTCTGAATTGGTATCTTTCTGTTTCATGATTTTGGGATTCAAATGCAGCTGTGGGTCCTGGACGGTGTGAAATGGATAACGGAGGCTGTTGGTCTGAAACAAAAAATGGCGTTACTGTCTCTGCTTGTTCGGTAAAGAGAATAATGACATAGCTAACTAAATATGCACAAATTTATCTCATACACTCTAATCTTAATTTTTTTTTATTTAAATTTTGTATGAAGGTGTCGAGACTGATCGGTTGCTTGTGTCCACCAGGATTTCAAGGCAATGGCTACAAATGCGAAGGTATCAATTCAAATAACACATAAATAAATTCTAGAACCTTAAATGCATATTGTTTTATAAAATAATACTTATTTTGATCTCTTTTCTCAAAATGTTTAATTAGACATTGATGAGTGCAAAGAAAAACTAGCATGCACTTGTCCAGAGTGCTCTTGCAAGAATAAATGGGGAGGATATGAGTGCAAGTGCAAAGACAACCTCTTGTACATAAAAGGGGAAGATACTTGCGTAGGTAAGGTCTCTTTATTCTTTATAATTTTAACTTTTGTCATCAAAATGAACATTTCTCTCATTCTATTTAGTTTTCTTATTTTAACAAATTTAGCAAGGAGCGTCTCAAGATTTGGGTGGTTAGTGATAATCTTGATTCTCTCATGCGTGCTCGGTGCAGGAATTGCTGGCTACATTTTCTATCGATACAGACTTCGTGTAAGTAACCTGCCCTTTGAAAAACTTTGCAAATTCCTTCTACTTTCTTTTATTAAAGAACAGAAGATTAATTAAGTGAATTGATCCCTCTCTTTTTCTTGTTTTCTTTGCAGTCGTATATGGATACAGAGATCATGGCAATTATGGCGCAATACATGCCGTTGGATAACCATCAGAGCGAAACCCAACCATTGCGGCAAGATTCAACGGCCTAAGGTGCTTTTACTATATGTTATTTTGATGTTTTATGCAAATATAATGGAGAATTCAATTGAGATAAGTTTGATATCTTTGCAGAAGAAGAGAATGTTGTACACAGCAGATTCCAGGCAGCTATGTTGTAAGATGAGGTTGAGATGTAGAATTTACTTTTTCTTTTCTTTTTTTCTTTTTTGCATTGTAAAATGTAGCAAAGATGTAGACCCATTATTCGCTAGGTAAATACTGCGACTTGTATAGGAACAGCTCTTAAAAAAAAAAACTACAGGATAATTAATTATACAAACTTACAAAGAGTAAGAATGAGATCTCATTGTGTGTAAATTACTTTTAACTGGTGCATAATGCTTAAAACAAAAGGGGGTTAAATATAACTTAACTTGCCCAAAATACAGAAAAAAAGAAAAAAAAAAAAAACATTGAAATCTCTGCAGACGTGAAACACCAATAAAAGAATTGGTTTATAATATCAGTTAATCTGCTTGCAACTTTGAATTTAGGGGGAAAAAAAACACAAAAATTAATAAATTCACCCCAAACTTATTCAAGCTTCTAATAGTACAATCTGAAAGTAGGTTGAGACAAAATTGAACAAGAAAAAACAAAACTGTCCACCTCTAAAAAAAATGCCATTGAACTTCTAATTATTTTATAAAATGAAGCTCTCTCTCTCTCTCTATCTACTTGTAATGTTGTTTAACTTCCCAGGCAAGCTTGTCCATAAACTGGCATTTCTTGTCAAATCCCCATCCTGGATTACTCTGCAATCTTCCAAGGAAAAAAAAAAGGAATACCAAGGGAGTATTTAGCACTTCTACTATTCTTTACAGAAAATTCATAAGCAACCTGTTATGCATTTGCTACCAACAAATTTTTCATTTTCTCGAGTCTTTCTGGATGATGCCCCATTGTTAAGAGAAAGGTCCAGGTTCAGTACCATGACCATTATATCACAATAAATGAAAAAAAGGATATTATCACAAGTTCACGATCAGATTGATCATAGCATTTATCTCAAACAAAACAGTAACTAATTATATACCATAAATTAACATAGAAACTTGGAAACTTGCATCAAAGAGTATTCCGTACTAATGCTCGTTAGGAGGCATAATTTGAACACTTCAATGGTTTGGTTTTAGCAATTTCCAAACTTGCTAGGTACCAGTAACAGTGTAAGAAATCATGCTTATCACTAGCAACAGTGCCAGCCCTCAATTATGCAAAGGAACCCAAAAAAGATAGAAAGGAACCTGAAGAGAGAGGAGAACACGGTCAGTAAACTTGTTGACAGAGGTGGGTGCATTTCGCAGAAGTGTATTTGCAACTCGCTGTAATTCCTCTTGCTGTTGTTTTGCAGTAACTCGGCCAGGCCCGCAGTACATATCCACCATCTCTTTCATTTTAGGCAGCCTCTCCATCACGTCTTTCACCGCCTCATGGCGTATTTACTATGAGGGTTTCTGTTGTGTTT
Organism: Carex rostrata; assembly: GCF_964058835.1. Classification (NCBI taxonomy): domain Eukaryota; kingdom Viridiplantae; phylum Streptophyta; class Magnoliopsida; order Poales; family Cyperaceae; genus Carex; species Carex rostrata. The sequence continues at coordinate 1,114,140 of NC_135924.1, forward strand.
TGCTTAGGGTCTGATCGGAACAAGCTTCCCCTCTAGAAATGGAATTAAAGTATTTTAAAATTCTCCGTCGGATTGCGCATAACGACGGGAGATGAAAATCTATCGCTATAGTCTATGTCCGAACTCAAAGGAAAGTTTGTACCTTGAGGGGAAGATGCGGTGGCGACTGAGAAGAGGCGGCGTGACGGAGGAGAGACGGTGGCGACTGAGCGAGATAGAGAGGCGGACAGAGCGAGAGATTGATTGAGTTGCTCAAACGGGCTCCGGCCTGCAACTGCTTTTGTGGGCTGGATAAGGCCCAAAAAGGCCCCTCAATGATCCAATAAATCTGCAATCTCCTAATGAAGACAGGCCCAAAACTGTTTTCTTTTTGTACCATAATTCAGCTCAAGGGCTAATATATATTTGTTTAAAGAAATATAGACTAATTTTAAATATATAATCAAAGCAATTGGGGAAATAAAAAGAACCATTTATTATATAAAAAATAATTGATTAACCATAGTTTATTTTTTCTCTTGCTTATGTATGTTTGTTTTTTTTCAACAGAAAGACTGTTTAACCTAGTTGGAGGTATACTTTCCTCTAGTGCTTTAAACAACAAAGGGCAAAAGAGAAAAAAAAGTAGATAAAAATATATAAAAACAAAAAAAAAATATATGGGGCAGTATGAACCGTTCTTTGTCTCACTCCTCTAAAAACAGTTAGCCATCACTCTCTCTCTGAAGTCTGAAACAAAATCCTTGATGAATCAAAGAGAAGCCATGGAAGCAGAGATGAACGCCTTGATAGAGAAGGGTAAAAGTAAAACCCTTATCTTTCTTCCATTTGTTTTCGAATCAATCTATAAGTCCAAATTGACAATCTACTGGCTGTATGAAGTTAAATTTTGATACTTTACAATCTGTGTTGTAGTGTTTCAAATCCCAATTGTTTAGAGAAGGGAATACGGATTACGGAATACCCCTTCCTTTCTCAACAGATTGCCAAAACAGACTGCAATTTTTAATAGCTGTTGTCAATGATCGTGTATTTCAAATGAAGAACCCTAAATCACTTTCTTTCAGTTCATACCTGTCGTATCTGGTACTTGTGGGGTAATAATTAGTTTAAACTTTTATTGTTTCAGGTTTCCTTTGCAATGTTTTATTTATTTTATGCACCAATGTTATCAGTTTGTCCAGTACCAGTAAATACCAGCAGCTAAATGCCAATACTGGTAATCTTGCTCGCATGATATCTTGTATAAACAAATTGATATCTAATTGAATTCAACTTGCTGCTAAACATTACACTTATAATATAATTGGTCCATTTACATACAGATCATATTTCTTATAAACTGTTATGTAGCACTTTTTTTTAATTTATGGTGCTGGTTAGCTATATAAAATTGATGTACCTTCAATTGTCAAAATATTGAAGATTTCCAGGAAATGGATACTTATTTAGACAGTTGTAGGGACTACAAGATGTGTTTTTCTGTGTAGGAATAGAAATGGGCTGAATGTAAAATTACGTTTTCAGGGGCCTAACTGTAAAAAGGTCTCTCGGCTATATACTGTGTTGCTTATCGTTTCTCTTTCTAATTTCGCAACAGCTCCAAGAGATTCTTGTGCAAAGGAATATTGAGTGTTAACAAGCTTAAATTGAAGATGTGCAATTGCAATTGGGTCCCACAATGTCACTTCCATGTGTGAGATGGTACTGGTAAGGTACTGGCCTTCAACTAGCATGGAGATGATCAGCAATTATAAGTTCAAGAATGGGAAAAAGACTGTTGAATTTCTATAGATTTTTTTCTAAAAGAGGAGTCTTGAAAAAGAGTGGTACAAGGTCTTTGAAATAAAAAAGTGATAATCTTTACCAGAAACAGTAGATACTCTATATGTGTTTCAGCCTACCAGAAACAGTAGATACTGGTAATATGCAAAGTATCAATGATTTCTGGCAATTGCTGACAAGAACAGATTTGATCATTTTTTTTTTTTTGAACTTATTATGGAGTTTGATTATCCTGTAACTGCTTCTCCAATTATTGTTGTATTTTAAATATTGTATTATTGTTAAGAATTAGAACAAGGTTGAAATGCAAATGAAATTGGAAAATAGCGGGTTAATACCTTATGAACAGCAACCACTTTGATTGGTTTTGTTTTAAATGAAAATTTTGATGTTTTTTGAGACAAATATTGAATGAGGTTGACCATTTGACCGTTTCATCACTGAATCAGACCGTTTGACTCTTTTAATAGCTTCACTTAATAGATGCTTGACAGCGACAGTTAGTAAAATATTTGGAGGTTGAAATTAATTTCGTAAATTTCGCAAAAATATAATAAAAATATTTATTTACGGAAACCAAAAAAAAGTTCGTATTTTTCACGAAAATAATATATTTTCTATATAATTTATCAAATTCAAAGTAGTTTTAAAAAAAACGAAAAAATTAAATATAATACAAATATTATTCAATTTTTATATTTATTATCTTAAATGCCGAATAATCTTTCGATTTTTTTTTTTTAAATACTACTTCATGGATCACATATGTCCATGCATACGGAGACCGCATAAGACTTTATGCACTCAATCAAAATATTTATTAATTTATCAAGTAAAAAAAAAAAAAATCCAAAGTAGGATCAAATAATTTTAAAAGTTGGTACAGAATAAATGGAGAAGAAGAGATTTGTGTATTGAGAATCTTTATTTCATATATTGTTGTAATTGTACAGAGTGATTATACGAGGCTTTATATAGCAATAGCATCAGCTTTCATCTAACTATAGTTACAACAGCCTAACTACAATTCTAACCGACAGTCTAATAACTGATTCTGTTATAACAGAAATCAGTTATGTGCTATATCATCTAATAAATTTTATTAATAGAAATACGGATCCGAAATTCAATTTCAATTACTTATTTGGACACAGTCTAGTTAAATGATTTTTTTTCATTTGTCTCTAGCTTTTTGTATAGACTCTCAATCGGTTCCTTTCATTTATTTTGTAGACGTGGGACTAAAAAAACTGAATATTATACGGATCCTCCGCCTGACAATGTATAAGTCCACATAAAATGAAAAAGAAAAGATACATCTCAAAAATTATGAGTTATTATTATGCTCTATTTTATTTGATCTTTTTTTAGTCTGCATATATAACTCCACATTAAAATCTACATATGCAGTATACTCTGCATAATGAATAAAACCGTATTTTAAAACGTTGATTGTATGAGAGATCTTCATGTTCAAAAAATTCAGAAAAAAAATTGACACTGGAGAGGGTGGATTCATTTGTGTTTCCATGTTTGTTTTAAACGCGTAACGAATCAATTTCTACTTGTTGCTTTGCTGCAATAATTTTAATCTGTTACATTAGTAGTTTAGAGTTTGAGTTATGGAAGATCCGAAACAAATAAATTGGGAATTTTTTTGGAAGAACCGTAGAACACTCACAAGTCACAATTCACAAAGCAACGCGGAATTAAACGATTGAAAAATACAAAGAAAATAGAAAATTTGTTGTTAAGTTAACTAATTCAGTCAAATTTTAATAAATTGTAGGAAAATATATGAAGCCGTTAAGAAAATAAAATTAGAGCAAGATACTACAATTTGCGAATGAAATAAGATATCTTTTCAATCTTTTGTAAAACGACTATTCGACACAACAAATAATTCCTGTATGTGAAAAATAACAAATATATTTTCCTTGAAATAAGCATGAATTTATTTGTAATTTTTAAATTCAAAAAATTCAGAAAAAAAATTGACACATATATATTTCTTCAGTGATACCTACAAGATGAGTCATATTTTTAGAAATTAAAACGAAGGAAGTAAAAAATAAAAAATAAAAAATTGAGTTCACAAAACATATTAATTAACATTAGACTCGTTTCAATCATAACATTTTCAAAAATACTATGAAAAAAAATATTAACTACATTCTCATAGTATAACTGTATAAGATATAATTAAGCATTCAAATATCAAATCAATATATTGGAAAATTTCAGGGTAGTTAAAAATCCAGACCATTCATTTAACGTGGTAAGAATCTCAAAGCAGACCTTTCAACAGTCTCAGTAGGCTCCGGATTAGATTTGAGCTGACGGAGATTAATCTGGGCCGTACATTTTTTTTTCAATTGTACCTCATGAGGTACCTGGGGGGACACGGGCTCGTGTTGCTCAGCGTTACAGCGTATGACCTCCAATTTATTGCCGTGAAATTAACTTAAAGTTATAAGTTTATGTTAACCGGTTACACTTGTAATTACAGAGTATGCGTTACAGAAGATCCGCATTAGTAAATCGGAAGAAACTCAGAGAAAATATTAGAGCATCTACATCCCCTGAAACTCTTTGAGTTTCTAATCTGATGTGGCAGTTTCTAAACCAGTTTCAGGGATGCAGATGGGTTTCTTATTTAGCAACTTTGCTCCAAAGTTTCTTAATAAGAAATTGTTTATAAACTCTGACGTGACCAAATAATTCGCTGAAATTCTTTTATCTTGTAATTTATTTGCTGATGTGGCAATTAAGAAACTCTAATTTTGAGTTTCAGGGATGTGAGGGTTTATAAACTTTCAGAGATAAAGTTTCTAAAAATTAGTTAACAGTTATTTAGAAACTCCAAGAGTTTCAGGGATGTAGATGCTCTTACAAAATTTCTTAGGGATTTAGTAGAGGGGTTGGTTCTCAATTTTTCTTTTGCAAAAGGTTATTTCGCCATGCAATTTCATTTTTAATGTAAAGATTAGTCAAGAAATGCAAATCCAAATTTTTAAAAAATTGTTTTCAAAATCGGTCCCTCAAAATAACATAATTCATATCACCTTAGGTAACTCAATTTTTGAGTTTGGATTGAGACCATTTCGGGTCAGATTGGATCGAATTCTGATCAGATAGACCGAATTCAAACTCAAAATTTGAATTACCTCGTGTATCCGAAAAACTGACTATATATAGGTTATTTCTATATGGTTTTTAGAAATACTAGGATAATTATAGCCGTATAGGAGCAGAAAGCAAATTCCCTAAGCAATTAATTAAAGCTTATCTTTTCAATTTAATTACTTGAATAAATAATGTTCACATGTACTTTGTTTGACAAAGAAGAGCAAAATTGGAAAATGCACCTTTATTGAGCCCATTTGCATACAAATTCACATCATTTCTTTAGCAAACTTCTCTCTCTGTCAGTTACAATTTGAAAAACCGTAAATCTAGTGCAGTGGCATAAATCTTCGTCTATATATCTTCAGAAAGAAGTAGGTTCAATTCTAAAAACTAATATCTAAATGATGCTTGATGTACTAAATTCCTTTAATAAAAAAAAACAAGAATATTCTCATCAACATCTCCTCTAATACTGATAATGTTTGGTTATTATATTGGCAGTCATACTTACATTCTTTTTTTATAACACCAGATTACAAAAATGATGAGAACAGTCGATTCAAACCATTCAATATGATTGATATATTAAAATGTGTTTGCAGATCAAATTTTACATATCTTTGAATTTTTTTTACTATTTATTTAGATGAGTACACAAATTCAATGGTTTGAAAACAACGATTTTGTAAAATACTTAATAAATAGTAATATAATCTCATCTCAAAACAACGATTTCTCGTTTTATTAGTAGGACGAGGAGCGCAATTGACTTCCATCGGAATTAAAGGTTCTTTTACAAAAGTAATATAATCTCATCTCAAAATAATAATTTACACTGTATATATATTTTATTATGAATTTCGGATAAATTTCAGGAAAATATTTTTGGATGATAACTAAGAATTTTAATAATAATAATTGAACGGTTGTGTGCTGCGTTGGGAGTTAAATTATATTAATTCATGTTTTATCAAAGAAAAACAAAAGTAAAATAATAGGGGACTCAATTAAACTTTATTTCTGAATTTGTGCAACAATCAATTAAATATTGTCTACACAAATATATAGATATGCCTAGCTAGGATTAGAGCAATTAATTAAGTCAGTTAATATGAAATGTATAGATATGGTTACAAGATATATCATCATTAAATAATATTGTGAGAGGATAATTAATTATTAGCTAGCTAGGTCAAATGCAAACAAGAAGAAATAGGCAGGACTTCAAAGAGATGGGGACAGAAAGGCCAACGTGATTAAATATATACTTAATTACATTTCTGGATTGAAAGGATCCACTAATCGGTTTTAGGGCTCTGTTACGGACCGTATGAATTCATATGGCCGAAATTTTTAAAAATACCATTTTATTAAAATTAATAAACCAAAACACCAAATTGGACTGGAATTATTAAATTTCGCATGGCCGCTGCGAGGGGAAGCGGCCAGCTAGAACCGGGCCACTGCGAGGGGAAGCGGGCACTTATTTGGGCCGCTTCTGGGCCCAGCGGGCAGGGCCGCTTTGGGGGCCAGCGGCCACATTGATTTTGCCTTTTCTTTTTTCTTTTTTTTTCTTTTTTTCTTTTTTGGAAAACAGAATTTTTTTTTGTATTAAAATATTAGAAATGTTAAATATATTTCTTTGAAAATAGATGAAATACAATATAATTTGATTTATTAGAAATACTGCAACAAATAACTCGGATCAATATTTTCCAGATCGGATTTTTCGCGGCTGTAAGAAAAATTAATATATTTCTTTATGTGTTATTGGAAAAAAATAAAAATAATTAGATTCTGAGTTATTGATCCCGGTTCAAAAGTCACTTCTAGGTAATCCAGAAAATATTGTGACCTTTCTAGTACATTTAATTTATAAAAAGTTGTATCTATTTTGATAATTCTTTTTGAAAAACAATAATTAAATAAATTAAAGATTTTGATTTTTTTCAAAAATAGATACAACTTTTTATAAATTAAATGTACTAGAAGGATCACAATATTTTCTGGATTACCTAGAAGTGACTTTTGAACCGGGATCAATAACTCAGAATCTAAGTATTTTTATTATTTTCCAATAACACATAAAGAAATATATTAATTTTTCTTACAGCCGCGAAAAATCCGGCCTGAAAAATATTGATCCGGGTTATTTGTTGCAGTCTTTCTAATAAATCAAATTATATTGTATTTCATCTATTTTCAAAGAAATATATTCAACATTTCTAATATTTTAATACAAAAAAAAGAAAAAAAAAGAAAAGAAAGCAAAATCAATGTGGCCGCTGGCCCCCAAAGCGGCCCAGCCCGCTGGGCCCAGAAGCGGCCCAAATAAGTGTCCGCTTCCCCCCAAAGCGGCCCGGTTCCAAGTGCCTGCTTCCCCGGGAAGCGGCCATGCGAAAAATATAATTTCCAGCCGAAATTGGTGTTTTGGTTTAATAATTTTAAAAAAATGGTATTTTTAAAAATTTCGGTTCATATGGATCCAAGTCCAATACGAACCAAGACATAGCTAAATTCAGTAGCGACATCCTATAATTAAATTTTATATTTTGTATAATTCTATTACTATTTTATAGATAGGAAAATCACTACTTTTGAATGGCCTATAATTTTTAGTTCAAGCGGTTTTCTACCTATCTAAAAACATAATAAAAAGTTCTAAAAGAAATATAAAATTTGATATGGAGATCGTGCTGAATAAAATATAAAGAAAATCAGGTATAATTAAACACAACTTTTTTTATATAGAAAGATGGAGGTCTAGTTTGCCAACGTCTATTTAATTGTCCATAAAGGACCACCCATCCGGATTTTGAACACACGACCTGTGGAGGGTGTTGCCCTTTGCCACTGGATCAAATTGTTTATCATATCATAGTTCATTTGAAAGAGATTTTCTCAATTATCAAAAAAGTTTTTGATTATTTGAAAAATAAGAATTATAATCACTATAATAAAAAAAATCTATGATAAAAGACTTTTGTGTTCTTATAAACACAATTTTTTTTAAAAAGAAAGATTTCATGAATACCTGGTAATTTACGAGCTTGCTGGAGAATCTTAATTTCCTTACTCATTCCGAAAATAGCCTTTATTGAGTGGGTACTTTGTAATTTCATCTGAAGAAGAAGATGAGGTCAATTGACCCCATTATCACTTGCTAAATCCACCTCTGAGTAAATTAGCATGGAATTATGGATGGTTGTCTGTGGTTATACAATGAAACTAGTTGCTAAATATCTTGAAAGTGTCAAATTAGTTTGCATCAGGTCGACGATTTGAACTTTAAAAATGAAAATATTAATTCATAGTACGAACCAATCCACGCTATGCATAGTAGTATATTACCAAAATTTTTGTCTCCACCCTTCACCTTATAAAATGTTTACTATATTTTTTTTTGTCAAAACGGTAGTAGCTCTTATTAAATTAGATTAGTATATATTAGTTAGTATTTGGTAAGACAAACAGAAGGTAATTAGGGATTTTTTTTTGTTTTGCAGCGCAAAACATTTCACTTAAAATTTGTAGTGTATGGGAGACAAGTGAGTGAGGTGCGCGCACTGCTTTTCCTCAAAAAATTCTGTATGAATGAAGAGTGAAGAGTCATGGCCCAAGAAAAAGGTCTCTCTCCCTTTTCTTTCTTTTTTTTTTTTTCCTTGAAATTCTTGCAGCGGCTGTCAATTATCCCTCCCCTTTTCGCAAATCATATGTACAAACACAACTTTTTTTTTTAATAGCAAGATGGAAGTCTAGCTAGTTTGTCAACTTCTATTTAATTGTCCTTAAAGAACCACCTATTCGGATTCTGAACCCACGACCTTCCCTACGAATGATGTTGCTTTTTGTCACTAGATCAAAGGTTGATTGTTAATTATAAGCACAAAAAATTTGAAAATAAAAAAGGAGTCAATTTTGACACCCATCATCACTTACTAAATCCGTCTCTAAGTAGATTAGCATCAAATCATGGCTGATTGTTTGCGGTTATACAATGAAACTAGTTGCTATATCTTGAAAGTGTAAAATGGTTGTCTATCAAATCAACAGTTATGAACTTTAAAAATACAAATATTAATTCATAGTACGAACTAATCTACATTATACATAGTACCATACTTGCTTTGTTCTAATAAAATTTTGGTCTCCCTTCACCTAAAACGTTTGTTTATTATTATTATTTTTTCAAAACAGAATTAACTCTTATTAAATTGGAATATATATTAGTTAGTGTATGGGAGACACTAAATTGTTTATTAAATTGTTTATTATTATTATTATTATTTCCTTTTGCAGCACAAAACATTTCACATAAAATTTGTAGTGTATGGGAGACAAGTCAGTGAGGTGCACTGCTTTTCCTCAAAAATTATTTGTCTCAATGAAGAGTCATGCCCAAGAAAAATTATATTCTTGCAGCGGCTGCTAAGCTTTCCTTGAAATTCCTTGAAATAAATCTGCTGCATGCGATCCAAAGGGACTGCAGTCTGCAGGGACTCTGTTATTCCACATCCAACCTTTCATTTGTTTTGATATTTGTGCATAAAAAGGAACTTTTATTGAGATTCGTGCTTTTCAAAATATGAAAGGTTGGATTTGGAATAACAGGGTCCTGCAATCCCCTTGGATCGCAGCAGATTTATTTCCTCCGCAGAGACATCTGAAATACGCGGGAAATAAAATTGCATTAAAAAAGTTGGATGTCTAGCACGAAAAGATAAATCCGCGTCGCATTTTCAAGCGTTAGATAAATAAAGTTCACCTCAAAAAAAAAAAAAGTTGTTTCTGCGGAGATACAAAATGTTCCTTTTATTATCTAGTTATTCTTGATACAATCTTCACACACACACTCCTTTTATTTTATCTTCTATGCATATATCTACCCTTTCACCGATCCAATTACATTACCACTGAGCAATGGCTTCAAACTCTACTTCCACCACCGAAGCAATGGTTGATTTAATGCGGATTCAAATTCAATCTCCTTCCAATGATCATGCTCAAGTAAGTGCCAACGACGTTATAGCAGCGCCGGAGAAGGAGCTGATAATATGTGCGTTCAAAATAGCCGTACTGGAGAAGGTGGCCAGCTGGCTAGGAGTGGTGGGATTTATGGTGGCGACAGTGGTTCTTCTTGGTGGGTTGGTGACCTTGCTGGAAATTAAGGATTTTGTGCTCATCGGCCTTCTGTTGGTCATCGAAGGTATCCGCATCATTTTCCGCATGCATTACACACAACAGCTGATGATGATGCCCATCATTTCTTTCATCAACAGATGGTTCCAACTCGTTTCCGCCATTATTATCGATGCTCTCTCGACCATGCAGTTGGCCTCACAGGATTTCGGCAAAATAGAAAAGGCACATAACACGATTCGGGACATCTCTTTAAATATTTTTTATGCCGTGGTACTCGTAGAGGCACATGTCTTATTGGCTAAGAACGCCTTTTTCGAATGGAAGGTAAGTTACTGCGAATTGCTGAAGAAAGTCACTAATGAGTGCGGACTCGACCTATCTGACATGATTTCAATTGAAAGGTTCTTCAACGATGCGTACTATAAAAGTGTGACTGGGAACATTTTTTATGCGCTCAAAATGGATCTAATCATTTTTGCAGAAGAGCTCCTTGTTTCAAGCTCGGGTGAAGAACAATTGACGGGTGCAAGGATTTTGGAGGCACTCTCAATCCACGAACACTTGTCTGATGCTGCACTTTGTAAGATAGGAGCATCAACTGCTGTGATTAAGCGGCTGATTCAAATGCGAACTTGTAACAACATTTTTGAAGAGAACATCAGAAACTCGGCAAACGTGATTTTAAGGAAGTTAGCTCATAAGGAGCCAAAGGTGCTGGGAGTGGCGGGAATGGAGGAAGCCATGGGGTCAGCCTCCACTTTATTGAATTCATATCATCTGGATTAACGTACTTTGATTTGTTCATTACATATTGGCACAAATATTAAAGAGGAGGCGTGGCTTGAGTTCTAATCTGACAGTCCGGATGTAAACTTACCCCTTGCTAGTAAATAATTTTCTCATTTACGAAATTGTTGGATGGCATTTAGCCACCATCAAAAATATATATATATATATACACACATGTTTTGTTCGGCTCTTGTAAGTTGTAACTATATAAAAGCTTGCGATGTGTAAAAGATCATAGAATTTAAGTTCTCTAGTGTAGATTAAAGTGATAGTTTTTGGGATAAAAAGAGTGTACTTTGCTGAAATCTTTGTTATATATATATCCCTCAATTAATGATGGATGTACATATAACTATTTAGTCTATTTATAGTTGATTTCTACAATACCACCGTTTGTATATTTGCTATATATTCACTACATTTAATATATAATACTACAACGATTAATACAGCTAGTAATTAATTAATATTAATCAGTCCTGAAATAGATTTTTCCCTTATTATCCTTGTTTCCGGCCTTTACTAATGTTTTCTTTTCCTATTTTGAGAAATTCTAACGAAGTGCTCCTCTCCTCCAGGTTTGAATTTTCTCTGAGTTGTGTCTTTTTTTTTCAAAAGGAATCTATAAAAACTTGCTAATTAAAGAAGGAAAATAAATCGAACAAGAGAATATGTGTGTGCGCGCTCGCGCGCGTGTTTGTGTCTCTCTCTATATATATATATATATGAGGGGTAAAGTTGTGCTTACCAAACATATATAACTAAGCTACGTACGTACTATCTTGGATAAATATATATACTAATTAACACATACGAGGATTAATAAGATCTTTAATTGTTAATCATAATAAACCTCATCCAAAGACAATTAACATAAGATATCAACAAATTTAAGGAACAAATTGAATATGGAGTATTAATTGCCATGATCCATTAATCTCTTTTGGTTCGTCGTTTCTTCAGAAAATACAATGAACGAGAGAACGTAAAAATTATATTCATCAGTGACCGATCGATCTATTTAATTATCCTAATTATGGGAAAAATAAAACATTGTACGTATACGTAGATTCTTATTTCGTTACAATTCTAAAACATTTTATGTAATGTATTTATCGTTGTAGAATTATCTTAATTAAGCTTAAGGTTGTTTAACTTTCTCTTAGTCATAATAATAAATCAACAGCATAACTAATTAAGTAACGACCATACATACACGTTATTTGGTCCTTTTAAAATGTTTTACCATAAAGGAGATGAGCACAATCTGATAATAATAAATCAGCTGGAGCAGTTATTCATCAAAGGAAGTCTCGGTTACGGACAGTATGGGGGATTTTTCTGATAAACCATAATTAAGAAAATGTTTTTTACTGATTCAGCATGATTGCTTTTTTTTTTTCAAAAACCAGAAGGACCGGAGCGCTCCTCCGGTCTCAAATTTTGCCTTTTCTCAAGACCGGAGGAGCCCTCCGGTCTTAACAATTTTTCACCTTTTTCCACCTTTTTGATTGATAGTGGTGCGGCGGATCGTGCAGCGACTCATTTTTTTTCTCACCAAAAACCAAAACCAAAAACAAGAAGGACCGGAGCGCTCCTCCGGTCTCAAATTTTGCCTTTTCTCAAGACCGGAGGGCTCCTCCGATCTTAACAATTTCTCACCAATTTTTTTTTTTTTGGTGCGTCGGTGCGGCAACTGTGCAGCAACTGTGCAGTCACGTTTTATTGTCTTTTCTTTTTGCTATAAATCATCTTCTCTCCCATCAGTCTAACATAAATTCAGAAAACTTAATCTTATAAATTTGTTCTTCTCCGTCATTTTAAGCTGATAATCAAGCTCCACTGAATTATTGTGTTGTTACAGATTGGCCTCTTCTGTGTTGGTAGCTTTCATCTAAATATTGTAGTAAGTTTTTTTTTTCAATTACAGTAGTTATAAGGTTGTAAAATTAAAAATTAGTTACTAAAATGACTAAATTTAATCGCTTTGGATGGTATGGATTTGATATGTTAGGTTTTACAATGTCGATGAGTTTTGTTTATAATTTGTATGTAGTAGTGTTAAAGTATGGATTTGATCATTCTGTAAAATTGCCAGTAAATTGCGGTTTTTGACACTGACAAACAGGCATCCCCCTCTCTCCAAATGAAAATCTAACTTCATACTTCATGTCTCCCTTCACTCCCTACAATAACCAAATTAAAATAATTAAATGTTACCAATTATAAATTTAAACTGATAATTTAAGTAAACAACTGACATACCGTTCTGACGACTCCATCATGAACTACGACCTCAAAAACGTTGGGTCCCATTGGTATCACTACATGCTTTAATCCTTTTGAAGTCCGATATTGTAAAACTGATAATATCATCCAAAGCGATACAAATTTTGATAATCAAGCTTCACTGAATTATTGTATGCCGAGGCATCCGCTATGTATTCCGACCAGAGGCAACTGCTATGTATGCTGAGGCAACTGCTACACATGGTTCACGAAGAAGCGTATCCGGTAGCCGTCCATCTGGTAGCCAAGCAGAGGCATCCGGTAGCCGTCCATCTGGTAACCGTTGGAGTAGAATATTCAGACGTGGTAAACACTGAAAAAATTTGTAGCTGTTCTGACCTTTGCCCATTAATCATTAAAACTGTACTTATCTGTAATATTTTTGTATAGAGAAGTTATGTTTTCTGGAAACTAGACTTCCATACCTTTAATTTGGTATAAATTATATCAAAATCCATGTAGCCGTTTTCTCTAAATCGAACTTTTAATCTGCTCAACATCTGGGACTGCTTAATAGAAAAAATTTGTAGCTGTTCTGACCTTTGCCCATTAATCATTAAAACTTTACTTATCTGTAATATTTTTGTATAGAGAAATTATGTTTTCTGGAAACTAGACATCCATACCTTTAATTTGGTATAAAGTATATCAAAATCCATGTAGCCGTTTTCTCTAAATCGAACTTTTAATCTGCTCAACATCTGGGACTGCTTAATAGAAAAAATTTGTAGCTGTTCTGACCTTTGCCCATTAATCATTAAAACTGTACTTATCTGTAATATTTTTGTATAGAGAAGTTATATTTTCTGGAAACTAGACTTCCATACCTTTAATTTGGTATAAAGTATATCAAAATCCATGTAGCCGTTTTCTCTAAATCGAACTTTTAATCTGCTCAAAAGCTGGGACTGCTTAATAGAAAAAATTTGTAGCCGGACCAATCTGGACCATTCCTTTAACTTCGCACCAATCTCAAAGCACAAATAATATTGGGCCCCCTGCAAAATCCCGAATAGGCCGGCTGAGAGTAAATCTCAAACCGTAAAGTGAAAGGAATCTTTTACACATAACGGATTAAGACCGGACCGGCCCTCCGGTCTTGGTTATGTATTTTTGGAGAGACCGGACCGGCCATCCGGTCTTGATTTGTTTATAATTTTTCGGATCTTCTGTGACACATGCAATTGTAATGGATAAAACAGATTAAAATTTTGGGAGACCGGAGGAGCCCTCCGGTCTTGAGTAAAGGAAAATTTTAAGACCGGAGGAGCGCTCCGGTCCTTCTGGTTTTTGAAAAAAAAAAAGTAATCATGCTGGATCAGTAAAAAATATTTTTTTAATTATGGTTTATCAAAAAAATCCCAATATGGGGTCATACAGCCCGTACTCATAGGGTGTCGCTGCTGAATTTTATATTAGACTTGGATCCATATGAAAATGATGATATATCTTGTAACCATATATATCTATACATTTTATATTAGCTGAATTAATAGCTCTAACCCTACCTAGGCATCATATCTATATATTTGTGTAGACAATATTTAATTGATTGTTGCACAAATTCAGAAATAAAGTTTGAGTGCCCTATGATTTTACTTTTTTTTTCTTTGATAAAACATGAATTAATATAATTTAACTTCCAACGCAGCACACAACCGTTCAATTATTGTTAAAATTCTTAGTTATAATCTAAAAATATTTTCCTGAAATTTATCCGAAATTCATAATAAATTATACAGTGTAAATTATTATTTTGAGATGAGATTATATTACTTTTGTAAAAGAACCTTTAATTCCGATGGAAGTCAATTTCTCCTCGATCGTCCTGCTCATAAAACGAATAGGGTTCTTTGTTTTGAAACTCTCTTTCTCTCTCTGTGATATTTTCTGATCTCTTCTTGCAAGGAAAGGGTGTTATTCTAACCCTTGTTAGCCCAAAAAAAAGAAAAAAAGGCACCGACTAGGAGAGAGAGAGAACTTGACAAGGGGAGGGATAGAGAAGTTCACAGCCGCTGCAAGAATTTCAAAAAAAAAAAAAAAACAAAGAAAGAAAAGGAGAGATAGAGACTTTTTTCTTGGGGCATGACTCTTCCCTCTTCATTGATACAGATAATTTTTTGAGGAAAAGCAGTGCACCTCATTGACTTGTCTCCCATACACTACAAATTTTAAGTGAAATGTTTTGCACCGCAAAAGAAAAAAAAATCCCTAATTACCTTCTTTTTGCCTTACTAAATACTAACTTAATATATATTAATCCAATTTAATAAGAGCTACTTTCCGTTTTGACTAAAAAAAATATAATAAACGTTTTATAAGGTGAAGGGTGGAGACCAAAATTTTATTAGAATAAAGCAAGTACGGCAGTATATATGCATAGTATGGATTGGTTCGTGAATTAATATTTTACATACATATATAGGAGGTCGTGTTTCGAAATCCGAATGGGTGGTCTTTTATGGACAATTAAATAAAAGTTGGTAAACTAGACCTCCACTTTGAAAATCGCTAATCCAACAGTGCTTTTTGATTTTACTGTTACCGTTGGATCAGTGATTTTCAAATTCGCTTAATAAATAGTAAAAAATTTCAAAAAAATGTAAAATTTGGTCTCCAAACACATATTAATATGGAGAACAAAATGAACGGTTTGGATCGGTCATTTGGACTTTGAACCCGATAATTTATAGTCCAGTGCACAAAAATGTCTATGCCTTGCAATGTATGGCGATTTCAAACTATCTTAATAAATAGTAAAACAATTCCAAAAAATGTAAAATTTGGTGTCCAAGCACATTTTAATATAGATTAAACATCTAATGGTTTGGATCGGCTATTTGAACTTCAAAACTAGAGATATGAGCACAAATTAAAACACTCACTTTAATTTGCAAGGCATGCATGGTAGCCTGACTCATATATATATATATATATATATATATATATATATATATATATATATATATATATATATATATATATATATATATATATATATATATATATATTATTCTCCTTTCAATTATCATTTATTCATCGGTATAGAAAATTAATGTATGATTGACAATTAATATATATATTGACTTAACGTTGTAAGTGTTTGCCGTTAGGAAGTTATACATGAACAAATTAATATACCTTATGAAACTTTTTAGAAGCTTGATGAAAACATGCATGGAATTATTACATGCATAAACAACAATTGCAAGGAGCACACATATATAAATATATATGTAAAGCAACGTTGAATATATATATGTAAAGTGAGGGGACCTGGACCTATGTATAGCAATATGCTTTATCAAGGCTTGAAATAAAATGGGTAGCTTTAGTAGATTTGAAGCTTGTCTCTCCCAATGCTGACGTCACCAAAAGCAACACAAATCACCCAAATCCAACCATATACTCACAAAATGTATATGTACCAATCATACACAGCTCCCGTCTTTGCCCCCAACAATATATTAAGTTCATGCATCATCTTAAGTAATTAATTAATCTAGCTTAATGTTAATTATCAAGGTGCTAATTAATGCATGTACTAGCTAGTTCTTAAATAATTATAACTTGGTTGATTTTCGTTAAATGAATACATGCCAAAATAAAGTACATATATATATAAGGGGGAAATTGTGAAATTGCCACTCCAAAACCTTAAAATTGGGAGATTGCCACTCCAAACTTGAAAATTGAAAAAAATGCCATCATAAACTCTGTTAATTGGTGAAAATGCCATTCATACGATATATATATGGCCATGCATGCATATAATTAAAATTGTTGATAACATTTGTCAGATATATACATGCCTAGGGTTGCAAATGGATCGAATATGTATGGATCGAATAGTGGTAAAATCATATCCATAGCTGCTTTTAATTTTTGGATATGGATTCGGTATTAGACAAATACATACAGATACGGATATAGATATCAGATATCCATAGATATATGCATAATTATTTTTTATTTTTCTAATTTATAGTAGACTATATGGTATATATATATCTATTATTTGGATACGGATAATTAAAATTTAAAACCATATATGTATCCATATCTCCGCACAGATATTCGCATTTCAAATATCCATATCTAATTTTTGGATATGGATGCGGATACGGTCGGATAATATCCAACTCGATTGCACCTCTAGACATGCCAATGGCGGTGCAGTATATCAGTTCCCTTAATTTAATATATAGGTCAAAGTTGGTCTGGTGCATTTTGCATGGAGCCCACCCCCACACAGCCCAAAAGAGAATTAGATGAGTGAGAAACATGTACTGTAAATCTGTAATGTAAGACTCTCTTTTTCTGAAAGTTATGTAAGGCTCTCTCTCTCTCTCACCCACACACACACACAGAGACACACACATTCTCTCTATCTTGAAGGGAATAGATCCTTCCTTCTTTGACAATTAACTTTTTGTCTTACTAAATACTAACTAATATATACTAATCCAATTTAATAAGAGCTACTTCCGTTTTGACAAAAAAAAAATATAGTAAACGTTTTATAAGGTGAAGCGTGGAGATCAAAATTTTGGTAATATGCATAGCGTGGATTGGTTCGTACTATGAATTAATATTTTCATTTTTAAAGTTCAAATCATCGATCTGATGATACAAACTAATTTTACACTTTCAATATATTTAGCAACTAGCATCATTGTATAACCACAAACAACCATCCATGATTCTATGCTAATCTACTCAGAGGTGGATTTTGTAAGTGAGAAAATCTTTCTGAAATGAACTATGATATGATAAACAATTTGATTCAGTGGCAAAGGGCAACACCCTCCACATAGGAGGTCGTGTGTTCGAAATCCGGATGGGTGATCATTTATGGAAAATTAAATAGAAGTTGGCAAACTAGACTTCCATCTTTCTATGTAAAAAAAAAGTTGTGTTTATACATGATTTTCTTCATATTTTATTGAGCACGATTTTCATATCAAATTTTATATTTCTTTTAGAGTTTTTTTTACTATTTTTTTAGCTAGGTAGAAAACCGCTTGAACTAAAAATTATAGACTATTCAAGTGCAGACTGGGGATTATTGATCGGCGTCGGGCATGATGAATCCAAGTGCAGACTGGGGATGATCGATTGGTGTGTGAGACGTGGTGGAAGAGATTGAATTTGAATCCGCATTAAATCAACCATTGCTTTGCTTCGGTGGTGGAAGTGGTAGAGTTTGAAGCCATTGCTTCAGTGGTAATGTAATTGGAGGTGGTGATCGAAGGGGTGAATATATGCGTAGAAGATAAAATATAAAAGGAGTGTGTGTGTGTGTGTGTGTGTGTGTGTGTGTGTGTGAAGATTATATCAAGAAACTAGATAATAAAAGAAACTTGGAATCCGCGGAAGGCAGTCCAACTTTTTTGTATCTGACGCACGCTTGAAAATGTGGGTCCTCCACTTTAACCATGACGTAGTTGAATGTGGGTCCGGTTCATGTATACTAAGATAGAATGAGCCTAGCTAGCTTAGCTTGCAGCTAAATAATTGAATTCAGACTTAATTATTTTAATTATAAGAATTCGTTTTAAGATTTAAGTCAGATTTTAACATCTGAAATAATATATATGATTGGTTCAGAATTTACCGACGAGCCTCCATGAGCCTGCGTGCACAATTTAAATGTTGGACTTGAACAAACAAGATCATAATTAAATATATATATATATATATATATATATGGGGGCAGTATGAACCGTTCTTTGTCTTTATTCGAGTGGAATTAGCTAGCAAGATCATAATTAATTAATTAATTAATTATCAAAAGACAAGTTTTAACTAATTATGCTTTTCAAAAGGAAAAAAGTTAATTTGTGTCCTCAGCCATTTAATTATATTATATATTCAGCCAAATCTTGTATGTGTTTATCAAACTGTAATCATTTTCGATGGCCATTCATTACAAAATGATACTTGGTTTCACACCTAACCTAACAAATATTTTACTTTCGAGGGCTTATAAGTAATGGACAAGTCTATATGGCCTGAAACTGCTTTTGTGGGCTGGATGAGGCCCAAAAAAGCCATTCAACGATCCAATAAATCTGCAATCTCTTAATGAAACAGGCCCAAAACTTTTTTCTTTTCTTTTTTTTTTTACCTTTCCCGTTATCACAATTCAGCTCAAGGGCTATATATATTTGTTTAAAGAAATATAGACTAATTTTAAATATATAGTCAAAGCAATTGGGGAAAGAAAAAGAACCGTTTAATATATAAAAAAATGATTGATTAACCTTAGTTTATTTTTATCTTGCTTATATATATATATATATATATATATATGTTTTTTTCAACGGAAAGATTGTTTAACCTAGTGGGAGGTATACTTTCCTTTAGTGCTTTGAACAACAAAGGGCAAAAGAGAAAAGAAGTAGATAAAATATATATAAAAACAAAAAAAATATATATGGGGGCAGTATGAACCGTACGTTGTTTGTCTTTACTCGAGTGGAATTAGCTAGCAAAGATCATAATTAATTAATTAATTATCAAAAGACAAGTTGTAAAGTGAGTGGTAAAGACTTATATAAGTCTCTTTTAACAACCCTAATAATACTTTTCAAAAGGAAAAAAGTTTATTTGTGTCATTAGCTGTTCAATTATATATTCAACCAAATCTTGTGTTTATCAAACTGTAATCATTTTCGATGGCCATTCATTACAAAACGATACTTGGTTTCACACCTAACCTACAAACATTTTACATGATGCAATCTATATATACCCTGACAGATGCAATCTAGCCAGCTTAATTGGTGGTTATATTGAAATGCACAAAATCAAATCTTTTACAATTTTTAAGACGAGGATCGATTATTGCAGTTATCGAGAATTAATGCACTTTTGGTCTTTAACAAATTTTGAATATTAAAATTAATCTCAAGTATATAATGATTAACACTATGTTTTTGAAGTTACAAGGTTTAACCAAATATAGCTTTTAATATAGTAGGTATTATATATAGAGTGAGTTAGGCTAGCGTGTGCTAGGCTTATTAGAATGATTTGTGAGCTAAATTCTAAAATATATTAGATTGGTTTCAAATGACGAATTCAAGTCAAATCAATCTACTTCACGAGTGATGCATGTATATGCAAAATTTGAAAAAATTCGGATTTATTTAATACAAAATCAAAGTGCTCAATAATACAATGTTATGTAATGAAAATGTACAGTAGATTAAACTAAGAAAAAAAAGGTTAAATTGTTATCTTTGATTGTCATATGATGGGTTCTCTAAACGCGGTACCTGAGGTGCAATTTAAAAGAACGAACGGTCCAGATTAATTCTATTCATATCAAACTTAATTTGGTAGCTGTTTTGACTGTAAGGGACTGCTTTAAAATTTGTGCCATGCTAAAAGAACGGTTCTGATTTTGAACTTGCACCTCAGGCACCTGGGGTGATACGGATTCTACGAAATTGGTACTAGCTAGTAGGTATGAGTAGGGGTGCAAACAGGTTGGATATTACCCGACCGTATCCGACTCCGTATTTGAAAATTTAATACGGATATCTGATATCCGAATATCCGTGCGGATACGGATACGGATACGGATATGGTTTTGAATTTTAATTATCCGTATCCGAATAGTAGATATATATTATATAATTTAATATGTATTTTGAAAAAAATTATGTCATTCACTATTTAAAAAGCGGATATCCGTATCCGTATCCGGTTAATATCCGATCTGTATCCGTATCCGTCTAATATCCAATCCGTATCCGTATCCGAAAAATAAAAATAGATACGGATATGGTTTTACCACTATCCGATCCGTATCCGATCCATTTGCACCCCTAGGTATGAGGTATGCAATTAGCACTTGTAATTTTTACATGCTTACAAGGGCAAAATTGTAAAATTTCCTGGGAAAAAAAAAGGAACCTTTGACAGCATCTTGAAAATGCGCTTGAAATGTAAGCTACCATTGTCTAACA
This sequence comes from Carex rostrata, assembly GCF_964058835.1. Taxonomy (NCBI): domain Eukaryota; kingdom Viridiplantae; phylum Streptophyta; class Magnoliopsida; order Poales; family Cyperaceae; genus Carex; species Carex rostrata. The sequence continues at coordinate 1,135,253 of NC_135924.1, forward strand.
TTTACAAATTATTCGATTAGGCGATGCAATCATGGCAAACACACACAACTTATCCACTGCTAACCAAGCATGCATGTGTGTGTGTCACTACTCATATTCCAATTATTTTGACGATTAACTAATGTAACAATTTGGTATTTTCTTATAGAGGAGTAATCATTAGGGAAAAAAATTATTTTGACAAACTTAATAATCATTAAAAAAATATATAAGCATGATTTATATGATGTAGATATCATGTTATAAAAAATAATGAGATAATTTGATGTATGTTCTATATATGTGTCCGATATACTTTGAGTTTAAATCTTATTTGAATTGATTTTAAAAATTATGTCAAAGTTGTTGATATATATATATATAACCATAATCAAATGATCCCTTTCCTTTAATCTATATCATTTTTATGCTTCAATATATAATCATCACTATTTGATTACTACAAGTGACTGTTTAGGAATGAAAGTAATCATCATGACCATTTGATTACTACAAGTGACTGTTTAGGAATGATGTATAGATGATTGAAATTGTAGCGGAATGATGCATGAAATCTGCTGAAATTCTTCATTTGATTCTGAAATCTCTAAAATTTCAAATTCAGCCGTCCAACTTTTTTTATACACGCATCTCGAAACAGTATGACAGTTAGATTCAAAAAAGCAGAGATTTCAATAACATGGTTTACAAATGAGAATTTCCAGTAGATTCGTTTCCCAAAGTAATAATATTGTTGGAGAAGTAAATTAAATTGAACCGGATATACACTACAACAATGTAGATACTTTTTGCGAGAGAAAAAGAAAATTTATGACGGTACTCCCTCGCGAAAAGTACCGTCGCAAAAAGAAAAAGCTGAAGAATGAGAGTAGTCCGTCGCAAAAAGTCACTTTTTTATCCTCGCGAAAGGTGTCTCATTCTTGTTGTGATATTTTGCACTGAAATCTCTTCATTTTACACTTTATTCCTTCTTCATTCGACTAATTAAAGATAAAATAGCCAATTTCATAGGAGAGAAGTGGAATAGAATTGACTTTTTTCATACTTTGTAACTTTTATAACTTCCACTAGTAATCAAACATAGTTTTAATAGTATGAAATGGAAGTTTGTTTAAATTTTACCTTTTTTATTATTTCATTATTTTTTTCTGAATAAATGAAAATAGATATATATATGGGAGGGATGAATACGAAATTAATTATTTTAATTGAAGTCATGTAAAATTTGTACATTAATTGAACTTCTAATTAAAAATATTAACATAAATTCGGATTTAAGAATTGTGGGGATTCAAAATCCCGATTCTAATAATTTGACATAAACGAAAACATTTTTTTTATTTCCATTAATTAAGATCATCCGTTGATTTTTCAACCCAACAAGCTAGAGTACCACATTTTCAAATTAGTCATAAACTCAGTTATTTTTTAATATTAAAAAATAATCGCATTGTTATATCACAATATAGCTTGAAAGATCAACATTTCAAATCACGACCCTTATTTTATTTATTTTTTGAAAATTTCGGCATTTTTTAATCCCAAATTTCATCAAAAATTTCTTAGAAGTTCAATACATACTATTATATATATTTATTAAAAAAAAAAAAACAACCGGTGGCTGCAGTTTAAGATTTTTTTTGGTTGGACGGCTAATATGAGTCCTCTTTATATATGAGGTAAATATATATGATAAGCTTCTTTACTTTTTTACACGTGGATTTCAACAGAGCATGTTAGTTTATTTCGTGGCCAGTAGTATTATCAGGTAATTATATGATCATGATAATTAAGAATCTTTATATACGTAATTAACTATATGGATAGAAATTTTCCTCTTAGTTTATCCAATACTAATTTTTTTTAATAAATTAATAACGGCAACACCATGCATGAAAGCGGGTAAATATATCATATATGCATGTGTGTTAATTAAGCACGATTAGAAATTGTTTATGGTCATTTAATAATCTGTTATCTAAAGGTTTGTGTCAAATTAATTATAAGTGTGAAGCATGCATGCACATTTTAGTAACTAAGAGGACTTAGAGACATAAAGTGATGATGATCGATGGAAGTTTTGAGAAGAATCAAAGTTAATTGTCAAAGAAGGAAGCATCTATTCCCTTCAAGATAGAGAGAATGTGTGTGTCTGTGTGTGTGTGTGTGTGGGTGGGTGAGAGAGAAAGAGAGAGAGAGCTTTACATTACAGTACATGTTTCTCACTCATCTAATTCTCTTTTGGGCTGCGTGGGGGTGGGCTCCATGCAAAATGCACCAGACCAGCTTTGACCTATATATTAAATTAAGGGAACTGATATACTGCACCGTCATTGGCATGTCTAGAGGTGCAAACGGGTCGGATATTATCCGATTGTATCCGCATCCATATTCAAAAATTAGATACGAATATCTGATATGCGAATATCCGTGCGGATACGGATACGGATATGGTTTTGAATTTTAATTATCCGTATTCGAATAATAGATATATACCATATAGTTTACCATAAATTAGAAAAATAGCTATGCATATATCTACGGACATCCGATATCCGTATCCGTATCTATATGTATCCGTCTAATATCCGATCCGTATCTGAAAATTAAAAGCAGCTACGAATATGATTTTACCACTATCTGATCCGTTTGCACCCCTGTATGTCATTGTGTATATATGTATACTAGTATTGTGCCCGTGCGTTGCAACGGGAACATATTACTGGATTTAATAGTATGTGAAGAGAAATTGTGAAATGCATATTGGTAGCAAGCAACAAATTAAGAAATTGTGAAAGCATATTAGTAGCTCTAATAAAGACTATTTCTCCTCTTCACACATGAAAAATTAATTTTCTCTATAGATTCGGAAAGATTGAATAATTTCTATTTTCATTGTCGAAAATATAGAGGACATAATTTAATTGCAAAGAATCGGAGAAATAAGGAAATAATTGAATTGCATGAATCAAATATAGCTATAAGGAGAAATAAGGAAACGGATCGTTAGGGATACATTCAATTTTAATTCTGACAACCATGTAGCAGTCTGTGTGGCGGGTATGATTTTAACTAAATTTAGACTTATATACATAAAATAGATGTATTTAATCAAAAGAGACAAATTATGTAATTGGAGGGCTGATATTTAATCTGAAAATTCATCTTTCAATCTCAGCCGTTGACGAATCAGGACAACTACATGCATAATATAAGAATGGAGATATCTGACAAATGTTATCAACAATTTTAATTATATGCATGCATGGCCATATATATTTTAAATAATTATCTATGGTGATTATTAAGTATATACTAAAATTGAGACATCATTATATACTTTCTTATTTAATTAATCAGTCATTAATTATTAGATTATCATCTTGTTATATATATGTACTTTATTTTGTCATGTATTCATTTAACGAAAATCAACCAAGTTATAATTATTTAAGAACTAGCTAGTACATGCATTAGCACCTTGATAATTAACATTAAGATTACTTACTTAAGATGATGCATGAACTTAATATATTGTTGGGGGCAAAGACGGTAGCTGCATGTGTATGATTGGTAACATATACATTTTGTGAGTCCACTCAAAAAAATAATAATAATAAAAAAAAAACATTTTGTGAGTATATGGTTGGATTTGGGTGATTAGTGTTGCTTTAATTTGGTGACGTCAGCATTGGGAGAGACAAGCTTCAAATCTACTAAAGCTGCCCATTTTATTTCGAGCCTTGATAAAGCTACCATATGCATATGCATACATCGATCTACTTAGGTCCAGGTCCCCTCACTTTATATACATATATATATATATATATATATATATATTGAACGTTGCTTTACATATATGTTGTTTATGCATATCATAATTCCATGCAAGTTTTGATCAAGCTTCTAAATAAAAAAGTTTCATAAGGTACATTAATTTGTTGATGTATAATTTCCTAACGCGCGGCAAACACTTACAACGTTACGTCAATATATATGAAATGATAATTGAAAGGAGAAGAATATATATATATATATATATATATATATAGAGTAAAGCTAATATACACTTAAGTGTACCGTACTCTTAAGTTTAGGCCGTTCGATTTCTTTAAAAGTCGTGCTATCACGACTTTTAAAGAATCTACACGACTTTTAAAGAAATCGAACGGCCTAAACTTAAGAGTACAGTACACTTAAGTGTATATTAGCTTTACTCATATATATATATAATTTAAAAAAATGTGGTAATTAAGAAGTTTTGGGAGGTAGTGTTTGGATATTAATTAATTAAACTGATTGAATCAAATCAGCACATAGAATATGTCTCATATATACATTGATTGTGGTCATCATACGTAATATTCGAATTCTTCTGGCTAGAAAGTTGCAGCGACAGAGCCAGGAGAGCACTTGCTCCAAAATATATTTTTTTTTATGCTTATTTAAAAAAAATATTGATATTTTTAAATAATTATTAAATTATATCTTATTCTATAATTTTACTTCATCCTACTAAATAAATACCTTGACTAGATCCGTTCCTGATAAAATTCACACCTTAATAATTAAAGAGATATTATTCTTCTTCATAAAAAAAAAGATAGTATTTTTGCTTGCTAAGTGAGGTTATGGGAATAAAACTAGGGTGTTCTTAAGCTCACCAAGGTGTTTGATGAGCTTAACTCCAAAATATAATATATCGGTTTCAAACGACAAATCTAAGCCGTTGAAATCCATCTATTTCACAAGTGATGAATTTACATGTAAAGATTTTAAGTTTTTGAATTATTTTAATATAAAGTCAAGCGGTCAAAATTAGAAGGTTTATAGATTAATTTTAGTGCATTGATTTTTTTAATATTTTTTTACCACTTGACTTTATACAAAGTTAATTATTTAAAAAAAATTACATGTAAATTCATCACTCATGAAGTAAATCGGTTTCAACGGTTTGGATTTATTATTTGAAGCCAATCTAATAAGTTTTGGAGTTAAGCTCACCAAACACTTTGGTGAACTTAAGAACACCGTAGTTCTATTCGAGGTTATGGTACTATGCATAGAGCATATATAATGGTCCACATTATTTAACAATATTTTTGTTTTCAAAGTTTAAATTGTCGATTTGAATTGTTTAACATAATTTTTATATAAAAATTTACTTGCAACTAAATTTTATATTTTCTATAATTCTTTTACCATTTTATAGATGGAAAAATCACTACTTTTGTATTATCTATAATTTTCATCTCTACCTATGTAAAAAATAGTAAAAAGCTCTAAAAGAAATGTAAAATTTGATATGGAGATCGTGTTGAATAAAATATAAAGAAAATTATGTATAAATACAATTTTTTTTAGATAGAAAGATGGAGGTCTAGTTTGCCAACTTCTATTTAATTGTCCATAAAAAACCATCCATCTGGATTTCAAACACACGACCTCCTATGTGGAGGGTGTTGCCATTTGCCACTAGATCAAATTGTTTATCATATCATAGTTCATTTCAAAAAGATTTTCTCACTTATCAAAAAAACAATTTGATTATCTGAAAAATAATAATTATAATCACTATAATAAAAAATCTACGATAAAAGACTTTGAGTTCTTATAAACACTATATTTTTTAAAAATAAATAAGGTCAATTAACTCCATTAATTAGTAAATTAGCATGGAATCATTGATGGTTGTTTGTGGTTATACAATGAAACTGGTTGCTAAACATCTTGAAAGTGTAAAATTAGTGTATATCAGATCGACGATTTGAACTTTAAAAATAAAAAATATTCATTCATAGTATGAACCAATCCACGCTATACATTATACATATATATAGTACTATACTTGCTTTATTCTAATAAAATTTTGATCTCCACACTTCACCTAAAACGTTTGTTTATTTATTTTTTTGTCAAAACAGAAGTAGCTCATTGGAATATATATTAGTTAGTATTTAGTATTTAGTATTTAGTAAGACAAAAAGAAGGTAAATTGAGATTTTTCCTTTTTGCGGCGCAAAACATTTCACATAAAATTTGTAGTATAGGGGAGACAATAAGTTAGTGAGGTGCACTGCTTTTCTTCAAAAAATTATCTGTATCAATGAAGACTGAAGAGTCATGGCCCAAGAAAAAGGTATCTCTCTCTCTCTCTCTCCTTTTCTTTCTTTGTTTTTATTTTTTTTTATATTTTTCCTTGAAATTCTTGCAGCGGCTGTCAAGTTCTCTATCCCTCCCCTTTTCGCAAAGGAGGGGCTCCTAGTCGGTGCCTTTTTTTTTTTGGGTTAACCAGGGTTAGAATAACATCCTTTCGTTGCAACAAGAGATCAGAAAATATCACAGAGAAAGAAAGAGAGTTTCAAAACAAAGAACCCTATTCGTTTGTTCTTGAATCTCTTCCAATTCTGTACCAATTTCAGAGGAAAAAAAATAAAGAACCAAATAGAATTCAATTCACAACCTGTGTGATCAGGAGAGATTATAAGAGAGAGGTAGAGGTAGAGAGAGAGAGAATGTTCTCTTCTTCAAATAAGAAGCCAAACAGTGCATCTCAAGGTGCTACTAATGAGAGACCCAATAGCATGTGTACTGTCCAAGCGGATTCGGGTCTGGTTCTTACCACTGACCCAAAACCACGTCTCCGTTGGACTGTCGAGCTTCATGACCGCTTTGTCGATGCCGTCACTCAACTCGGTGGCCCAGACAGTATGTCCTCTCTCTCTCTCTCTCTCTCTCTCTCCTTACCTTCTCAGCTCTCAAGATTAATTGCACCTTTTGACACATCTGTTTAATTCCTTACTGCATGCTTTTTTATTTTCTCTTGATCCATCTTTGATCTTTCTTTCTACCTATTGTTTATGCTATAATACAAAGCTTCTGCTTAGAATCTTCTTTTTTTTTCTAAGTTATTAAACTAACTTTTCTTTAAAGGTTATCATCTATGATCAGTTATATTTTGTAGACCTTTATTAGAACATATTTAACATACACTTTGTTATTTACCAAGGAATATATATAAATGGATGTTCGTTATAATTTGTTTCTTTTGTGTAACTAATACTATGTATATCTTTATTTGTTTGTTTGTTTGTTTGTAGAGGCTACACCAAAGACAATTATGAGAGTAATGGGAGTGAAGGGGCTTACCCTATACCACCTGAAGAGCCATCTCCAGGTATATATTTATTTGCTTTGTTACCTTCAGCTTCAGCTTTATCAGCCCTCTGTCTAACAGAAAAACACACACACAAAACTGCGCACATGTACGCTAATTATATACGTACCTCTCATATTGTTTTCTTGTTCTTTCTTCTTCTTCTTTTCAGAAATTCCGGCTAGGGAAGCAACCGCACAAGGATTTCAATGACCACTCAGTTAAGGATGGTACGTAAGAAAGGCTATATTTATTTACACTTATACCGATCACTTCATATCAACTCTTGAAAGTACAAAAAAAATTAGGTATACATATATTCTGTAATTTACACCTTTGTCTATGCATGTGTGTTGAGTTTTGATATCATATATTACGGCAATTTCAGCTGCAGTAATGGAGATGAGAAATGCAGCTTCCTCCTCGGGCTTCATGGGAAGGGGCATGAATGAGTAAGTATATTCAAACCTCTTTATGTTTTTCATGTGCTTCTTGAGAAACAAGGGTTAGTAAGCATATAATATTTCAAAATATATAGATTAAAAAACATGCACCTAGGATTCTTTTTATATAACTTACGTCTTGTTGTCTTAAATCTTTCAGTAGGAATGTTCACATTAATGAAGCACTAAAGATGCAAATGGAAGTGCAAAGAAGACTTCATGAGCAACTAGAGGTGATTATAAATTTCAAAAGGCAAAAGTTTAAAGTTTCGGACATGTCGACAGATGATTTTTTATTCTCCTTTTCCATGCTTATATATATTTGCTTCAAATTTATCATAGGTGCAGAAGCACCTTCAAATGAGGATTGAAGCTCAAGGGAAGTATATGCAGACAATTTTAGAGAAAGCATGCCAAACCCTATCAGCCGGAGATGGCGGCATGACACTGCAGGGTAGTTATAAGCCGATAGGAAACCAAGGTTTACTTGACATAGGTGGAAATGCAATGAAAGATATGGGACCCTCCTTGAGCTTTCCTTCACTACAAGACCTACATCTCTTTGGTGGGACCCAATTAGACTTGCACCATGAACAAATGGAGAGACCCCTTGATACCTTCTTCCCTTCCAATGACTCCTCTCTTTGTGCCATAGGCAAGAATAAAAGATCTAACACTAACACATATAGCAGTCCTAATGGCAAGAACCCCATGATTTGGGGTGATGAACAAGATCAAGAAAAATGTGATCAACTCCAAATGGCACCTAGTGGTATGGATGGATCAGGCCTCGACTTAGACTCCATGGCAGATGTGTATGAACCAAAGCCAATTCTATCTAGCGACAGTATAGGAGAGAACAAACTCGATAGAACATCTCCTAGGAGGTCTCCAATTTCTGTTGAGAGGATGAGTCCAATAATCGGAGGAGGCGGGTTGTCTCAAACCCGAAACTTATCGTACGGTTGAGGTGGAAATATGTGAAATTATTTGATGGATAATTTTAATTTTACTTACCATATATTGACTCTTTGATATAGTGATTAATAAAGGGGCTTGTATGGGATTGTTAAGTAATATTATTGCATAGTAGCTAGGTTATTTAAGGTGCAGTGGTATTGTTTTGTTGAGGTGTGTTGAGTTGTGCTTAATTAACTAGTGAGCTAGCTAGGGAGTTAAGCACCAATGTATAACTATCAAGTGTTTTTCAATACATGAAACTAAGTGTGTCAATTTGTATTACAATAATTAACTCAGAACGATCGCCTTGATAGTATTAATTCTATCATTAGTTCATTAATTACCATACATGCATCTTATATATCTTGAATTATCTTGTTGATGGAAACTAGTTCTTGTTGCACCTAGCTTCTTTTTATTCTAAAGCTGTGTGTCCCCCCTCTTGAGACCTTTTAGAGAGAAACATAAGCTGATCAGTTATTTATTACTTTTTAACATAACGATATATGTTATTTCATGTGGATAATATTCACGTTATTGCGATCTAAAGGAAGAGTATATATATGCATGCAACACAATGGGTCTTCCATTACTGTAACAATGAAAGAAAATAACAATGTATACGTACCTTCGCCTTCGGTAATTAGTGCAAGATCGAAGATGAAAGAATAAAGAATACTAGATTATAATTGCCATGACATGCATGCATGCAATAATCTACTTAAAAACTTAAATTTGTTTGTGATGGTGTTGTGTTGTTCATTCAACTGCTATAATTTGCTAATATTGAATATTATTTGGCATCCGATTGAACCATGATGAATTCTTTTGTAATGTTAAAGCGAGGTGGAAAAAAAATCCACCGTTCATCGACAAGATCCAGCTCTCTCATTTTGATATGATAGAATATTCTTATGCTATAATAAAAAGTACATATCGATCATTATACTTTTGAGAAAATATCTAAATGATTCGTGAAACAGAATGGAGAATAAATTGCAAGGAACGAAAAAAAACAAGATTTAAAGGCGGCGAGAAATATTGGATTGGAATTCAGTACTTATCAAACGAAGTTGAAAAGGATTCTATATATACCTTGTACTATGATATGTACACAGTGCTTTCTTACTTCAAAATTTCCTTCTATTTACGTGTATGTATGTGTGCTTGTGTGTGTGTGTGTGTCTTTTGTTTATTCCCCTTTAGGCTCATTATAATAATGTTATCTAACAAAAAAATATATGCAATGCACTACCTATGGTTTTCTTAAGATTAATATTTCTCAGAGAAGATAAAAATTGGAGAAATGTGCCATATATATATATATAACGAATTTAATTACCACATGTGAACAGTATAGAATAAAGTACTATATCTCTATTTATAAAATCTTCATCAAAAGAATCTAATAAAATAAAACTATATATTAGGTCGACGCACTTCACAAGGCATCTTGATATTCTCTTATTATCTAGCTAGAAGTATTCTCGCAAATCTATAAAGAAGTCAATCTCCCAAGGCAAAACGAGTATTATAATTGTCCTTTCATGTCAGCACTTCACTTTGTTATTACTTATTAATATTGGTCGTAGACAATATTTATATCATCACAAACATAATTTTATTGAATATTTAAATCAAACAAAATTACAAAAATTATCATATAAAAAAAAATCATGTATAATCATTAAGTAAGCCCTAATGCCAAATTCCATCCATGGACATGCTTTATTAGCTCCTACACAATTTACAAATGTTTTCTTTAAATTTCTAGATGATAACTGCCTAGCTAATGCGTTTAACTTAATGTTTTTCAAATGTTATAACTTACGTGCATTTATATATATATATAGAGAGAGAGAGAAATTATATTATAAGGTACGTAGTACCAATATGCAATTGGCCAAATTTCCATTCTTTGAACTAAAACATATATAAAATATTCAACATAAGTACTATGACCAAGTCGTGCGTTATTTCATGCACATAATTAAATCCACACTATGCAATTAATTAGTACGTACAAATTAAGATGATATAGCATTATGTTCTACAACACACACACACACACACACACATATATATAGAGAGAGAGACTAATGCGTATTCGAATGTATATGGGCTGAAATACATACGGTCCAACTTCGACTTTTCAAAATCCAAATGGTCGATCTGAACTGTTCATCTTGTTCTCCGTATTAATATGTGCTTGGAGACCAAATTTCATATTTTTCTGAATTTTTTTACTATTTATTAAGTATTTTACAAAATTGTTGATCCAACGGTGACTGCTGATTTTACTGTTTTGTTAAGCCAATATGCAATTGGCCAAATTTCCATTCTTTGAACTAAAACAAATATAAAATATTCAACATAAGTACTATGACCAAGTCGTGCGTTATTTCATGCACATAATTAAATCCACACTATATATGTAATTAATTAGTACGTACAAATTAAGATGATATAGCATTATGTTCTACAATATATGTGTGTGTGTGTGTGTTTAGTTGTTTTGTTTCTTCTGCGCAAGTGAGGCAGACAAAGAGCATCCTCTCTTTTTCATCTTCCTTTCCCCCTTCATATTCCATGATATCATTAATCCCCTCTCCCTCCCTAAAACACACACACACACACACAGAGGGGGTGCATTTAAATTTTGTTAAAAATTTCAGTCTAACGGATTAAAAACATCTGGACTAAACATTATAAGCATATATATATATAATTAATGTTACTTTTCTATCCTAAAAAAAATGTGTAAGAAGATGATTCTATTATTTATTCTTTTGTTCCTTTAGCCACTTTTGTTTAGTCTTGGTAAAAAGAGGAGAGGTGCCTTTATCGATCGATCTGATAGAAATGCAGCTGAGGGGTTCAAGTTGGCAAGAGAAAGAAAGAGAGAGAGAGAGAGACGAATGAGAAAGATAAAGGCAATTGAGCAGGGAAGATAGATACAGAAAACCAAAAACAAGTGCAATTTACGAGGAAGCTTCTTACTGAGCTTTGGAAGGACTTTAGATAGGCTAAATAAGCATGCCAGGATCTTCTGTGGCATGCAGTAATTAATTCATAGTTTTGTGCAGTTTAATTTCTTGGACAGCTATATATTGCTTGGTGCTTGGTACTTGCTATCTAGAAAGCTATATATGGCGGTGGCTAGAATATAAAACAGGTGACACATGAGAATCACAAGTACACAAAAGCGCATATTAAATGCATTGCGATAATTAGTAGACTAGGTAGTAAAGTGGGTTTAGTTTGGTAATCGATCCTGACCAACATTTGTTTTCCTCTTGTCAAGTACTGATCACAAAGAGAAAGAGAATTGTTTTGTTGCAGAATGAAGATGCATGTGCATCTAACTAAGATAAACTATTTCCCTACTATATATATGTACATATTGTTCTATGTAGAAACATTGCTACAGAAAACAATACATATTTTGGAAGAAGAGAAGATCAAGAAAAGTTGTTGTAATTATGTAATAAATTCCAAAAGCTGCTGGAGTGCTGGGGGCTGGGGACTAGGGAGGGGCCTAAGTAACTATATATATATACACACACTATAAAGGATGCAATATTGCAAGGTCTAAGAGCAGAGCAGCGTTTCCGAGGCTGATCATCTATCTTTCATCTCTGGCTTCAGCAAAAATAAAAGAAAGCAACCAATGCACCTCGGATTCTGTTTTGTTCTGTAGGGTATACACTCCGCACTGCTTTGGTTTTATTTGTTTTAAAGAAAGAGGAAGGAATAATATATAGAGATAAAAAGTGGCATTGATGAGAGAGAGAGGAAGCTTCAGTACTTCTTTTGGAATTTGTATGGTAGTTGCATGCAGAATGAGTAACTGCATCTGCATGTTGGTACTGGTGTACATGCTTTATTATTTATAGAGATAAAAAGTGACTGTTTTACTTCAAGTCTATTAGGGGCGGATTCAGGATTTATGTCAGGATAGGGCACTAATAGGATTTAAATAGCTAATCGGGTTCAAACTCATTAACTTATCGGGTACATAATTGCAACTCAGTCCCTATAACTATGTTTATTAAAAATATATGTTATAATCATGAAGTCAATTGACACCGTATTGAAATATTTTTTTTCTATGCTAATTAAAATTTTGTTTGGCACAGTTCTAAGTGGGACTGTTCTTAGCAAATTAGCAAATTGAAGTTAAAACTTAGATAAAAATTTAACTGAGTATATATATTGAATAATAAAATGTTCAAAAAGTTTGGCCAATCCATTTCCTTAGAATTGTAATAATAAGTCACACCGTCAAACATTTATTTTTCTCTTCTTCTCCTTCATTTTATTTACAAAATAGAGCATCGCAGTCATAAAAAATGAAATACGCAAAATTGACCAAAGCACAGAAGGAATCGATTCAAGAATCAGACTAGCTCAAGCCAGGGGTAGGCACACTGAACAATTAGTACTGGATTGAAATGAAAATTCAAATCCAGGGTTAGGCATTTGCCTACCCCAATTCCTTTTTGGATCCGCCTTTGCGTCTATATCTTCACTTTCAATCACAACGTCGATCTGAACCGTTCAAGTTGATCTCCATATTAAATTGTGCTTGGAAACCAAATTTTACAATTTTTGAAAATTTATTACTATTTTTTTCTAATTTTTAAAAATCACTGATTTTTTATGGTCCACAATTTTCTGGAAAAAACAGTGATTTAAAAATCACGCGCGAATCTTAATGTGCTTGACCACTTGTACCATATAGTAAAAAAAATGTCAATCATATATAAATTGTAATTTATAGAAGTTTTACTTTTAATATGATCTATCAGTTTATAATTATGGAATTATGTTTCATCTCATCGATCATGCTCTGTCAATTTCATATTATTCTGCATATATATACATCTGAATCTGTACAAAATTCTTGCTTGTGGCGCATTGGCATGGGTCCACACATCTAGCACAACAAATTCATTTCTGAATTAAAATTTGTGCGTGCATAAAAAACCACACTATACATCAACATTAAAAATTGGATTTCAAATAATTATCAAGTTAAATAATCACCAACTAATGATACTAAGCCTATATATTGCATATATAAATGCCGCACGTTCTAAGATTAATACTGTCAGCATTTATGAGTAATTAAGTATTCATTTAGTTTTAGTTGTCTAATTAATTAGGTATTATGACTTCTAAAGAAGGTCCCTAACAACTTTTCTTATAAAAACTATAAATAGTGCTTTACATGCATAAATTCAAGTCAGCAGATAAATTATGTACTTTCAGAAAAGAGAATAATTAACCATATATGCATTTTTCCCTAACAAAGTGACAATTGTACTTGATATTTTTAAGGAAACAAACATTGTCTTGAAGCAATTAATAGTATCGCCTTTTTCATTGAAATTTGACATTAACCAGCAGCAGCAGCAGCTACTTAGATATGATATGCATGGTTGTAAAGCAATGGTATCGTATCGCCTTTTCCATTGAAATTTGATAGGGCAATAATAGCGAGAGGATCTTGCTTGAGTTTTGTTGGTGGTAAACTCAATGTTGATACTCCAGGTTTATGATTGCATACATAAAGATCTGAACCGGTTAATTTTTTTTTATTGGATGGCAAAAAGTAACAACACTATCATGTATGGATGGATTTTCACATATAATTTTATTTGAATTTTATATCATCTTTTTATAATCTTTTTTTTTAAATTGAGAAATTAAATGAAACAAAAAGAACCTATAGCCTTGCTTGCATAATACAAATAAAAACAGGCAGCAATGTTCTTGCACCAAATAAAAACAAGATTTTCCTTGAGAACTAAGAGCTCTAAATCCAAGTAACAGGGTAATTTTACAGAGTAAAAGGCTATTATTGGAAAACTAAAAAAAAAAGCCTGGATATATTACAACTCATAGACCCAACTTTTATTATATTTTATTTGAAAGGTGCTTTAGGCTCAAATACAGGGAAGTTACCTGCATCAATTAGAGAATTATCCTTTAGTAATCAGTTGTAACTTCATGAAATTGTTTAGTAATCAGGGTTTCTGACATGAAGCAGCCTTAAAATGAAAGATGTTTTCCAATTTATGTTTAATTGCCCAATCAAAGCATTATTGTCAAACTAGGGTTTTTCTGACATGAAGCAGCCTTAAAATGAAAGATGTTTTCCAATTTGTTTAATTGCCCAATCAAAGCATATGTTGGCTTTGGCTCTAGGGAAGGCAGTATCATACCAATAGGTACTGTACTGGTATATATCTGATAAACTTGCAATTTTTGTACCAAAATCTAGATCTACATCAATTCTTTCTACCTTACCTATATCACCTTTATTAAACAACGATTTTTGCTGTGTCCTGTCATAAATTCTCAGGTACCCTTCAAGTTACCCATGCACACATATTTAACCTGAAATTGACAGAGAAACAGATGCATGTAGAAAGCCACTTCTTGCAAAAGAAAAAGAAACCTACTTTATATAGTGATCATAGCAAGCACCTTCATTTCAAATTTGATCGATACTGCACTCAGATACTATTGAATGTGTATTAGCTGAATTTTGGCAACACTGATTTTGACTTTTGACAATGTGACTACATGGAAATAACAAAGTAATGTTTCTCTGACATAAACTAGACTCAAGCATAATTTAGGTGAGATTTAAATTTGGATTCAATTTTCTATAGAAAAATGATGCCTATTTAATTATGATTACTTTATCAACTATGTACAACCTATTTATTGATTTTTTTTAAGTACCAATGGGTTTCCAAACATATAATGTGCAAGAATTAAATTTGAAATCCTAAATGAAGCAGTTACCTCATTGCAAATAATGACAAGAGCTAAGGTTTTCACTTTGAGATATTAAGAAAATAAAATATTATGCACTAACCTCCAAATATTCATCCATTCCATATTTAGACCCCTCTCTGCCGAGACCTGATTGCTTCACACCTCCAAATGGCGCCACCTGGATTTTTAATACAGAATTAAAACTTGTCATGAGTACCCTTTTAGAGTAACGTTCTCACCTCAGCAATTAGACATTTTATATCAACAATTCAAGATAACAGATTGCCCCATCATACATGCAAAATCATAATTAAATGCTGGGATGTGTACAGAAAGAATGTTAATGGTTGTACCTCAGTAGAGATGATCCCTTCATTAACCCCAACAAGACCATATTCAAGGGCTTCTGATACACGCCATGACTTAGGTATGCTTTTTGTAAATATGTATGCGGCCAACCCTGAAATTTTTATATTAAACAAAATTTTGTTGAGAAAAATATTTTCTGCCAAGTGATCAATTGAGGCTGTTTCAGAGTGATTAAAGTGAAGCGTTCAAAATCAAACACTTGTCAAGTGAAGAACCAAAAGGGGTACCTCTTGTTTAATTCTCTGATATCAATACCAAGTACTTAAATCATATACACTCAAAACAAAGAACTGATAATTTACATAAAGAATATGATTGAGTTAAGTACCAGCATTAGTGTCATTAGCCATACTTATAGCATCCTCTTCAGTTTTAAATGGTACAAGTGGTGCGACTGGTCCAAACACTTCATCCCTACACAAATTGAACGGAAAATTAAATGATAGGTGCAAGTATGTTGAAATATAATTTGGAATGTGAGAGGTGGGTCAATTTATGCATAAAATCAAGAGATTCAAGACATTACCAACTACCTCTTAACCAGGTCTCTTACTCTCTTTTTTTTCCTATGAGATATTACCAAGACTGATCATTCTGACAAGCGACATAAATATCGAGATAATATTCTTACTTGAAAAGTAACATGTCCCTATTAACATTGGAGACAACAGTAGGCTCATAAAATGTCATCCCCAGGCTATGTCTTTTTCCTCCTAAAATAACATTTGCCCCCTGTGGAAAGCAAGCTAAAATGTGATTAACATTGCAAATGTTTTCAGGCCTTATTTTGTATTTATGTAACAATTGTCTGTAACTTGCAAAGTTAAAAAAACTAGACTAGAAAAACAATGAACTAAGCTGCTAAAGCTTGGCATTAAAAGTAAGTTACCTTTGAAGTTGCATCATTGACAAACTTCTCAACCTATACAAATACATACATGTAGATATTAGAAAGTCTTCAGGCATGTAGGTATATTCTGTTTGACTTCAAGTCCTGGTAGGGACAATCATTTACACCAAAATCAACTAAGGTTTGCAGTTACCACATTTAATATGTGTAGTTTATTAACAATTTGACTGAACATTTACCATAGAAAATCCTATTTAGTGGCCCAAATGGCCTTGTTAGCTATTGGGCATTGGGCTTGCATAACCTAAAATCAACAATAGATGGTTTAAGGGAAATTTAATGCCATACCTTCTGTACTGCAGCTTCATTGATTAATGGACCCTGCAAAGTAATATGGCATAATCGATTAAAAGTGGCAAATAATTGAATAATACAAATCTACAGAGAGAGTAATATGGCATGGAGGGAGTAATACCTGAGATATGCCTTCTAGAAGGCCATTGCCAACTTGCATATTCTGAACAGCCTTAACAAAAGCATTTGCAAACTCTTCATAAATGCCTAAAAAAAGTTTAAAAGTTTATTTAAAGGATAATGAATAAGGCATGTGTACAACGTATTGTCCCAAAAGGACAGTTTTGAGTCTGGAACTGATACACCATAATTGTGCAATTAAGCTTCAATCGGCCTTAAAGTAAGCCGCAACAATCCTCCATGCACCCTTTGATTGTTAAATTATCAAATGAAAAAAGAAAGACAAGTGCAAAGTAAAACTGGCTTACTGGAAGGACAAAAAAAAGGTAAAATTACCTTCTTGTACCAAAATTCTGTTTGCACATACACATGTTTGGCCACTGTTTCTGAACTTGGCAGCGAGCTGAGAACATTACACATGTTTAAGTCATGAACATAAATTAATACTAGTAAAAATGAAAGATAAAAGAAAGCAACTTCTATGTTTAGAAATCCATTTTTAGTTTCATTAAATTAACTGTTTTATCCATTGCAGAAAATTCAGTTAACCAAAGTTTTGCTCAAGGATGAATATAAAGAACAGCTTTAAGATTTAAGAAGTCTGTCCATAGTTTGAATAAAAAGGTCATTATTATATTGCTTACACTGCCTTTAACAGCAACATCAATATCCGCATCATCAAAAATAATGCAAGGCGCATTACCACCAAGTTCCAAGGAGATCTGAAATGTTTACATTTGATACAACTCTACTTCAAAAAGATCCAAAAAAATTAAAAAGGAAATATTCTTCTAAACTTCCAGCAAAATTTTCTCTTTTGGCCAATGCATCATATATATTAATTTATTCCACTTTTGGACACATTGTCAACTCTGCTCTATCAGAATCCACAATTTAAGCTAACACAATCAACCTTATCTCAAATGAAAATCCGACTTATAGTTTCTCTTTTCCTGGTGCACCAATAAATTTAGGTTTCTCATGAAATACACCAAATTCTCTTTATATTGGCACATTGTACTAACCAACTCTTAAGGACCCATCTATGGCATTTACAAACTACACTGAATTTTTAGACAAATGTGGCTTAAATGTTTCTATATTATTAATCTTGACAATTTTACCCCTACATGTAATAAGCCAATTTTTCCAATAAATCCAAATTGAGCAAAACAAAGAGAGGGTAATCCGTTCAGCTGTACAGAGAGATTTTCATTGAGTCAAGGCAAAGTCAGGCTCAAGTCAGTCTCTCTCTCTTTTAAACATAAACTTTTATTTAAACAGTTCGCAAGTACCCCAAAGAAAATGCAGTGTACTATTTGCAGAATCAATTATAATGTATTCATACAAGCTCATATAACTCAAATTTGCACTATTATTTCTGGGCAAGCAAGAAAGCAAAGTTATCATAAAGGCTGTCAACATAAAAGAATTACCCTTTTTACAGTACTTGCTGAACCTTCCATTAACTTTTTCCCAACAGCTGTTGATCCAGTAAATGTAATTTTTCTCACCTAATTGACAAGCATATATTAAATATCACCAACAATGTAGCTCAACAAAAATTTCAAAAGCAAAAGACTAACAAAAAAAAAAAAAACCTGAGTGCTCTTCAGTAGAGTATCACCTATCTCAATAGCATTCCCCATTACGATATTCAGTGCCCCCTGAGTTTCAAGATGTTAATATTCAAATTATATTCAGGCTTATTGTTGCTTTCTCTATTAAATTTTGATATATATCTAGAAGTCAATGTTAGACTTTCTTATTTTCTCTTTGTCTAGTTCACTTCTGTAAAACATGTTGACAAAACAGTATTACAGTTTCTCTTCTTTGCCTCCATTTCTAACACACAAGTTTTTACACTTTTAACAAAAAAAAAAAGCTTGCATGCCCCTGTCAAGCTTCAAATATTACTTTCACCTCTCGCATATTTCTTCCAACTATTAACAAACTATCATGTTTACTTCACCGTTTTACTCTGAAACAATGTTAAAATGTTGTAGTTTACAAGTTTATGGTGTGCATGAAAATACTCATTTTGCACAGTCAGTTTCAATGAAATTGAAAACTAAAGCAAAAAGAACATAACACTAAAACATCATACAGGCGGTATTCCAGCTTGAAGCGCCAGTTCAGCAGCAGCCAAAGCTGTCAAGGGAGTGTATTCTGACGGCTTAACTACTACAGTGCAGCCACAAGCCAATGCAGGCCCCACCTAGAATTAAAAAGAAAAACAGCCATAGCTGAAATTTCACGAAAAAAAGAGTTCTCACCTTGGTACTAACTTTCATGACAGTTAAAAATTAGAAACAAATACGCACCCACTATAAGAAATATATGGTACGGACTAATGTTTTGCATATTATACCAGCAGCTGCTTCAAGAACATAATAGAATGGTATGGTATGGTATGGCCTTAAAGATGTTCAATTGAAGCCAAATTAATTGCTAATCAAGCATCATTCAATGCTTAATTGTAAAATTGGACCAAAATTTTGTAGGTTAGACCAATTAAGACTCCAAATTACCATTAAATTTGCAACAGTGCTGGACAGGCCTATGTGGAAACAAAATAGTAACTGTGACATAGAAACCAAAGCTACAGACATAACCAGTGCAGTACAGAACTCTGCTACAGTGTTCCTCGACTCAATCTTAAGAAGACTTATAAAGGTTGTATTGAATCAGTTAATTTCCATTATTTGAAACCACCCCACCCACGCACTATGCACTCACACAAAAAAAAAATAAAAAGAGAAAAGGTAGCCAAGCACCTTTCTTGTAATCATTGCTAAAGGAAAGTTCCAGGGAGTTATCGCTCCTACAACTCCAACAGGCTGCATGAAATATTAAAAAATAAAATTCTTAAAAACACGCATTACACATCGAAGTAAACATGAATTAAAAAAATTACTTGAAACATAATCCATGTAACATGCTGCAGAAATACTTGTCTACAGTTATAATACATGTAGTTGAACTTGTCACGATCAAAATATGTAGTTGTAACACAAGTTAACCTAGAATATTCTATAATGCTCGTAGAAGTTAGAACAAAGCAAGGCAAGACTTGTAAATAAAAACTTTCTGACAAGCGAGTATTATGTAGTTAAAAGAAAAAATAAATTGTCTGCATGAACTACTGGCATGTTATGGGCAGTGCATCTAACGGATCATGGCTGCTTAAAGTGGACTTTAGAAATGGGCTTAAAAAGATGCTTTAGTCCCAACAAGAAAATACCAGCAAAGCAAGACTATTAATAAAAACTTTCTGACAAGCAAGTAATTTCAGTTAAAAGAAAAAAAATGAATGGTCTGCATGAACTACTGGCATGTTATGAGCAGTGCATCTAATAGATCATGCCAGTTTAAAGTGGACTCTAAAAATGGGCTTAAAAAGATGCTTTAGTCCCAACAAGAAAATGGAAAAAGAAGAGTTTTTACATTTACCAGTAAAACCTTTAATCATTACAGACATTTTCTAAAAAATTCTGGAAAGAGAAAAGAAGATAAGAAACAGTTTGACAACCTGTTTTAGCACAAGAATCCGACGGTCAGATAATGGAGCTGGGATAATGTCACCATATATACGTTTTGCCTCCTCAGCAAAAAATTCAATGAAGCTAGCCCCGTAGTTTACCTACAGATGGAGACAGTAAAAATTTTAACAGCCATGTGTTAACTAAGCGCATTCATAGGCCTATCACACTTTCCAAATTAGCGGAAGATAACACAGAGAACTTCCATGTCCCTGAAAAACCTTCAAATGCCATGCAATTGTGCACTAGAGAGTTAAGATAGCAAAGCTTATTACATAGAGTTAATAGAATTCAATTTGTACCTCACCAAGAGCTTCCGTTAGAGGTTTCCCTTGTTCAAGTGTGATTAGTTGTGCTAGCTCATCCTTGTGTTCAATCATTAGATTATACCTTGAAACAGTCAAAGCATCAACTATTTCCAAAAAATAATTTCTAATTGCATATACCCAATTTAGGAGTTACAGTACATAGTAAATCACTAATAAATATACTCATACTAACTATATTACCACAGTTCTATTCATAGATATAATTGATAATTACAAAGGTAAGGGGAGGACATGATGAATAAAACCACCCCAAAGTCCTTTTTTCCTTAAAAGAACCAGACAATGTAATACCAGTTTCTCAGAGATTTGCTTCTTTCAGCTGCTGTCAGTTTGCTCCAAGCTGAAATATAACAAAAAAAATACAATAAAGAAGGTTATGAAAATGCATTAAAACAATGACTTTAGCATGTTTGTTGGTTTGTTTTTGTCTTTTTTTTTTTAGTGTTTGTAAAACTGGAGCGAACTCCACACATGCTGATACACGTTCTTTTAACGAGGTCATTTTTCAATGTTTAGTTAGAATTTTAGATCCATTTGTACAAGGAAAAAAAGAGTTTAAGAATGGAAATAACATACAAGTATAGGTAGTATATGCTGAAGAAATGGCATCGGCAGTTTCTTTGGCCCCCATGCATGGAACACTTGCAATAACATCACCAGTGGCAGGGTTTTGTACCTATGTAAAATAAATAAATAAAGGAAAAAAGAAGGAAATTTTCAGTCCTAATAATAAAGCAATAACGAACAATAACAATAAAAGAAAGTGAGTAGTTCCAGTAATTTTGTTGATACTGGCGAAGCAATGAAATTCATTCTTCTGTGATTAAAAGAGGTTTTTTTGTTTGTTTCTGGAGCATGTATAAATTTGAGTATGAGACAACTCCTCCTTTTCTTTATATTTTATTTGGTTTCATTATATCATGCTTATAAGGATAAGCAAAACAGTAAATATTCTAGTGAAAAGGTCCTGTTGGTTGCAGATAAGAAGAGAAGACATGTCATGTCCCAAGCAATCAATTTGAACAATTCAACTAATTACCTGACAGTATGAGTGACATGAAAGACTAATTATGTAAATTGAATTAAACATTAACAGTTTGAATAGCAATTAAGGAAAATATTTAGAAGACTAAATAAATGACCTCGATCTTTTTGCCATCGTAAGAATCAATCCATTTTCCTGCGACAAGACCCTGAGTCTTTAAAAGACCCGAGTCTCTGATCCTATCAAGCACTGCCATTGGCTCCGTGCTCATCTGTAAATCAACAGAAAAGGGTATTGTATTGTATTGTATTGAATTGAATGGCGGAGGTGAGGTGAGCTCCGATAAGCTCCGCCAAACAAATTGTATTGTATTGAATGAAAGAGAAAAAGGTAGAGAGAAAGAGACAAGTGCGTGGCGACGAAAGAGGTGAGGTGAGGTGAGGAGGTGTCGGCCATGGAGAGCCACGCGGTGCATCGCCATGGATTTCAGGATTCAATTCGTCTCTCTCTTCTAATTTTATATTATCACTGACTGACTGACACTGATTTTTCGTTTCAAATCTCCTCCTCCTCCTCCTCCCCAGTTGTTCAAATCTGCATCGTTGAATCAATTGTGATGTGAATTATATATGTGATGTATATATGGGCCTGGGTATAGGCCTGGCATTGGTATATATATGGGCCTTCAATTTTGGGCCCATTTAAAGGTAGGACCGGGGCTGCGGCGAGTCCGCATCGTCTGCATCAACTCAAAAGAGCATCTTTTTAGTTAACGCACATCGACCGTCCGATTGGAAACGGAGCTCATCCCGCCCCAGTTTAAAACATAGAGGTCTTTAATATTAGTGCGGATTTAATTCGCACGAATCTTAAATCCAATCGGACGTTCTAAATGCATTAACTTAAAAGATTCCTTTTTGAGTTAACGCAGAGAATACGAATTCTGCTGCGGGGCCAGTTTACTTTCTTGAATTCGCATCCTCTGAGATATCTCATATTTTGCGTGACTTTTTGGAAAATCTCAACCGTTACAATACGTTCTGCGCGAATCTCAAAGCTAAAATAATCTGGCCCCTACGTCACCCCCGAATAGGCACCGGACACGTCGGTGACGCAAAATATGAGATATACGCACTCAAGCTTCTTTCTACTTTGTTAATTTATGAATGAGCGGTGGGTGGTGTTCTATCTTGCAGACTTAGTCGTGTGTTTCACTAAATTTGCTTCATAGATTGCTGCCACCAATTTGGGATTGAAATCAACATTCAACAAATTAGAAGGTGGCTCCTGTTACTGTGAAACGCAGTGGCTGCTGGTACTGTTTTGGATACCAGTAAATGATACTAATATCCAATTACAACAAATTGGGAAGAGATGCTGGTTCTCAAATTAGATACTGTCATGAATGATTGAGACCAAATTGGTGTGTAGTATAATAAAACTAGTAGTTAGATAAAAAAAAAAAAAAAAAAAGTGATTAAATTTAGGAGTGAAATCCACGTCATTCCTTTCCATCTTAATCTAATTTTGATGCCAGTGGATTTGTGTGGGGTCACTTGTCAGAGTGTCTGCCCCATGAACTATCATATATGTTTTGGTAAATGAAAGAAAGAATCAATCAGGATAGTATGAAACCAAATTAATATATACATCAGTGCATGGCTCATCTAATTGCAAACACCACACTGGTCAAATTCAAGCTCATTCCCGTTCCCGCTTGACAGCCGAATAGGCCATTAATGATATATTTATTATGTACTTGTTAATTAAATGGCCTTAATTTTCTTTAATCTATACTGAATGGTGGTTCTAGATCTGTCTGGTAAAAGCATAGGAAAGGCTTTTAATTGGTTCATTTGTCAGTATAAATGAGGTCTGCTGCAGCCATTTAAATATGATTTTTTTTTTTCCTTTGCGTTGCTTTCTTTGGTATATGAATATGAATATGATAATTAATAGCAGGTGTTCCATTGCATGATGTAAAGAGGTTTGACCCATGACGAGAAAAATATAAGAAATTTTCAATTTTCAACTGATCAGACTTCTAGATAGATAAGCGCAAGTATTTTTGCATCTTCTCTTTCTTCATTATTGGTCAAAAACTCTAAAAACATTTTTAAATTCAAAGTGAATTATTTTTAATTCTAAAATTAATAAACATTATGTGATTATTTTTTTTTTATTAAAGGGCTCATGTACAACTCAGCATCTTTTAGATGTTATTTTCGAGAATTAAATATGCATCTCTATGAAAAAAAAAATGAGAATTTGTGCTACTGTATTGAGCTCACAATTCATCGTGTGATTATGATTGCATTAAAAACTTTGAAACAAATTAAACTCGAACTATTTTTTTAATTTTACTCTAGATCTCCTATTTCTCTTTTAAGTAGGCTTAAATCTGCCCAAATTCCAATTAGCAGAAGATCGAAAATTGATCAAATTTAAAAAAAAAATATTGATTTTGAAAATGTGATCACGTTTTTTTTTTGTTGGCCAACTTTTTAAAAACGTTTTTAATTTCAATGTGAATTATTTTTAATTCCAAAATTAATAAACATTGTATGATTATGATTTTTTTTGTTAAAGGACTCCAGCACACCCGTGTCTCTCTGAAAAAAGACAAGGGCTTGTGCCACCGCACTAATTATAATTGAATTTAAAACTTCGAAAAAAAATTAAAATCGTGCTATTTTTCTAAAATTTTATTATATTTAATTTTCTAAGTGCTAATTCTGAAGAAATTCAACAAAAAAAAAAAAAAAAAAAAAAAACAGAAAATTCCCATAAGAGCCAGGTCTCCCTTCTTCTGCTTTTCTCTTCTCTTTTGTTGGCTTGAATTTCTCTTTTGTAGCCGCGTTTCATTGGTTGACATTTTCTTAGTCTAGAAAAAAAAAATATATAGCCACAGCTACTACGGTACTACCTACACTGGGTGTACAGTATACCGTAATACTTCAATTTATGTCTTCTTTCCTCGCCAAAGAAAATGTTTGCATTAAATGAAAGACCGGGTGTATGATGTAGTAGATGGTATTTTCTTGTCAAGACCTCGATGGTCGTTTCCGTCGGCTCAATCAATCTCTCCTTCTTACTTCTCTTCTTGCTCTCTTTCTTTCTTCTTTCTTCTTTCTTCTTTCTTCCTTCTTCCTTCTTCTTTCTTCAATCAATCAATCTGAGCATTTTATTTGATCTCTTGCTACTAAACAATCGAATCGGAGAATCGGAGACTCTCGATGAACCATACCAATAGCAGTGCCGCTGCTTCGGCGTCGGGATCTGCTGACGCCGCCAATCTCAGAAGGAATTCCAGAAGACCTAAGTGTACATACTTTCTTTCTTTCTTTACTTTAATCTTGTTATTTTTGGTAATCATTAGGCCTTGCTATTTTTTCTATTTCCCCTAATTAGATAGCTGCCTTTAGTTATGCGCAATCAATTTGACTTTTTTTTGCTGAATCTTGTGTAGATTCAAAATTTACACAGCAGGAACTCCCAGCCTGTAAACCAATTCTTACTCCAAAATGGGTAAATATAAGAAACATTCAATTCATTTATTGCTTTTTTTTTACTTTAAAATGTAACAATTAGAGGTGACTAATTTTAGAGTTTGCTTTTTTAATTGTACAGGTCATTTCAGTATTTACAATTGTAGGTGTTATCTTCATCCCCATTGGTGTTGCGTCTTTATTGGCATCAAGAGATGTATGTTTACATTTACATTAACAACTGCTTTATTCTAATTTATGTGTAAATTTAATTCAAAGTTCTCTAGGTTCTGTGCATACTTTATTTTACATATATGATTGCAATATGTTATTTGAGTGGTTATTTCTCAATTGACAGGTTGTTGAAGTTGTAGATCGGTACGACAGTGAATGTTTACCAAAAAATGTTTCTCACAAAGATGACAAAGTTGCTTTCATTACAAATCGAGATATTGACAAAAATTGCACAAGGACAGTTAAGGTAATTTAATGGATTTATTTATTTTGGAAATTTGAACCTGAAAAGATTTAGTACTATTGCCTATTTCAGTAGACTTACATTTTGTTTTCTCTTTACATTTTGTAGATTCCAAAGGACATGAATCAGCCTATTTATGTGTATTACCAGCTGGATAATTTCTATCAGAATCATAGAAGGTATGTGAAGAGTCGAAGCGACCAACAGCTGAGAAACAAAAATGAGGCAAACGAAACGAGTAACTGTGACCCTGAGAAAACAACTGCTGATGGTAAGCCGATAGTGCCATGTGGACTGATTGCATGGAGTCTTTTCAATGATACGTACAGCTTTAGCAGAGATGGAAAGAACATAACAGTCAATAGGAAACACATCTCCTGGAAAAGTGACCGTGACCACAAATTTGGTAGTGATGTCTACCCCAAAAACTTTCAGAATGGTACCCTCATTGGTGGAGGCACATTGGATGCTAACAAGCCGGTATGTATGCTTTGCTTTGCTTTACAACTCTCTCTCTCTCTCTCAACATTTCATATGATTTGATAACAAACATGTATGTGTATATATATATTTGATAGCTGAGCGACCAAGAGGACTTGATAGTGTGGATGCGTACGGCTGCGCTGCCAACATTTAGAAAATTGTGGGGCAAAATAGAGGTGGATTTAAAGGAAAATGATACCATAACTATCAACTTGGAGAACAACTACAATACATACAGTTTTAGTGGCAAGAAGAAGCTTGTTCTTTCAACTGCCAGCTGGCTCGGGGGCAAAAATGACTTTTTGGGTCTTGCTTACCTCTCTATCGGTGGATTCTGCTTCGTCCTTGCCTTGTTATTCACCATCTTATACCTCATCAAACCTAGGTATGGTTTCTTTTGTGCATCATTATATTAGAATTAGATAGCAATGCAAGTGCTCTTAATTTCTTCACTTGTCAATTAATACTATTCCCATGTTAATTTGCAGGAAGCTTGGAGATCCCGCCTACTTATCCTGGAATAGAAATCCTGCTGGCCGTTGAGCCAATCTTCATTTGTACACGTGCTGTATTATTTCATGGGTTTAGTTTGTATTTCTTTTCTTTTCTTTTTTAAATGTTGTCCCATATTAAAGATGTAGTAAAAATTTGGTGTTTATCATGCAAAGATTTTTTTTTTCTTTTGCTTCTATTTTTGAGGAATTTGTTGCTTAATGCATATGTAATTTAGCTTAACAAATTATATACCGTTGTGTGATTACTTTTTATACGAGTATCTCTTTGTTTTTGACGTCAATAAATGTATGCTATAAAAGATGAGGATTATTTGAGAGACATGTCAGTGGCTAAGTGCTATAAATATATATATATATATATATATATATATATATATATATATATATATATATATATATATATATATATATATATATAGGTTGTGGCTAATTTGCTGTCGGCAGTGTTGCCGCTGTTTTTTTTTTTATTTTGTGATATCCAAACAATAAATTCAAACCGTTAGATGTTTAATCTATATTATAATCTACTTGGAGACCAAATTTTATATTTTTTGAAATTTTTTTTTACTATATATTAAGTTGGTTTAAAAATCGCTGATTTCAATGCTGCAAGAATTTACTGAAATCAGCGGTTTTCAAACCAGCTTAATATATGGTAAAAAAATTCCAAAAAATATATAATTTGGTCTCCAAGTAGATTATAATATAGATTAAACATCTAACGGTTTGGATTTGTTGTTTGGACATCACACGGCTAAATATAGCCCCGGCAGCACCTCTGCTGAAATGCTGCAAGCAGCAATTTAGACAGACCCTATATATATATATATATATATATATATATATATATAGGTCCAGTGCTGGCTAAATTTAGGTTTGTGAAATAATTAAGAACAACTAAACAAGGCACTCAATTCTGTAGGTCCAAATCTTGGTCTCTCTTCAGTCTTTCTTAGTGAATTGATATCACTCTTCTAGACTTTCTAGTTCTGAATTGCTTTTTAAGTTTATTACAATAATGTAATGCAGCAAATTCCTATTAACAGTATAAGAATTGATATTAGTTTCTTATTCGGCTGTTTGTTTCTGTCAATTAAGGTGCTTATATATATGCCTTATCAAGGAATT
Organism: Carex rostrata; assembly: GCF_964058835.1. Classification (NCBI taxonomy): domain Eukaryota; kingdom Viridiplantae; phylum Streptophyta; class Magnoliopsida; order Poales; family Cyperaceae; genus Carex; species Carex rostrata. The sequence continues at coordinate 1,163,245 of NC_135924.1, forward strand.
GCAAGGGAATGAAAATTTGAATGAATGTGCTAACTAGGCTTTAAACTTGTTAGAGGCAAATGTCAACTTTACTATTCTAGCTTATTTTAAAATTGCAACCAAACATACCCAAATATGTGTCTGATAATTAAGAGTAAATAAGGAAAAAGAAACAAATTGTTCAAGTCAATTTTATAGTGGTCAAGGAAAATATCAAATTAAAGGTCTACAAGAACCAATTTAATAACCGGTGTAGATTCAATAGCCCATATTTTATTTGCACTGAGATTCGTGCTTGCTTTGCTAGTAGTTGCTCAATACTTGGCTTTTATTTAACAAAAATCAATTTCTTAATTTGCACAAATACATCATAGCTGCTGTATAAGTCCTAAATTATGTGTGATGCAAATAGCAAATATAAATTACTTATTCAAAACTAACAGTAGTGTCCCTGGTTTTAGTACATATATATAGTCTGGCTCATATGCTGCTTTTAAATTTTCAACCTCTAAACTGCAATCTCCATTTAGATTCGCGCTGATCATAAAAAATAACAACAACAATGCTAAAGCATACGATATAAGCGTTGAGAAGAGCAGGGTTTTGTAAACAAAACTGTCATCGATCCCAAAGCAATTCGCATCAGATAAAACCTCTCTCTCTTAAGAATATTTACAAAATTTAAGATGCCTTCTAAGACACCCAACCCCAACACCACAAATCTCATTCATATACAAATCCAAGCTCATCTCATCTCATCTACCTACTAACTTAACCCACAAAATGACTTGACAATTTCTATTTTGAGGAGATTTGGCAATGCTACTCACTCCAAAGCGAGTTGCTTGTACCGATTGAGATCATTGAGGTACCGTGATGATGTGTAATCATCAGCATCACAAGCATCAACAATTGGTGGCCTTGTCACTTTTGGCTTCCATTTTTCTCTTGTCAACTCCACTGATTCTTCCTCCCCCTTTAAAAGTCTCACTACCTGTCAATTTCAATCTTTCTATATTAAATTTAATTTAAATTTAAAAAAGTTCATCAGGCATGCCACGCAAATAAGCAATGCTGGCCAATTGGTACTTTAAACTGTCTCAGGTTTTTAACATCTTTTCAAAATCAAAAAGCGCTAAGATTTGAATCTGTCTACAACTCTGCTAATCAAGATATAGATATAGTTCTTTGATTATAATTTAAAGACTTACTGAGTTCATCCTAGGGCGAACAGTGGAGGTGTGATGAATGCACATGGAAGCCACCATGAGTAAGCGAACCATCTCTTTCATATCATACGCATTTTCTAGAGACGGATCTACTAGATCTTTCACCTTGTTCTGATCAAGCAAAGGTTTTGCCTACATCACAAGATGGGAAAGATGCATTACACCTCAAATAGTAATGTATAAAGCACACAACAGGAAGCAAAAGAAAGTAGGAATGTACCCATATGACTAGACTTTGACGAGACGAATCAACCGCTCTTCGACCAGTAATGAGCTCAAGCAAAATGACACCATAAGCAAATACATCAGTTTTCTCATTGATCACCCCATGCATGAAATACTCAGGTGCCAAGTACCTGAATTATCACATACTGTTAAGGGATTTCATGATAGAAAAATCATTACTGACAAAAATAATAATAATTGATTAGATTAGATTTGAATTCATATGTACCCAAAGGTGCCTTCAATGGGGAAAACAATATGGTGAGGCCATTCGTCTGGAAGCCATTTTGCGAGTCCAAAATCAGATATCTACACATACAGATATCTGATTATTACAATCCGAAATTCACACAGAGATAATACATTTGAAAAATACCAATATGGTCTCGGTACTAGTAATGTTGAGGTTAAGTCACTTTTTCTCAAAATATCATTTGGAATAAGATTTAATCAATTAAAGCCTGAATTAACAAGGGAACAACAAAATTAAGCACAATGAACCGAAAAATATCAATCGGGAAACGAAATTCCTGTTACCTGTGGTTGGTAATCACCGGTTAAGAGTATATTTGAAGCCTTTATATCTCTGTGGATAATGCGACGGTGGCACCCTTCGTGTAGATAAAGGAGACCTTCAGCTATGCCTACAGCAATGTTATACCTAATTTTCCAATCCAGGCCTTCCTTTGAACCTGAAAAAACATTTGTTATCACCGCCTCACCGGCATGTTGCTTCCCAGCAAAATCAAATCACATAACGGAGTAGTTTTGACCAAATGGAAGAAAAATAATTACCATGGAGAAGAGAAGCAAGGCTTCCATGAGGAGAGAATTTCAAGACCATGAGAAGTCCCCCTTCAGCACTAAAACCCAATAATTGTGCAGCATTTGGGTGGTTGACATGTGCTATGATTCCCAGCTCCGATAAGAAATCACCCATCCTAGTTTCCTCATTTTTTCCATTGGTCAACCTTTTAACTGCCACCAGTTGTCCATCTGGAAGCCGGCCTTTGTATACCTCTGCATGGCCTCCTTTACCCAGCAAATTTTCTGTTCAAGTTTCAAACAGGAATTATTACAAGTTCAGGATTCTTTACAAATTTAACAATTTCCAGTATGAGTTTGTCATTTTGGCATTTACAAGTTAGCAGCTTTATCAATAGAAAATACTTTTTCCAAAAAAATACTGTCAAATAGAAAAGGTACCCATACTGATAAACAATTCGTACACTGGAAACAGCGTCCAATTACATACAAAGTCAAAGAAGCTACATTTTGAAGTGAATATATTAGGAACAACAATTCGTACACATTCCGAGTATAAAATTATAATGATTTAATTCATGGTTTGAAAAAAAATGTTTATCATTTCTCTCATTCACTACAATGCTAAAATCAATCTTTTAAATACAGAGATGAGAATGTTTCTTAATCCCCTCAACAGTATTAAGAATTCTTAATTGCATATGGAGCGAATAAAAATTGAATGAGTTAAATAAATAGTAAAAAGTGTACCTTCATTAAACCCATCGGTGGCATCAACAAGCTCTTGATAATCAAAACTCCTCCAAGAGGGCCTGAACTTTTCCTCCGGCATTATTGCCGCCATCTTCTCCACCCTCACATTTTTCATACGCTCCAAACACCACTTCAGGTTTTTTGGGGTCGTTGGGGGAAACGTCTCGGCACGCACCATTGACTTTGACTTTGGTTTCTTCTTCCTCAGCATCAGGCCGCTTATCAAATTTTTCCATTGGCCAGACGCATCTCGGGCTGTTTTAGGTCTTGAGATGAGGAGTTGCTCGGCATTTGCTGTGTCAGAATCTGCTGTGCTAATTGATGTGTCAAGAGTGGCATTGGCATCCTGTTTGGGATTTGCTTCATTCTCTGTTTACAGAGCAAATGTATAGAAATGTTTTCATAAATTGGAGGAAAAAAAGATAACTTCATGTGAAAAAAATAAGATATTGAAATACCAACAACAAGAAAAAGATAAAATACCGTTATGGTTCAGACTCTGCCATTCAATACCACTTGTGTCGGAATCCGTGCTGATGCTCGAACCAGTTGTTTCAAGAACTGCATGTGGTGAAGATTGGTAGGAGCTTTCATCTGGGTCTGGCTCAGAACTTTGGTCTTCTTCTTTCACTACGTAAATAAAGCATACAGTAATAATGACTACATATTTTATTTTATAAATAAAGGAATCATTAATCAACAAGGAGGGTAAGAGTGTGCTATAAAATAATATTTGTTTAATTATTTTCCAAGAGCACTTTGAGAAAAAGTTGGAACGAAATTAAGTTATATAAAGGGCAATAATGGAAGCTCTGGTTTTTAACAAATTAAGCTGGCCTTGTCTCTCTACACACAAATTCAATTAAAAAGATGCAAACCTTAACATCACACAATGCAATACAAAAAATCCTAGTAGGCACAAATCAAATATCAAAATTTAAACTAATATATATAAAAAAAAAGGATCAAGTACTGTGCAAAGCACCAATAGGTGCCATTTGAATATATTCTTAATAAAGAATTGTCAAACCTGATTTATGTGAATTAATAGCTTGATCTATGGATGAGACTGCATCAAGATCAGTGTCTGCATCAGAATGCGTGCCACTTATTATGGTCATCTCAAGTGGCCCTTTTGGAGAGGCTTCCATGGAACCAGAATCTTCTTGTTTGGCTTCTCTCAAAGAAAAAAACAGGTTTTTAAGAAATCAAACATCAAAATTTGAACAATAAAATTAGAAAGATCAAGTACTGTGCACCAAGAGGTGCGAGTTAGAATATGTTCTCAATAAAGAAATTGTCAAACCTGAGTTATCCGAATTAATAGCTTGATCTATTGATGAGACTGAATCAAGGTCAGTGTCTGCATCGGAATTCGTACTACTTATTATGGTTATTACAAGGGGCTCTTTTGGAGAGGCTTCAAAGGGACCAGAAGCTTCTTGTTTTGCTTCTCTCCCTGGATTAAAAAATTGGGAGAAAAAACATGTGTGAAATAAATTAAACAACAAAATTTAAACAATAAGAAAGATCAAGTACTGTGCAAAGCACCAATAGGTGCCAGTTAGAAGATATTCATAATAAGAAATTGTCAAACCTGAATCATGTGAATCAATTGCTTGATCTATTGATGAGACTGCATCAAGATCAGTGTCTGCATCAGAACTCGTGCTACTCATTATGGTTATATCCAGTGGCCTCTTTGGAGAGGCTTCAACAGAACCAGAATCTTCTTGTTTCTCTTCCCTACCTGCATTCAAAAATTGGGAGAAAAAAAAAAGGTGTTAAAGTGTTCATCCAAGATGGCGTGAGTAACATGACCATAAACAGCATCACATCCATATATAATTTTTTGTTTTTTATTTGGAGTATAGTTACATGAGGCCTCCTCTCAGGTTTACTTCAAGGTTAAAAGATCAAGTTTTGTCCGGATATCGCACGGCGGAAAAACATACACATGTTTTCCAGATACGAAGGGAAAATACCGTTTTCTGCTAGTTTTTATCTTTCATATGAAGTTGAATCACCTTCTCTTAAAGAAAGGTGGAAAAGTAAAACAGAATTTAAAAGAAAGAGAACATTTTCCTCAAAAAAAAACTATAATAATTAACTTCAATCTTTTAATTCATTTCCTTGCTTGTAGTACTTACTCGGACTTTCTGATCCTATTAACTTCTCAATGCCAGCATTGAGATCCGTGCCAATACTTGATGTGTTACCTTCATCATGATCCGGTTCAATATTTTCTTTCTCCATTTTTCCTGAGTATAAAAGTAAAAGCTATTTTTAGTTTTCCTCGGTATAATTGCATTTGTTCCTCACAAATCATAAAAAATCATGAACCCATCTGATTTAATATGCCAATACTGACGTAGACCCCATCTGATTTAATAAAACAAAAAAATTAGAACTCATTTGTTCCAATATGAATAATAAAATATATCACAGGGCCCTATCAAATATGATTATAATTTGAATGTTAGTTTTTAGTGGCTTGTAATATCATGAGTGATTTTTCCATTACATTTAGAGAATATGGACCACAAGACACTACTTTGTGATTCTTTAAGGGACACATCAAATTGTCTCTAATATAAAATTGGAGAACAAATTCTTGGAAACATAATATTATTATTATTATTATTATTATTATTATATTTTCTTATGTGCTCCATGCCTCCATCTCAAATAGAGTATTTCCATGACTAGCCTAGAGCTATGTGAAAAATAATAAATTATTAATAAAAAATTGCAACCATACTCCTCAAAAATTTGATTGGTAAACTACCTACTAATACCCAGAAATCTCTCTAAAGCTTGAACATAAAAGAGTTGTATTAAAAAATTAATTATTTAGTTTTATTTTATACATTTAAGAGGCGTATGACTTGTGAAGGGTATATCTGACATTTTAATGATTGAAGGAATGTACCAGATATTCTCTTAGGTACGTTTGGATCGTGCAAGGAATAGCTCAAGAATAGCGATTTTTGGATTAGTGATTGAGAATAGTGCTAACCCAAGAGATTCAAGAATAGCACTAACTTTGGCTATTCCGGATTTGTAGAAATGTTGTTTGGATTGTATGTTAGGAATAGCAAAGGCCAGCGGGTGCTAAATCGCTATTCTTGCGGGTGCTAAATCGCTAACCCAACGTTTTCACGGAATAGCGGAATAGAGCTAATCCGGAGCTATTCTTAATCTTCGTTTCACGTTTGGATGACCCTCTTCTAAGAATAGCTCCGCTATTCTGAGAATAGCTCTATTCTTTGAGCATCCAAACGCACCTAACATTTTTCATTCAATTTCAGATTAAAACTTTAATTACAAAACATACTGCCACACTTTTTGCTAGATTTTTTTTTTTCAATTTTGCTCCTCTAAAAGTTGACATTTTCCATTAATCACTCTAAACATCACTCAGAAACGCTTCCAGAAAATGCCCAAAAAAAAAAATGGCACATAAAAAAAGTACCTTTTTCAGTGCTGGAGAAATCCAAGGTTTTATCCTCTACTGTCTCTGGAGAAAACATAGAAATTTTATTCATAGAATAAAATATATTTTTTCATAGCAATCTCAAAAAAAAAAAAAAAAAAAAGGTTTACCTCTTTGGGAAGCCATTCTTTGTACCTTGGGTTTGTTCTCTATTGAGTCGCACCTATGTTTTCTTCGTGAGAAAGTTTAGAACTTTATTACTAGGAGATAAAAACCATTGAAGCATATACCTCCTATTACAAAGAAGAAGAAAAAAAGAATATGGGTTGGGGAGAGAGAAAGAGAGAGAAGTGATAAGAGAGGAAAACAGCTTTTTGTTAGTACGAAACCATTCAGAGATATGTTTAGGCTGCCTCTGTTATTCTCAAAAGAAGAGAAAATTCAAGAGAGAGAGAGGGAAAGAGGTTCTCTAATTAAAGAGAGAGAGAATTGGAATTGGGTCAAGTTTTTTCTGGTATGTGTATTAAATCGTGGGACCCACTATAGGATGCATAGTTGGTACAGTGGAATTGGGCCAGAAACTGAAAGGAATTGTAATTTTGTAGAGATACACAAAAAGATATGATATGATATGATATGGAATTATGGATTCAGTAATTATAACAGTTGAAGCATCAATTCTCCTAATCAAGTAAATTGACATTTTAGTGAAATCAAGTACACACACAGTGTCACAGACAGACACAGTCTCTTTGTTTTGGATCATTCTCCAAGGATTTTTGCTTGTTTACATTTTAGTCCTTGTCAATGTCGAATATTATGGCTACATCTTGACAACCAAAAACTTGCGGAATATTTTTTAAGAAAATTGTTGCATTGGTGATTCTTTAAGAAATAACAGTATCAAAATGGTCACTCCATCCCAGTGTTGTATATAACAGTATGCGGATATCGGACTTACATGGTACCGCTAAGTGATTAATTGGGAATAATTGGCCAATTAATCAGAAAAATCCGTAACGGTTTGATTACCGCCGATGACTTATCGGCCGATCAATCGGCTTAAACAGACGTTTTTTACAACACTGTTCCATCCAATAGAGTTACATTGTTATATGAGCTTTACTTTTATTGTTGTTGATGTAAAATTATAAAATAATAGGGTGCGTCCTTTTAAGTTTTCAAATTAGCAATTACAACATTTTAATTCAAACAAAACCAACTTCAAGAAGGACTAAAAATTAAATTGGACAGAGGAAATGGAGCATCGTCAAAATTTGTATTTGTGATTGTGATATGGCACATTGAACTATTGATCATCTTGTAAAAGACTTCTTTTTTACCTTTTCCTCATCCAACAATTTTCGAATATATTTTTTAGTATAATCGGTACGACGGTATTATTATTTTTTTCAAAGTATTTCCAAAAATATTTACAAAGTTTGAAAATAATACTTCAATAGTTGAAAAAAATTATAAATTTCTTCGTTTCTTTTCTGAAACTAGATTATATGTATTATATTTTGACAAAGGTTCAAATACCTTTATTTTTTGTGTCTCCTATTTTCAATTTTTTAATAACAAAAATTCAAAAATGTATATATCAAAATAAAATAATTACATGTAATCTACACTATTATATCTACACGCATGAAAAATTTAATACTTTCCGATTTTGGTTTTTATATGACTCAATAAATTGAAAACTTAATATTTATAATTTATTCATATACTCGAAAGTCATTAATAATACGGCTTAAACACCTATCGAAGTAGGTTTTAATTCTCTTAATTAAAAAATGTATCAGGCAAGGGAATAAAATGGGAAGGGATAAGAGAATAATTCTTATCCCTTGTAAAATGGTGATAAAACTTGTTCAATTATCCTCAATTCCTCATACTTGAATGCATCTCTATTCCATAAAACATAATATAACTATTTCATAAAAGAAGGTAAAATTGTTATATTAATACTTAAATAAATAAAAAAATCAAATTCTGACCCTTTTTATGATTTTATACTTACTGGATACTCTTTTTATTTTATTTTAAGAAAAAAAATGTACCACTTAATTAAGGTGACAACATTTCAAACACAAATTAAGGTTCGGGCTGTTTGGAATGCTTAATTATCTCTAAGTAAAAATGTATTAACTTAATTAAGTTGAGAACACATGTTACTTTCTAATTAATTATTAGATTTGACCACACCACCGAATTTGTTTCAATATATAAAAAAATGCATTTAAATTACATGTTAGATATTCTTTTCCTCTGGACCGAAGAAATTAATGCAAAGAAGAGAACCAAAAATAATTTATATGGTGAATATGGCGAATATATTTCATTTTCAGGAGAGGGAGAGGGAAAAATAGTGTGAAAAGAATAAATTTATATTTATTCGATCAACTGAGATAGCCTAACAACTTGTCGTGTTCAAAATTATATAACAAATGCTTGAAAAAAAAATTGAAAACCGTGAATTACTTGAGAATAAATTTAAATGAAAAAAACTAAAAGAACCACGATGAAATTGCATTCATAAAAAGTAACAAAACAGAGTTCACCTTTCTACCTGTAAAATATAACTTTATTTTCCCTGAAAATAGAATAAAAAAATATTAATCTGTACTTTAAATTTCTTTATTTTTTCTGACTAATTAAAAGGAATTTATCGGATCAAATTTTTTTTAATATCATTAAAAACTAGTACAAAATGACATTAATGAATAGAAATAAATTAAATAATTCGAAAAAGAGAAGCAGAGAAATAGTAAATAATCCTTAAAATAGAGGTAATTAAGTTGGTGAACAAATTCTTAGCTTATAATGTTTCAGTTAAAGGCGAAAAAATCCTAACTGAATCTCTCTAATTTTTTTAATCTTTGTATGACATGACAATGTGTGATCTTAGTATGGTTCTTTTGCGGCATCCACCTGTATAACTATGTGTGTAGCAATAGAGTATAGAGGTAATTAAGTTGGTGAACAAATAAATTGTGCGATTATAATGCTTCAGTTATTTGCATCACATCCATCATCCATGATCCATCCATTCCATTCGCTATGGATACTGGTTCTTCTGCAACATAAACCTACATAACTATGCGTGTAGCTTGTTGCTTCCTACTGCTACCAGAGACAAACACCGCTATTTTCATAAATAGGTGCCACAAAGTAACTGGATGTTCATAAGAAAATGATAAGAATGTCAAAGCAAACCATTGACTTGTTTACATATCGGGACGCGTCCGGATTGGATCATATTAATTTTCCGTTACATATTCATTTCATGTAACGAGTAGAGTGGAAAAATTTGGTACCATGGCACGTTTTTTCAACTCTAGTAACGACTAACGACGTCAGGCACTCAGGCCGCTCCGCTGCTCTCTAATACACTAATACGCTTTTAAATATAATATAATTATAATTAGATGATTGATGGGTCCGACATTTCAGTGATTTACAACACGATCAGTTCTGTTCTGCAACGACTTTGATAAAATGAGTCTTAAATTCTTGCACGTCAGCATATAATTAAGAACTAGGTTGACTGTACTGTACACAACCATTTTGCTAAATTCAGACTCAAATACTGTTTGTAGAGCAGGTGTGCAACCTCACTGTATCTCTTTCTTTCTTATTCCCTCCCTCTCTCCCTCCATTTCTAACCAAACTTGAGACACCAGTTTTACAACCACACTATATATTGAGAAATGGTTATACTATAGTATACGGTAATCAAAATTCATCTGTTTTAATTACCAATACATACTATATAACTATATATATAATAATTCAAATTCAATTTCTGTTTTAGCCCTAGATATTAAATTTGCTAGCATATGATCAAGATTGAAAGCTTAAAAGAAGAAATAATGCGACATCTCCATTATTGATGAAATTGGAGTAAAGTTTATTGGTCCCACAAATTTGAGAGGTTCAGTATTACTAACTTTCTACTGGAAAAATGAACCTCTTAATTTCTACTTGCTCCTCATCTTGGAGATAAGCATGCATGGGTTCCTGCCATCAATTTATGATTGTGTACAGTGGTACTGAACTTAGGTTTGATGAATTCTTTATTCTTATATCTGTCAGCAGACGGAGTCAGACTTTTATACTATGGGAGTCAAAACGTGAATGAAAGTCAATTATATAAATTTTTATACTGTGAATAGGAATCAATTTTATAGTATTTATAGTATTTTTTTTTTAAAATTATATAGAAAAACACATGTTAATATAAAATTTTGATAAAAAAAATAGAATTCAATTGACCCCCATATGTTATGAATAGCTCCACCCGTTTGTCAGGAAAGTGAAATTATTGATTTTTTTTTCTTGAAAAAATAGATAAAACCGCACTAATAGTATGGTTCCATCAAGTACTTTTTTCATATATTAAATCATATCTTAATTACATATTTGCTCAAAAGTTGTTGAGATCGTAACATTGCTGCGTCCTCGGTTCCATCTATTTTCTTAAAAAAAAAAACTAATATCTTTCCTGAAAATTTAATATTTTAATTTCTAAAAATACAATCAGGAATGCGTTAATAAATTAAATTGTTGTTTCTGCTAACTGAGAGGGATTTCTTCCGGACAGTAGTTTTTAAGCACATTTTAATATGGAGATCATATTGAGCAGTTCGGATCAATTATCAATTAGACTTTAAAATTGCAAGATATCGATAGAAAGTAAAACATAAGCTTTACTTTTCAAAACATGATGACCCAATAGAGCCAAGTGACTAAGTTCCAAGTAGTTGGATAGAAACCAAGATGTGTTTTTTACAATTTCAAAGTTCAAACAATTGATCTGAAATGACCTATCTCAGAACAATGCTATCTTAACTCGAGTCTGACCAGGTTGCATTCTTCTAATAGGTTCCAATTATTTTGAGGAATAACTCGAGTTGTTTAAATTAGTATTACATATTAAAATACCGTTAATTAAATCGTTTATTAAATGGGGTAAAATTTTAGGATCCGGATCTGCTGCAATCCGAAACCAATGAATAGTAATCCTAAAATCTTTGCAATCCGAATTCCGTCGAACTATTTCGAGATATGTTTTTAAAAAAAAATTCAACAGTTGGATTCGGATTGTAGAGATTTCAAAACTAATGTTGACTGATTTCGGATTGTAACATATTTATTTTCAAAATTTGACACTTCCGAATTTACCGGGTCACATGTCAGACTCCATGAACCGCGTGCAAATAAAAACAGAAGCATATATTTTGTTTTTGATATATTAGGAAACTCAATTCACTGCGTATATCAATATATATATCTATAAAAGATACGCTAGCTATTGTAATATACAACGACAATAGCAATCTATTCTTATAATTAATCCAGCACATTAATTCGCAATTTTAATTTGTTGTCCAGCATATTAATATTGTCTTGCCAATTGATAACAACTTGGTATATAAAGTCAACCATTATCAAGGAAAGAAAAAGGAAGAAGAAAAGAAGAAGAAAGAAATCTATCTATATCAGAAAAGAACTTTAAATAATCTCATAATTGGAGGGTATAATTGCAACATTTTATACTGTTTAGTTTGGTCCAGTTCAGTTCAACTCGATTTAAAAAGTTTGTAGAATTTATTTTCGTCTTAAAACAAGATTCACCCAGACCCAGTGAGCTAGCTCGTCAGCTCGCAAGCTAGTTTGGGTTGACTTGTCACGATTTCAAGCTGAGATTTTAAATTGAATGCCCTAGGTCCGGCTTGCTCGGCTGTAGCTCGGTCCATAATTAACAAACTGAGCTAGGATCTAACTCGGACCGAGCCAGCTCGTTGCCACCCCTACTTAACAAGAAAAGAAAAGGAAGAAGAAAGAAATTAATTTATATCAGAAAAGAACTTTTGTGGTGATCATTTGTAGTTGGAAAAATAATCTCATAATTGGAGGGTATATTCGCAACTTTTTAGTGGCAGATATGACAAAGTGTTATTTTCCGTGGCTTTATAGATTTTATAATCGTGCCACAATCCAAGGAGGGACTGTCTCCGCATGACTCGGGTCAACATCAACATCAACACGTCATCTCTCTTTTTCCACCTTTTTTTCTTTTCTTAAAAAGGAATAAATAATAAAATCTGATCAAATGAATAACTTGCAATGAAGATTAAAAGAAAGCACAAATTTGCAAGAAATGGGTTTGTACTTTGTACAGTGCACGTTATGACTAAACCACCATGTTTAGTTGTGACCTAAATGGTGAAATAAGGAGTTTAGGCCTCGTTATTCCACCAAACGTGCTTTAAATGAGCCGGCCTAAGATGACATAAGCCGATCTTTAGGCCGGCCTAAATTAAGCCACCTCACATGGTGGTTTAATTTTTATTCCACCTCGTGGCCTAACTTGAATGATTATAATAATATTTTATTTGTATATAATTAGTATATTATTGTTAATAATTATTATTAGTATATAATTATATAATTAATATCTTATATTGTTAATATATTAAATAATTACTATAATAATATTATATAATTAATATCTTTTTATTAATAATTATTATTAATAAATAATTATACAATTATTATGTTATATTGTTAATATATTAAATAATTATTATAATACTATTATAATATTTTATAGTTATTATTGATATATTAATATTATATAATTAGTATCTTATTATTAATAATAATTATTAATATATAATTAATACCCTATATTGTTAATATATTAAATAATTATTATAATAATATTACAATATATTATAGTTGTTATTAATATATTAATATCATATAATTAGTATCTTATTATTAATAATTAATAATTAATATTCTTAATATAGTAAATCATTATTATAATAATATTATAATATATTATAGTTGTTATTGATATATTAATATTATATAGTTAGTATCTTATTATTAATAATTATTATTAATATATAATTATATAATGAGGAGGGTTCAAATGCCTCCATGTTTTTGTGTCTCCATCATGCCTCCATCTCTCTCCATCATTTTCAAAGTTCAAACAGTCGATCCGAACCGCTCAACCTAACCTCCATACTAAAATATGTTTAGAGACCAAATTTTATATTTTTAGGAATTTTTTTACTATTTTTTTAGATAGGTACAAAAATACTGTTTTTAGATGGTTCAGATTTACTGATTTTGTACCTATCTAAAAAAATAGTAAAAAAAATTCCTAAAAATATAAAATTTGGTCTCCAAACATATTTTAGTATGGAGGTTAGGTTGAGCGATTTGGATCAACTGTTTGAACTTTGAAAATGATGGAGAGAGATGGAGGCATGATGGAGGCACAAAAACATGGAGGCATTTGAACCCTCCTCTTATATAATTAATATTTTATATTGTTAATATATTAAATTATTATTTCAATAAGATTATATAATTAGTAATTATTATTAATTTATAATTATACAATTAATTTTTTATTATTAATAATTATTATTAATATTTATATTGTTAATATATTAAATAAATTTTATAATAATATATAATATATTACAATTATTATTAATATATTAATATTATATAATTAGTATCTTATTATAAATAATTAACCAATTTAGGCTTTTAAAACTTTAGTCCTCCACCAACTCTAACCAAACAAGGAATAGTTTAAGCTATGATTTAATTTTAGGCCTCAACCAAACATGAATAATTTAGACCGGCCTAAGTTGGAATAACCAATTTAGGCCTCCTTAGCTTTAGGCCACAACCAAACATGGGGAACAGGAAGTAATATCGGAAATGGATTAAAGTTATGTGCACGGTTCTAATTTGTTTGGTAGGGATTAGATTAGGGAAAGGGAACATGCATGTATTTACGCTTAATATAATTGCCGAGAGAGCTACGTGTGTCTCCATTTGGGCTACAATAACACTTCATCATGTGCTTATAATTAAGAATGCATGTGTCATGCTTATAATTAACACTTCATCATGTGCTTACTTTATTTTTATTTTTTTAAATAACATCAAATTTGAATATTTCAACGAAACAAATACGTTAGATTTGATTTTTTTATGAAAAACAGTAGAGACATAATTTTTTTTCTCCATCACACTTACTGCTTATATATTAAATTGCCTTCATTGATCCACAAGATTAGTGGAGCTGTTTTTTATAGAAACCAAATCTAGCATACTTATTTCATTAAAATATTTAAATTTGATTCTATTTATTAAAAAAAAGAAGTGTTACTTCATCTACATTAGTTTTAGTTAAAAAAAATGGGGCTCTAATAAGTTTATATGTTATATATATGTTTTTTTTAATTATTTTTTTTCTAAATATACAACAACGAGTTATATATTCGGTTTTTATAATTAGTTATTTTTTTATAATATTAATAATAAGTTGGATTGGAGTAACTGGTAATTTTTGCATGGAGAAGTTTGAGATTGGAGTAATTGATAATGACAGTGTGGTGCATGATAAAATAAAATAAAATAACATATCATAATTGTGATGTGAACATGAATTGAAAATGAAGAAGAGGAAAAATAGGACAGAGAAGTGTCTACATCAAGTAGGCATAGCATCTTGGGTGCTACTGCTACAGGGTTTGTAAGTGTAATAGTTATAATCAAAAATAGTGTTTCTGTTAAAAAGATAACAGGTGGTGTGTACTTATCATAATTAATATTAAAATGTGGTCGGGTATCAAATTTTATATTTTTCGTATATTCATTTTAGAAATTATAAAATTGCTGTTTTTTTATAGTCCATACTCCATAATTTCTTAAAAACAACGATTTTGTATACATCTTAAAAAATAATAAAAAAGTTCTAAAAAAATGTGAAATTTAGTCTCCAAACACATTTTAATGCAAAGTACATGTTAAATATTTCAGATCGAATTTTTGGACTTTAATTCTAGTAGACCATCTCTCTATATATAATATTAAATCAAAACATCCATAGTCGAGAATCACGTTCTAAATTTAGTTGCTATATATAATAATAT
Source organism: Carex rostrata (assembly GCF_964058835.1). Classification (NCBI taxonomy): domain Eukaryota; kingdom Viridiplantae; phylum Streptophyta; class Magnoliopsida; order Poales; family Cyperaceae; genus Carex; species Carex rostrata. The sequence continues at coordinate 1,178,610 of NC_135924.1, forward strand.
GAAAGGAAGCCGGTTTGAAACTCAAATAAAATATTTTTGTTAATATTAAATTGTTAGACGGCTGAAATGAAAAGTCTATGGACCTTCTTGTAAATTGGTATTTGGTTGCTGGGTTGTAAACGGATCGGATATCATCCGATTTCTTTCGAGTCTGAATCTGAAAAATTACTTAAATTATCTGATCCGTATCATATCTAAGACTATTCATATCCGTATTAAAAAAAATTATAGCAAATAAGGATACGATTTTAAAATTCGAACTTGTAAATTAAGGCCCAAAATTTGAAAATATGTTTTTATAGACGTGAACTTGGGCCTTACTCCGGTTAAATAGTTCCAATGTTAATTAAAAGTTATTTTGGGTTGAAGCATCATCCAAAGGCAACTGTAATGTAATATAAATTGGCCCAATCAGTTTTTATATTTAATTTTTAATCTAAAATAATTCCTCACTACTCACTAGTCACTAAAAGAAAGGAAAATTAAGGAAGTTGAGATTTCTTATTATTGCCATTTGTGTCAAAATAACAATGAAGATTCAAGAATGGTTGCCTATATAGTTATATGTTGTCTATCTCATCCACTACATTATATATATATATATATATATTGCATTGGAGGGATCGGGAAGAAGGGAAGGGCTGCCGAATGATGCATGATATATATTGAAGCAAGTATATATTACTATTATGGGAGGGAAGAGTACAACCCTCGTAGCACTCCATGTGCAATCACCTTGTAAGCGGCCTCTGTCAAGTGGAGCCCATCCCATGATATATATTTTGTAATCAATAAACTTATTATGAAAATATTAGATCTAATATCTATATCCGTCCGATATCCGATCCGTATCCGTAGCGTTTAATATCCTATTTGTATCCGTATCTATATCCGAATCCAAAAAATTAGAATGGATACAAATACAGTTTTACCACTATTCAATCTGTATCCGACCATTTACATCCCTATTTGATTGTCGGTACCCAGTATCTCTTCAAGCAGCATGCAAAAATCTGTCTAGTTTCTTAAAAGGGAAAAAAATGAAAGAAAAAACAAGAATGACAACATTTTGCAAATTAAAAAGAGCATTGTTCTGCTACAGTAGGTCCCTCGATTGAGTTAGTGTACCAACAACTTATAAATCTGGTCCTGATTTTAATACGGACCTTGTTGCATGATATATATATATATATATATATATATTTTTTTTTTTTTGAGAAAAAACACGGTCTATGCCCATATTTATTGAATAGTAGTTCAGTTATATAAAGTGTAACTCCGGATAAAAAGAAGAATAACATTCTCAATACATTTAGAGTTTTTCAAAATTAAAATACAAACATAGTTAAAGATTAGATGGTAAAAAAAACATAAAATTTATAAGGAAAACAACGTCTAAAGTGGATGTTTGTAAAAATTTCAAAAAATGAAGAATGATAGTTAAGTCTACACTTTTGCCTCTAGTTCCTGAATAAGATATTGATATTTGTACATATATTGTGATAAGAAACACATGCATATATATGAGATATGCTATCCACATCTTAAATCTATTTATGCAAAATAATATGAATCTTATTCAATCAGATTTGTATAAAATTAGAGAGTTAATATGGGATATATCTTGTAGTGGTCCGAGACTCCAAAATTTTAATGCCATTAATTTCACTTACTTTCTAGGGATTTGACTCTAGATTGTCCAGTTAGATGGAATTTAACATACAATATTATTAGTAAAGTTTTGAAATAGAACAATTATCTTATTAAGTTTTGATAATATCACTTTTATTAATTTTGTTAGTTTTGAGAAGGAATAAATGACAAAAACTTTAGAGGTAATCTTTAGTGATGAGAATAACTTTTAAATTATTAGGCAACAATATTCCTACACATATATAAATAAGGTCTTTATAATTTGGATTACTCTCATAATTTTTTTTATTAAAACAATTATGAGATCATAACTTATAATGCATATTAGATAATAAGTAACAAGTTTTCGCAACTTCTAAATATCTCAATTTCCTCCAACATCCCATAATTTTTTGTCTTTAGTGTTTACTGAAATGCTAATAATATTCATCGATAATGAATTGCGAAAGTTATATACTTGCATTATTTTTGTCGTTTTTGAATCAGTATCATACTTAACCAATGACTTAACATCAAAACAATGTGATATTTCATCATATTTTTGCTAAAAGTGAAATGAAAAAAATGTGATATTTCTAACAGTGTAAATTTAATCTGGCCAATCCAATTGTTTTTGCTTGGGATAACTCAGATTTAGAATTTCATAATCACACTGAACCTTGATTATCTTAACAAATAAGTTTTAGATATAGAATTTGAAAATAAAAATAAAATAAAATATGTCCCAACCATAATAATATGACAAATAAGATTCAAATGCCTCTATTTTTTGTACCTTCATCATGATTTTTTTTTTAGAACTATAATAACTAAAAATTTAAAACTTATATGTCAAAATAGAACTGTTAGATATAAACCATATCATTTTCACTATACACACGTAAAGATTATGACATTTCAATTTTGTATTGATTAGTAACAAGAGATTGCAAAAATACACTGATGTTGATAAAGTTTTAAATTTTTGTTGTTTGGAAATTAAAAAGTAGAATCATAATTAATAGAGACATTTCAATCGTCTTGTAGAAATCATGTAGCATCTTGTTAGTTCTAATTTTTTGAATCTCTGAGTGCAATGGACCTAATATGTGAAATTTATCTGTAATACTTTTACACAACATAAATTTTCAAGTTGTTATCCATTTCAAATTGAATTATGCACAAGCAGTGGATTGATTTAAGAAAATGTTACATCCCTCTAACCTAAATAAATAAATTAAAAAAATTGCAGTTTTATATTGTATCAGATTTGAAAGTTTAAAACTTGTAGAAAATAAAATCTGTTACTTTTTTTTTCTAAATATGGAATTAAATGTGTTAATTACATAAGAAGTTAATAAAAATACAGATAAAATTTCATAACAACATGAATTGGAAATAGGGCACTTGATTAGTTTTTCTTAGTTGGTGATTGGGGTGGAACTGTAATAGACTAATAGTTGTAATAAAATATAGTGTTTCTGTTAGGTCCTGTTCGGCGTAGGCGCACATAGTAACTGACAGTTCAATTTAACTCATATCCTAACTCCGTTTTCAATTCCATGTGTCCGCCGAACATGACCACTTTAAAAAAAGAAAAAAAAAAAAAAAAAAAGTGGTGGGTTTTGCTTGCGCCACTTTAAAAAAAAGAAAAAGAAAAAGTCATGAAGACAATGCAATTTCGGCAGTTTTTGTGTTAGATTTGAACTGGGCTGAAAATGAGAGAAGTCCATGGGCCTTGTTGCAAATTGGTATTTGGTGTTCATGAAAGTTTCTTCACATCGATCAAATAACTTGTCCAATTATTGTAGCACAACTACATCAAATACCTGACAAGGTGATTTTCTAGCACCAGAGCCAAAGATTCACCCAAGGAAATGGATAAGAGGGAATGAAATCTGCTACTTTTCTTGAACAAAAGGAGGACGCTCCTATTCTCCAATCTAAACTATTGAAAATCGATCAAACGGCTTCAATTACCTTTTTCTTTTATATCAATATAATATATTAAAACGAATCAAATGTAACTGAAGCCGTTTGATCGATTTTGAACGGCTCAGATTGGAGAATAGAAGGGCCATCCTATTCTCAAAAAAAAGAGAAGATTTGCTTCCTGATAAGAGATCTACTGTCAAATGCACAACAAATACCTGACAAGATGATTTTTTTTTTCATATTTTTTGTCATTGTCTGTTTATTTGATCAATTGCTGCTGGATGCTAAATTCAAAGTCAATCCATTAGGTAGTTCATCAATTCATTAGGTGCTTGATCAATGCCTTCAATTAAGATAATGTTGGTTAATGCTGAATTTTTCTCTTTTAGTTTTGAGTTCAAATTTCTTTTCTGCTAAAATTAGTCTTTGATTCAAGAAGGCTCCTTGGTTGTTTGAATTATTTTGAAGGGTTTGGTGATGACATGAGTTTAACCTATAAAAATGAACTAAGAATTTGAGAAATGTTTCTCCTTTAGCAGAAATACCCTTTTTTCTTTTCAGTTGAAGGTAATTAAATACTTGGTAACATGAGCTAGATTTTATGACTTTTGAGTAGTTTGTTAATTTTTTTATGATTAATTGGACAACTAATAAATATAATTTGAGCAACAAATCCTTAATTTGTGCTTTCAGTATTTTGTTTTTCTGTTTAATTATATATATTACATTTTTATGAGGTTAATTAGTTGTATTATATCTCTCTTGCTAATAAATAATTTGTATTACATAATATAAATTATGATGTTTGATTGTTGTTTTCTCAAAGTATATAGGAAGACTTTCTCTACTGTGAAAGTAACTATTTTGTTGCATATAAGTTGCTTATCATTACTTATTATTTGTTGCTGTATTTTTTAGAGAAAGAGAGAAAGTGAGGAGAGAGTGTGAAATTTATTAAAATGAAAATTTGAAAAATTTCAAACCCCTGCTCAGTCTTTTATAAGCACCAAGCTGTCGAAATTCTCGACTGCTCAATAAAGAATTCAGCCACCGAAAATCTCGACGGCCTGAACATTTTTAAAATTCCTGAAAAATATTGGACATTTGTGTTATTTTTTATTTAATTTTCCTATGGAGCCTGTCTTAGCTGTTAAATTAATTTACCATTTAGGTTTATATCTATCTTGTTGCTTATCATTATAATATCTTCTTTTTTGACATTTTAACCCGGCCCTCTCTTTCTTTTGATGACTATGTCTATCACAAATCACAATGCAATTAAAATCTCATAATTAAATTAGGAATCCGTGGGAACATCTACATCTCCTTTTTCAGTCACGAAATTAATATATAATAATTATGCTGATTAAGCTTTTCATATTCTTTATTTATAGTCTAACTAATTAATGCCACCGACGATCCAATTCCTCAAATCGAATCTGAAAGTTTGATAAATTAATTGTAACTCCATGAAAAACAGTGTGTATGTATATATAAAATAGCCGTCTAATTAATTTTATAATTTTTTTGCAACTTAATTAATTCATAGCGACCTTAAGTGTCTACTTCAATTAAATTAATTATTTTCCTAAATTGTATATGAAGAATCGACTGGTGAAAATTAATTTTTGTATATATTTCCGTGAAATATTATAATATGGAAATAAATTGTTTGATTTTGACTTAGTGATGAGTCAATTGACACCTTGGTTGTATTCTGTGTAAAATAAAAAACCAAACATTGTAATGTTTGTGGAAATTAATTAAATTAGAAACACTTTTGAAAAAATCATAGAAAATGACAAAAATAAAAAATTTGACCTTATTTTATTTAAGAAGTAGATTTGACTTTCTCACGTTGACACATGGCCGAACTATCAAAATTTGAAGGGTATATTCGTCAGTTCATTCATCAAATAAGTTAGAAGAAAGCCATAAACTATGTATGACAAATGGGACCCACAATTGTATCCTCCCGTTATCCCGTAGACCCAGTGTCCCATTAGATCACGAGATTGATACATCTAGTCTGGGAAAGCCTTAGATTTAATATTGCCAAAGATACAAGTCTATCCCTGTTAGTATCCATCTATCATGCTGTATGGGAGCCACAAGAAGGACAATATAGATATACTTACAATTAATCCACACCATATAAACAGACAAATAAATCCCCAACCCACCAGCCTGTCACAGTGTCAGTTACACCGTTAGTCCACCACGTGTTCGGTTTCTCTTTACCTTTACAGGTGTTGTTCTACTTCTAGAGTTGGTGCGGAAAACCGGCCTTTCTCATTCTGGGCTTGTTTCAGATTACGGAAACTTAAAGGGGCAGACTAGCAAAAGTATATAACAAAAAGTAGGGTGAATCTTTAATTTTATAAATTTATTGCAACTTAATTCAAGACGACCTTTTATTTTCATAAATTTTATATGAATAATTGATTGGTGAGAATTAATTTCTATATATATTTCCGTGAAATATTATATTATGGAAATAAATTGTTTGATTTTGACTTAGTGATGAGTCAATTGACAACTTGTTTGTATTCTATGTAAAATAAAAATAAAAATACCAAACATTGTAATGTTTGTGGAAATTAATTAAATTAGAAACACTTTTGAAAAAATTATAGAATTTTTTTGTAAATGTAACTCTGTAATTTTAAGTCGATTTTTTAGTTTAAAATAAAAACGAGTCAAAGTCTTGGAACTTGCAATTTTTTTTTTTTGTAATTTAAAAATTTGAACTTACGCGAACTTATATTAAAAAAAATGTAAAAACTTTGACCTTATTTTATTTAAGATATTATAAATATAGTATAAATGTATAGATGTCATCATGTTGTAATTCCGGCCGAACTATCTGGAGAGTTTTCATTTTGCGCGCCATAAAAAAATTACACATTTGGAAGTCATCATTTCATTTCTATAAGTTGATCAGAAGGGTATATTAGTCAGTTTACTCATCAAATAGTTAGTATTAGTAAAAGAACAGGAGAAAGCTACACGCAGCACAACAAAGCCATACACGATGACAAATGGGACCCACAACACGATGGCTAAGTAACGTATCCTTAGAGAAGTACACAAGTACAGAAGGCTAAAACCGTGATTTCACCCATTAGATCACGAGATAGCTCCATCATGTCTGGTCTGGGAAAGCGTTAGATTTAATGTTGCCAAAGATACAAGTCTATCCCTGTTATTATCTTGCTACGTTACGAGGCCACATCAGTATGGTATAATGGTACTATGGTTATGGGAGCCACAAGAAGGACAATATAGAAATATGCACAATCGATCCACTTCATACCAACAGACAAATCCAGACGGACTGGACGAATCCAGTACAACTAAATCCCCAACCCAGCCTGTCTCAGTGTCACTTACACCATCAGTCCACCACGTGTTCACTTATAAACGAGAGCGTATCCTCTTTGAGCTTCGAGATTCGTGCAGAACGTATTTGAACAGTTGAGAGAGGTTTTGCTTTACAGGTGTTCTAGAGTCGAACAAAATTTTCTTGGTGCGGAAAACCGGCCTTTCTCATTCTGCGATTGTTTCAAATTACTGAAACTTAAAGGGGCAGACTAGCAAAAGAGCATAACAAAAAGTGGGGTGAATAAATCGTTAATTTGTGGGAAAGCGCAAAGCGGGCCCATGATGTGGTAATTAATATAACTTGGGTCCACTAACGAGTGAACGGTAAGTCTGTAATGCGCATTTAGTGGTGCGTAGAAATTATTAAATGAATTAATAATAGTTGGTAGGAATTAGGAATTTACGAAAATATCCTTTAACATTAGAGCAGTGCGCCTGTCGGTGGAGGTTCTTTTGGGTAGTGCGATGCTATTCTGTGACTCCAAGCAACAATCCATCACACTTGAGCCCTTCTTCTGCTTGTGCTTCAGGTCAAAGTCTCAAAGACAAAGATGAATAGATAGGATTAGGTCCGATGTGTATTGGACCTATTTTAGGTTCAATTAGATCTAACACTGTATGATTAGCAATAAGATCTGCGCGCACAGAAATTGATACATACAACCACGGATTTTAATACGGAGCACACGAATCTTGATGCAATCGGATGGTCATAGACCTATCGAACCAAAGTATGTCCGATGCCCAAACGAAAGATGAACAATCCTAGTTATAGCTATGACAGGGGCTGATAAGGACCAACGAAGATGCACCTTCAATAAGCCTCAGCCTAGTTAACGAAACCAAACAGAGTAACAAACTGCTACTGCAACTGCTCGTCACCCCCAAAAAGACCCCCAAAGGAAGGAAAAACCATTGCGGCTTTGCTTTTAGATAAACCAATCTATCAAATCTCAAGGGAACTACCATGGATTGTCAGATCTATGGTGTTGCCTTCCTTCTTCTTCTCTTTCTCACCGCATTGCCGTCCTCTACCGGTACCAGTATCAGTACCAGTACCAGTACCAGCGGAGGTATAAACTCTAACTCTGTGCTTGTAGCTTTACTTGACTCACATTACACTGAGCTTGCTGAGTTGGTCGAGAAAGCTCTTCTCTTACAAACTCTAGAAGATGCTGTCGGAAATCACAACATAACAATCCTTGCTCCAACAAATCAAGCCATAGATCGACTTGTGGATCCAGAATTCAAGCGGTTTTTACTTGAACCACGCAACCTTGCTTCTCTCCAATCTCTCCTTCTCTACCACATTATCCCAACCCGACTTCACTCCCCGCATTCAACCGGTTCTTACCTCACTCTTACCGGTGAACACCTTCAACTTCCTCTTCCTCTCCCTGCTGTAAATCTAAATGTAAATGTAAATGTAATCCAACGCCCCGATGGTGTCATCCATGGGATTGACCGGCTTTTGATACCACGGTCGGTACAACAAGACTTCAACCGGCGAAGAAGCTTAGCCGACATATCTGCTGTGCTTCCAACTGGTGCACCAGAGGTGGATCCCCGGACTCATCGATTGAAAAAACCAGCACCTCCTGTTCCACTTGGTGCTCCTCCAGTGTTACCAATCTATGATGCAATGGCACCAGGTCCAAATCTTGCTCCGGCACCTGCGCCGGGACCAGGATCCGGGAAGCATCACTTTGACGGTCATAACCAAGTTAAAGATTTCATCCAAACCCTCGTGTTATACGGTGGGTACAATGAATTGGCCGACATTTTAGTGAATCTCACCTCATTAGCTACTGAAATGGGAAGACTTGTTTCAGAGGGTTATGTTCTAACTGTTTTAGCACCTAATGATGAGGCTATGGCAAAATTGACGACGGATCAGTTGAGTGAACCGGGTGCACCAGAGCAGATAATGTACTACCATATGATTCCAGAGTACCAGACAGAGGAGAGCATGTACAATGCTGTGAGGCGGTTCGGCAAGATAAAGTATGACACTCTAAGGTTGCCACACAAGGTGGTGGCAAGGGAAGCGGATGGGTCGGTCAAGTTCGGGTCGGGTGAGGGATCTGCTTACCTGTTTGACCCGGATATCTATACCGATGGAAGGATTTCCGTGCAGGGGATTGATGCGGTGCTCTTACCGCCTGAGGAGAATGTGCCGGTGTCGGAGGTTACGCCTGCTGACAATAAAAAGCCAGCTGCTGTGACCGGGCAGACTAAGCTAAGGAGAGGTTAGTTACTGTGTTATTTTCTTTTTTACTCTTACTTTTACTTTTACTAGTGAGTCAGAATCTATGCTGTAATAGGAACCAAATTCCTTGTAGAGTTGTGTACTAGCTATGAACTAGAAACTCCAACAAGGTTTCTGGCCATTAAGTCAAATTTGGATGGCAACATTTAATTGCCTTAATTAACAGGCCTGACTCCCTGCAAGGAGGGTTTTAATTTGTAGCAAAATTATTAGACATAATACTGACACCCTGGATTATGCTTTTGAAGAAAACATAATCCGGATAAAAGCCCTATAAGTTTATTGGAACAAATTGTGAATAATTAATGGAATCCTTTCAGCACATGCACATATAAGCTTATAAGTGTGTGGGTATCAAATTTAGAGAAACCCGGTTATCCCTTGGTTAATTGGGAGCAAAATTAAAGCTGAAGTTATGAAATGATTTCTATTTTCAGCCTATGGGTAATATATAGTTCAATATAAAATTACTGAAATTAAATTCATTATTTCTGAAAATGGAGATTAGGGGGCCCTAGTGCAGTCCTTTCGTAAGTCAAGTATTAGAAATATATAGTAGAACAACTCGTATTAGAAATACTGGTCAGGTTAGTACTGTCGAGTGCAACTTTTAGATTATCATAAACTTTATATATGTTGACAAATATCTCTCATTTTTACAATTAATTTAGGGAAATTGTTAGAGACAGCGTGCCAATTGCTGGGTTCCCGATTCATAACCTGCCAATAGAAAATCTGATTGATTGATTGATTCTATGGAGGATATGGATAAATTTAGCGAGCAAGAGCCAAGAGGTGGTTCATGGTTGCGTACTCACCATATATTATTCTTTAGTTAATTTGGCAATAATCAAGGGGTGGGTTTGCAAAATTGTATGTTCAGTTTGTTTATACTTGAGCCCTCTCCTCTATGAACCAAATCATGTTTTATAGTTACTCATATGTAGGTAAAAGTAAATTTTCTTGGTTTTGTGTTGCTATGTTTTTATGTTGGTTATTTATTTATTTTTATGTTTTTTATGTTGGTTTTTAAATCTTATTTAAAAGCATTAAATTGGTCCGGTCGAGTTTATGAACTATATTTAAAATCGGTCCTGAGATCACGAGATGGTCGAGAGCAAAACAATTCTGATAAGTGATAACAATTAAGCAAAGGTTGAACTTGGTAAAATAGTTGCCAAATAACTCTGATAAAGCTCAGCACCTTTATTTGGAAATAGAGTGGCAAGTAAATTAATGATCAGAGAGCTGTTCCCTTGTCCATATATTAATTTCACCTCTCTGGATCCAGTTTGTGTGGCAGTTGGATCTCTCCTTTTATTTTCAGCATCCATATTCTTTTATTCCATTGTGATAACTTTTGAAGGTGTTATGAGACCTTGGTTATATTCAGATTTGCTATGTCTCTGTTTAGTCAGAGCTGTTTCAGTCTTTTATTTTGCTGTTGCTGTATGAATTGTTTTTTAAGTTTGTGTTGTAAGACGTTGTCAGAGGCTGGTACCAGTACTCTGTTAAATGATTTCACACACGCACACGCACACATATATATAAACAGTCAATTAACGAACTTGATCAGAATAAAATTCTAAAAGATTAAACAAATGAAGTAATTTAGTGGGCATAATATTTCAATATTTATAGGGAATATAGATTGATTGCCGAAAAATGTTTGACAACCATGAGATTTAACAGACTAATAGTGATCAACAAACAGTTTGAGTGAATGCACAACACAAAATTAAATTTGTTAATTTAAGTTCTAATAACGACAAATTAAGTATTTTATTTGTTATAAAAATCTTAATATATGGGTATTTTCTTCTTTTAGTATAAATATAATAATAAAACAATTTGATATTGAATTATATAATATAAAACGATTAAAATTTCCAGTGATTCATTCATTAGTTACTAATCCTCGTGAGTTTTAAAAATGGATAGTCTGTCGTTTTCATTTTACAAGTTATATATTATTTGTAAACATCCGAAATTATGCAACTGCAACTGCAACTGCAACTGCAACTGCAACTGATCAGGCCTATTTTTGTTCTCTCTCACTTTCAATTTCCCTTTTGAGTATTTTCTTTGACCCCTCTTATCTCTACCTGACTGTGTACAAAATAATTAAAGGAGGTGGTAAATTTGGTTTTGAGGTGAAGAGAGACAGAGATAGAGAGAGTGAGAGACCATGAAAGGAGGTGGTAAATTTGGTTCAACAATGAATAGTTTTTATGTGGAGATGAATGCTTCTCTTCTTCATACAATGGTAAGTTAAGTTAAACATATTTTTTACACCATTCCTTAAAAAAATTTGTTCTTCTTTTTTACTTGCATTTATTAATTATTACATGTTGCAGAATATTCCAAAGAAATTTGCAGAAATTTTGAAAGGATCCGTGAGAGAAATCGTTGAACTTGAAGGTCCAAGTGGAATTACATGGAATGTGAAAGTGATAATGTCCAAATCTAACAACACATTCACATTTCAATCTGGTTGGAATGACTTTGTAACAGCAAATAAAATAGAGAAAAATGATATGTTAGTATTTACATACAATGGTAACTAGTCTTTTAAAGTTGTAATCTTTGATCCGAGTGGATGCCAAAAAGCCGCTCCTTTCTTTGCAAAAAAGATAGAGACAGAGACAGAGACAGACTCAGAGGACAGTTCAGTTCGAGAAATTACTGCACCTCACCGCGAGGTAAAAAAAGAGATCGTATCTCTATCCTCTGGTAGTAGTGACAGTACTGATGAATCTTCTTGTGAGAGGAAAAAAAGAGGTAGGTGTATCTTGTTCATATTCCTTATTTCTTGAACTTTTTAATTCTTTTTTGCTTCAAGGATTTTATTTAATGAACTTAATTGTGACAGTATTTCATTTCTTGTTGCAGATTTTGTACAAGAATCAAGCGAGAGCGAGAGCGACAAAGACTCAGAGGACAGTTCAATTCAAGAAGTTACTGCACCTCACAGTGAGGTTAAAAAGGAGATCATATCTCTATCCTCTGGTAGTAGTGACAGTACTGATAAATCTTCTTGTAAGAGGAAAAAAAGAGGTAGGTATATCTCGTTCATATTCCTTATTTGTTGAACTTTTTAATTCTTTTTTGCATCAAGGATTTCATTTCTTATTGTAGATTTTGTACAAGAATCAAGCGACAGCGACAGCGAGAGTGATCAGAGTGACGAAGGAGAGCACGAAACCCATTTGAGAAAAACAAAAACAAAAACTACTGATGGATCTTGTAAGAGGAAAAAAATAGGTAGGTATATCTTGTTCATATTCCTTATTTTTGAACTTTTTAACCCTTTTTTGCATCAAGGTTTTATTAAATGAATTTAATTGTGACATTATTTCATTTCTTGTTGTAGATTTTGTACAAGAATCAAGTGAGAGCGACAGCGAGAGTGATCAGAGTGACGAAGGAGAGCACGAAACCCATTTGAGAAAAACAAAAACAAAAAGAAAGGAGAATTATAGAGTTAACAAATCTTCTGGTTTATATGTGATACCACACAAAACCCATTTGACACAAGCTCAAGAGGAGATTGCTAACGAGATGGCCCGAAAAACTCAAAAGGGTAGCGACTTGTTTGTCAAAATCCTGACTCCAGTTAATATTCATACACATAGGGATTGTATGCTGGTATGTAATTAAGCTTCTAATTTAATTTCCATTGTTACTGTTACTGTTACTGTTACTGTTACTAATAAAAATTGCAAATGATCTGGATATATTTACTATGTTACTATGTACCAGAGGTTACCGAGTGGCTTTGCACGCAAAGTTCTTCGAAGCAAGAAGAAGAAGGTTAATTTGGTACCTGCCGATTTAGATAACAGAAACAAGATATGTAGTGCAAACTATTACAAGACTAAGAGTATGATGAGATACATAGGTCCCGGTTGGCGCAAATTTGGGTGCAGAAATGAATTGAAACAAGGAGATCTTTGCCTTTTTGAACTAAAGAAGCAAGAGAAACCAGAAATTCTGACCATGGTAGTTCATTTCCATCGGCTGAGTAACTAATTAAGATATATATATAGAGGTTAATTGCATTTGTTTGCAAATTAAAGTGCACCATCCTCTTAGTTTGCAATATTATCATTAATTGAGTACTGTTAATTGAACTTAGTTGGTTGTGGCAGTTCTATATATAGTATGTACCAGTACCACTGATACTTGAGTACTGTTAATTGAACTTAAGTGACTTGTTTGCAAATTGGCCGTTTAATTTGTTGTTATGGGTACTGTTAGTTGAACTTAATTGGTTGTGACAGTTCTATATATAGTATGTACCAGTGATACTTGATTTTAATTAATTAGTTTCTAAAGAAATTGATGCATGGTTGTGGCAGTTTATAATAAAATTGATGATTTCTATTAGTTTTTAGTTAGTTTCTAATGAAATTCAACTTGGTTGTGGCATTTTGTAATATACTTGATTTTAAACTTGGATGAATTCTTGAAAAAAATAATATGCCATAAATTGAACTTTAAAAAAAAAACTCTTTGAATAAAACTTGTATAGAACTTGGATCAAGCACCTACACAGTTGACAGTAGTAGGATCTTGTAAATAAACTTTTAATTTCTTATTAATACATTCGTTACTGGCAACACACCAGATAACCTTAAAAAAAAAAACCTTTTAAAATCAAAGTATTATTAAATGTGTAATTGTGTTGGTGGTTGCTTTAGTAGAGTCTATAAAATGAATTTATAATGAAGCTATCCTAGATTCTACCACTGACATGCATTTAGCAATTATATTATCTAGTAGCTATATATAATTAATTTCTCCAATCACCATCATACAATGAAACTAGAAGTACTATTTTAAATTAAATCAGTAGTACTTAAATCTTATTATGTATAAATAAAAACAAATTAACAAGTTTAAAAATCAATAGGTATTATCTTTAAATGAATTTCATTCTATTTTCATTTTATTGGACCATTGAGACACATATAAGAAAAATATATTGTAGCAATATACTAATTAATATGCATTGACAGATATATATATATATATATATATATACAAAGGACAACATTTATTTAATTTATACAAAAAACAACATCCATTATGGTTTGAACTGCTCTTACAAAAAACAGATATATATATATAGTATATATCATGAAATACCACTGCTTTACGTTTGCTTCTTTATTTAGAAACAAAGGAGAAAAAGGAAGTTTGCTCATAATTGCGCTCTGTTTCAATTCGGAGATATTTTTGAAAGTTTAATTAGATAGATTAATTTGTTAGATTGATCTACAAACAGTTCCACCAATCCAATTAGAAGAGCAATGAATTTGAATTAATATTTGGTTTGTTACAAATTGGATTTTAGTAATTAACTCCTCATATACATATTGATTATTATGATTTTCAAGAAATATATCAGTTAAAATCCGACATGACCACATAATTAATATAATTGAATTTGAATTTTTTTATAATTGTGTTATTTTTAATTTGTTTATTTGTTTTCTGCTTAAAACATATTGTTTATTTCATATTATATTTATAGTGTATTTTTTTTAAGTAAAGGTTGGATGTTAAGCCACCTAACTATTTAATACCCACAAGGAATTTTTCTATTCGGATTTTGAACCTGCAACCTCCCATAGAGAGAACATTATCTTTGCACTAGACCAAAGATCGGTTCTCATTATATTTTTAGTGTTGTTTAATGAGCAAAGTCTTTATTATTTGTTAAAAAAATATGTTGTGTTGGATTATATTTATATATATTGTTATTGAATGAGTATTATTGTTTTGAGGAGGGTTCCAATACTTCATGTTTTTCATTCTTCATTATACTTCATATTTCATATCTTCGTTTTCAAATTTCAAACTGTCAATCTGAACTACTCAACACGATATCAATACTAATATATGCTTGGGGATGAAATTTGATAATGTTTGAATTTTTTTAATATTTTTTAAGATAGGTACAAAATTAATGTTTTTGGATTGTTAAAAAACAATGATTTTCTACCTATTTAACAAAATAGTAATTTTTTTTCAAAAATTATAAAATTTGGTCTCCAAGCATATTTTAATATGTATATCATGTTAAGCGATTCAGATCGACAATTTGGACTTTGAAAACAAAGATATAAAATGTGAGGCATAATGAGGTATTGGAACCCTCCTCTATTATTTTTAAGTTCTTATTGAAATTTTCATTTATGCTATTTATTTGTTTGCTCTTTGTTCTATTTGTATTTTTATTTATTACTGATGATAATCAGTTATGCATGCTTTTAATATTAATGTATGATATGTTTTTGTCATGGAAACTCGTGATGATAAGTTATTTATGAGGATTGTATGAGTGAAAAAGTATCATAACTTAATTATTACGAATTTGTGTTATCTATAGATATCTATATACCCCTTATGGTTGATTTCAGCTCAATTTAACTCAAATTTTGAGTTTGAATCTGCATTTTCAATGTCCAAATAGTTGTTTTGAATCATTCAACATGATCTTTATATTAAAATGTACTTCCAAACTAACTTTTAACATTTTGTAGAATATTTTTTATTTTTTATTAGATAGGTAGAAAATCACTACTTTTGAATGGTCCAGAATCTTTAGATGAAGTGATTTTCTACGTATCTAAAAAAATAATAAAAAATTTCTAAAAAATGTAAAATTTGATCTACAAGTACATTTTATATGGAGATCATATTGAATGATTCAGATGAATTATTTAGACTTTTTAAATGGACCTATTGATTTATAGTACAGACTAATCCGAGCTATGCATAGTACCATAGCCTAACTCTTTTAGAAATATAATGTAGCTTGGTAGCATTTAGCATTATTTTTTTTATATCAATTTAGTAATTAATTTTATTTCAGCCACATGGAATTTCATGCAAGAAAAACATAATAAAGGAATGTGAAGAAGAATGGAATTTCGGAATCTATATCTACCAAGTATACATAATACATCACAAGCTTCTATTTTTATCTAAATATAAGGAATTTATGTGTTGTTTTTATATATATAGTTGTCTAGTTGATATTTTGGTGGTGGTATTGTTTTCTTTCAAGTGTTATACCTGTAGGGGCAGTTTCGTACATAGATATTGAGGGATACCGGTACAAAAGAGATGTTGTTCCCAAAAATAAAGGTTTTATTCTTCTTCTTTTTTCTTATAGAGTGAGGCAAATTTTTTTTATAAACCATAATTAAAAAAAAAATTATGAAACCAACATGATTTTTTTTTTTTTACAAAAATCATAAGAATGAAAATGGTATTTCGGTCCCGATTTTTTTTTTGGGACTGAAATGGCAATTCGGTCCCAAGTATTTTTATAATTTTTCAACGTATTTTTTTCTCGAAATCTATGAAAATGGCTGGGACCGAAATAGCAATTCGATCCAAAAAAAAGGGGGATCTAAATGGCATCTTGGTTCTTATGGTTTTTATAAAAAAATAAAGCAATCAAGTTGGTTTGGTAAAATTTATTTATTTTATTTATGGTTTCTAAAAAAAATTCGAGTGAAGCTATGGTTATATGCATATTACGGATCAACCCGTGCTATGGATCCATAACTCTCTTTTCTCTATATGAAAATAGAGTAAAGCTAGGGTGTGATGTGCTCACCAAGAGAGTTTGGTGAGCACAACTCCAAAAGTATATCGAATCGATGTCAAATACCGAATCCAAACCGTTGAAATCCATGTACTTCATGAATGATGCATATACATGCAAAATTTTGAAAGTTTCGAATTTATTTGCTACAAGGTCAAGTGGTCAAAGAAATAATAAAAATTGAATATATAAAATAACTTATAAATTAACTTATAAAATATTCATTTCTTTGACCGCTTGACCGTGTAGCAAATACAATCGAAACTTTCAAAATTTAGCATGTATATGCATCACTCACGAAGTACATGGATTTCAACGGTTTGGATTCGGCATATGAAGTCGATCCGATGAACTTTTGGAGTTGTGCTCATCAAACCCTCTTGGTGAGCACATGACACCCTAGCCTTACTCATGAAAATATACTTGGAGATTAAATTTTATATTTTTTAAATTGGTAAAAAATCACTACTTTTGATGGTTCTAGAATGTTCAAATCAAGTGATTTTTTTTACCTATGTGAAAAAGCAGTTAAAAGAACTTTACAAAATGGTCCGTTATTTCATCACTGATTTTGTACCCCTTTATAATTGTTTTTTTTTTCTTTTTTTCATTCGTTTGTGCTAAGAAGAGGTCAATCGGATAAGAATTTGTAAGAGAGTAACTGTGAATTTGAAATGCTTCTTATATTAGAAATTGAAGAAGATAGGTCTATTTGCAACTAACACCTAGATTTAAACATATATCACATCAAGCAAAAATGAGTAAATTACTTTGACAAAGATTAAAATTTGTTGATATTTTTGTTTTTGTTTTTCTTTGTTACAGTAATGCAAAATTTTGGAAAAGATAATTGGCGTCACCGTCAAAATTTCAAGTGGTAATCTAAAACAATTTCCACCGAACAAATGTTGGTGGGGAAACAAAATAATATATGTAAGAAAAAAAAAAAGAAAGCCTATTATATATTTGGTTGAGAAATATAATTAAGGAGAGAAATATAGAGACAAGAATCAGAGAACAAGTGTGCAGCACCCTTTTTTAATTTAATATATATTCTGGATTGAAATGTATGCCATTGGGCCTTTCTGGGCCTATTTGAGGTCCAGTCTCCTCTTTCCTGTTGGTAAACCTCACGTATTATGACATTTGTGTTGTATGTAATGCAACTTAATTATTGCCTCAACTATTTATATAAATTATTCAATTCTCAACCATTTCCAGCCAAATTTCTCATCAGATCAGAAAAGGGATTCGATACGAATATGCTATTAATTATAGTTGACTAGAAGTAGACTACATGGATAGAAAAAAGCTATGGTCAAGCAAGCATTTTAATCAACAACTTAAATTCAGCTAATTTTTTCCAGCAAGACAAAAGTTAGTGGAAATTTCTTTTTCTTGACCATGTTGGGAGAATTTCATATATATACCACTCAAACACCGTAAAATTACGTATTTATCATTCAAATTTCTATAATTACATATTTACCATTTAAAAATTCAACAACTCACGTATTTACTCAATTAATCAAAAAATAAGATTAATAAAGTTTAAGATTATATAAAATATAATTAATAAGTTATTTAGTCTCTTCTCCTTCTTTGAAATATAACACACATATTTTCCTCCAGTCTTTTTGACGTAACTTCCCATTTTCGCTGAAACTCTCTCTTGTTTAAATTCAGAGAAAAGGGGTAGCAAACTCAGATATAATGATACCAACTCTAGCTTGATCGTCTAAAAACAAGATAACCACTCCAAATTTTTCAACAAAATAACTAGTATTGAATTCGATGTTGATATCGCAACCAGTTATTAAAGTAGTAACTGAGTTTGAAAATATGTGCTTTGTTACTGGCACAGTTTGAAATATATGTTTTTAATATTTTATATTAGGTGTAAAGGAGAGCGGTTCTAAGGCCGTTTTTTTTTCCTACCACCCTCAAATATCAGAATTAAATGCATACCACCCGAATAATCAGATTTCAGATTCCGCCACGTTCGCACCGTGGATCTGCGGACGGATCGCCAACCCGTTCGCGAAATGGATCTGCGGACTGACCCGCTCGTGCCCTGACCCGCTCTCGTGACCCGTTCGCACCGTGGATCTGCGCACCGACACGTGGATCTGTGCACTGACACGCTCACTTTGACCCGCTCGAGTGACCCGTTCGCACTGTGGATCTACGCACCGACCCGTTCGCACCGTGGATCTGCGAACGGGTCAACCCGTTCGCAGATCCATGGTGCAAACGTGGCGGAATCTGAATTTCGATTTTTCGGATGGTATTCATTTAATTCTGATTTTTGAGGATGGTAGGAAAAAAAACACGGGTTCTAAGGAAAGAAAGAAAGAAAGAGTGTTAAGTTAATCATTAATTAATTATAGTTTTAAGAAAATTAATCATAATTCATCTTAGTTTTGGGTATATTTTATATATTCTTGGGTAAATATTTGAGTTATTAAATTTTTAGATAGTAAATATGTAATTATAAAAAATTAGATAGTGAATACTTAATTTTACAGTTTTTTAGTTGTATATATGTAGTTCTCCCAACTAAAAATTAATGGAAATTTCGCTGACTACAATTCAACTACAAGACTACAATAACAGGAAAATGGACTACCACAAGGACTTGTCCTATTCTCGCTCATACCATTATATTATACCAATGGAGAAGAGAAAAAAAATAAAGCCATGTGGGGCCCAGTGTGAGCATTTTTTTGTTGTTGTTGTTGTCATTTCAGTTTGAGCATCGGCTGATGAAGAAAAGAGATAGAGGTGGGGTCCAGTTTGAACATTCCCCCAAGGAAAGGAGGTGTAGAGAGAGAGAATATATTGGATATTGAAGATGCGGGATCTACATCTGAAAATATAAAAGTTATATATATATATATTTTTTTTTTGAAATAGTGGATATTTTCACCTGTTTCATGAGAAACTAATATAAAAGTTGTATGTAATTAAGAGGTGGGACCCACACAAAATTTTAATAGAATAAATAATACCAACTTCTCTCAACCGCAGGAAAAACGATGAGGAGCATTGTTTCTGGTTCAAATGTTGAATTGAAAATTATGTTCCTGATCTTTCTCTTAGTATAACAATTGAAAATAAAAATAAAAAATCACCTTTTTCATTTTATTTCCTAATTAATGTAGTTGTACGCTGGTGTTGGAGTCGATAAAACTTGAGTTAATTAAATTAATGGAGTCTTCTATGAGGCAAAAACTGAATCTGCTAAGTAATTTTCTCCCACTAGAAACAAACCAACACAATATATAGAACCACCTACATGTCTTCCATTTCTTCTTTACCATAACAAGAACCACTTTCTTCGATAGATAGAGGAAATAATTAAATTTATTCTTTCGGTAGCTTACATCCTACCAATAAAATAAATTAATTAGGCCTTACACCAGTATGGACTACCAATAAAAACTGTGACTTTCATGAAATAAAATTCATGGTTAAATTCTATACAAAAAGAACAAAATTTTTGATATAAATTCTACACATTTCTGGGTGCACAAAACTAGGTGACACTTAGCAAAGCCCAAAAACAGGCCTGGTACACTTACTGGGGCATCCTAGCATCTCTTTGTTGTTTATCTTGTTTTATTGTATGCTTTTGTTATTGATTTGCCTATCAGATTCAGAGGTTAAACAACCATTTTGTAGAGTTATGGTTGTGAATCTAAGTACTCATTGATGTTTAATTAATTTAATGGTTGTTTGAATATCTTTCCACCTGATTTGATTTTCTGCTGTATTTTATCTTGCATTATTGCTCAGCTGGGTGATTTTAGATTCCTGTTCACCAAATTGGAATAAGGTACATAGAATTACAGTAATTCACATACGAATGTCGCGTATAATTCAAATAATATATACAAATACTTATATTTGTATAAATAAATAAAAAGTTTGTAAATATACGAGTTAAATATTATAATTGTTTTGTATAATTCATCAAATTGGAGAAATATTAATTCGAAGAGGTTAATTTAAAGTTTGTATATAATAAGGATATTGCTTGATTTCAATGAAATCGGTGGTAATAACACATACTACTTTTAAAAAATAAATCAAAAAATATATAATAAGGATATGATTCAAAAATATTGTTACTATGCTTTCATAAAAAATGACAATATTAACTGTTTCAACAATTAAAATAAAAAAATAGAAAGCTTGGATATTTTGTAGCAATGGTAAAACCTATAGATGTGACATATATAGTTTTGCTCCTAAAGTGCATCATCATTTAGTTCCTTGACCAAAAACAGAGCAATGAAGAACATTCCTCCCTGCTTTTTTGCTCTCTTCCTCACAAATCTGATCTTCTTACATCTATCATCTGCATACGATGAAATCAACCAAGTTTGCGGTTCCACCAACAACTATGCCGGAAATAGTGCATTCAGTACCAACCTCGAGCAACTATCGTCCTCTCTCTCCACAGAAGCAGTTGCAAAACAGGGTTTTATGAAAATACAATTGGCACAGCACCAGACCAGATCTCTGGTCTTGTCCTCTGTCGTGGCGATGTCGATTCTTCTATTTGCCGTGACTGCCTTAACCAAAGCCTCAATGATTTATCAAATCAATGTCCTTCCTCAAATGAAGCAACTATATACTATGACTTTTGCCTCCTGAGTTACTACAACCAGCAGTTCCTCAACTCAACTGACAATATTGACAAAATCCTAGACGTGCCATCCACTAGATTTAGTCGATGGGATTCATCCAATGATACTGTAAGGAACACCTTCTCTACTGTACTGAATACATTACTTAGTAATGTTTCGGATCAGGCAGCTTATAAATCGAGAAAGCGTTTTGGGACAGGAGTGATAAACATAACAGAATCCTTGCCGGTGATCTATGGCTTGTCTCAATGCATCCCTGATTTTTCAAATATTACATGCCGTGCTTGTTTAGAAGACCTTATTTATCAGATTCTACAGATTTTTGACGGGCAGCAAGGTGGACGGTTTTTAGGAGTGAGATGCAACCTAAGGTATGACATAGACGCCTTCTTTTACGGAAATCCAGATATACAAATAGGTTCAATCTCAGGAACAGTACTACTGACTCCTCGAGCATCTGGTAAAGGTGAGTATTCAACACCTGACATAGCCTCTTCTATCTGTCATTTTCAAAAAAAGAAAAGTTGGAATATCTTTAAATTTATATCTAGTTAAGATTGAAATTAATTAGAAGGCAAAATAGGCATGCACCTGTCCGATCGAGTTAAGCCCGCGTTACATGGTGGGTGAGTTTTGAGTTGAAATCAGTAAAAAAGAAGGTCTGATTCAACCGAGTTTTTATCCAAATCGGACATTTTTCATAATATGGGCTGAGCCAGTTGCCTCCTGCAATGCAGTAGTATGTGATCTGGGCCGAGTATATTCAAATTTTTCATAATATAGCTATACCTAGTATATTCAAATTTTCTTTGTGGGATTAAGTGGCTTTAGCTCCGGAGCGGGTTAATCGGTATTGATATGTGATGATAATTTCAACCTCAAAAATTTCTTCAGGAGGAAACAGAAGGCACCTCATTATCATCATCAGTGTATCTGTGGCATTTCTTATTATTGCTTGCTTCATTGTCTTTTTGTTGATGAGAAAACTGAGATCTGCAGGTATAGTTCTTTATATCACTGAACAGTATTTGTCAACATGTTTATTTGCATGAACACTTAGTTAACACTTTAATTATATCTTCTTTAATGATTCAGAAACTGAAGAAGATAGAATGCTAACAACTAACAAGGAAACACTGGATCTATGGAGCAGAGAAGGAAGTTCAGATTTTCCCCTCTTTGATTTCAATCAAATAGCTAACGCGACAGACAACTTTTCATTGAACAATAAACTCGGCGAAGGTGGATTTGGACCCGTCTATAAGGTGCTTACTGTTTTCCTTTTCTCTTTCTTATTTATTTTAATTTTTTTTTTTAGAGAAAGAAGAGCCATAAATTTATCATGACCATTAGACTTAAAGAACAGACAAATTTAAAAAAATGCATACAAATACTTTAAGATGAAAATGAAATAAGAATTGGGTATATTATATTGTGGTTCCATTTCTTCTTGTAGGGGGTGCTACAAGATGGACTTGAGATAGCTGTGAAGAGGCTTTCTTCAAATTCAGGTCAAGGTCTAGTTGAATTTAAAAATGAAATCCAACTTATCGCGAAGTTGCAGCACAGAAACTTAGTCCGGCTGGTCGGGTGGTGCATCAAAGAAGAGGAGAAAATATTGATTTATGAGTTTATGCCAAACAAGAGCTTAGACTATTTCATTTTTGGTATGTCTCTGGACACCTATTTTGGAGGGGGTTTTGTAATCCTTTTATATATCCATTTTTTCCCTGTGTTTCCATAAATTAGCTAGTACTAGTTTCATTTTACAAAACTCATTTCTTTAGAGTACTGGTACTTGCTGAGTCATTTGTAATAAATCACTAGGGTTGTAGTTAATAGCATTCTGAATTTGGAGGCTTCTCAGTTCACAAAGTTTCTCTATCTTCAATTCTAAGAATCTATTCATCCATAAGTTCCATTACTTGAATAAATATATGTTCAATTAATTATTTGCCTCCTTTTAGTTCTAATTAAAAACCTTTTGAGTTGTTTGGAATGTAATAGCAAAGATAATCTAACTCCTTTTACTATATTATTACTATATGTTGTACACAGATAAAACATTAAGAGGATCACTTCTAAATTGGGAAAAGCGTTTTGTGATAATTGAAGGCATTGCTCAAGGACTACTATATCTCCACAAACACTCGAGGCTAAGAATTGTTCATAGAGATTTGAAAGCCAGCAACATTCTCTTAGACTCCGAAATGAATCCAAAGATATCTGATTTTGGATTAGCCAGAATATTCAGTCCCAAAGAGCTCCAAGCAAATACCAATAGAGTTGTAGGAACATAGTAAGTATGATGCTAAATATATCCAATTTATATATGTCAGTGCATAAACAAAGAGCATAATTCATCAAAAAAACACACAATAATGTAACATAAATCACTATAATTATATATGATTTTTTTTCCTTTTTTTTTTTTTTTATCAGCGGTTACATGGCTCCAGAGTATGCATCCGAGGGTCGTTTCTCAATGAAATCAGATGTATTCAGCTTCGGTGTATTGCTTCTAGAGATTGTAAGCGGCAAAAGGAATATGGGTTTCCACCAATATGGAGACTTTCTCAACCTCCTTGGATATGTAAGGAGCTCACATATTATACTAACACTTTTATTTTATATATTCAGTGAAATTTTTTTAGTTAAAATATCAGTTAGTAGCATTTCTTTAATTTATCCTGGCATAAAATTTCTCTTTTGTAGGCATGGGTTAGATGGAAAGATGGAATTAGTTTTTCTGAACTAATTTGTTCAACATTAACTCAAGTGTCACAAAGACAGATAGAGAGATGCATCCATGTAGCATTATTGTGTGTACAAGAAAATTCAATTGATCGACCCACCATGTCAGATGTGATCCTGTTTCTTACCACAGAAAGTATAATTTTACCAGAGCCTAAGCATCCAGCATACTTCAATGTAAGAGTAACAGAGGAAGGAGTAGAATCAAGTTCTATAAATTATGTGACCTTGACCAACCCAGAAGTGAGATAATTTTATTAGAGGCAATTAATTAATTACTGCTATAAAGATGATACCAATTAATTACAATCGAAGTACCATTGATTGTTACTATAAGCAAAATCTCAAATTAATTTTCTTATGTACATGCACATATATAGGTCACATGTATTCATTCCTGGAATCCAGATATAACATAATTATTCAATGGAGAGTTCAATTTTTTATTTTTTATATCTTTATCATGTCTATTTTCTAAATACCTAATAATTTTAGTTATTGAGCATGCATGAAAATAAAATCATGAAATGTAATTTATGATTATTTTCTATACATACAGATAAGAAATTTAGAATATTTTAATTTTATTTTGGTACTTGGGTTATAAAAAATTGAACTTCTATACAATAAAGACGCAATATGAAAGTATCATAATAGAGAATTATATTTATTTAGATCAAGATCAAGATCAAGTATCATTTATTTCGTAACTAAATCATCAATTTCTAATTTGATCTCCAACTTAAAAACTTGAAATTGAATTTCATAAGCCTTTATATCCCAAATAAATTTCCAAATCACATATCCAAACGCTAGTTGGGAAGGAGTCACGCACGGGTAAGGTGTCCGATGGGCATCGGACTAAATCCTATTTGATGGACTGTTGGAATCGTCGGATCTGTTTTAGGATTCGCGCCCGCAATTTCGCATCTGTTTTAAAATCCGTACACATGAATCCTAAAGTAGATCCGACGGTTCCAACAGCCTATCAAACAAGATTTGGTCTAATGCCCATCGGAAACCCCCTCTCCCGTCACGCACTATATGACATCTAGTTGAGAGAGAGACGACTTAGCTAAATTACGCAGAAGCTAGGGAGGAAATATGCTATTTGGGGTATACTTTTCCTTTATTCGAATGTGATGGTATGTAATGAATTTTGTTGCCTACGGGTGTTTTCAATGTAAAAATAATAAAAACAAACTAGAGGTCATAACTAGTGACTTCCTTCCATACTAGCAACAGCTGCTGATGTGGAGATGTAATTAGTAAGAACATTCTACAAAGACAAATCACCGAATTTTTTTTATAAATCATAATTAATAAAATTAATTTTAGCAAAACAACATGATTATTTTATTTTATTTTTTTTACAAAAATCACAAGAACCGAATCTCCAATTCAGTCTCCACATTTTACTTTTTGGAGAGACCGAATAGGGAATTCGGTTTCCATCTATTTTCAACTTTTTCGCCGCAGCGGTCACAAAAAATCCCAAATAGGCTAGACCGAGTAGCCTATTTGGTCTCCATTCTTTTTTTTTTAAATACCCTTTTTCTCCCCCTCCAAAAAAATATTAACATGCAAATCCAATTAAATATTAACATGCAAACCCAATTAAATATTAACATTCATTCTATTACTCTACATTATTCTACAATTACACTACAAAAATCTAAATTACACTAAAAAAATTAAATCATTCAACAATTGATTTATACTACATGCAAAAGGCTAAATAACTCTACATATAAACTAAAAAATTATACAATTAATAATTACACTACATAAACTTAAATTTCACTCAAAAATTAAACCATTCAACAATTAATTTATACTACATGCAAAAAGCTAAATTACTCTGCATGCAAACTAAAAAATTATACAATTAATAATTACACTACAAAAACCTAAATCATACTAAACAAAATACTGGTCGTTGTATGTCTACCGTTGATAGAAAATTTAAACCAAAATTTTGAGGCACTAAATGATGTTTTTTTGAAATTCTGATGCTTCGGATGCTCGAGGGTTTCCAACCTTAGCAAAATTCGGATCCATCTCGTCTCTCCTTTCCGAAAAGTGGTCATACGCGCAAATCCGACTTTCTTAGCCAACATTATGGCTGTTTAAAGTTTTTCAAAAGCTAAATTTTGAAAATTCATAACTAATTGTAGAAAAATCCAAATAAATTGAAATTTGTATCAATTCTATGTATTTTTGAATGCTCTACATGCTAGTGTAATAACTTTTTGAATGCTCTACATTGAGTTAGATATTAATAAAAATGTCGGTAAATTACTTTGCATGTAAACTAAAAAATTATATAATGATTAATTACACTACAAAAACTTAAATTACACTAAACAAATTTTTTTTTTATTAATTATGGTTTATAAAAAATAAAAATAATAAAAAACATGGGAGACCGAATTCCTAATTCGGTCCCAAGAAAAATATCTTTCTACACGGTTGGCCGCACGAAAAATGGAAAATACTTAGAGACCGAATTGGGAATTCAGTCTCTGCAAAAAGTAAAATGTGGAGACCGAATCTCCTATTCGGTCCTTGTGCTTTTTGTAAAAAAAAATAATAATAATCATGCTGCTTTGCTAAAATTAATTTAATTAATTATGGTTTATAAAAAAATTCCAAATCACCAGCGTCTGGTCGTGAGTATCGATCTCTAGATTGATGGAAAATTCCTTCCAAACTAGCAACAACTGCTGTTTTTTGCATATATACCCCTGCAAAATTCAGCTGCATAGGTAGGTGTTGACGTGTTGTTAGATTTCATTAGCTAGATTTCAAACCCTTTTGCCTTATTATTATTATTATTATTATTATTTTTCTGTCGAGGGGAGATGTGATATATATATCATGCAAGGCTACTTTGTTGTTTCTCCTCTGTTTTTCTCGGTAGATGTTGTATTGTAGTAGTTTGACACTGACCTCACAAGTCACAACCTGAGTCACTGAGTGGAGACTGGAGGATTTGCTTTCCATCAATCTTCAATCCACACTAAATATCCTGCTTTGCTTTCCATCAATCCACACATATATTCCACGAAGACGAAGGGTACTTAATTTGAGGTTTCTGCTGATCTGCTCGACTAGCAAAATTCCTTCTTAAGATACATATAGGTGGAGCTAGAGGAGGATTAGTGATCAGCCAAGGAATTAAACGAGGTTGAGCGCAACACATATTTTGAAGATAGGGACAAAAATGTCATTTGACTTTTTTTTTTTATTAGTATTAGTTAGTGTTTTTAATTCATTAAATCACTAAATGGGGATATAAATAAAATGTGTGAGTTTGAATGGGTATATAATTAATTTTAAAGTTATGATGGGTAAATATCTAATTGATGAAATTATGATGGGTATATATCTAACTTTAAAATAATTATTATATTAGTATTACTTGTTATTTACTGTTTTGTTATTCGATAACTATAACGGGTAAGGGTAAAATACATACAAGATAATTTGTAGCGGGTAAGGATATGATATATGTAAGAACAATTTGTAAGGGGTATGGGTATGAAAATGTTTCCACCTGATTCTTACCGCACCCGTTGACACCCCTAATTTCATAAATTTCTTTTTTAAAATTATTGTTTATAAAAGAAATCCCAAAAAAGTGGTCAATTTTGAGTTGTGTGTTATTAATTAGTTGGTTGTGATTTTTTAATGTTGTTTAATTATGATCAAAAGAATGTATGTATCCAGATGAGTCAAGCTCTGTTTTATGGATCTCTAGATTTAGAGTATTTTGGAAGAGTAAAAAACAGTTGAAGTAGTATTAATTGTTAGTAGTTAAAGTAGTATTAATTGTTAGGTAACTTCTAGAGGAAGAAATATGGCTATATAAGAGCTCAAGCTCATTTTGTACGGAAGCAATTGAATTAATACAAATTTTATCTTTATGTTGATTTATAGTTTCTCTTATTCACAGTTGAGTTGAGCTTTTGCTCATCTTGAGTGATATTTCGTTGAACTAGTTAATGTCTTTTTAAATCTCTGTTGTCGGACCGAGAGAATTTTTTATCAGTAAAAAACAATAAAAAATAAGAGAGAAATAAAAAAAGTGTTGTTAAATTTTTATCAGTAGAAGATCGATAGAATTTGTACCGATCTAAAATATATCAAAGTTTGGATCAGTGAGAAATTTACTGATCCAAACTCTTTTTTTTTTCTTTTTTCCCTTCTAGTGTTTTTATGCAATGAGTGGGACCCACACTACTTGACTAATAAAAAAGCTGAGTCAAGTCTTAAATTTTGTCAGATGGTAAGAGGTGGACCCACTCTTTTGTTATTATTTGAATAGAAAAAGAAAGAGATGGTCAGATCGGTACAAAATTTATCAATCTTTCCATGCATGATTAAACCAATACACTCTTTCTGTTTCTCTCTCTTATTTTTTAATATTTTCTACTAATAAAAATTTCTCGTGTCAATCATCTAGGGCTGGCAAAAAAATTCGAGGTTCGTGATTCGATTCGGGTTTGATTCGAGTTTAATTCGATTTGAAATGGGTTCGAATTGAAACGAACCAAACCAGGTTCGGTTCGGAATTAGTTCAAACCTAGCCTGGTTCGATCGAAATGGATTCGATCATTTTTATGGTTCGAATCTCATAATAACATTGGCTGTCCATTTACCTGATGAAATTAAAATCTAAGATAGAGAGTCATAATTTAACTTAGCCGACACTCCCTCGCTCTCAAATCTCAATAATCTAGTTCTCTCTCCACCTCTCCCTAACTCACTCTCCCTCTAGCTCTAAAATCTAGCCGACGCTCTCAGCAACTGGCTGTCACTCCTCTCTCCGGCCTAGATGACTGTCTCTTCTCTCTCTTCGGTCGTCTTTCATAGTTTATACCAGAAAAGCCGTCTCTAATGTATTTTTTCATGAATAATTTTTTAACTTAAAAACACTTATTTCATAGTTTATACCGGTAAAAGGAAGTCATGTGAATTGTCCTGTGAGAAAAAATTAATGTATAAACTACCGGTATAACTAGGACTGCTAAAAAAAAATTATTTCGTGATTCAATTCGGGTTCGATTCGAAAAATGTGTAGTTCGCAATTAATTCGATTCGAAATGGGTTCGGTTCGAAACGAATCAAACCAGGTTCGGTTCGAAATTAATTCAAACCAAACTCAAACCTAAGGTAAGTTCGGTTCGGTTCGGTTCGTTGCCACCCCTACAATCACCATATAAACAAGGTTATGAACACACCAATAAAAAGATAGAGATACAAGGTAATTAATATGCAGTAGGAAATCAAATCAAGTGCATAAGATAAAATAAACAATGTTAATTGTTTCAACGATTTAAATAAAAACAGAAAGCTGAGATGTTTTTGTAGGATAAAAAAATTGTGGTATTAAAACCTCCCTGCTTTTTTGCTCCTAAAGTGCATCATCATTTAGTTCCTTGACCAAAAACAGAGCAATGAAGAACATTCCTCCCTGCTTTTTTTCTCTCTTCCTGATCACAAATCTGATCTGCTTACATCTATCATCTGCATACGACGTACTCTACAAAGTTTGCGGTTCCACCAGCAACTATGCCGGAAATAGCACATACAGTTTCAACCTCGACAAACTCTTCTCCTCTCTCTCCACAGAAGCAGTTGCAAAACAGGGTTTCTATGAAAATACAATTGGCACAGCACCAGACCAGATCTCTGGTCTTGTCCTCTGTCGTGGCGATGTCGATTCTTCTATTTGCCGTGACTGCCTTAACCAAAGCTTCAATGATTTATCTAATCAATGTCCATCCTCAAATGAAGCAACTGTATACTATGACTTTTGCCTCCTGAGTTACTCCAACCAGCAGTTCCTCAACTCAACTGACAATTCACAGCAAGTCTATAGCTGGAACCTCCAAAACGTGACAGACAGTAGAGTTAGTAGCTCGAATAATGCTAAAAAAAAGTACTTCGACAATGAGGTGAATACGTTACTTAGTAGTGTCTCGAATCAGGCAGCTTATAACTCGGAAAAGGGTTTTGCGACTGGAGTAATATACATAACATCATCCTTGCCAATGATCTATGGCTTGTCGCAGTGCACACCTGATTTTCCAAATAATACATGCCATGCTTGTTTACAAGACCTTCTTGATCAGATGCCAAAGCGGTTTAACGGTCGGAAAGGTGGAAGGATTTTAGCAGTTAGATGCAACCTAAGGTATGAGAAATTCCCCTTCTTTGGTGGAAAGCCAAATCTACAAATAGGTTCAATCTCAGGGGCATCAGTAATACCGATTGGTGACCAGCCAACTCAGCCTCCACCTCCGATGAATTCTCCATCTAGCACCAGTAAAGGTGATTATTAATTCAACACCTTACATGTTCTCTTTTCTCTTTCATTTTTCAAAAAAATAAAACCAAGGTATAAGGATGCAGACTTCAGAGTAAATAGCTTCAGCTGTTAATTTAAAATTCTCAAAATAATATAGTCCGATAAATAGTATACAAGGTTAAAAAAAAATTATCTTAGAAATATAAAAATTAATTGTCAAAAAAACAGAAAAATTAGTTTTATTTTTCAATCTCATGAAAGGGACCGAACCATTGGTTTGATACCATTAGAATATTTTTGAGGACCTAATTAGTGGTTCAGTCCCTATAGTTTTCATAAATTGCACGGAATCATGTCATTCAAAATTTGGTCCCTATAAATCCCCGCTGGACCAATAGAACGGTCCCTTTAATTTTCAAAATGGTGTAGCCATTGGCGTGCAAATTGTAGAAATTAAAGGGACGGAAACATTGGTTCCAGGCCTGGTCCTCACCTGAGATGGGATCAGATGGCTCAGATATAATCAGCACAATGTGCATGATTACATATAAGCAAACTTAATTGACCCTATCTGATCTGGTCCTCACCTGTTCTTTTTTTCTAAGCACTACCAGTATCTGACCTAGTGCTATTTAACCAAAGCACTTGGTAGAACTTAGAAGAGGTACTGTAATGCAGATTGCAGAACCTGAATCAGACTTGGTCATATCCATTTGCCACCAATTACAACTCATTGAATGTGGTTATCGATCCATCGGTTCTTACTTCTTACAAATGTTGAATCTTTTTCTTCAGCTCTCAATTATGCAAAATTGCACTGTTGATACGTGTTGATAATTTCAACCTCAAAAATTTCTTCAGGAGGAAAGAGCTGGCAGCTCACTACCATCATCAGTGAATCTGTGATATTGCTTATTATTGTCTTCTTCATCGCCTTTTTGTTGATCAGAAAACTGAGATGTGCAGGTTTAGCCGTTTATCTCTTTATATAATCAAACAGTACTTGTCAACATGTTCATTTGTATGAAAATTTAGCTAACACTTTATACCTTCATTGATGATTTAGAAACCGAGGTTTCTCAAGAAGAAAAAGTGCTCGTAACTAACAAGGAAACGACACTGGATCCATGGAGCAGAGAACGAAGTGCAGAGTTTCCCCTTTTCAATTTCAACCAAATAGCTAATGCGACAGGTAACTTCTCATTGGACAATAAACTTGGCGAAGGTGGATTTGGACCCGTCTATAAGGTTCTTCATATTTCCTTTAAAAGAACCAACAAATTAATAAGAGAAATGCATGAAAATACTTTATGATGAACTTAAAATTAAGAAGAATTAGATTTTATGATTTGAAGTTTTGAAGTTTTTCTTCTAGGGGGTGCTACAAGATGGACTTGAGATAGCTGTCAAGAGGCTTTCTACATATTCGGGTCAAGGTCTAGTTGAGTTTAAAAATGAAATCCAACTTATTGCAAAGTTGCAACACAGAAACTTAGTCCGGCTGGTCGGGTGGTGCATCGAAAGAGAGGAGAAAATATTGATTTATGAGTTTATGCCAAGCAAGAGCTTAGACTATTTCATTTCTGGTATGTCTCTAGAAACCTATTTTGCAAGGCCTTTAGTAATCTTGAATTGTTGAAATGTATATAGCAAGCATATATAATCCAACCCTCATTTCCTATATTAATTACTATGTGTGTTGTATAAAATCACAGATAAAAAAAGAGGAGCATTTCTAAATTGGGAAAAGCGTTTTGAGATAATTGAAGGCATTGCTCAAGGACTACTATATCTCCACAAACACTCGAGGCTAAGAGTTGTTCATAGAGATTTGAAAGCGAGCAACATTCTCTTAGATTCTGAAATGAATCCAAAGATATCTGATTTTGGATTAGCCAGAATATTCGGTCCCAAAGAGCTCCAAGCAAATACCAATAGGGTGGTAGGAACATAGTAAGTATGACACTGTGTCAAATAAAATATGTCCAATATGAACACTAGTGCTTAAACAAATAGCATAATCCAACAAATAACACACTAATTTAACATAAAAACCAGTCTATGAAAATAATATAAAGTTATTAATTACAAGAAATATATAGATATTCTGAAGATTTATTGTCATCATATATATATATTTTTTTTTCTTCTTTTTTATCAGCGGTTACATGGCTCCTGAGTATGCATCAGAGGGTCTTTTCTCAAGCAAATCAGATGTTTTCAGCTTCGGTGTGCTGGTGCTCGAGATTGTAAGCGGCAAAAGAAATATGGATTTCCACCAATACAGAGATGACTTCCGCAACCTCCTTGGATATGTAAGGAGTTCACATATTGACATATATATACTAACACTCCTGTTAAGATCTTGCTTCATTAATTGCATTTCCCTGGAATAAAATTTCTCTTTTGTAGGCATGGGTTAGATGGAAAGATGGAAGTTTCCTTGATCTAATTTGTCCAACATTAACCCTAGTGCCCCAAAGACAGACAAAGAGATGCATTCATGTGGCTTTATTGTGTGTGCAAGAAAATCCAGTTGATCGACCCATCATGTCAGATGTGATCGTGTTTCTTACCACCGAAACTATCATTTTACCGGAGCCTAAGCAGCCGGCTTACTTCAATGTAAGAGTAACAGAAGGAGTAGGAGTAGGAGCATGTTCTATAAATTATGTGACCTTGACCAACCCAGAAGTGAGATAATTTTACTAGAGGTGATTAATTACTTGTTGCTGTAATTAAAGATGACATCAATAACAATGGAACTATGGAAGTACCATGGATTGTTATCATGCTCTTTACTAATTGAGACGTTCATGTAAGAAAATTAAATTAGTTTGGTTTAATTTGATAGAAATTGAATGAGTCAATAGATCAGCTGGAGGAAATGATCGATGAAAGAGATACAGTTAGTAAAGCTATATATAATATATATGTAAATTGAGATGTAAGTAAAAACATAAGAGAAAAAATACAAAAGGCATGAATCATCAATAATGTTAGCCAATAGGAATAGGCTATGATATATATGATACCACAATTAAAAGAGGAAAAAAAATTGAAAAAAATTAAATGGTTTTGTATTATTACATTTTCGTGTGTGTGATTTTCTTACATTAATGAATACTATATATAAAGATTAATAGTTAATAATCTAACTATAATTTATCTAAACCAAATCTTAATTTACATAGCACAGAATAGTCAGGCTTCAGAGCAATGCAGAGTTTTGTACTTTTGTAGAATCTGTTTCCTTTCCTGAGTGTTCTCTCTGTTAAATGCTAGAATGGACGCGTCCATTCGTGCTCTAATTCGTGGTATAACGAGGTGGGGCCAGGTGGCAGTGGCTGTGGTCCTACATGGACCAAGAATTTGTACATAATTCTCTTTCTTTCATAAGCCAACTATTGTAATTTTTTTTTTTTTTTTTTTAGTGAACCAACTATCGTAATCCTTTGTCTGATAGACATAGATAGATAGATAGATGTAAGATGTGTGACCGTTAATAAACCAACCTAATCTTTCAATTCAATTCAATTCAAATCAAGCCATGGTGACCTTTTCTCCTCTCTCTCTTCATCTTCATCACCTCGTTCCCAAATCTATCAAAACCCTTCTTCTAAACCCAAACCCAAAACCAAAGCCAAAAACCAATGTCAAGCTAATAATCAGTCGGAGAGATGCCTCAGCTGCTGTACTCTCGGCACTTATTCTACCTCATTTACTACTGCAACCTCTTGCTCTTGCGGCCGCGGGGTCCACTGTCAGTGAGTGTGAGTTTACTGTGACCCCTTCTGGACTTGGATTCTGTGACCAAGTCGTTGGCACCGGTGCCGCAGCTTCCAAGGGACAGCTTATCAAGGTCTTTTTACATTTACGCCCTCATAAATTTTCAATTCTATGTTTCACTCCTTCAATAGGGATCTTTTAGTAACAAACAAACATGTGTAGTGTACTGTTACCAACCTTACCATATAGGTCAAACAAACTTTTATAATTGTAAAAGAGCCCTAATTTATTAGATGAATCATGTATATACATTAATTATCATCTTCTTGCTTTGTTAATACTTTATTAATATATATATATATATATATATATATATATATATATTTAGGCACATTATGTTGGGAGGTTAGAAAATGGGAAGGTTTTCGATAGCAGCTATAACCGAGGACAGCCCCTCACTTTTCATGTAGGAGTTGGAGAGGTATATATAAACATTTATCTTCTCTAATTATCTTTTGTCATTCTTTGAAATATTATTGGGTTTTTTTTAGGAACATTTATCTTCTCTAATTTTACATTAATTATCTTTAATTCTTAATTAGATTTTGTTAGGAACATTTGCAGCTGACACCAAACAGGATGCATGGTACATGAAAATGCTAGAAATGTGAACTGGTCTATCTTTGCAAATATATCAAAATGCTATATAAATTGTCAATGTTATTGTTTCTAGTTTGGTGGTGGTTTATGTTTTTAATTTTCTTTTGAGATTCTTTCAAATGGTACTGGGTTTTTTTTTTAAGTCTCAATTAGATTTTGTTAGGAACCTTTGCAGCTGACACCAAACAGGAATAGCAAGCACCAAATATTTTTTTCCCATTTATTTTTCTTTGTTATAAATAGCAAACACCACTTCATTTTCTTTTACCAAATTTGATTTTTTTCTTGATAGAACTTAATTCATTTTAAAGATTTGAGGATTAATTTCATGTTACAAACAAATAGTGGATGGTACATGAAAATGTTAGAAATGTGGACTGATATTTGCAAATACATCAAAATGCTATATAAATTGCCAATGTTATTGTTTATAGTTTGGTGCATGGTTTTATGTTTTTAATTTTGTGTATGAAATTTGAGCAACTTGTAGGTAATAAAAGGATGGGATCAAGGAATAGTAGGGGGTGATGGTATCCCGCCTATGCTTTCTGGTACAAAATTAATTATATTTTATTCTAAACTTCGAGTAAAACTAGGGTGTTCTTAAGCTCACCAAAGTGTTTGGTGACCTCAACTCCAAAATATATTATATCGGTTTCAAACGACAAATCCAAGTCGTTGAAATCCATATACTTCACAAGTGATGAATTTACATGTAAAGATTTTAAGTTTTCAAATTATTTTAGTACAAAGTTAAGCGGCTAAAATTAGAATGTTTATAAATTAATTTTAGTGCATTTCTTTTTTGAATTGTTTTTTACCACTTGACTTTATACAAAATTAATTTAAAATTATAAAAACTTTGCATGTAAATTCATCACTCATGAAGGAAATTGGTTTCAACAGTTTGGATTTATTGTTAAAGCCAATCTAATAGGTTTTGGAGTTTAAGCTCACTAAACACCTTGGGGAACTTAAGAACACCCTAGTTCTACTCGTAAACTTCACTTAATAGTTGATACAACATAGTTAATATATTATATTTTGCTCTTTTAGGCGGTAAGCGCACTTTAAAGATACCTCCTGAACTTGCTTATGGTGCTAGAGGAGCGGGATGTAGAGGAGGTCTGTATATTCTTTCTCCCCTCTTTATTATTTTTTATACATGAATAACCTGGAGCAAGAATAGCACTAATCCACTATTCTTTGTTTGTCTTATATGTATTAGCTCACTATTCTACTAATCCAATCAAAAATAGGGTTAACTACTATTCTCAAACTTGGAATTAGTTCTATTTTTGCTCTATTCCTTGTTTCATTCAAACGTACCCTTAAGAAAATTTGAATTAAAATATGACTATAAAATGTTTTTTGTTTGCATAATTCTTTGTCATGTTCATGTCAGATGATAACTCTTTATTTTGCATGCAATTTTTTTTGTTTTTTGATGCAAAAACTTGCATGCTTTAAAGGCTAAACTTGAGGTAAACATGTCTTTCTTTATTCTGTTCCATTTGTGTTTTCAGGTTCTTGTCTAATCCCACCAGATTCGACGCTTCTATTTGATGTTGAATTCATTGGCAAGATTTGAGAAGCATATTTTCTCCCATTTCTTTTCCCCTTTTTCATAGAAGTGTCATGTAATTTCATTTTTGTTAGGAAGGCTAAAAGTAATATCTTTAAAGTGATTTTTTTTTTTAATTGGTAGGGGTCTTAGCACCCTTTTCCCAAAACAAACAATTGGTACCGGTCAAGATTAGGTCAAAAAATTTACTAGTGCGACTAGTGTGTTACAGATTGTCATGAATTATTCAGACTTTGATTTGTTTAGTTTTAGGCAATTTTTTTTTCAGGAGTGGATAATATTCTGATTGGACACAGATTTATATTCAGTTTTCAAATTTCAGGGGTAAAGAATTACCTACTCCTAATTTAATGTAGCTCCGCCACTAACAGGTACCATCCTACCTCAGTTCATTACGTGAAATGGCAAACAAATATTTTCCTATTACTATCAAACCAACAACACACATTAGTAAAAAGTTATCAAAATAAATTACTACTGATCACAACACAGAATTAACATCAATACATTAATGGGCTAGGCTACTATGACATTGGTGTTATTTGAAATTAAATAACACCAACTTTTAAACCCTTAGATCTGCCTTGAGATTCGTACAAAATAAAGTGCTTGAACAGTAAAAGCGGATATTACGAATCTCAAGGCAGATCTAAGGGTTTAAAAGTTGGTGTTATTTAATTTCAAATAACACCAATGTCATAGTAGCCTAACTCTACATTAATTGTTGCCTGTTATAAATCTCGTTGCCACATGTCAAATTTTGGGAAGAGCAAAGGAGGAAGAAACTTGGACACTGTTTATATGAGAAAAATCACTTATTGTTTATTTATTTTTTTTAACAATCTTGACAACTTTTAAAAATAAATCTTAAACATGAAATTTAACATTATAAGTGTGATACAATTTAGCGTTTGTTTCACCGTACATCATGTGAGATGAAATTTTAATGGTCCGTCTCTCATTTTTTTTAAAAGTTGTTAACATTGAGGTTCATTTGGAGTGTTACTCGAAAACAAACTTTTCTCCTTTGCTGTCTTTTTTTTTTTTTACTGTGAACTTCAACGTTTTTCTCTCATTGTGGGTTTGAAATATTAAAACCAACCATGGAAATAATATGAGGGTGTAAATTAAAGGATATTTATATATAGGGACATTGTTCTCATCCAAAACTGTTTTTGACACATTAAAATATATTAGGTTAAAATATGCAAATATATCATTCAATTATTATTATGCAATTGGTGATGATTGAAATTATTAATTTTCCTTTAGAATTTAAGATTCCTAATATTTTTTTTACAGCAATATTATGCATATTTTAGATGCTTAATTGATTTGCAATTTAAATTTTATTTCAACATCATTGTCGTAATTTATTAAGAATGATTGATCATAAGTTATTCCTTTCTAAAAATAATTTTAGATTGAAGAGTGACAATGTGACATGGTTCTGAGTAAATAAATATAACATTTGTGAAGCTAATTTATTAAAATGATTTGTGACATGACATGACATGTCCAATGCTGAAATTTTGCTAAAAAAAAATCAGGTTTTCTTCTAATATACCTACAATGTTTCAAATTGGATGGCTAAAAAAAAATTCATTTAATGTATTAGGCCTACAATATATCCAATATATTCTCTCTCTCTCTACACCTCCTTGGGGGAATGTTCAAACTGGACCCCATCTCTATCCCTTTTCTTCATCGGAATGAACTCTGCTCCTTTTCTTGAGAAAAGAGAACCCTGCTATTATCTAATCCGAACCGTTTAAGATAGATCAAACGGCTTTAATTAAATTTAATTTGTTTTAATATATTATATTGATATAAAAGAAAAATGTAATTGAAGCCGTTTGATCAATTTTGAACGATTCGGATTGGAGGATAGGAGGGTCCTTCAGCAGATTGGTTTCCTTCTTCATCAGCCAATGCTCAAACTGGGCCCCACATGTCTTATTCTCTCTCATAGTTCATTCCATACCAATGGAGAAGAGAAATTTCCACTAATTTATAGTTGGGACCAATGTTAACACAACCGGACTGGACATTGATTTGGTAAACCTTCGGGTCACCACCGGATTACTGGTTGGACCGGTGAGTCAATCGATTCAACCGTTGATTTTTAAAATTATTGAGTTTGATATTGAATTATTATCTCTTATCTTACTGCAATGTTAATTACTGTATACGTGCATAGAGTTTAACTTAATAAATTCATTACATAAATAATCCAAATAATACTATTTATATTATTTACCAATTTAAATTAGTGTACACCGGAGTTTTTTTTATAATTTACTATATAAATCATTCGAACAACATTTTTTTTATTTTTTTATATTGATTGGCACACACTAGTATGTCAATTTCATATCTGATCTTTGTCAGCATAATATATAAAGCCAATACTATATTCATATAATTCAATTTTAAATACAATACAAGAACATAAATGTTACACGTTAAAAATAAACATTTGAGAAAGTACACAATTTCTTTTTTTTTGCAATTAATAAGAAACTCGTACTTAATATGAAAATAAGAAGAATTAATATTTTATTTTTGTCATATATATAGAGAGAGAAAGTAAGGCTACCATACATTACAATGCACATGCATATTTGTACATTGGACTATAAATCACCGGATTCAAAGTTTAAATGACCGATCCAAACTATTCATCTTGTTCTCCATATTAATATATGTGCTTGGAGACCAAATTTTACATTTTTTGGAAATTTGTTTACTATTTATTAAGTCACTTTAAAAACCGTTGATCCAACAGTAACAGTAAAATCAAAAGACATCACTATTTTTGGCATCCACTCGGATCAAAGATTGCAACTTTAAAAAGCGAGTTACCATTGTATGTAAATACTAACATATCATTTTTCTCTATTTCATTTGCGGTTACAAAGTCATTCCAAGTAGATTGAAATGTGAATGTATTGTTAGATTTGGACATTATCACTTTCACATTCCACAAGTTGAACGATTTCTCTCACGGATCCTTTCAAGAGTTTTGCAAATTTCTTTGGAATATTCTGCAGCATGTAATAATTTATTACACAGACAGGTAGAGATAAGAGGGGTCAAAGAAAATATTGAAAGTGAGAGATAACAAAATAAATAGGCCTCAGTTGCAGTTGCAGTTGCAGTTGCATGTGAGCCTGGCCATTTCAGGTAATTTCCCACTTTCGGATGTTTACAAATTAAGTAAACTGAAAACGATAGACTCTCTTCTTTTTTTTTTGAAATATTGGCAGCAGCTGCCAATGATATATATATATATGTATTGAATAAAAGTAGTGCATGCTACATCATATATAGCTAGGATACAATTAAAAGTAAAAAAAAGGAAGACCAACACACACACACACACACACACACACACACACACACATATATATATCACACAGCTCCATCAATAATTAAGCTAGAGTTAATTCCTTGATCTTCCTATGCTTAATTACCTACCGCCTAGTTTTACATTTGCCAGCACAAATATCACCTACATTATATATTAAAATTAGCTGGAAAAAAAAATTAAAAGTGATGATAAAAAACTAATTATATAATTAAACTAAAACAGCCATGCATCAATTCAGATTAATTAATGCAAATTATATATTTTGAAACAATATTAACCACATCCTTCCTTCCTTGATTGATAATCCTCTCTGCCAGTGCCAGGACATTCGAAGGGGTATGGTTGACTTGCCAGTGAAATTAAATCTTTTCATTTCTAATTAGCACCCTTTTCTCAAAACATATATATATATACTTCCACCCGTGATATATATGAGTGCATCAGCATCACATCGTTTCATTCAAGTAGAACTTTTATTACAGTCCATACCAAACAACTGGTGAATACAACTCCTTAAATTGAGGACTTATTGACCATTGATGTTTGTAAACAAATAGCTAGGTGTTCCGTTGTAATCTCACTTCAAATCAGAATTTTATGCGAATTAAATACTTTAGACAAGATGTGACTAGAATTGAATGTATTTTCAAAATGCATAAATATGGTAATTAAATTATTTTGATCCAGATTTTTTATGCAATGTTTAAATGATAAATATGCAAATATATACATAAATCGGTTGAATAATTTTATTATGCCTAACATGTACCTACCATGCATATTTCAAATTGGATGGCTAAAAAAAATTCATTTAATGTATTAGGCCTACAATGCCTAACATGTTTTGACCTTATTTCATGATTGTTAAAATTTACCATGTTTAAAACCCTTACTTATAATGAAAATGACCAAAATTTTGTCACTCATATATATGTTACACATTTTTTTTAGAAGAAAAGGTTCTAGTTTTGTAATGAAAGAAAAGTAGGCTGGAATAATTATACAATCATTCATAACAAAATAAATCACAAGTGCAAAGAGTTGTGCATTTTTTTTTAATTATTCTAATAAACTATATTTTTTTCTCTAAAAATAATTTTAATTAAATTATGCTTAAATCTCTTGGAAAAATGCATTTACGATTTATTCATGGTGGATATATATCAAAGAAAGTTACGATAAAATTTGAACACTAATTACCGACATTAGTCTCCTACAACAAATCATAATTAAAATTGGATTTATAGAATGGATGCTTAATCAAATTTAAACTTGTAATATGATTTTTCATTGTTTTAGTAATCACATATTTTCAATAGGTGTATGTATATATCTTCATTATAGTTTTGAAGTTTATCTTAATTTTACAAGATGATATAACATATTTTTGGATTTAATTTTAATTTTACGAGATAATATATTTTTCTCGAAAATAACTTTTATCTTAATTTTGCTAGATAATATATTTGAAAAATATAGTTTCATCATCATATTCTTGGATTTTATCTTAATTTAACAAGATAATATATTTGAGAAATATTTTTTTCTCATCATATTCTTGGATTTTATCTTAATATTCTCATTCTTATTTTCAAGCACTAAATACATTGTCACAATTTATTCCTCTAATTGAGGGTAACTCATTGAAATAACTTTTATCCCTGACGAAAAATATGCAATTTCATATCAATTTTAGTTTATAATATAAATTTTTTTGGTAGAAATTTTTTTTATATTAATATGGAGATTTTTTTTTCAGAATTGAAGAGACTTAAGCGCGTCTTTAGAACAAAATAAGTGCATTTACCCGGGATAAATTATTTTTTTGCGCAACAGTGTGATTTCAGGGAACAAAATAAGTGCAATACTTAAAATTAAATATAAACAATTTCCTTCAAGATTAACTGAATAATATCAACTTAAAATAACGCAAAAAAAAAAAAAACTAGCAAAAAAATCGAGTTTTTGAAGCACTTTTTTTTTTTTTTGCAAAAACATGACAATTGCATCTTTAATCCTTGAATTTGCATTAATTTACGCAGTTGTATAATTTACTAACAATTTTGTTCAATTAATTTTGGGAGTAAATATATGTTTAATATATTTTAAAATTGGCTTTTAAATTTTTAATTGTATTTGAATTTAAAAAAAATATTGTTTAGATTGTCAAAACTTAGGGAAAGAAAGATTTGAAACTATTTCACTGTATTTCTGTATATTTGTGATTACATCTTACATTGCTTTATATAGAGAATAAAACTAGCTTAATCAAGAATCTAAACCTGATTTAGTAAAAGCTTGGCCTTATCCGACTAAGCACACAAACACGGGTGAAGATTTTAACAGAGTAGTTTTAGCTTCATGCAGCGAACAGACTGTAGAATCAAAACAGCACTGTATATTCTTTGTGCGCTGCTTGAAGCTAAATTTGCTCTGTTAAAATCATTACCCCACAAACACCATGTCAGCCTATTTATTAGAAGAAAAACAGTGTTGACCAAGTCAACATGAGGAAATAAGATTTGACCAAGTCAACATTATTTAGTAAAACCAACTATGGACTATGGGGTAAAGATTTTAGCAGTGCAGTTTTGCCTTCATGCAGCGCAAGAACCATATGAAACTCTTGTTTGATTCTATAGTCTGTGCGCTGCATTAAGCCAAAAATATTCTGTTAAAATCTTTACCCCGTCTATCAATCGGGCTATGGCACCTTAACGCAGCTTCGCCAGGTCATTATTTTCCCGCCTTCGGAGAGCATGTATTTTACTGAAACTCAATTGAATGAACCTGTCACGTATAATTACTCGCATTCCAAATTAATTCTTAGTCTGTGGGGCCCAGAGTCATTGTTGTTGTTGTAATGCATTACTTCAAAACCAGGATCATTCAAAATTTTCTTAGTTTGCCTCTTCCGCACGAAATCAGACGACCGAGATTACGAATAGACAGAAAGAAGGTACAGTGATCATCTGATCGACGGTTTATAGAGGGACACGTCACTGGCACTCTCGGTACGTCAACTGTTGAGCTCTGTTGAGTGCGCAATCCCTGAGATACCTCATATTTTGTGTGACTACGTGTCCGGTGTCTATTCGGGGATAGCGTAGGGGCCAGTATTATTTGTGCTTTGAGATTCGTGCAGAACGTCTGTAAACAGTTGAGATTTTCCAAAAACCACGCAAAATATGAGATATCTGAGAGAATGCGAATTCTGTAAGTTGACAGTTCACTCGCTTCTACTCACCTCACTTGTTCAGCAAACAAACAAAAAACATACGAAAAAGCATAACCTTCCAATTCTAGAAGGCATCGATCTATTCTACGCTCTCTCTCCCTCTCTCTCTCTGTAGTCTGTAGTGTAGAGAGACCATCTTCTTCACTCTTCAAAGGTATAGATAGATAGGATTTTGCATTTTCAGTTCAAATCCGATCAAATAAATGTTCTAGTCTTCTATCTTTGTTTAAAATTTAAATCGACGACTTGTTCCCGTTTCATAGGTACTTGATTTCTTCGTATAATCTTCATTCAGATCGTAGGATTTCCCTTTTGTAGCAATTTCAAAACAATAAATTCAAAATTTATTGTCGAGAATGTTCGTTTATGGATGTTTTAATCTTACTTCCTAGCAGATAAGATAAATCGAGTGGTTAATTCGTTGAATCCTTTTTAAGAACTATCTTGTGAAGTGCGTTTTGCAATTATGCTGATAAAATTGTGAAATTTATTGTTTGTGAAGTGCATTTGCAATGAGTAGTTGGGGTTGGGGTGAATATGACTGGGTTTGTGCTATCTGTGACAATGGTGGTGACATATTAAGGTAATTCTTCTTATTCTTATCCCTTTTTTTTACTTTTACCAACATCTATGTACATATATATGTAACAAAACAACAAATTCATACTTTGCATGTAACTGCAGTTGCAGAGGGAGTTGCTTACGATCATTTCATGCCACCCCTGATCCAACTTTATACTGTGAAACTCTTAATTTTACACCAGCACAAGTTCAGGTATTCATTTATATACTACACTGTTAATTAGCTACTCCTTTCTCCCCTTTTTGCTTATTTTTCCTATGCTTATTTGGTTTATATAAAAAAATTGAGTTGGTTGCTGTAATTGCAGGAGATGAATTCTTTTTTGTGTGACAATTGTTTGTATAAAAAGCATCAGTGCTATGCTTGTGGAATATTGGGTTCATCTGCGATATCTGATCAGGAGGTACAACTACAACCCTTTTAATAAATTGTGCACTGTTCAATATCTTTCAAATATGAATGATTTGCATTGTATGTATTATAAAAGCTGGTTCATGTCTTTGACAAGTACCAATTGGTTTAATTAAGTTCTTTTTATGTTTCTTTGTCTCTCCAATGAAGGAAAACCAGAG
This sequence comes from Carex rostrata, assembly GCF_964058835.1. Classification (NCBI taxonomy): domain Eukaryota; kingdom Viridiplantae; phylum Streptophyta; class Magnoliopsida; order Poales; family Cyperaceae; genus Carex; species Carex rostrata. The sequence continues at coordinate 1,222,919 of NC_135924.1, forward strand.
GAGTATGCATTTCCTAATTCAATGATTTAGATCTAACATTTTATTGGTAACGATATGGATAAGATTCCATGTTAGGTTGTTTAAATGGGCAGATTGCTAATAATGTTCTTCCTTTTAAATGATGAAATTAGTTCTATTTATAATGGTATCATTTAATGTTTTCTAATTTTGCATAATTGTGAACCAGTTTATCTTGTTATTAACATGTCAAACTTAAAATTTCACTAGAACATTTAATTGTTAAATTCACTCATTGTTGGTTATTTTTATGTCAGGTGTTTATCTGCGGATCGTCAGATTGCGGGCTCCATTATCACCCACATTGTGTGTCAAAATTACTTTACCCGAGGGATGAAACGAAAGCGGGCAAATTAGTGGTGAAAATTAAAGAGGGACGTGGGTTCGAGTGCCCAAGGCATTTATGTCATATTTGTAGAGGCTTGGAGAATAAGAAAAACTATGATTTACAGTTTGCCATCTGTAGAAGGTGCCCCATTTCATACCACCGTCGATGCCTCCCCAGGTTTTAATTTCTTCTCTCCTTCAAATTAATACAATGGTTGCTGGGATTATGCGGATATAATAAACATTCATTACATTCAAATGGATTATGATAAGAGTCCTTTTCCAGTTTTGAAGTATATTGAACATTTTTTGGTTTGTGATATGAACTATATGTCTGCAGTGACATTTTATTTGAAGATAAAGGCGGAGACAATTTACAAAGGGCATGGGAGGACCTTCTGCCATATCGCATTCTCATATACTGCATGTATGTAGAACTTGGTGAACTTTTAACAGAAAAATAGAATTAGGAATTCTAAAGAAAGCAAAAAGAAAAGGAAAAAGAAAAAACAATTATAGTGGCTTATGTTTACCATGCACTTATGTAATCCTTTATACTTGGTAACTTGTTCAGGAAACATAAAATTGAGAAAGATCTTGGGACACCAATGAGAAACCATTTACAATTCCCTCCAGTGAATTGTAAATGGAGACCAAAAAAGGAAGTTTTCAATTCAAATCATCAACCTCCTGTGAAAAACCAACATAGAATTGCACAGACAGGTGGGCCCAGGGTGTTATCATATGGTGAGAAACAGAGAGCCTTAGAAAGTGCTAGTGCTGCTGAAGCTAGACTACCCAGAAGTTGTTTTCCCCCGATCAGTGAGAAAACCCAAAACAAGTAAAAGTTGTTTGCCAATTTAGTCATTTTGGATTATTTTTTCTCCTATAAAAGAAGGCCTATTATACTCTGTTTTTCTTTATTAAATCAATAACTTTACATAGATTTTCATCTTTTTTGTAATGAATATTAATAGTAGGTCCAATTTGGTACAATTGGAAACTTAAAGACCAAAATAAGAAATGTGTGATACTTTAAGCACCATTTGTGTAATTTGCTTAAAGAAGAATCATGCACTCAGTGGTGGACCTAGGCATAGGCAAACTATTATAAATTATGAACTTTTCCTAAGCTTGCAAAAATGAAAGGAAGTAAAATGTGATAGTTTGATAAATTGTTTTTAAATACACTTGCCCATGCTTATGTTGTTTTTCTATTTATTTAATGGACCCTAATACATACTTATTTGTATTATAAAATGATACGTTTGAAGTATGCGTGCATTACTGGAAAATGAGTCATCATCCGTGACAATTGAGAAGGTGAGAACGAACTTGAAGATACCGTCTATGTATCACAATTCTCAGAGACAAACCATCGAGTCTATCAGTGAAAGAGAAGTAAAAGAGACTGTTGAGGTACTATACCCCATCATTAACTGTAGAGTACATTGTGAAGAAATTAAATTAAACGGGGTTTAGCTGTCAAAGAAAAAATAAAATGAAAAAAAGTTGAATTAGGTCAAGAACTTTGCAATTCTACCTCTGACATTTCATCTCTGGGGTAAAATGCAGAGAGCTATAGCTGCTTGGGCTAAGTTACGAAATCATGGAACTGTTGAAGAAGCCAAAGCAATATGTTCACCTGATACTCTCTCTAAAATTTGCGACTGGAGGGTATATATACTTCATTTGCACTTTCTACCATGCATTATAAAAATTCTGGAAAAATTTCACAACTTTGTTTCTTTACTTCAAATTATTTCTATCCTTTTAACAGACCAAGCTAAGTGTGTACTTGGCACCATTTATCCATGGGAGTAGATACACTTCCTTTGGAAGGCACTTCACCAAAGTTGATAAACTTATGGAGGTACTAGTCCTATTTACAGACTCAATTCAATTTGTCCATGATTTTCATCAGTTACTTTTAGAAGGAAGGAAAAAAAGTTTTTGAAAATTGCACACGTGGCATTACTTTTTGCAATCTATCAATCCATTAAAAATTAATTCGCCCCTTTTGAAGGCTAAAGGTAGTATTAGTTTTGCTGAGAAATTCACTGTGTATGCAGATTGTTGATAAACTTCACTGGTATGTGCAAGATGGTGACACGGTAATGATGTTCTCTGTTTTACTGATATTAGATAATTAGATTACTTGTAATAATATCTGATAAGATGTTGTGTTTTTAGGTGGTCGATTTTTGCTGTGGTTCAAATGATTTCAGCATTTTGATGAGGGACAAACTGTCATCTGTTGGGAAGAAATGCTTCTTCAAAAACTTTGATCTCCATCAACCCAAGGTACCAAGAAATTTCTTAATATTCTTTTGCTTGCTTTCTGTTGTTTTCTCACTAACTTTTAATTTCTCGTTTCATAGAATGACTTTAACTTTGAAAAACGAGACTGGATGACGGTAGAACCTCATGAGTTGCCTGACGGGGACCGATTGGTAATAAAATAATAACTTTTCCATATTAACATCATATGATATAATGCCTCTAAAGGTTCATGTCAATTTTCATTGTTTTGTTTTTTTCAGATCATGGGACTGAACCCTCCGTTTGGAGTGAAAGCCGCACTTGCCAACAGGTTCATCGATCAAGCCCTCAAATTCAACCCAAAAATTCTTATCCTCATTGTTCCAAAAGAAACTAAAAGGTACTATAGTCTTTTCACATTGCTGGAATTTGGCCTTTTGAATCTCTGCAGATTCTCTATTTGCATCTCTCTCACATTGTCAGCATGATTATTGTTTATTCTTTTTTATTGTTAGATTGGACAAAAAACATGAATATGACCTAATCTGGCATGATCCTTGCTTGCTGTCTGGAAAGGTATAAATCTTTACATTTATTTTCTGATCCAAAACAAATAAACAAATTTCAATTCCATTTTAGGAATTAGGATAATGTTTCATATTAATTATTAAATATTACCAAATTGCCAATTACCAAGAAGCATATTTGTTTCCATTTGCAGTCATTTTACTTACCAGGATCGGTAGATGATAAACAAAACCAAATGGAACAATGGAACTTGAAGCCACCTCCACTGTATCTGTGGAGCCGCAGAGACTGGGCCCCACTACATACAGAAATAGCCAACAAAAATGGCCACCTCTCTCCCTCTGGAGAAAAGAACTTTTTAGCCAATCAACTACTGTACTACAATAATTCCTCTAGCTCTGAAGAAGAGGAAGGAGAGATAAAGAGTGATCTGTTGGTTGAGCAAACTAAAGAACATGATGATGATGATGATGATGATAGATTCCTGTCGGATATGAGCATCTCTTCACCTGAACCACCTGAACCTGATGTCAAAATGGATGATGATGAGGCTGTGTACTTCAGTGCAGGCCTTGAGCCTGGCCCATCTACGGCCCAGTTTGATTACTGGGCTGTACCACCTCCACCTGGTTTGGGTGGTTGGTTGTCTACAGAATTCTTTGATGATAATTGACCTCCCCTGCTAACGCAATCAATTAAACAAGTTCAAACTTAGCTAATGTGTTTTTCTTTTCTTTTTTCTTAGAAGAAAAATGCTTGCTCTTCTGTTTTGATGAAATGTCAGTCTTTTATTTTGGTTTGTTTTTACTTGAAAGGACTTAAAAGTCAGGATTTGTTTGGATATGAGGGATCAAGTATCCATAATTGTAGTTCAAGTTACTGGTTGAACTCTTGATTTTGTTCAATACCTCTTAATTTCATTTGTGTTGACTGTTGAGAATTGTGATTAATTGGTTGAACTACTGATCTCAGTAACAATGCATTGTTTGTTTCTGTAATTGTGCTGAAGAATTTGATTAAATTTAAATTTAAATACCTGACTGTTTGCGCTGCCCATATAAAGCAAATAAAATTGAGGTTTGTTATATGTTGCACAGGACAGCCCATATAAGGCCCAAGTTTCTCTCAAATGGGCCGATACAGAAATAAATTAGTCAACGACCACAGAATCATTCTGCTGCTCTGATATTTCTTTTCTTTTCTTTCTTTCCAAGGGGAAACAAGCAAAACGAAAAGAAAAGAAAAAAACAACAGTAAAACTCTCGTATTGATCCCCGGTTAATAGAAATAGAACATTAAAGTATTCTTCTTCTTCTTTTTCCCCTTTTGAAGGTAGGTGTGGTGAACTGGTGATAATGGAAGAAACTTCTAGAAGAGAAAGTAATGATGTGTTTCCTGATGAATGGGTCAGGTAAACAAACCTTAATTTTTCTTCCTTTTTTTTATGTTTTGTTCAACTATTGCAATACTTTCTATAAAGTACTGGTTGGTCTACATTTTCTCAGCATCTGCTTCTACCTTGTTTTCTGTTGGATTATGCAACATAAAATTGAATTGATTCCAAATTGGGTTGAAGTGTTTTAAATGGAGTCATAAATCACACAATTTAGTATAATCGATACAAAATTAAATTACATTGATTGGTAAATGCAGAGGAAGCTTTCAAACATTTTGAGTATTAATTGAGGTTTAATCAGGGCTCATTGGGCTATATTTTAAATGTTAGGTATCTTACCTTAGCATACAAGGATCCTTATGAGGGGTATAGGTACCATTAGGTACGTATTCCTTACTATACCAGTAACTCAGTACAGAAACCCTCATTTATTCCTTGTATAGAACTCAGGATTTGCTAAAGAGAAAGCTAGTTGCAGTAGATGACTTTACCTGGAAGTTGACTTGCTGCGATCTGGATTCTGGTACAAATGAGCGACTCAGATTTGTTGGTGGCACTGATATCAGCTTCTTGAAGGAAGATCCGTCAATAGCTTGTGCCGCTCTTGTTATTTTAGAGATTGGCACTTTGAAAATCGTGCATGAAGAATTTGATTTAGTGAGATTGGATGTACCTTACATTCCTGGCTTCCTTGCTTTTAGAGAGGTAAATCGTTTCTTTTTTTCTTTTTCTTTTTTTTTTACAATTTACTACCAGGTCCTTATTTTTATGTTCACTTGATAAAATTGTAATTGTTAAAACATTTATGTGCTTGCATATTGTTCTGAAGGAAAGAAAACATTCGACTAAGTCCCTTTAAAATCAGAAATTTAATGTTTTCTGACACAAAATTTGATCTACTACTCTTTTGTTTATTGTCCTCTAGGCTCCGATTCTGTCAAGGATCTTGGAGAAAATGAAAGCTGATGGTAACCCTTTCTATCCTCAGGTAAAGCTTACGATTTATTTGCTTGAAGTAAAAATAGCAGTGTGGTTCAATTAGGTATCGGTGTTTCTTTACAATATATTGTTTGTGTAACCCTGAAAAGAAGAAAACTGGATTCATTGGGAATTTTAACCGGCATAATTCACCCTGGGATGTTTTAAAATAAAAACAAGAAGTATAAAAGAAATATGGAAAAAATGTAAGTTATTCTTTTTGGATAATGCTTGCAGCTTTTGATGGTTGATGGAAATGGAGTACTTCATCCAAGAGGTAAGTTTTCAAATGTTCTCATTTCTTCATAGATTATTACAAAGTGTGTGTGTGTGTCTGTGTGTGTTCTTACATCAGTAAGATTAATAATGACACTACCACAATTGCCATTAAGTTTGAATATGTTGGCTGGATTTGAAGCCTTTATATAGAAAATATGAAATAGCAAAAGCAGCAATTGCAAATTCATTTGATCAGTTGATGTATTTGTTATGTTATGTCTGAAAATCTTACTAGGTATAAATATTCCTTGTCAGGTTTTGGTTTAGCTTGTCATATTGGCGTTCTTGCAAATCTACCAACTATTGGGGTTGGCAAAAATGTCAGTCACAAATTAATATTTACTTTTCTGATAATATTACAAAATGGTCTAACAAAAAAATGGTAATGTAATTAATATCAAACAACAAAAAATGATAATGCGATCACCTTACTTTCTCTCTCTAGCTACATCACATTGATGGACTCAGCCGTGAGGAAGTGAGACGGAAACTAGAAATGCCAGTAAACAGTGACAGCAATATATTACCGCTTATTGGAGAATCTGGCAAAATATGGGGAGCGGTCTGTGTTATTGACTGCATCTTTTTAGAAAAATTATAGTTGTGTGCAATCTGTACACTTGTGTATGATTATTATTATACTAATTTACCAATTGTCATATAATGGTATATGGGGTGGCCTGAACTGGTACAATATTTATTCATTACTTCAGTAAGAACCAAAACTTTCCAATTGAGGTGCTACTAAAATTAATATTAGTTTATTTCAAGTTAATCCATTGTCAATGGATCCTGGACCTTTTGTTTATACCTTTGCATTTTGATTCGTAATTTAATATCAGGCACTGAGACCGGGACCTGGTTCACTGAAGCCTGTTTACATATCAATTGGGCACCGTGTTTCACTTGATTCGGCTATAACTCTTGTTAAAATGTGTTCCAAATTTCGCATTCCTGAGCCTACTCGTCAGGTATTGTATAATATATATACCCTTTTCTTTTCTTTAGAAAATAAAATGTTTAACTGAAAACCAGCATTTTTCATATTTAAAATAAATTGTTTGTATCTTACACAGGCTGATATAAGATCAAAGGTATTTCTTCAGAAGCAGAGAGGATCTCCTAATTTTAATATGCTGGTAATATAACTAAGGATATGTTTGCAGATATATATGAAATATTTATCCAATTTCTCAGATCAAGTTCATTACTCATTGAGTTTTATTTATGGTGGTTATATTTTTGCTTGCAGACAACTCCAATCTAAACTAGAGATATGTGGGCATGTTTGTATTTGGTTGATTGTGTTCCAAATTATACAACTGTAAAGCAATGGTAATTATTAACTTATTCAAGTTAAAATCTTTTACACTTAAAGAGTTCAATCAATCTATTCTGACAGATGAATCCTCAGAAAGAATTAGAATAGAAATTATATTTTCAGAAAGGCCCCTTTTAAAATGTTGGAAATGAGCAATATGCAGGGAAGCCCATAATTTTGAAACCCATACCTAACTAAGGCTAATCAAGACCGGTACCAAACCTAAACCAAACAAATTTAAATGTTTCCAAGTCATTTACCCTCATTTTCATATATTACAATTGTATCAATATGAACAAATTAATTTTTTTTATGGGATCTATACTGTATCAATATATCCAACTTGCATTTCCAACACCCCTTAATCCTCATTACATCCTTCAAAATTAAGGATTATAATAATAATAATAATAATAATAATAATAGTAGTAATAGTCAGTAAATAGAATATTAGACAAACCAAATCCAAGTACTCGATACCATAGTCACAAGATTCGCGAATTAAATCCGAATAATTTATTTTTTGGTGATGCTGAACCGAGCGCCAAATTATTCGGTTGACCGAACTTTGACCGAATGAAACTCGAATGAATTACGAATTTTTTCCGAATTTTACGAATTATTACAAATTTCTTCCAACAATTTTCCAGAACATTTTATTTTTTTTTACTCTCTTCAGGACTGAAATTTCTGGTTCAGATAATTTTGAATCATTCCCAAATTATATCTGAATTCTTCTCATTCAGGAATCACTAATTTTTGACCTCATCGAACAGAACCCGAATAATTCATTTGTCACTATGCTCGATACTATGTGTATTTGATGATTCCTATATATAGTGTATGAATCACTAACACAAACAAAGTTAATTTGTATGATTCCAATATATACTATATATTGTGTGTATATGACTCGCCACACTGTTTGCATTCAAAAACTGCCATAGATAATCTGGGCTATTATTTTAACAGGTGTCACCTTTTAACACGTGTTAGCTTCTGACCATCTCCACCGTTCAACTTTAAACTGCACCCCAATAAATAGGTTCTGAACTCGAAAAGAGAAGAAAATCTAGAATTAAATTGGCTGAAAATTAACTTGATATAATATACGCAGGGCTGGGATGGTTGTAGCATTAGCATGTACATCTCACCTTCAAATTAGATTGCCAACCAAATTAAAATTGTTACTTTCAAGAGTATTGTCATCTCATTCTCATTCTCAGGTAAATTATATGTTGTTTTTATTCATTTCTATATATGTTACAATTCAGTACCAAGCAATTTAAAATATATATGTGTAAGGGCGGATTCAGGATTTTTATTAGGGGAGGACACTAATCGGATTTAAATAGCTAATTGGATTCAAATCCGTTAACTTATCGGGTGCAATAGTATATTTCTATGACCCACTTTTATATACAATAAAATCATACAAAAAATAAAAATAAATTGCAAAATTAATAGAGTTAAATTGTAAATTTTAATATTACGCAACAAATAATATTACAAACATGATAAAATAAAATAACAATTAAGTAGCAAAGAAAATACAAAAAAGATTAAATTCCTGTAGTTTGAATGAGTATAGTTATTTATATTGTAATGATTATAAACAGTTTCTTGTTCCTATTAACAAATTTTCTTTTTTTTCTTTGATCTTCCGGAATTGGTACAAAAATTGATCCTTTTTCTTTTTACATCTTTTTACCTTAGTGACTGGAGCATTTTGGAGAAATCTTATGTCAGGTATCTTTTGAAAACATAAAGCAAATTCCCACTTTAATTAGATGGTAGATATCAAGACTTGGCTGTCACATGCATGTAATGTTTGAACTTCATCTGAGTTCGTTGGGTTGAAATGCTAAAAAGTAAATGTCATATGTAATAAGTGAATGGCTCCACCGTCAGAAATGTCTTCTTCAATTTTTCCTTCTTCTTTATACGATTTCTATTCTCCAACCAATTTTGTTCAAATCTCAAATTTCTTTTAAATCAGATTTTTTTTTTTCTCTCAAAATACTGACTGAACAAAAGCAAACAAAAAGATAGATCTGAGTCAGGAATATGCACTCCATCAAATCAGAGTAGGCACAAAAAGCAATTAGTACTAATTCTAAAAAAATTCAAATCCAGGGGTACAACTGCATGTGTGTGTGTACAACTACATGTTTTTGGCTTTTCTAGTTATTGATCGTTGTAACTATAAGTTAGCTATTCTACTTCCATAAACATATGAGGCTTATAAGTTATTTTTAAATTTTTAGTGTCTAAATAGTCAATCTGAAGCACAAAACATGTTCTCCATGCTATAATGTATTTGGAGACCAAATTTTTTTTTTTTTTTGAAATTTTTTTTTTACTATTTTTTCAGAAATTTTCAAAATAGGTCTGAATTTTTTTGAAAAAATAGTAAAAAAAAATTTTAAAAAAATATAGAATTTGATCTCCAAACATATATTAATATGAAGAATATGTTGAGCGCTTCAGATCAACTATTTGAACATTGAAAATTTAAAAATAACTTATAAGCCCTCGTTGAGAACTTAAAATTAAAACAAGAAGTACAAAAGAGTTAGGGTGTGATCGGAACACATCACTCAATAGAGTTCAATTGATTTCAATTCAATAGAATTCAATAGAGATGAATTCCAATTGAACTTTGTTGATCAGAACCAAAATAGAAAAGAATTGAATTCTTCTCCATTTAATGATTGGAAAGTATACATAATAGAAGCGAAATAATTTCAATTGAATAAAAATGACACTTATGCCCTTAAACTGATTAGATGTGATAAATGGTAATGCTACGATGATTTTTCTCATTTTAACACAAAACTATATTACATATAGTGTCACAAAATTTAGGTAGTCCCAAGCATTATCAGATCTGCTAAATAAAGAACTTTTTAAAATAAAATAAAAATTGAAATTGAATGCTAAATAAATCATGCTAAATAAACATTCTTTACCAGCAATACCTCCTTCTATATGGGACTTACCAGTATGCATACACCAAGCATTATCAGATCTGTACCACAGTACCAGTATGGATTTGATTTGGGAAATCTTAAAATTGAATGTAATAGTATATGAACCGTATTATGAATACCATTAACCAAATTGAATTTCTTTTGTCAATTATTCTCATAAAGCCAAAAAAATTTCACCTCACAAAAAATACCTGACATGAGGCATATATGAATCGAGTAGACAAGTACAATTAAATACTTAAGTTCTGTAATGTTATTAACAAGCTAAAGTTGATCTATCAAAATCGAGCACCACTTGATCTAATTAAAAAAATATAAATTACTACACAAGCTAGAAGAAAATTTCCATCTAGTTGAGAAGTATACTGATAATTATAGTTGGGTTCATCTCTGTTGCGATAGTTGGGTCCATCTCTGCAGGGTCTTGGTAGAAGCAATACCATTGAAAGTCTGCCCCGTTCTCCTTGCAATATTTGCCAGGATGTGAGGTTGCTGAACTGCACGGCATCTAGCATGCTTGAGCTCTACCTTGTGGTTCACCGTTTTCATCCCCATTGAATATTGTATGACTCTCTCCCCGTGCTATCCATGATGGTATTTCCTTGAATTGTTCTATTGTCATTGCTGCTACACTCGTCATTAATGTCTGCCACACTTACATTACTTACCTAGGCCATTTAATAATTTTTTCTTTGAACGAGCATTTCAACAAACAGCTGACGAGCTACTTCTCATTTGATCATCCTTAAAGATCTCATGCCATTAATGCTTCCTCCCTGTTACACGGATACACCACTCATGTTTTGTCACATAGTCAATCCATATTGAATATGAAACAAAAGAAAAAAGACACCCCTTTTACATAGAGAGAAGAAAATATCGCACCTTCAGCTTATAGGACTCCGACCCTTAGAAGGGCCTCGCGCTTGAGTCGCCTAGCCAAGCTCGTTGGACTCTGCCCCTCTTCCTCCATTGTTATCGGTAGAAGGAAAGTGTTCAGAAAGCGAGAGAAAGGGTATCGCTGGAAAAAAAAAGGAGCGCCAGGTTTAGCGAATGAATTCTCGTCGAATCTCTTCAATTTTCACGAGAAAATTTTGGCACGAAAATTTCCATCCAAATCGTCCGAAGTGAAGTCGTTTTCTGTAGCTGACTGTGTTCCGATCAGAGAATTTAATACGACGTCAATTCTATTTGACGTTTTAGTGTGGGAATTGAGGTTCCGATCAGACCCTTATGAAAAACAGGTCATTTGTCGTTTTGCCATATACAAGGGACTAAGGGAGTGTCTTTGAGTATAGAAAGTGACGGCTTTGGCCAATAAACTTTCGAGACATAATAAATACGCCTGTAATTGCCTACGGGCTGTCATAAAATAATAATAATAATGCCATGGACCGTCCGATCCGACTTTTGTCGACCAATCCGTCACGTGGAATTATTCTAACCCTCCATCATCTCCTATCAGATCTGGTTTACGATTCGACTTTAAGAGCCGTGGAAATTAGTACATCAGTGGCTCGCAGGCTGAACGCGTGTCCTCAGTATTAACTCAAAATGAATCTAAGAAATCTTTTGAGTTAATAAATCTCAAAATTTTAAACGGAGCCAATTCAGTTTTTGTTTATAACATAGAGGCCTTTTAATATTAGTGCGAATCTAATCCGTACAAATCTCAAAACATATCAAACGGTTTTAATTAATTAACTTAAAAGATTCTCTTTTGAGTTAATGCCGAGGATACAAATTCCTCACAGGATTGCATCCTTCATAGCAGTTCAAGAATCGCGAATTGCGCCTCTGAGATATCTCATATTTTGCATGACTTATTGGAATATCTCTACCGTTCATATACGTTCTGCACAAATTTAAAAGCTCAAAGAATACTGGCCCGCCGCTATCTCCGAATAGGCACCGGACACATCGGTGATGCAAAATATGAGATATCTCAGGGGATACGCACTCAAGAATCGCTGTGAATTATATGAACGGTAGTGATTTATCATGGATTAAATGATGAATTGTAATTTCTTTATTGCAATTCCGATCAAGTATTTTTTTTACAGTGGGTTTTATATAGTCAATGAGAAAAAAATAACGGTTGCTTATTATAACAGATGCCTATTCTAACAGTCTCCTCTAAAAATGAAAATTTGATAGAGATGTGTTTTTCCTAAAATAAGTAACTCTTTTTTTCTTTTTTTCTTTTTTTTTTAAAGAAGTGGCTTGAGCCACCAATTTTCATTGAACATGAAAACCATACAATATTCAGCTGGTACTAATAGACTGGTACCAGGTACAACAACCCAAGCCAGCATTCAGTATTCAGAAAATACCATAGCACCAAAAACAAACATAACAGTAGTAAGGCCTATTACATCATAACAAAAATAACCACAAGTTCATACACCAAAATATGCAAAACAGACCCTAAAAAAAGTAACAATACCCTACACAGTACAGAAAAGCATAAAAGTCCCTGAAATTCTAAGAAATCTCATATGACAAAAGTGAGGTGCTTGAACTGTCATCTTCACCACCTGAACTGGTCCCTGCTCCAAGCATAAGGAGTGAATCATGTATATCTTCTATGGGAACCAAAGTGATACCTGTCAGGTCTTTCAAGTCACAAGGCAAAATGAGATTAAGTTGAGATGTAAGATTAGACTTTTGATTCATGGTCCAAAAATTGGCTACAACTATAATTTTGACCCCTAAAGCCTATACACCTTGAACTTGTCCACCCTTAGACAGAATTATATTTCCATCAAGCCACAAATTTCAGAATAAAGAACCCCTAGTTATTTCTACTAAGTTAGCATCTTTTAAAGGAATGCAATAATCTAATTCCCACACTTCACCCACAGAACTGTACTCAAACACAAACCAGTTATAATTAGCAATCCAAGAGACCAAGACCATATAGACTTACCAAATTGACAACTAACAAACAAATGATCAACTGCCTCCATCTCAGCACAGTACACACATTGCATCTCTTGTTAAAACCCTATTTTGCTTAACTAGCCATAAAAAACTTTTGACTTTTAAAGGTGTTTAGCCAGACCAAATACTGTGGAAATCATTATTAAGTACCCCCCATATTCTACACAGAATTAACAGTAAAATTTCCATGTGTGGTCCATCGCCATAAAATATGATCAGATGAATCAACTAAGGTCAAAATTAGAAAATTGACCAAGGAGCACCATTCCCTAAGATACACACCATTCAACTGTCTAGCAAATTCTAATTGTATAAAAGCACCTGATAAGACCTCAGTAACTCTTTAATTTCCTAATTTAGTCAATAATGATTAACCCCTAACAGGTCTGGGGTTAATTTGTCCCTAATTCTTTTATTTTCTCAACATAATTGCATTCCTTTACATGCATTACTTATAATTGATTCCACTTACTGAATAATATCATTTCAACTCATAATTCAACACTTGCTGACCTTAAAAAAGAACTCATAATTCAACAAATTACAACTTATGTTGCAAAAAGTTCAGTTATACTGGATCTTGCAATTTGTAGACATAACTGTAAGTCTGTAACTAACGTCTTTTGCTGAATTGACTACCTAATTAACCTTCTGTAATAGCAAGTGGAGCTATATCTGTGTGGAAAAATGAATGCTGCTAAACGTAATTAGGAGAAGTCAACAAAACTCAATTGAATAACCTGTAAGTGTAATTAAAAAAAAGGAAAAAAATATAAAAAGATACTCTGTAGGAAAAACTTATCCCGAATCCTCAGAAAATGTAGGTTCACATGATCCCAGTAAATATTGCTGTTAACAGTATTGACACCATTGTTATCTAGAATCTCTCGCTGAAATTTTGACCACTGTGGGACCAGCATTTCCAACAATCTTCAAAAAAAAAAAAAAAAAAAAAATCAACACATGCCGTATTATATTTATCAAGGTTATAAATAGCGATTATAGCGGTATAACGGGGAGACAAAAAAAAAACTATTGCAAATAGCGCAGCTATAGCGGAAGCTATTATACATAGCGATTTTTTCTTTTCAAATTTTATATTCTATATTTGTACTAATTATCAACATAATAAATATTGCAGAGTTGAGATAACAACTAAATGACAACTGATCTAAGTCTATATTTTTTTATCAATTACGCAAATAAGAAGGAAAAAAAAATCTAAAAAGTAATATTATTTAATAGTTCATACTTTATAATATTACATTTTATAATAGACAAAGAGTAATTAATTTTATAAGGTAAATGAAGTCAATATACATATTTAAACATTTTATATATTATAATAATAATCAAAATCAGCTTTCAATTGAAACGAACGATAATAATTTTACAAATGAATATTGTATGAAGAGCAATCAAAATGAAGATTAATATTTGAATATTTCTTGATATAGAATGAGAGAATAAATCACAAAAAAACAGAAGCACATAGTTTGGTCAAGCATACTTATCGTAGAATAGAGATAGCTCATATGAAATAAAAATAGAAGTACAGAAGCTCATATAAATTGCAAAAAAAAAAGTCCATGTAGCATAGAGATAGCTATAGCGAGTCGCACATAGCGGTAATAGCGGTTAGTTATTGTAGCTATAGCGGTCGTAACTGAGTTAGCGCACTTTTATCTCATAGCTTAACGTTTATGATCCGGAAAACCTATAGCGCCGCTATAGCTAGCTATTTAGAACACTGATATTTATAGTAGTCTAACATTGGTACCAATCAGTTTTGGTCACAGTTCTTTAATTTGTATGATTTATTGTCAGCACTACACTTATATTAAGGTTCAATATATGCACTATGTAACCTAGCAAGCATTGTACAGTACCAGTACCATCAGAAGCTATACAGTACCGATAGGGTAGGATATATTATGGAAACAGGAAAAGGGCATAAAGTTATACTCCTTTCTCATTCTACAATTTATGAGTAAAACGGTAAAAGTAATTAAATACTACATACCAGTATCATACTAATCAACTAATGCGTGATCCAGGTACCAGAATCAGTTCACTCATTGTAAAACCTCCAGCTGCAACTACGGCAAGTTCACTTATCATAACTCCTCCATTAGTTCCCTTTTTAACTTCTGATCAAGCGTGGTTTTATCCTTCTTACACGATTCCTTCAAGGTTTTCAATTGATTGACTATCAAATTATCATAGTTAATTAGTTATTATTTGCAAGACAAGATAATTGTACTTAGACTAAGCGATGCTAGTGTCAAACCGGTGCTTGCTATGGATTTGATACTACTTTGACAGAAATAAAATAAATTTCGGGGAGTATAAAGAGACATTTTCAACACGAAGTTCTGAAACTTCATTCAAACTATCATTTTTTTCTATATCAAATATAAAATAACTCTCTAATGTACATATAGACCAAAGATAACAATTCAACATCACAAAAAAACATTAAATGACCATTAAACCCAATTTTTCCCAAGCAACACAAGAAATGACCATTATACTATAACACCCCTTTAAACTTAGCTTTTTTCCTTGTCAACCTGGTTATACCACTGATATCTCTTATGCACATCCTCAATTCTAGTTTTGAGCACGCGAATTTTTCTTGCAATACGGGATCGCTTTATTACAGAGCGCATGGCAAAGGGGCAACCTTTTTTCATCTGGAGAACAGAAGCCTCCTGGAGACAATTATCCACATCAGATGCCAACTCTCGGACTTGCAGGATCCATGTGGTCATGACCTCGCCTTTCACATTCTCTGTTGAGGCAGCCCGCAAGACGGCTTGCATCATCTCATATTCTTTTGTTAGGAAAAATAACTCTTCTGTCACCCCTGACAGTAAACCAATTTCATCTGTGATGGCTATTGCAGCTGATTTAAATGCAAAATTCATTGCTGGTACAGCAACTGCCTCCATTTCTGCTTACGGCCAATATATCAAGCTTCTCTGCATATGAACAAGGATAACATTTGAGGTCGGTACGTGCTTTTAAGTAATTGAGCCAAATGAGGTTTTTGTTAACGAAACAATCCCGTTGCTTTTGAATGACCACATATAAATAAAATCAATTGAGCCAAATTAGTTAGTTGAGCATCAGCAAAGATTAATAATTAACCAAATATAAAATTAGCCCCAGCATACTGACCCGACTCAATATATAGAACTTGTGGGAGAAGTAACCCTTATATATAACAACTATTAACAACTAATGCAATTTCACAGTAATCTCAATCTCTAGTAGAGAGAGACTCACATATAATCGGACAACAGAGTTTGTTACTTGGACTGACAACTTGAATTCTCAATTATTTCATCTCGTCCGTAGCTAATTCCGAATTATTTAACAAAATTACTATTTAATAATAATAAATTAAATTAAGGTTAGCAATGAGAAGAGAAGAGGAGAAAAATTTGGGGGGGGGGGGGCATTTGCACCTGGTGGCTGGCGCTGACTTCAATTGGGTTTCTCTGTTCTTTTGCTGTTCTTTCTTTTGCGGGGGTTGTTTCTGTGTGGAAGAGGATATCGCAATTGGGTTTCTCTGTTCTTTTATTTGGAGCGGGGGGTGTATTCACCTAGTTGGGGTTGTTTCCGTGCCCGCGCGGGCTTTGAAACATGCAAAAAACAAAAAAAAAAAGTGCGGGGTTGTGAGGTGGGACCTACCTGTTCCCTTTTTTATTTTTTTTTAATTGCAGACGAGTTTAGGAAGGAGACCCACTCTACAATTTCATGTATTTTTTTTTATTCAGAGGATACGTGTTTGGTGGAGAAAGGTGTAGGTCCGATGCCCATTGGATCTAGTTTGTTTTTGATGGGCAGATATACCGTCTAATTTGCTTCAGGATTTGTGCGCACGAATATTAAAGCAGACGCGAAAGTTCTGATGCGAATCTTAAAGCCAATCTGACGGTGATTGAATCCGTTAGAACTAAAGTAGGTCCGATGCCCATCAGACCTGCTCTGTTTCCTGTTCGGTGTGTTGTGATGTGTAATTGTGTTGTTTCAGACTTTCAGTGCGGGTTGTGAGGTGGGACCTCCTGTTTCCTTTTTCATTTTTTTTTAATTGCAGACGAGTTTAGGAAGGAGACCCACTCTACAATTTCATGTATTCTTTTTTAATTTTTTTAATTGCAGACGAGCTTGGCAACCCTTAAAAACTTAATCCGCTTCTTTTAATTTTTTAGCTGTCCACTGAATACTGATTTTTTAGCGCAAATTAAGAATATTTTTTTTAGTTTGTTTTTATCCGGATCTTAAGGCACATCTACCTCTTCTTTTGACTTTCTTAGTTCGAACATTAATTTCTTAGCACTCCTTAAGTTTTTAATTATTCACTCTTAATCCACGGATTAGAAGTATTTATTCGGAGACATAAAGGGGCAATTTTATATATATATACCCTTTAACAACTTCAAAATAACGTATTTTTAATCTTAAATTCGTAATGTTATATTTACTATTCTAAATTTCTGAAACTCACAGAATTATTCAATTTATTGCCTTTTTGTTAAATTTATTTTAAATTTATAAATTATCTATTTTATTATTTATTAAAAAAATGTAGCGTGTTTAAGTGAAATATTCAGTTTTCTAATTGATCAATTGTGAAGGCAAATGATTTCTTTTTCTTTTTTATTTGTGACGCACACACATACATATGCATGAATTTCATTGTGTATGCATCACATATAGAAAAAACCGACCAATTAGAAAAATAAATATTTTTCTTCAAATATAATATATTTTAATTTTTAATAAAGAATAAGAGTTAGGCTGGGGTGCTATGGATAGCATAGTGGCCTCTATGCTACGGCTCAATATTCGAGTTTTCAAAATTCAAACGGTCGATCCGAACCGTTCATCTTATTCTCCATATTAATATCTGTTTGGAGACCAAATTTTACATTTTTCTGAATTTTTTTAATATTTATTAAGTATTTTACAAAATTGTTGATCCAACGGTGGCTGCACAAAACAGTAAAACCGTTGGATTAGCGATTTTCAAAGTGGCTTAATAAATAGTAAAAAAATTCAGAAATATATAAAATTTGGTCTCCAAGCAGATATTAATATGGAGAATAAGATGAACGGTTCGGATCAACCGTTTGGATTTTGAAAACTTGAATATTGAGCCATAGCACGGGAGGCCACTATGCTATCCATAGCACCCCAGCCTAACTCAAAGAATAAAACGAGGATTTTATAAATTTAAAAGAATTTTAATAAAAAGAATGCAATCCACACATTTTCCAAACTAATACAATCTCAATCTCTCTCTCTCATCCTCTATAATAATATAAATATCGATTTTCTTTTATTATTTAGAACAAATCATTTTGATTCAAAAATGAAAAAACCAAAAGTTTGGTTATGCTTTCATTTGAAGCATTTTATCTTGTTCTAAATAAATAAATAAAATTATAAATATCAGCGAGTGTTTTACTGGAGATGAATAGTTTGGGAACAGTGAAAATTATCCTAACCCTCCATGAGATTCAAGTTCTCAATACTTTGGGATGTTGATGTATTCTCAAAGGTACCACTAGCTACAAAAAAGGGTTTTAGATGGCGGAGATATTCCTTCCCTTTCTTTCCTCCCCTGCCAAGGGACAAGGAGAACTGGAGAAGGGAGGTTCTTATTAGTATTAATTAGTAATAAATTAGTGCAGGAGAGAGAGAGAGATAATTAAGTAATTGAATAAAATTAAGCGTTCATGTAATAAGTCACCGCGCACTTGATATTTTCATCATGTTATTAACTAAATTAAAATTAGGCGTCCATGTCATCAGTCACCGCCACACTCTGTTAGTTATGAAAGTTCCACGAAGCTTCCCATTTATTTATTTTTTTAAGTCCCAGATCTAGGGGTGAAAACCCCTTTGATTATCCGATCCGAATCCGCTTCGAATCCGGTTACTATCTGTATCCGAATTAAGCGGATCGGATAATAGACGGATACGGATCCGGATATATCCGGTAATTATCCGGTGATAGAGCTAGAGCGGGTAGCGGGTATTAAGATCCCATTTGAACCCGCTAGTCACATTTTCCAAATTATCCAACTATCTTGTTACTTTTGCCGGCTACTTTTTAGCTTTGCCAAGGGTCAAATCCAGCTCATGCCTTTTTCATTTGAACTCCAATCACGTGGAGCCTTTGGGAAGTTCTTCTATATATGGCCTCACAACATTCATTTATTATTGTTGTGGTATTATTGATTTTAAAAAAACCCGGACAGTGGCGCTAGATTGAATTGCACCTGTTATTTGTTAACAAACCAAATCTTATCTCAACTATCCACTTTGACAGTGGTAGTCCAACCTTCTTGTTTTAATTTTTTTTCGTATTACTTTAAATATATATATATATATATACACACACACACATATGATTATAATACTTGTATTATATTTACATAAGTGAATTATTTATATAACTCAATTATCCGACTATTATTCGTTTTATATCCATATTCGAATCCGTATCCGTAGACTATCTGTTCCATATCCGTATCCGTTTAAGGCGGATTTGGTTTTGAATTTTGATATCCGTTTACTATCCGTATCCGTATTCGTATCCGTTCATTATCCGACAGATGTGGATATGATATCAGCATTATCCGCTCCGTATTCGCTCCGTTTTCACCCCTGCCCAGATCTCTCTCTCTCTCTTTCTCAAGTATATATTTAATTAATGTTACAAATTCGACTAAGTTTTCACTAAACGCCACTAAAAAGAAAACTTGTATTTATCTCTTTTTTTTCTTACTACAAGAAATGATTGTTTAAATTTGTGTTGCTATACTTCTCAAATTTAAAAAATGAAACACTCCCTTAGAGATTTTACTAAAATGCAAAACATTTAGTTATGGAAATAAAATATATAATTGATCTTTAATATAAAGAAAGTTCATCTTAAAAAGGATTATCTAGTGAGAATTAAAGGACATATTTGTCTATTATGATCCGGGAAACTAATTGTTTAGATTTGTTTGGAACAATCAAATCTAGTACATTTGTATAATCTTTATATTTTATTCGGGGACAATCAAAATTCTCATATTTTTGTTCGGGACGAATAAAGGTTTAAGCTTGATAGGAGTGAAATAAGTAGTGATTTTTCCTATCACTTAACCTAAAATATTGTCATTTATCAAATTACACTTCCTTATTTTCTATAGAATCAAATTTCTTTTGTTATTTTACTTCATTTTGGAGAATTGCAGATTTTCAGTGTTATTCGGGCTAAAATAGGCATAAAACGCAGCAATCTAGAGACAGTCTCAGGCGTGCGGATGTCACAATCTGCATGTGCCTCAGAGGCAAATCGCACGGGAAAAGCACCAGAAAACCACATGCGATTGGGACATCAGCACAAAATAACTGCCAAAACTGCAGTTACAGCTCTAACTTGGCAGCCAAGCTCCACAAGGGCCCATTAACACACCTGGATGAATGAGAACTCTTCTCTTCGTCACAACAGACCAGAGAACTCAATATTCACATGTATTATTTATAGTTTAGATCAAGGATTCTCTAAGGGAGGCTTATGCAATTGAGAAAAAAGGTATAATAGTAAAATAGCGAAGTCTCCACTAGAAGAGAGGAAAGGGCAGGAAACTGAAAATGGTGTACATGAGAGAAGAGACCGCATAGGTGTACTCCTTCCATCTCTCTCTATTGTTCTCTTTCTTCATATCTCTTGTATCTTTTGTTGTTGAACCCGCCATGAGCGGCTAAGCAACCATTTTCTAGGGTGAAGACGTGTAATATTGAATTCTTATGAGTTTAATCTAAAGATTTATTTATATTTATCATTTGCGCTTGATTGAATTCTTTTTGTGATTTATTCATTGTATTACTACCTAACTTGGTGCGTTTTAACCTCGACAACATGGAGATGTGCACTCCATGGTAGGCGTATAGGGTTGACCAGTAGGATTATGGTGCAATTATCTTAGATCCAATAAGAGAAATAGACGTACCTGTTGATCTCTTGTGATCCGAACTTCAGTTAGAAACCTATTGGAATATAGATCTGCATGCTAAGGTAGTAATCTAGAAGTCAATCATTTTGTTCATGAATTGGATGATTAATATATATCATTTTGCTCTATGAGTTTTATTGCCTTTATGAATCATTGTAGGTTAAGAACCGAAGTTGTGAAACTTCATAATACAGATGATAAATACTCTAAATAGTCACTAACCGAGGTAATTAGCTGGAACTCTAATTTACCATTATAAAGTTAGTATGTGGATTAAATGATGATTGTGTTTCACAGACCATAGACAAAGAGTTGTCATTTAATCACATAGATACATGTTAAGAATATGGTATTTGACTTATCCAAAATGAAACGATATATGGTAATGTGTTTGTGTCATTAACAATTTCATTCGTGTTAAGTTCTATAGTATGAGGTGTGGTCTTTCCTACATGAGAAATGTGTATTTCTAAGTGTTATCAAATGCTATCCGTAAAAGGGAGTTATAAATGTAGCATTTCAATATGCATGACTTGTGCGGAGGAAGAGATGCTCACAAAAAGTACTATCGTTCCTCGTATTATTATACGAGTGATAGCAACACTGGGCCCCTTGATAAGAGTGGGATTATACGTATACGGTATGATTAATAGAGATTAATCATATAAAATAATCTACTCAAGATCAAGAAAAGATTTGATTTGCAGGGATGACACATACTTACCCTGAACTTGATCTGTTGCTATGAGACGAAAGAATTAACACAAGTAAATTAATAAGTTTACTGCAGGATCATGATATTGTACTGGACAACATCATCTCTGTAATTGGGGGTCACAGTGCACTGCCAGGTGCCAACTATGATCTGTAGAAGTTTTAACTCTACTGCCAACATAACACAGATCTTATCGGGTCACACCGTATAGAAACGGGATCAGAGAATCTTATTATTAATTATAAATAGTTATAATTAATAAATAAGATGGCAAATTATTAATTATAAATGTTATAATTAATATAGAAATATCATAGAGATGATAAGGCTTAAACAGATTAAAATTATAAGCGTGTATGACACATTGTGTAATTATTGTTACAACCGCAAATGAAATATAGTTGTTCAGAACAATTATATATATATGAAATAGTATATTTGGGCCTTAATTATATTTAGAATATAATTATAAAAGCCCAAGAGTTGAAGCCCATAAACCCAGGTCTGATACTATTCATTTTGGGCCTGGGACTATTCATATTGGGCCTTTCTGGGCCAGTGTACTATTCACATTGGGCCCAAATCAAAGCCCAAAATGCCCAAGCCTAATAACCATCCATACTAGGCTTTACTGGATCTTTCTGGACCTTTCTGAGCCTTTCCGGACCTTTCTGAGCCTTTCCGGACCCAGAACTATTTATTCTGGACCTCTGTAAATAGTTTAGTGGGCCAGGGGCATTTTGGTAAATTATTGTTCACCGATGTACTGTTCATGATGAACAGTAACCTCCATAAAATCCTATAAATAGGGTTGGAGGGTTGGAGTAAAGGCATACCATTTCCATTTCCAAGTTTGAGTTGGAAAGACTGGCTGAACGCCCTGCGGAAGCCAGGTTCCTCTGATTCTTGGAATTCCTCTCAAATAGTGTTTGGGTTAGGATAAATATATATACATATAGACGTATATATATTTGAGTGGTAAGCGATTGTAATCTTGTGTAGTCAGCGGTAACTCTGCTTTTGCACATAAGTTGTGAATCAGGGTATTTGTAGAACGCGAGACAACTTGTTTAAGTGAGTACTGCAAGTATAGTATTCCTGGCAGGAGAAATACTTGATCTATGATCATTCCTGGTGGATTACTAATAGAGGCACTAGACGTCTGGTGCTGTTGTCCGAGGAAGAGGAGCAACAGGAGCAACAGCAGCAACAGGGAGACAAAGCCGTCAGCAGTTCCAATTCGAATTTGGAACCAAGGTATAATGTTACATTAATTTATTTAATTGTTAAATAAATTTATTTTTAGAAATCAATCATAGAGATAGATCCTAGGCTTAGGTTAGACATAAAAATTTTTGTTTTACGATCTTTTTCCGCACCTAAGCCAGCACGGTTTTTCACCCGAAAACCCAACACTGCAGATGAATGTCGTGTTCTATAAACTGATAGTGGGTTAATCTTGGTTATTTCAACTACGAGAGGTATATAGGAAGGACTAACTATGAACTTAATGTTAGTATGTAATAATCTAGAAGTCAATAATACGATAATTTTATCATATTTATTTTCTTCATGAATTGGATGATTAATAAAATATCATTTTGTTGCCTTGAGTATTATTGCATTTATGAATCATTTCGAGTTAATGACTGGAATTGTGAAACTTCATAATATAGATGATATATACTCTTAAAAGTCTCTGACCGAGGTAATTAGCAGGAACACTAATTAACTGCTACAAGGTTAGTGTGTGAATTAAAAGATGGTCAAGTTTTACAGACCACAGACAAGAGATGTCATTTTAATCACATATATAGATATACGTTTCAGGAACATGGTATTTGACAAACCCCAAATTAAACATTAAATAAAATTGTGTTTGAGTCATTAATATTTTCATTTAGTGCTAACTTCTAAAGTATGAGGTATTCATCTTTCCTACATAAGAGATGTACATGTGTGAGTGTTATCTAACGTTGTCCGTAAAAGATAGCTATAATGGTAGCACTTTGGTATACATAACTTATGCTGAGGAAGAGATGGTTTACCAAAAGTACTATTATCCCTCGTATTTCTATACGAGTAATAGCATCACTGGGCCCCCTAATAGAGTAAGATTATCTGCATGCGGTATGATTACAAGAGTAATCATATTTGATAATCTGCTCAAGATCAAAAAAATATTAAGTTTGCAAGGATGACACACACCTACCTTGAAACTGATCTGATAGCTATGAGACAAAAGAATTAATACGAGTAAAAAGTTTACTGGATCGTGTTATTGTACAGTACAGCATCATCTGTGTAATTGGATGGTCATAATGCATTCTGCCAGGTGCCTCTTATGATTTGTAGAAGTTAAAACAGTTTTTAACTCTATTTACCAACATAACGCAGATCCTATCGGGTCACACGGTATAGGATGTAATCGGAGAATTTTATTGATTAATTATAAGTTGATTATAATTAATAATAAGATAGTTATAATTAATTATACATGATATAATTAAATTATAAATGTCATATAAAAATGATAAGCAAAAACAAAGGTTAATTTATAAGCGTGCATGACACGTTGTATAAAAGTTACTGAAACAACAACCGAAAGAAATATAATTGTTTAGAACAATTATATATATTTGATTTGAATTTTAAATATTAATTATGAATTTAAATTTTGGGCTTAAAACCCATTAGCATTAAAACCTTAATTAAATTTAAAAGCCTAAACTAATCAAAACTTAATGGGCCAAGGAGCATTTTGGTCTTTTCACCCATGGTCCAATAACACTTTCCTGCAAAGAGCAGGTGCAAGAATCCATGGATCCTTAAAATTATCTCCGAGAGGTAAGTGCTTTCTCCTCTTTTGAAGATTTAGAAACCTGCCACCAAAGCGATTGCAGGTTTTTGATAAAGTCCTGAAGCTCTTCTTGTATCAATCATGTGTTTAGGTCGTGGAGAGTTCCTTGAGAGTAAATTCCGTTCAGATCTGGGTTTTCATGTATCCATTCCATGCATCTAACAGGAGGGCAAAAAATAGTTCAAATGGGTTTCCCTTGTTATAAAATAAAGATAAACAAGCATAAAGAATAATAAACAAGATAAAGAGAAAAAGATGACAATCTCTTTATTCATACATTTCTCATGTGTGTACAATACAAGATTACAAAGGCTTTATTTATAGGCCACAAATTATGAATGAAAAACCATCTAAATTAATTACAAGAATAAATGAGAAAATGAATTCTAATAGTAGTGGGATATGAATTCCAATAGTAGTGGGATATGAATTCCAATAGTAGTGGGGGTAGTGGAGAATGAATGTTGGGAGTTATGAGCATCCACATTAATATTTTATTCATAACTCCCCCTTGGATGTCCATTACATAAGAATATGTCTCATTAAAACCTTACTAGGAAAAACCCTATGGGATAAAAACCTAGTGAAGGAAAAAAAAGTACAATATTCTTCTAAATACGCAACTACAGCCTTACCAGGAAAACCCAGTGGGAAAAACCATGGTTAAGGAAAATATAGTGCATATTAACTCCCCCTCATGACAACATCAATCAAGATCTTTAAGTCGGCGAACTCCAATATTACGAACTAGTTTTTCAAATATTGCAGTATGGAGTGCCTTAGTGAATAAATCTGCTGGATTTTTCACTTGAACGAATTTGTTGAACATTAATAATATTATTCTTTTGGAGATCATATGTGAAAAAAAAAATTTGGTAAAATATATTTTGTTCTATCTCCTTTAATGTATCATTCATTTCATTGAGCAATACATACAATATTATATTCATATATGATCTTCGGGATCATTTCTCTAAAAGACAATCTACATGTCTAACGAATGTGTTGAATCACGGATCTTAACCAAACACATACTTGACTTGCTTTTGTGTATTGCTAAATTTTTCTCATAGGTAGCGAAATATATGTTTAATTATATGCCAATATCTTCGCGTGAGAGAAGAACTATATCTTGCTAATAAATTTACTATAAATGATATATCATGTATTGTATGCCCATCAAGATTAGTGCTCATATTGCACTAAGATATGGTACTTCAGGACCAAATAGTTATTCATCATTTTCTCGAGGTCTAAATGATCTTTATTGACATCTAATGATCTTACAACCGTCGGAGTGCTTAATGAATGTTATTTATACATATAAAATTATTTCAGCACTCTTGCAATATAATTTTCTTGATACATAGTAATATCATTTTTAAATGTTCAATTTGCAATCCAATGCAAAATTTTATTCTTCCAAGATCTTTCATCTCAAATTCTTCCTTTAAATAATTTATTCTTTTGGAAGCTCTTCAGGAGTTCCAATGATACTTAGATCGTCAACATAAACTGCAATTATAACAAAATCATTTCTATATCTTTTCATGAAAATACATGGACAGGTCGTATCATTCTTATATCCATGTTTCAATAAATATTCACTTAAACGGTTATAGCATATGCGTCCATATTGCTTTAATCGAAATAAAAATTTATTCAATTTAACTTAATAATGTTCTCGAGAACCTAAATTACATGCTTCAGGCATCTTAAATCTTTCAGAGATTTTCATATAAATATCATTATCAAGCGAGCCATTTAAATAGGCTGTAACAATATCCATTAGGTGCAAGTTAAGTCCTTCATGAACTGCCAGACTAATTATATATCAAAAAGTTGTTGCATCCACCACAGGTGAGTATATCTCAAAATTTCACCTTTCTCATTTTATTTTCTTATAAATATTCTTTTATATCCTACTAGTTTTATACCTTGAGGTATAAGGACTACAGGTCCAAAAACTTTTTAATTTTCAAGAGAGTTTAACTCTACCTCAATTGCACCTTTCTATTTTTGCTAATCATTTTCTTTGTCGACATTTTTTAATAGCCTTCTAGTCATGATCCTCAATATTTATTATGTTTAGCGCTATATTATATACAAAAATACTATTGATATCAATTTTATCTCGGTTCCATCTTATTTCATTCATGATATAAGTTATCGAGATCTCTTTATTTTCATAAATTTCAGATACATGAGTTTCTGCTAGAACTCCAATATTACTTATAATTTTATTCTCTTCTGGAGTTTTATCTGAAATTATCATATCCTCGACTTGACCATTTTCATTCTTTGCTCCTTTTCTCTTTCGAGGATTTTTATATTTTTAATCTTTGGAACCGATTGCTTTTCCACGCTTCATACGTGTTATAATTAATCTGTCCAACAGGGACACCGACTTTAATTGGAGCATTAGCAGCTGGTACATGTGATTTTGTCACTTTCTTTGGGTCTGTGAATGTGTCTTGCAATTGATTCACTAACCTTTGCAAATTAATTATCTTTTGAACATTTAGTTCACATTCTTTAGTACGAGGTTCAAAATAAGACAATGATAATTCATACTAATATATTTTTCCAGCTGATAGTTTTCTCCCCTTAAGGTTGGAAATTTTATTCATCAAAATCACAACCGGTAAAATTAGCCATGAATAAATCTCCCATCAATGGTTCTAGATACTCTATTATATATGGAGATTCGAATTCAATATAAATTTTCAACTTTCTTTGATATCTCATTTTAGTGCGTTGTGGTATAGCAATTATAACATATATTGCACATTAAAAAATTCTCATATGGGAAATAGTAGGTATGTGACCAAAAACCAATTATAAGGGGAAGCTTTATAATAGCTAGTTGGCATGATGCGAATTAGTTTTGTTGTATGTAAAATATCATATCTTATTTTTATATACGAACATCTACAGGATGTTCAATATTAATTTCGATATTGTTTAGACGTATTTTCATAATTGGATAATCATAAAATTATGCTCTTTAATCAAATCTATTGAGCAAGTAATTTCGCAACGCCAAGTTGCGATTTGATAATAAACATACATGTTTCACTTCTATTGGAATAATGTGTCTTTTATTCATTACCATGTTCATATCTAAGAGTGTGTCCATCATATTATTTTTCACTTCTAGTGGAATTCTTATTTTGTTCAACTATAAGAAGACAAGAAATATACTCAAAACATTTCTAGAAATCTTCTTCAGGAAGATTAAATTATTAAAAATAAATATGAACATCACATTAATTTTTGCACATTATTTAAATTTTCTTCATTATATTTCCACTTCGTGTGGAAATATGTGTTTTTGTAATAATCACCATGATAATAAACTCATTCTTGTCCACGTCCACGTCCACAAGTTTTTTTTTTCAAGAAATGGAGCAGAACCAAATAAATTATTTTGTCCAACAACTCGTTATAATCTTTTCAACCATAAAGAGATAATAAATCAACTTAGAATATCTTTTAACTTCTTCAAGAAGATTAAATTATTGAAAAAAAATATATGTGAACATGATGTTAAATTTGCGCATCGTATAATTTTTTCTTTATATTTTCTTCAAGAAGATCTTCTTAATATTTTTTGAAATCTTCTTCAAGAAGATTTAATTATTGAAGCAAAAAAAATATGAACCACTATACAATATTTGTACATCATATAAATCTTCTTCAAGAAGATTTTTCTTTTAAATCTTCTTCAAAAAAAATAGTATGAACATGATATAAATTTGCAGATTATATATAATTTCTTAAAATCTTCTTCAAGAAGACCTTAATATATTTTTAAATCTTCTTCAAAAAGATTAAATAAAAATATGAAGTTCATATAAAAAAATTTCGAATTCTTCTTCAAGAAGAACTTAATATCTCTTGAAATCTTCTTCGGGAAGACCTTCTTAATATATTTTGAAAATTTTCTTCGAGAAGATTAAATTATTGAGAAAAAAAATAACAAAATGAACATCATACAAAATTTGTATATCATATAATTCTTCTTCAGAAATTTTTTTTTTAAATCTTCTCAGATTAATTTCCTATATCATATATATCTTCTTCAGGAAGATTTATTTAAATCTTCTTCCGGAAGATTTATTTAAATCTTCTTCCGGAAGATTTATTTAAATCTTCTTCCGGAAGATTTATTTAAATCTTCTTCCGGAAGATTTATTTAAATCTTCTTCCGGAAGATTAAAAAAAAAATACACTTCATATAAAATTATATGAACCATACTAAAAATCTTAAAAAACAAATATACATAAATTGATAACTTATTCCATTTAGCAATTACTAGGAAGTATTATTTATATAAATAAATTGAAATAAAAGTTATTAAAATTACCTCGAATCTTCAACTAGTGGAGCTCTCGTGCTGATAACATGTTATAAAATAAAGATAAACAAGCATAAAGAATAATAAACAAGATAAAGAGAAAAAGATGACAATCTCTTTATTCATACATTTCTCATGTGTGTACAATACAAGATTACAAAGGCTCTATTTATAGGCCACAAATTGTGAATGAAAAACCATCTAAATTAATTACAAGAATAAATGAGAAAATGAATTCTAATAGTAGTGGGATATGAATTCCAATAGTAGTGGGAGTAGTGGAGAATGAATGTTAGGAGTTATGGACATCCACATTAATATTTTATTCATAACATCCCTTTTATTTTTTCTTTTGGGTTAATTTCTCATATACCCCTGAACTCTTCTTGGTTTTCTTATTTCTCCCTCTAAAGTTTAATATTTCATATATAACCTTTACCCCATTTCAAGCCAGCGCCAGCCGCCAGGTACCAGTGTAAATTCATTTCCCCCCGCCCTTTATTTTTCTCCTCTTCTCTCTGGTAAAACCCAAAGCTCGTTTCTCATTGAGTCAGGTACCGGTTTGATTTTATTTCTTTAGGAGATAAATAGTTCTATATATTGAGTCAGGTCAATCTGCTAGGGCTAATTTTATATTTGGTTAATTATTAATCTATATTGATGCTGAACTAACAAATTTGGCAAAATTGATTTAATTTATATGTGGTCATTCAAAAGTAAGAGAATTGTTTCGTTAACAAAAAACTTATTTGGCTCAATTACTTAAAAGAACCGAGTTCAAATGGTCTCCTTGTTCATATGCAGAGAAGCTTTCATATATTGGCCGTAAGCACAAATGGAGATGGTTGCTGTATCAGCAATGAATTTGGGAATTACAGCTAATTTTGGAAACCAATTCTTGCACCCCTAGCAGTAAACCAATTTTATCTGCAAAAGCCATCACAGATAAAATTGGTTTACTGCTAGGGGTGCAAGAAGAGTTATTTTTCATAAAAAAAAGAACATGAGATTATGCAAGCCTTCTTGCGGGCTGCCTCAACAGAGAATGTGAAAGGCGAGGTCATGACCACATGGATCAAGCAAATCAAAGAGTTGGAATCTGATGTGAAGAAATGTCTCCAGGAGGCTTCTGTTCTCCAGATCAAAAAAGGTTGCCTACTTGCCATGTGCTTTGTCATAAAACGGAACTGTATTGCGAGAAAAATCCGCATGCTGAAAACTAGAATTGAGGATGTCAATAAGAGATACCAGTGGTATAACCAGATTGACAAGGAAAAAAGTTTTAACTTTAAAGGGGTGTTAAACTAGAACCCTCAAAAATTATTAAGAAGATATATGGTCAAAAGAGTAATTTATGAAGGGAGTTCTAAAGGTTTTTTCGAACTAAAAAAATGAAATTCAGAATTCTACGTGTTGCTTGGGAAAAAAAAAATGGGTTTATATAGTCATTTAATGTTTTTTTGTGAAGTTTAATTGTTATCTTTGGTCTAGATATACGTGTTAGAGTTATTTTGTATATGATGTAGCAATAAATGATAGTTTGAATGAAAAGGTTCAGAACTTTGTGTTGAAAATGTCTCTTTATACTTGCCCAAAATTTATTTTATTTCTATCAAATTAAGTTTCAAATTCATAGCGAGCACAGGTTTGACATCACTTAGTCTAAGTACAATAATCTCATCTTACAAATAATAACTCTGATAATTGGTGCATACAAAAAAAGGTTCTACTCGGTGTGCAAAACACATGGGAAGTAGTCGAGAGTGACTATGACGAGCATGAAGACCTTGAAGGCATCATTTAAGAAGGATAAAAACCACTCTTCAGGATAGTGTTGAGTTGAAAAACATCTAGTGCTGCTTCATCAGAAGTTAAAGAAGGGAACTAATGGAGGAGTTACGGTAAGTGGATTTGCCGCAACTGCAGCTGGAGGTTTTACAATGAGTGAACTGGTTCTGGTACCTGGATCAGGCATTAGTGGATTCATATGATACTGGTATATAGTAGTTGATTACTTTTACCATTTTACTCGTAAATTGTAGAATGAGATAGGAGTCAAACTCAATACCCTTTTCCTATTTCCTTAATATATTCTAACCTATTGGTACTGTATTGTTCTGATGTTACTGTACTATGCTTGCTAGGTTACATGGTGCATTGAACCTTAAATTTAAGTACAGAACATCATATAAAAGAAACTGTGACCAAAACTGATTGGTACCAATGTTAGACTACTATAAAAGTAGTGCTTGTGTTGATTTTATTGTGTTTTCTACTGAAGGTTGTTTGAAAAGCTGGTCCCACAGTGGTGAAAATTTCAAGGAGAGATTCTAGATAACAATGCTGCACATAAGCTTTGATACTACTTTGATAGAAAGTAGTATGGATTTGATACTACTTTCTAACAATGCTGCACATAAGTAAAAAAAAAATAAACCTCTTTTAATAAAAAAATATATTATTTGGTAAAAGAAATTCCTTTGTTAATATGCTCACACAAATTTCACGACTGAAGTAATTACTTTCATACAACTTTAATCTCAGTGGAGAATTTCATGTAATTTGTGGAATTAGGATATAATTAATACGGTTAAGACTTTACACAAGAGTGGATGAATAATAGATTAATAGTAATAGATAGACTGCAGGCGATCGAATCGAATTCCCTTATTCTCTCTAATTATATCTACTTCTCAAATTGGCTTCATTCAAAACATGCATAAGGGAATTTTAGTTAAAATTAAAACAAGAAGTATAAAAGAGTTATGAAAAAATGTAAGTTAATTATTTTTGGATAATGCTTGCAGCTTTTGATGGTTGATGGAAATGGAGTGCTTCATCCAAGAGGTAAGTTTTCAAATGTTCTCATTTCTTCATAGATTAATAATGACACTACCACAATTGCCATTAAGTTTGAATATGTTGGTTGGATTTGAAGCCTTTTTATATATCGAAAATATTTGTGTTCCAATATTTTCAACTCTAAAGCAATGATAATTATTAACTTATACGAGGGTGTTTCTAAGTTCACTAAGCTCTTTTGTGAACTCAACTCTAAGATCTATCGGATTGGCTTCAAACGATAGATTCAAACCGTTAAAATTCTTCTACCTTACCAATGATGTGTCTACATGCAAAAAAATTTAAATTTAAAATTACTTTTCTATAGAGTCAAGTGGTCAAAATTAGAAAGTTCATAAATTAATTTTAATACATTCATTTTTTTATGTCTTTTGACCACTTGACTTTATACACAATTAATTCGAAATTTTAAATTTTTCTCATGTAGACGCATCACTCGTAAGGTAAAAGGATTTCAATAGTTTAAATTCATCGTTTAAAGTTAATTTTATAGATTTTAGAATTGAGTTCATGAAGAGGATTGGTGAACTTAAGAACACGCTAGTTCTACTCAACTTATATGAGGCAAAAATCTTTTATACTCAGTCAAACAAAACAGTAGTTCAATCAATACAGTTCATGTATATTACATGATTATGAAAATATATAGTTTTGATGTCTTAATGAGGAGATTAAAATTTCATAACTTATGGATCAAACTGTCAATAATAATTAGATATATATATATATATATAGAGTACGGCTAACGCGCTTCCTCTAGCATATGGGCCGAAATGCTTCCGGTGAAAATTTGAAATTTCAAAATCCAAAAAGTTGATCTGAACCGTTCATCTCCTTCTCCATATTAATATCTGCTTGGAGACCAAATTTTACATTTTTCTGAAATTTTTTACTATTTATTAAGCCACTTTGAAAATCGCTGATCCAATGGTTTTACTGTTTTGTTAAGCCACCGTTGGATCAGCGATTTTCAAAGTGGCTTAATAAATAGTAAAAAATTTCAGAAAAATGTAAAATTTGGTCTCCAAGCAGATATTAATATGGAGAAGGAGATGAACGGTTCAGATCGACTTTTTGGATTTTGAAATTTCAAATTTCCACCGGAAGCATTTCGGCCCATATGCTAGAGGAAGCGCGTTAGCCGTACTCTATATATATATATATATATATATATATATATATTAGTGATTTGACCCACATAGAGTAGAGGTGATTTTCTGAACACGTATTTAAATCCCCATGAAATTAAATTATGTGACGCAGTGACTCGCTACACCATTTGTATGCAAAGCCTAGCAATAGCATAGATGGTCTTTCACAGGTGTCACCTTTTAACACGTGTTAGCTTCTGACCATCTCCACCGTTCAAGCTGCACCCGAATAAATAAATAGATTCAGATAGGGGTTCAAAATTTGGAACTACATTTTGGGGTAATTTACTCAAAGAAGAAAAGAAAATCCCACATTAAATTGGCTGAAAACTTGATATATATAATCTACGCAGGGATGGTTGTAGCATTAGCATGTACATCTAACCTTCGAATTAAATTGCCAACCAGATTGAAATTGTTAGTTTCAAGAGTACTGTCATCTCCTTCTCATTCTCATTCTGAGGTAAATTATATGTTGTTTTTATTCATTTCTATGTATGTTACAACTGCATGTCTTCGGATTTTTTTTGTTATGGATCATTGTTACTGTCATTAATTACTGCAAGCTGGTGATAAGAGAAAGTTCAGTTTATAATTGGAAAAAGAAACTTAATTTACATGTTTTGCAACAATATAATTTTGTAATATCAAAATTAACAGTTGACATAGAGGGTCAAGATTTTAACAAAGCAGTTTTTAATTTATGCAGTACACAGATAATAGAGTCAAAACAGCATTGCATATGACATGTGAGCTGTATGAATAAAAAACTGCTCTGTCAAAATGTTTACCTTGACATAGATCGTTTATGTTTTACTTCTGAGGAACTTAAATTTTGGGAATTAAAGAATTACCAGCCCAGCAGAAGAAACGTGTTAATTAATAATCCACTTATATTATATGAGGCCCTATTTTATTTATTTAGGTTCATTTATTAATTTGTAGTTCTAACAAGGCTCATGTTATTGGGCTTCAACTTGCAAAGTCAGACAATTTTTATATATATATATATATTATGTATTACAAATTGAAATAGACCGGGATAATGAAATTATGCATTAGAATGAAATTAAACTTTTCTAATGTCATCAAAGTTATATATATATAAGCTACTAAAATGCCAATTCCAATTCTCAATTGAAAGTATTGTTAACCTTTTTTATTTTTTATTTGTTGTTGTTGTTGTTGTTGTTGTTGTTGTTGTTGGGGGTAGGCCGGCGATAATTCTCTAATTAAATGGGTATCCTCTGAACGACAATTCGAAGTCTCGGGCTAGGGATGATGGAAGAAGTGACATGTCAGATGCCACCGAGACAGTGAAAGAAGGCATAACAAACATAATCGACACTGCAGAAGCAATAGGAGAGAACACAAAGAAGGCAGCAGAGATATATAGTTTGGGAGAGCACCAAGGAGGGAACCGACACGTTCAAAGAGAAACTTAAGGATTCTGGAAAGGCCCCACCAAGAGAAGATGCTGATGCCGACGCAGCGGCCATGGAAAGCGGGATCGATGAGGAATGGAAAAGGCGGCTACATTGATCATAGGGCGCCTTGGCCGGCTTAGCCGGTTAGTAGTGGTGGGTGCATGCCATGTGGTTCTATATATATATATATATATATATATATATATGCTTTGTTTGAATTCAAGATCTAGTTTAGCTTAGGTTGCTATATATGTTAAAGCTCAATTAAAGTTCTTGGATTTTGTTAATGGTCTGTAGACTGTAATATATAATTATAAAGTGATGACAAACTGCGCGGCGCAAAGGCACACAAAATTAATTAAGCCTAAAAATGTGTAGCTGTGTGGTGGGTTCCACAGTTCAAGGGATAGCTTAATTAATTACTGGTTGTCTTGACTTGCTACTTAATCTATTATCATAAAAGAAAAATCATTTAATTTGTCTTTGTGGTTATATATAATTAATGTGTATGATATATATATATATATAGAGAGAGAGAGAGTAGAACTAGGGTGTTCTTAAGTATATCAAGTTTTTTGGTGAACTCAAATTTAAAAGATCATTGAATTTGCTTCAAATGACGAATTCAAACTGTTGAAATTCGCCTACTTTACGAGTGATGCATCTATATGTAAATTTTTTTAATTTTAAAATTAATTTTGCATAGAGTCGAGTGTTCAAAAAAGATTAAAAAATGAATACATTAAAATTAATTTATTAATCTTAAAATTTTGACCGCTTGACTTTATAGTTTATACTAAATTAATTCAAATGTTTAAAATTCTCACATATAGATGCATTACTTGTAAGGTAGGCGGATTTTAACAGTTTGGATTGGTCATTTGAAGCCGATTCGATAGGTTTTTAGACTTGAGTTCACCAAAGAGCTTGGTGAATTTAAGAACACCCTAGTTCTGTGTGTATATGTGTGTGTGTGTGTGTGTGTATGTGTGTGTGTTGTTTCCTAAGTAGATGCACAATTAATGAAAGTTTGTTGTACTGTGGTAAGTTGGTTAATATATTTAAATAGTTGTATTAATTAATTAAGGAGATTTTATTTGAAAAAGAACTGTTTATATGCAGTAAGTATTGAAAACGTGCTTATTGAAAAAAAAAAAAAAAATGCCATAGCCTCATAGGTGATGAGGACCACAACAAAGAAATTAATTGCATACATACAAATTGTGATGCATGGTGTGTGGTGTGTGGTGTGTGGTCATAGCTACAGTTATATATTGTTCAGGAATTTAATATATTTTTATTATTATTTAATACAATTTATCCAAATTAAAGCCGGCAGGTACGGTAGCTCACTTCTAATTTAATAAGAAAAAAAAAGTCATAATAAGGATTTCTTTGTTTTTGTGTTTGTGTGATGTGTGTATGTAATATTTAATTTGAGGATATCTTTGTTAAAAGATATAATATATTATGTACCACCAGTTAGGGATGAAAACGGAGTGGATACGGAACGGATAGTGGTAAAATTGTATCTATATTTTTTTTCGAATACAGATACAGAGTGTATATCAGACATATTACGAATACATAATTGAATTAGATCGGATATTTATTAAAATAATATAAATAAATATTAAAAAATATTAAAGTTCATAATATTTATCTAATTATAATAGTGAATAAGATAAATTTTTCATAATATATATTAAAATGTATGATATATATTTATTATTCGTAAAATCATATCAGTATCGGATATTTACATTTAAGTTTTCGAGTACGGATCGGATATATATCCATATCTTTCACCCTAAGTCCACCACATATTTTTTTTCTGAAAAAAAAAAAAGAAGAGTTGACAAAAGATTTATTGTCGCTATGAAATTTGTCACAATTGAATAGTAGATCATTTGGAAGAACCGGCAACGAACTCAAAATATTTAAAATTGAATAGCTTATCTTTTGGAAGGATCGAAAAACAAATTCCAAATATTCTAAATTTCTAACTGTGCCTCAACCACTTGGGTAGAATGTACAAACTATGCTATGTTTGAATTCACAAAATAGTGTTGCTATTCTAATTTAAATATAATTTAAATATATTTTTCCTTTTTCAATTAAGTAGCACGTGTAGCGTAATTAGTTAATATCTAAAATTCGTAGGAATAACAAATCAACTATTTTCAAATTAATACCTTTTTGTATTTATATATACTAAATAGAGAAGGTCATTCATACCTCATCATACCTCATATTTTATATCTTTGTTTTCAAAATACAAACTATCAATCCGAACTGCTCAACATGGTATTCAAACTAAAATATGCTTGGGATGAAATTTTTTTATTTTTAAAATTTGTTTACTATTTTCTAAGATATGTACAAAATCACTGTTTTTGTACCGTTCAAAAAGGGTGATTTTCTACATATCTAAAAAATATTAAATAATTTTCAAAAATTATAAAATTTCACCCCAGCATATTTTAGTATGGATATCATGTGGAACGGTTCAGATCGACAATTTG
The DNA here is from genome assembly GCF_964058835.1 of Carex rostrata. Lineage (NCBI taxonomy): Eukaryota > Viridiplantae > Streptophyta > Magnoliopsida > Poales > Cyperaceae > Carex > Carex rostrata. The sequence goes on from NC_135924.1 coordinate 1,259,889, forward strand.
AACTTCAAAAACAAAAATATAAAATATGATGTATGATGAGATATAATAAACGTCACATTTTGAAATCCTCCTCTAAATAATATTTATTCTATTATGAAAAGTACAAGCTTAGCACTTTTCTTGGTCTGTGAACTTGTAACTTGTAAGTTGAGTGATTAGCATTTAATGATTGTACACTTGCTCTTAATTTGATCTTTTATTTGAGTAGGTCTTGACCAAACTACTTTAAATTCATGTTGTTCTTTTCTCGTATCTCTTGGCTCTATTTTATCTTGAGGTATTATTTTTTTTTCAGTTTGTTTCTCTTTGTTGTGTCAATTGGTGGTTGTGAGTGTTGCATAAATAATTTAGTCTGTAACTTATTGGTTATTGCAGTGTATGGTTGTTGATTATATATATGAATTTTTTTTGTGGTTGGTTTTAAAAATCATATAAAATGAAGTAATTTCTTAGATTAATTTTTTTAATGTATAAGAGATGTTTGAGATCTTACCTAATATAATTCTCTAATGGGTTTATATTTTAAAACACATTCACACTAATTTTAACCTATATTTACATACTAATTGGAATTGTGTTGTCCTTGCCAGTGGCGGAACTAAGCACAAGCGAAAGGGGACTAAGCCATCCCAAAATTTCATTTGTGTCCTTCAAATTTTTACTTTTTTTACAAAAATCATTACTATTAGCCTCTCTCATAAAATGAAATTAGATGACACTATTCATCAAGCTTTTTTGTCTTAATTTTTTAGTTCCGTTCTTGGTCCTTAATTTTTTTTCGAAAAAATCCAAATGATTTTCATTTTATGAGAGAACTAAGCACAAGCGAAAGAGAACTAAGCCATCACAAATTTTCATTTTTATCCTTTAATTTTTTTATTTTTTTACAAAAATCATTATTATTAGCTTCTCTCATAAAATGAAAAATGAAATTAGATGAAACCTATTCATCTAACTTCTTCTATCTTAATTTTTTAGTTCCGCTTCTAAGTTCTTACTTTTTTTTCGAAAAAATCCAAATGATTTTGATAGAAATTGGTAGGGCAGATAAAAAAAAATTGAACTCAACTATAACCAATTGTATTTATAATTTTAGATTATTTTTGATAGAAATTTTATAGTTTGTTCACCAAAGCCAAATGATCTTTCTATGCTCTTAATTAATTTATTCATAGTTTAATTAATGTAGCCCTAGAACCAATTTTGAGCATGCAATTTACTGACAAAGCGTATTTCATAGTGCTTCTTGTTGTTTATTAATTTAATTAAGAGGAGGATTCAAATGTCTCCATTTTTTTGTGTCTCCATCATGCCTCCATTTTTAAAAGCTTGAATAACTCAAAGTTTAAAACTTAAATATCAAAATAAAACCATTAGATGTGATATATGTTATTTTCTCTATGTGTCCATAAAAAATTATCACATTTTGATTTTGATTTTATGTGAATCAATAAGTTAAATAATCAACGTCTAGAAATTATCCACATTAGTATGTTGTTTTACAAGCTCAAGATGACAACCAAAACAAAATTGAAATGCCATAATTTTTTACACGTGCATAGATAAAATGATGTAGTTCATATCCAACGGTTTTATTTTGAATTTTAAGATTTAAATTTTGAGTTATTAAAGTTTTTAAAAATAGAGGTATAATGGAGGCACAAAAAATAAAGGCATTTGAACCCTCCTCTTTAATTAATTAGCAAATTAAAAGTGCTAAAGTACCCACTTTAAACTTCACCATCCCAAAATAGAAAATTTAATGTTGCACACAAGTGGAAAGTGAAGTAGGGTCTAATTATTACACCGTAAAAAAGATCTTCTCTTTCAAATTTTGTTTGTGCTTTTTTTACAAACAAGTTGCTTTTTTTTTGTGGTATTTTCGAGAATAAAAGGAGTTGCATGCGCATGGAAATAATATATTATTCACGTGCTTACACTGCTCTTCAAATCTTCAAATTCAATCTTGATTGGTGGTAACTGGAAAAAATAAAAAATAATATAATCGATCGTGGAATAGAAATATAAATAAAGAAATATGAAGCGAAATGATCGCCTCTTTGCATGGTTTTGTTTACTTTACACGAGACCCACTAAGATTGGCCAAATCTTCACCTGTCAAATCTTCACTATATTAAATTCTTACTGCTTCAAAAATTTTAATAATTTTTATGGGTACCTGCAAAATATTTACTATTTCAAAATATTCATTAAAAAGTCAATTTCCCCTAAAATTAAAGCTTTACAATTAAAAAAAGTCATTTTTTTTTTTGCAAGGAACTGCTACATATATATGGAAAAAATTTACAGGTACCCATAAAATATTATATATAAAATTCTTACTACTGAAATTATAATATTTGTTATGGATACTTGCAAAATATTTACTATTTAAAATATTCATTTAAAAAAGTCAATTTAAAAAATAATTCATTTTCACCTAAAATTAAAGCTTTATAATTTAAAAAAAAAGAGTTATTTGTTTTTTTTTATCTTCAAGGAACTGCTACATATATATGACAAAAATTTCGAGTCAATACACTTAAAATATATAAAAATAGAACTTGCTTTGTAAGCAAAGCAAGATTCCAAAAATGTTGCAGAAAATATATGTCTCGGTACTTGAAGCTAATTATGTTTATTATTTAATTTGAGTTAGACAATCTAGATTCCAGTGGCGTGATTTTATTCTAATCATGTTTCTTTCCGTCAAATCCGTTTATTTTTAATTCTTCATTGCATTAATTAGTGAAGTTCAAACTTAAAATAATTTTTACCTCGTAATGCATTTTTTTTAAATAGCATTAAATTTAAATACTTCAACATAACAAGCGATCTAGTTTTGATTCTTATTTACCGATTATGTGGATTAGTGGAGGCAGAAACTTTTTTTCTCCATCACAAACTGCCTCTATCGATCCACGGGAATTGTTTTTCATAAAAACTAAATATAGTATACTTATTTCGATGAAATATTTAAATTTGATTCTATTTATAAAAAAAATTCTCGTAATGTTTATTCATTTTTCTCCTTTAGAAAAAAAATCAAGTTAATTTTTTTCAATTTTCATTTGCACTAACTTGATCCTTGACTTTTCAAAGAAGAATAAAAAAATATATATTATTTTGAAAACAAACTAGGTCTTTTCATCAATGCTTTTTATTGATGTGGATTGATTTTTTTGATAGATGAACTTTTGTTTGTCACCTTGATTACAATCAAATACAAACAAAGGGTAATTTTCGTTTAGCATGAATCATTTTGTAATACATGGATAATTATAATAATACACTTGCACACATAGAATTTTTTTTTGGGGTCGAAATTGCCCTTTTGGAAAAAGGCCCGTTGAACGTGGCGAGTAACGTGGTAGGAAACAGAGAACCAGAATTAAAATAAACATGTTGTGAGTTTTGATAAGTGGCCCCAAATTGTTGCTATCTCTAAAGAGATCCGTAACCTGGAGACCTCAATCATAAATGCCTTTAAAATATTAATGACCACACCATGATGGGGTGCCCATTTTTACAGCACCAATTCTTTGATATACAGCACAATATAAATTTTGGGACGAAAATACCCCTGCCCTTATTTTCACAGCACAGACCTGTCGAAAAACCAAAGACTTGGTGCAGGGGTATTTTCGTCCCAAAATTTATATTGTGCTGTATACCAAGGAATTGGTGCTGTAAAAATGGGCACCCACCATGATGATTAACGTACCTTATCCTTCCAAATTTGATTAAAACATAATGTCACGCGTATAAATCTGACTTGATCACGATATTGCACGGCACATAACTAGATAACAATGCAGCATGTATTCAGACCTTTAAATGAAATTCAAATTTTTTTTCAAGAGTACACATTTTGACAGAGAATTATAGAACTCAAAACAGTCTTCTTCATGATTTTTGCTCTGCATGAATAAAAAACAGCCCGTCAAATTATGTACCCCGAATTTACAAGTCTGTCCCACGTGGCGAGTAACGAATTCAGATCCATTGAATCCGTAACAATCCATCCGAAATGGAGCGCACACATCTCAAACAATGAATTTCAATCCCGAAGCAATCTAGAGCAACGGATTTGAATCTGACGGTCCCAATCCAAAATTCAAAAGTTGAGTTACTTTGAGATTCCGGACCCACAAGTAACGTGGTTTCTTTCTGCTAGGATTAGAAAGCATAGAAGCAGAATAAAAAATAATAAAATAAATATGTTATGAGTTTTGAACTTTTGATAGGTGGACCGCATTGTTGTCATCTCTTGTGAGATCCATATCCTGGAGAAGCGAATCATAAATGCTTTTAAAAGATTAATAGCCACGCATTGATATCTCTTTTGCCCGTGGACTCCACGCGTCCACTAATGATTTGTCATTAGAAAAAAAGAAAAAAAAATTACCACCAGTTTAAAGATAGCATTTGTTTAGTTGATTGGATCTTGTCGGTATATTCATATCTTTGGAGTAGGGGTGTTCAAACGATTCGGTTTTCAACTGAACCGAAAAATTTCGGTTTAAATTATTTGATTTTTTCGGTTTAAATGGATCAGTTCAGTTGAATTTTTGAATTATTACAGTTTAAATGGATCGGTTCGGTTTAGATTTTTCAAAACTGATTAAACCGAACCGACCAAATTATATTGGTTCAAGTATGACTTATATTTTATTTGGTTCAATCATTGCTTCATTTTTTTCATTTTAGTTTAAATAATTTAAACATCTACATATTTTATATAGAATTGAACTAACTTGTGTATGAACATGTGTAATTTTTGTTAATAATGACACCAATAGCTTTACTTCGGTTTTATAAATTTAATCGGTTCGGTTTGTAACTATTTTTAAAAACCAAAGAAAAATTTTGTTTGATTATGTTAGTTCGGTTTTAACTGAACTGACCGTTTAAACACTCCTACTTTGGAGCATGCAGCAAGTTTTTTCCATCAAATTATTATTGAACGTTGAATGTTGATGTTGATGTTGATGTTGGTCCCCTCCTCCAAACTAATTTTTCTCAAGTATGATTTATATTTTGTTTGATTCAATCATTGTTTCATTTCTTTCATTTTAGTTTAAATAATTTAAACATCTACATATTTTGTGTATAGAATTGAACAACTTGTGTACATATGAACATGTGTAATTTTCATTAATAATGACACCAATAGGTTTACTTCGGTTTGTTTGGTTCAGTTCTTAATCGGTTCAGTTCGTTTCTATTTTTCAAAACCAACAAAAAATTTAATTTGATTATTTTAGTTTGATTTCAACCGAACTGACCATTTGAACACCCCTACTTTGGAGCATGCAGAAAGATTTTCCCAACAAATTAATATTGAATGTTGAATGTTGAATGTTGATGTCAGAATATTGACGCTGGTCCCTCCCACAAACTAAATTTTCCCAACAAATTAAACGTGTATATATTAATTGTAACTATTTTAGAATTATTTCTGTTTTAAAAATATAGTAAAACTTTAATATAATAGGAGCCTGGCCCTTATTATCTATAAAAAAAAATATAGTCAAAATTGAAAAGATAAATTGACACAAGTAATCATATTATTGTGTATATATATATATATATAACTCCAATGAGAAAATGAGATCCAACAAAAACAAAAACAAAACAAAAAACCCCACTGTGTTTGTGTAGCCCCATCTTTCGTCATGATTTACAAATTTTTTGGTATAACCATCTTTCGTCAGAGAGGTTAAATTTAATGCTACTTTGTCTCTCTCTCTAACAATAAAGATGCTTCTGTTCAAGTCTTTCCATCTATGATGCGCTCCAATTACAAGTTTACAACTGACAACTACTCTATATTCACCGGTGAACAACTCATATATTTTTTTTATTTAAAAAAAAAGATTCTGTAAACTTTAATATTTTTTTAGAATTTATTATGCATATTTTAGTAGAAAAAAATGAGGTCAAATAATAATTTTTATAATTTATTATGCATGTTTTAGTATAAAAAGTGAGGTCAAATAATAGTTTGTTAATTATATGTACTGTGTCTGTTTTTATCAAAAATATGTACTATATTTGTCATTGCAATTTTTTATTACATGCACTATGTCTGTGACTGTAATCCAACTTAATAAATTAATTTTAGTACATTTGTTTTTTGAACGTCATATCTAATTTTTGAATTCGGTCAGATAATATCCGATCCGTTTTCGCCCCTACTTGTTATAGAATATAATTCTTGAAAAAGAACAAAGTAGAGAGGAGGAGAGAGGAAGCGATCTTAAATTAAGTAAAACATATCAGGCCCCAATTTATTGAAATTAATTTCAACAAATCAATACTTCCATAATTTCATTTCACACTTCAGAATTAGGTAAATGTCACACTTGGGTTGTAACTTGTAAAACCAACAATACAATGAACAGTCTCTCTAATTAATTAATGTACAAGTAAGTATTAAAAAAAGTAGCAACTTGCAATTTGAAAATTAAAAAATTAAAAAAATATTAGTAGTGAAAACAAATCGGATATGGATTGGATAGTGGTAAAATTATACCCGTATCTGTTTTTTTCTTCTTCGGATACATACACAAATCTGTTTTTTTTTTTTATTATTATTATTACATGTAATATGTCTGTGACTGTGATCCAACAAACCCCATTAATAGAAAGGTAATGAAGCTCTGATCGGAGCCGATTACTTGCTATTAGTAGTGAAAACAGATCGGATATGGATTGGATAGTGATAAAATTATATCCCTATCTGTTTCTTTTTTTTTTGGATACATATATGGATCGAATATTAATTAGACGGATACATACGAATACGAATAATATATTATATATATTAAACTATATGATATATATCTACTATTCGAATACATATGATTAAAATTCAAAACCATATATGTACCACTATCTACACAGATATTCGGATTTCAGATAGCTGTATCTACTTTTCAAATACGGATCCGGTTTCGGTCGAATAATATTCAATCCTTTTTTGCCCCTACTTTTTATAGAACTATAATTTTTTAAAAAGAGCAAAGTAGAGAGGAGAGGAGAGGAGAGGAGGCGAGCTTAAAGTAAGTAAAACTTGGGTGATTTTAAGTTATAATCCTTAATTCCAAGAAATATATATATATATATATATATGTGTGTGTGGCCCTAATTATTGAAATAAATTTCAACAAATCAATACTTCCATAATTTCATTTCACACTTGAGAAATAGATAAATGTCACACTTGGGTTGTAAGTTGTAACTAGTAAAACCAATAATACAATGAACAGTCTCTCTAATTAATTAATGTACAAGTAGCCAAGTAGGTATTAAAAAAAAGTAGCAACTTGCAATTTGAAAATTAAAAAAATAAATTAAATATTACACGTGTCATTACCCCAGAAAAGTCTAGCTGGCATATTCAAGTAGCTGCATAATTTGGTCTTGATTTGATGCCACCAGCTAAGCTATATAAGCTATAAGGCTATAAGCTAATAATATATATAGACAGCGTCACCAGACACAACAGTGCCTTCATCCTTTTTTTTTTTTAATATCCAACTTGATATAATATATTATTATTTTATATAATTATTATAAGATTCGGGATGTCACTCAGCACTACGGCACTACCTCTTCTTGTTCAAAATTTAATTTTTATGTATTATGATTTATGACTACCTCAACCCAAGGGACATATTTCGTGAAAACACCCTGAAATCTGAGAAATTATTTTTAGTGGCTTTGAAAATAAACAAGGTGGGATATTATTGATTGCATATGATGGCGACAGAAAATGAATTTGTTGTTGTAACATGTGATATCTAAATTGGTGATTTTATATATATATATATATAGACTAGTTAAGCTCAAAACGTTTATTTTTAACCTCCGGAAAATTATATAGATTAAACATCTAACAGTTTGGATCAGTTGTTTGGACTTTGAAAATCGAAAAAACCAAATAATTTGTTCCAGAGGATAGGAACAAGCATTTTGTGCTTTGCCTCTCTCTCTCTCTCTCTCTATATATATAGGGATCCAATTACACATTTTTTGGTGAATTACACTCTCTATTTATAAAATTTTCAAAGTTCAAATAGTCGATCCAAACAAATTTTACATTTATTTGATTTTTTTTACTATTTATTAAGTATTTAACAAAATCGCTATATTCAGACCATTGAATTTTTATACTCATCTTAATAAATAGTAAAAAAAATAAAAAAAAATGTAAAATTTAATCTGCAAGCACATTTTAATATATCAGTCATGTTGAACGGTTTAAATCGACTGTTTGGACTTTAAAAATAAATAGTGTAATCCGGTATCACCACAAAAGGATGTAATTGGATTTCTAGCTCTCTCTCTCTGTATATATATATATATATATATATATATATAATATTAACCATAATTAGGTCCTTAACTTAAATGCCATTCAAGTATGAACCAACTTGTAAGTTTCCCTTTCACCAACAAAAAAATAAATAATTAATATGTGTATATGCATGATTGCATCTCAAATAATAGTCCAACTATATCCTGTACCGTAGGTCCTAGCTACTAAGCCTACTAGCTAGGCTTGAACAAATTTTATACACTTCCAATGAATTTAATGCCAAAGATGCTTTTATTAGAGACAGCAACAGACATGTATCTTCAATTAGAGTAACAGAAATGGTACAGTGGAGCCAACTCAATTACATAATAGCACAGCTATGACACGGAACAGCACAGTATGTGTGTGATAGTTACATGTTATGTGCTGTAATTATTCACGTGATGTGACTATCTTTTGAAACTTTGACACAGCATGGCACATAGTCACGTGTAATTAGAACTATTAGATATTGATTAAATGGTGAATCTTGAATAAACCAACTTAAAATTATGATTAAATGATTACGCGAGTCATGTGAGGCACATTTGGACACGGCATGAAACAAAAATCACGACACATAAAAAATTAACTTAATCACAACATAACACGACATATTAATCACGACACAGCACGGTACTGCTCATCGTGTTTTTTGCCCTCCATCTGTGCCTGTGGGTATATATATCTCAGTATCTCTCTCTAAAACTAGAAAGAAAGAGTATTAATATATATAGTAGAATACATGGTTCCCTAAAAATAGAGAATCTCATGATCTCACCTGTAGCCGCCTCTCACATGCTATATATATACATTGTCTAATACTAAAGTACTGTTCTTATTTTAAAGGGTCCAATTTAGATTCCAAAAATTGAGCTTGTTTCGACCGGATCCAACAATACATGTACTTTATAATGTAATTTACTAGCATTATGCTTTCATTCAGTGGCTTAATTTAATAGTCAACTGTTAGTTAACGGATAGAACTTACAAAATACTCCGTTAATCTTCGTGCGGAAGTGGATCTTGCGAGCGCAGTAGTATCACTGGTTCTGCAAGGAATCACAAGCCGAAGCCGGAAGCCCTGCGTTTTCCACGACCTAAAACCTTCAATCCTTAACAGAGTGCTTCTTGGTGCTCTCTATCTTTTCTCTCTAATTTTGGCTGTTACTATTCACACGTTTTTCTGATTATTAGAGAGAGAGACAGGTATGGATGGTTTACATAAAACCAATGCACCTTTTTATAATGGGTTCGCATCTATTCATAACGGGTCGGATTTTGGGTTGGGTTTCCCATAACGGGCGTACCATTAAATAAATCCAACATCAACTTATTTGAATGATTTACTTTAATGGTCAACCTAGCTAGCTATGGTAATAGTAATCAAGTTCCGTTAAAATTAATGTATTCATTTAATTGTTCAAGCTCTCTCTCTCGTTTCACTTAATTGTTACTAATTAAATTTGTTGGTGCAATCGTTATCAGCTCTCTTTAAGTAAGGTTTCAAAATCTTCAAATCTCATGACAAAAATAGATGAATTCATCAATTTGAAAACAAAAAGACAAGTTATAATATTTTTTTAAAGACGCAACAGTTATTGGTGAACAGTGCATAATAAAATTAGTGACATAATCCAGAGAAATCATATAGAGATAATATGTTCAGGAGAGGCTATGGTATTGGATTTATATCTTTGTTTTTACAATTCAAAGAGTCGATCTGAACCGCTCAACATTATTATTATATGAAAATATACTTATACCAAATTTTATATTTTTTGAATTTTTTTTACTATTTTTTTATTAGGTAGAAAATCACTACTCTTGGATGGTCCAGAATTTTTAGATCAAGTGATTTTCTAATTGTTTTGAAAAATAGTAAAAAAATAAAAAAATATATATAATTTGGCCTCCAAGTACTAAATTTTATATTTTTTTTTAGAATTTGTTTTTTTGGTAGGAAGAAAATCACTACTTTAAGATGGTTCAAAATTTTTAGATCAAGTGATTTTCTAATTGTCTTAAAAAATAGTAAAAAAATTCCAAAAAAATATAAACTTTGGCCTCAAAGTATATTTTCATATGATAATAATGTTGAGCAGCTCGGATTCACTATTTGGACTTTAAAAATTAAGATATAAACTCAAAGCACGGAACAATACATATATATTTATATGTAGTTATGCACATTTTAAAGATTTTTATAGACTTTTATTAGTGATCAGTCATGCACGTTTTAAAGACTCTTATTAGGTAGAAATTCATTATTTTCGGATGGTTCATAATTTTTAGATCCAGTGATTTTCTAATTGTCTTAAAAAATAGTAAATTTTTTTCAAAAAATATAAAACTTGGCCTCCAGATATAATTTCATATGATAATAATATATATTGAGCAGTTTGTATTGACTATTTAGACTTTTAAAATGAAAATATGAACTCGAAGCAAATCACCATAGCCTCAATCTATGAACAATACATATATGGAGGTTGGCTAAGATCAAAGTGGTAGTTCCTGAGTTTTGGTGCTACCAATTTGTTTTTCAATTTTCAAAGTTCAAAATGTCGATTCGAACCGTTCAAGTTGTTCTCCATATTAAATTGTGCTTGGAGACCAAATTTACATTTTTCTGAATTTGTTTACTATTTATTAAGCCACTTTGAAAATCGTTGATCCAACGGTGGCTTAACAAAACAGTAAAATCAGAAAGCCACTGTTGGATCAACGATTTTCAAAGTGGCTTAATAAATAGTAAACAAATTCAGAAAAATGTAAATTTGGTCTCCAAGCACAATTTAATATGGAGAACAACTTGAACGGTTCGGATCGACGTTTTGAACTTTGAAAATTGAAAAACGAATTGGTAGCACCAAAGCTCAGGAACTACCACTTTGATCTTAGCCAACCTCTACATATATGATATATATTACTCTAGAACCAGAAAACAAGAAAATCTATGCAGTGTAATCTGGTTTCATTTTCAAGTCATGCACGTTTTAAAAACTTTTATTAGTGATCTATATGTGTTAGGCGGGAAAAAAAAAGTGGTCTATAATCAACTAATATGAACTTAACAGAAGACTTTTAGTTTGGTCGTTTGTTGCTCGCTAATGTGTACTTTTATTCTTCTTACTACATATGTGAGTCAACTAGGGCTGCACAAAAAGTTCGTAGTTTGCGATTCGATTTGAGTTTAATTCGAAAAAAGTTTACATTTAGTTTGATTCAAAATTAATTCGTTTTGAAACAAATCAAATTAGTTCCGTTCGAATCTTATTCAAATCAAACTGGGTATAGTTCGTTTGAAATTGATTCTTGAACTATTTAAGTTTGAATCTCAAATAATGCAACTAATGGATTCAACCATTAATCTTTAATAATGCAGGAACCAAACTTATATCAGAGCTCATTGTTAATATAACACTAACTTATAATAGGAAAATGTTTCAGCAACGTAACAAATTAACAATGGAATAATTTCCATTTGACTAGGTCCATGCTGTGATTTTAATCAATCCAGCAGCGTAAAAGGTAAGGGAATCTTGAACTGGCCCATAATCTATCAGTGTGAATTCGTGAAAGGTAAAATGAAATTGGGTGCATATTGTTCTGTGAGAAAAAACTAATGTATAAACCATCGGTATAACTAGGGTTGCTAAAATAATTTGTAGTTCGTAATTCGATTGACTTCGATTCAAAAAATTTGTAGTTCGCAATTAATTCGATTCGAAATTAGTTCGTTATGAAACAAATCAAACCAGTTTGGTTCGAATCTTATTCAAACTGAAACTGAAACTAAATAAATTCGATTCGTTTGCAGAAATTTTTTTTTGGCTGAAAACCCGTAGGGTAGTGTCATTGATAGAAAAAGTTACAAAGTAGCTGTTACACAAGATTAGACAACTAGTGTCTGTGAAAAACACACAGCTAAACAAAATAAAAAACGCACAGGAGTATGTACATCTTGTGGATGCAAATTGATCATTCTTACTTGATTAGAGTGATAGGAGCCTATCAATAGTGTTCTCTGTATGCAGATTACAGCTGAGAAAGCACTAAATCCAAATTAGACCGAAAACTGAATCGAATGACCCATAATAGTCATCCATCAGCTGGATTCGTTTGCAGAACTACTTTGTATTGCATGTTACTGTATTTTGAAAAAAAAAACAAAAAAATATAATATAATAAAATATAGAGTTCCGTAAAAATATATAATATAATAAAATATAGAGCCGCCTCTCATATGCAATTAATAGATACACAGCCAAATAGTAAAGTATTGTCTCATTTTAATGGGTCATATCAACGACGCATTCGGGTTCAGACTACGGTTCATATTCGAATCCGATAATTTTTCTTGCCGACATGTGTGTATATATATTTTTATCTCTGAATTACATATAAAAAAGCCAAGTGAAGTGATTTCCAAAAAAAAAAAATAAAAAAAAAAAAACAAAAAACAGAGCAAGAGCCCGGAGCAGGGGAGGGGCAAAAGAGTACATTCACATATAATTAGACCTCTTGGGGACTAGTGAGCAAAAAGACGCGCTCATGGTCATGGCGGCCCCCAGATAAACCACTGGAGAAATATACGAATGATCTCCTGTTGCACTTTCTTTATTTATTCCCCTGTTGTACTTGCACCAGTTCATATAATGTACACAGTGACGTGCAACACGAAATAAATATACATAGATAACTGAAAAAGCACTTGATTGCTTCTCTGTGTGAAATCAAATGTTCGCTAGCGAGCAAGCGCGGTCGTATCCTCTGCATTAACTCAAAAGGTAATCTTTTGAATTAATTAATCTCAACCGTCTGATTTTAATAGGGATCCTTTGAAATTAGTGCAGATGTAATTTGCACGAATCTTAAAACAGATCGAACGGTCGGGTTTCATTAACCTAAAAGATTCTCTTTTGAGTTAATGCAGAGAATACGAATTCGAGGAAGAGAGCGCACAATGAATCCAAATCCAAGAAAGAAGATTACAATATAAAATGTCACATCATCATCTTTCCATCTTTCCATCTGAATTCCCATCTTTCTGCCTTTCCATCTCCATCAATCAAACTAAATTATTTCTTTTTCAAAAGTTACATCCCAATTCCAGAATATAATATAAGAGAAGTGTTTGATTGTTTATGATTTATGATTGATATCTCCAATTGATACATACATACAATTCCAATTGCTTATGCCCCCACTCAAATTATTGCCCCCATAAATCCAACACAGGGAAGAGAACCGAACCAGTCAAAGAGAGAGAAGAACAGTGGAAGTAGTGTGTAGAGAGAAAAATAAACCAAACCAAAGCAAAGCAAAGCAAACCCTAGCTGCTAGGGTTAGATCTCCTCTCACCTTCCTTTATGCATCACCATCATCAATGGAGTGGATCGCTAAGCCAGTAGCGCTCTGGGACTGGGACAACCAACCTCCATCTCCACCTATCCTCTCCAGTACTGGAGAGGATGTCTCCGATGAACCCCCAACCTCGGTTGAAACTAATACCAACGGATCGACAGTTGTAGATTCACAACCAGTACAGCCACAGTTAGGATTAGGTTTGGGGAAACGAACTTATTTTGAAGGGGAAAAGAAAGAGAGAGGTGAGAAAAAGGCGAAAGAAGGAGCAATCCAAGTGCAGAGCACTAAGTGTCTTTGTCAGGTTGAAGGATGTGGCATGGATCTGAGCTCAGCAAAGGATTATCATAGAAAGCATCGTGTTTGTGAGAAGCATTCCAAGTGCCCCAGAGTTATTGTCTCTGGTCAGGAGAGGCGTTTCTGTCAACAGTGTAGCCGGTATCATTTCATCTCAATTCCTATTCTTACTTTGTGAATTGATTCAATTCTTAGTTTCCTTTGTGAAGAGTTTTGACCAGAAGAAGCATAAATCTTAAATCTTCTTAAATTTTGATGCTTGGCAAAAAGGAATTGATTGAATAGCATTTATTGATAAGTTCTCAATTAATTGAAGGTTCCATCCATTGACTGAGTTTGACCAGAAGAAGCGCAGCTGTCGCCGCCGTCTATCTGATCACAATGCTCGACGCCGCAAGCCACAGCCCGATACTTTCTCCTTTGGTTCCACACGCCTTTCTTCCCCCTTTTATGGTACTTCAATCTCTTCTCTTCTCTTCTTTACCCTTTTATGTAAGGGTTTCCATTTAAGGTTTGTTGTATTGAAGAATTGCAATTAAACCTCCAGTGACAACAATACAATAGTTGGGGTTTTGTTTTGTTCGTTCGTAGTACCAAATCTCCCAAAACGGTAGAAAATTAAGATACTAATTTTGGATGTCTACTTTTACTGTTAGAAGTTAAAACAGAACATATTACTGTTACAATAGTAAATTGTAAAAACTAAGATAAGGAATCATCAGATGCAATCTAAATTATTTTAAGAAAACAAAACAAATCTGAAATGTAAATGATGAAATTTGGGAGATGAAAAATGATGATGCAGATGAGAGAAGGCAGATTAGTTTCATGTGGAACAAGGCGCCGTTTGGTCTGATGAGGCCGGCGACAAATTCTTCATGGGAAGGCTTATCATCATCAGATTTGAAGTTCTCAAACTCAAATGGGAAAGAAGTTTGGATGAAACCGGCAAATGGTAAAGGTTTAGTAGATGGCCAGATGCTTCATCTAGGAAGTCAAAACGGAAGTGACCATAACACTAATCTAAATCCTTACTCCACTCTCGGCCATGATGTAGACGGGCTCTTGCCAATCAAGGCCACCACTGTCCAAGTTCTCAATCAAGGTATATAATGAAAAACAGTGATTTGTAAAAATTCTTTGAAAATAGTAAAAAAATGTAAAAAATGTAAAAATTTGGTCTCCAAGCACATTTTAATATGGAGATCATACTAAAAGGTTCATATTGACTGTTTGAACTTAGAATCCAATGGTTTATGATCCAATGCACAAAGGGGCTTATACGTTGGAGACCAAATATTAAGGATTTTGTATGCATTTTAATGCACTATTTTATCAAAATCCTTCAGTTCTTTTGATCGCTTGACTTGATAATAAATAAATTTGAAAATTTACATTTCTTTTGACTGCTTGACTTGCATTTGTTGTTTGAAGCCGATTCGATCGGTTTTGGAGGTCGGAAGCATATTGTTGGAGTTTTAGAGGAAGTGCGTTAGCCGGACTCTCCCTCTCTCCCTCTCTCC
This sequence comes from Carex rostrata, assembly GCF_964058835.1. Lineage (NCBI taxonomy): Eukaryota > Viridiplantae > Streptophyta > Magnoliopsida > Poales > Cyperaceae > Carex > Carex rostrata. Next base: position 1,275,444 of record NC_135924.1, read on the forward strand.
CTCTCTCTCTATATATATTGGTTTTCTTAATAGCTTTATTATTATTTGAGTTCAGTGCATGATTCTCTTTTATCTATCTAACAATTTATAAGGTGCGGAAGCAACGGCAACAGCTGCTTCAAACTTGGATGGAGCACCGGATCTACGGCGTGCTCTCTCTCTTCTGTCATCACCTACCGCAACTACCAGCCCACCACCACCACAACCAGCCTGGCCCACGGGCTCCCCTGAACTCAACTTTTCTGACCATAATACCCCTTCCAACTCCAATCAAACTGTCACTCTTGCTGCCACCTCACTTCCCAACAACTCTGCTTTCTGGTTCAATGACACTCACCCTCTGCACTTCCCCTTTTCTCTTCATAATGGTGCTGTCGCCACTGGAGGTCTCCAGTTTCAAGAGTTCCAGCTGCTCAAGCCAGCAGCTCCTTATGAAACTGCAGCCTTCTTTGATTCCAGTCAGATTCACTAAGGCACGCATGCCTTATTGCCTCTTATCATATCATGTGGTTAGTTGCATTTCATTATTTTATATGACAATAGTATGCTGCACCTCGGTTCAAAATCAGTAAAAACTAAAAATTACTGGACTTGTAAAATACCAATGAAGCAGGTTATTTTGTACTGGTACTGGACTATATGATCTTTTGTACTGGTACTGTTCATGAATAATGAAAATTGAATAAAGAAAAAGTGTCAGTATTCATAGTGAATGGTGGTTTTATTTTTTATTTTTTATTTTTTTTCAGGTGATTAAGTGAGGTGGTGGGAAGTGGTGAAGAGAAATTAAGAAAAGAGGTGTAACATTACCATCTTTTGTGTTTGAGACCTTTTGATTTTATTTGATTGTAAGTTGGCTCGAAGGAGCCTTCTCTGAGAAGTAACTCCCTCCATATGATATGATATTCCCGCCTTTTGTTGTATAATTTTTCCACCTTTAGTTCTACAACTATTTGATACTATTAGTAATGGATTAACTCATGTGAGCGTTTATAGCCTTTGCATGAATGTTGCTATTAACTTAATTTTTGGTTTTTCTACAGTTAGCTTATAATTCATTTTTTGCTTTTTGTAAGTTTCACATTTGACTGTTTGAAAGAGGGGTCGCAAATGAAGACGCAACCGAAGAAAGAAAAAAAAAGGAAAAGAAAATGTGTGTTTTTTGTTTGGAATATTATCGTGCAGTGTTTATCATTACTAATATCAATCCAGATAGTACTAAATATTTTTGATAGACTGAACATTGGAAAAATAATGAAACAGTTGGTACACCATAGAGCCAGGTGGTCTTTTATGGGCCTCCATTCCGTCGACCTGGGCCATTTTAGCAACAAAAGAGCCTAATTTGTTAAGACTGTCACATGTCATGGGACAGAGACGCAGCTGCCAGCTAGTGTGATATATTTTGGAAATGAATTCAATGAAACACTGCTGTACATTTGATGCGCTTGGCGCTGTTTTGGAATTAGTGCTAGTTTATATTTTGGACGGGTTAGCGAATACAGCGCTAACCCAGAGAATAATGTAAAGTCCACTAAAATTTACTGTTTCAAAGATATTTTAAGTTATTTTCTCCACACATGCGTGTACATATAGCATAACTAACTTATTTTCTCCACACATTTTTTTATTGCTTTGCATGCTTTTCGTGTCTTCACACATTTTTTATTTCTTTGCATGCTTTTCGTGTCTTCTAAGTAACTAGCTTATTATAAATATCAATAGAGAAAAAAATGAATTCTCTGTAACTTTACATTTCTTTCCAAATTATTTTTTAAAATGAATCACATGTCATTTTAAAATGCATTTTATTCTAAATTAATTTTAATAATAAATTGCTTGTGAGGTTAAGGACCTCATATAATATTTATCAATTAGATATTAGAGGAAATCAATTATCCATATGAAATTGGATATTAGAGGAAAGTATTCACAACCTCAACATAACTCTTTGAGAAGGCGACCTCGATTCGTGAAGCAATAGAATTGCAAGTTAAATGAAATTTTATAGCTGGTTCTCACTTCTCTCAAAAATATTTATATTAAGGTGATTGCTACTTGTATACAGGTACTTGGAGACTAATGAAGTTGATAGTATAATATTTAATGAGGTAGTGAAGTTAGCTGAAGATGAGGAGCTATTAAAGGAGGACATACCTAGAAGATTGGCTGCAAAAAAGTTTTATACCATATTGGGTAATGCCCTTTCTCAACTTCTTAATTTGCTTGAAAATTGAAGAGACTAACTAATTTGTTTGAATACAGTTCTTGCGGCTGGCGAGACCATTAAGTTTGAGCAAAATACAGGCCGTGGACCTATAAATATTACTAGGGGGCTGAAATTCAATTATTAAAAACGCCACTTCCCAGTAAGCACCTCTCGATCAGACTTAAACTCTAAAGATGAGTTATATTTCAAGTTGGCCATTAAAATTGTTACTTACTGACATATTTTTTTTATTTCAGTATTTGCTAATTAGAGTACCGGATAAATTCTCCATTCATGATTATTACTGTTTTTGGAAGCACTATTTTTTTTTTTAACTTTCCTAATTGGAGCACTGGAAGCACTTTAGAGTAGTAGCTTTAGGCATTTATATTTTAGCTTAAACTCTTTCTTTCAAATTATATAGCATGTGTCAGGTCAAGGTTAAGGTTGAAAGTTGACAGATTATTGGTTAAAGAGGCCTTACTTTGTTTTTGGTTTCTTTTTGAGTTAAATAAAATTCTTGATTTGATTTGGTCCTCTCGCAAAGCATCGAAAAAAAATAGCTAATGATTTGATTAATTAAATTTTGGATTGGGGGGAAGTTAATTAGGAAAATTAATTAATTCAATGATTTATTTTCCAATTTGGAAGGCAGAATTATTAGAGAGAATTTTGAAAATAGAGAATGACTTCCTTTTTAATTAATGGTACGTTGTATGCTTGTAATTCACTTTATAATAAATTTAAGATTTAATTTAAAAGCACTTGACACATATCCAAGACGGACATACTGACAGAGTTCGGATCCAGTGAAGTAACCCAAAAGTTGGGGTTTATATTTAGACCGTCTGATTCAAATTTGTGATAATCCATCCGAAGTGAAGCGCACACATATCGAGTAATGAATCCGAATCCCGATGTTATCTCGAGCGACGGATTCAAATCGGACGGTCTCGATCCAAAACCCAAAAATTGGGTTACTTTAGGGGATCCGGACTCCATACTGACATAGATTTGTAATTCATGGCAAATGGTTTAATCGTCATAATCCGAAACAGTTGCCATTTGGCTCATAAATTCAAATCCATGTCAAAATAAGTAATCAATTCAAGCCCATGGAATATAAAATAATAACAACAAATATACAAATTAGCATTAAAATGAGGTCCGCAAGCTCATTTTCAGTAATCCGAAACACATTTAATTTGCTAATTAATTAAATTAATAAACAACAAGAAGCACTAGAGTTATACGCTTTGTCTTTAAATAGCATGCTCAAAATTGGTTCAAGGACTAGAATAAACTATGAACAAATTAATTAAGAGCATAGAAAGATCATTGGGCTTCGGTCAACAAACTAGAAAATTTCTATCAAAAATAATCTAAAATTCTAAATACAATTGGTTATAGTTGAGTTCAAATTTTTATCTGACCTACCAATTTCTATCAAAATCGTTTGGACTTTTTCAAAAAAAAAAAAAAAATTGCAAGAACTTAGGAGCGAAACTAAAAAATTAAGATAGAAGAAGTTAGATGAATAGATGTCATCTAATTTCATTTTATTATTTATGAGAGAAGCTAATAGCTAGTAATGATTTTTGTAAAAAAAAAAAAAATTAAAGGACACAAATGAAATTTTGTGACGGCTTAGTTTCCTTTCACTTATGCTTAGTTCCGTCTAGCACAGGACAATACAATTCCAATTAGTATGTAAATATAGGCTAAAAATAGTGCAAATGCGTTTTAAAATATAAATCTATCAGAGAATTATATTAGGTAAGATCTCAAACATCTCTTATACATTAAAAATTTAATCTAAGAAATTACTTCATTTTTTTTTTATGATTTTTAAACCAACCACAACAACAACAAAAAAATTCCAATAGATAATCAACAACCAAAAAGTTAAAGACTAAATTACTTATGCAATACTCACAACCACCAATTGACACAACAAAGAGAAACAAACTGAAAAAAAAATAATACCTCAAGATAAAATAGAGCCAAGAGATACGAGAAAAGAACAACATGAATTAAAGTAGTTTGGTCAAGACCTACTCAAATAAAAGATCAAATTAAGAGCAAGTGTACAATCATTAAATGCTAATCACTCAACTTACAACTTCACAGACCAAGAAAAGTGCTAAGCTTGTAATTTTCAGAGTAGAATAAATATTATTTAGAGGAGGGTTTCAAAACCTCATGCTTTTTATATCTCATCATATTTTGTATTTTCGTTTTCAAAGTCTAAATTGTCGATTTGAACCATTCAACATGATATCCATACTAAAATATGTTAAGGTGAAATTTTATAATTTTTGAAAATTATTTACTATTTTTTAGATAGGTAGAAAAAGCAATGTTTTTGAACAGTACAAAAATAGTGATTTTATACATATCTTAAAAAATAGTAAATAAATTTCAAAAGTAATAAAATTTCATTTCCAAATATATTTTAGTTTGAATATTATGTTGAGCGGTTCAGATCGACAGTTTGTACTTTGAAAACAAAGATATAAAATATGAGATATGATGAGGTATGAAAGACACAATGTATTGAAACCTCCTATGTTTAGAATATATAAATACAAAAAGGTATTGATTCGAAAATAGTTAATTTGTTATTCCTACGAATTTTAGAATTAGCTAATTACGCTACACGTGCTACTTAATTAAAAAAGGAAAAATATATTTAAATTATATCGGAATTAGAATAGCAACACCATTTTGTGAATTCAAACATATAATAGTTTATACCTAAGTGGTTGAGGCACAGTTAGAAATTTAAAAATACTTGGAATTTGTTTTCTATCCTTTAAGCTATTCAATTTTAAATATTTTGAGTTCGTTGCCGGTTCTTCCAAATGATCTACTATTCGATTTGGACAAATTTGATAGCGACAATAAATCTTTTGTCAACTCTTTTTTTTTTTGGTCCCAAAAATAATATGTGGTGGACTTTAGGAGTGAAAATGGTATAGATAATATTCAATTTTATATTTGATCTGTATTCAAAAACTTAGATGTGGATATCTAATATTTCAATATTTGTGTGGATAAGAATACTGATATAGTTTTATGTTTCAATTATCTGTATCCAAACAGTAGATATATACCATATATTTTAATATATATTAAAAATTTATGTTATTTGTCATTATAATTAGATAAATATTATGAACTTTAATATTTTTTAATTATTATTTATATTATTTTAATAAGTATCCAATCTAATCCTATTCCGTATCCGTAATATGTCTGATATCCACTCGGCATTTGTATCCAAAAAAAAAAAATATAAATATAATTTTATCACTATTCGCTTCTAACTGGTATATATGGTATCTTTTAATACCACTAGTTAGAATATATTCTATCTTTTAATACCACTAGTTAGAATATATTCTATCTTTTAATAAAGATATCCTCAAAATATTACATACACACATCACACAAATACAAAGACAAAGAATTGAAAAATAAAAATTCAAAAACACGAATATACATTTAAGTGGGTTGGAAATTGAATTGAATATATATTTAGATTTTATAATTACCCTATAGGGTAACGGGTACGAAATAGTCATTACCCATACCCTTGTCCATTTATTTAATGAAAAAAAATTCTTACCCATACCCATATCCATACCCAATAAGTTAACGAAAAAAAAACTTTACCCATACCCGCTTTATCGAAAACAATACGGGTCGGGTAAACGGCTAAAAAAGTACCATTGACACCCCTAATCACAATTTGTATATATGCAATTAATTTCTTTGTTGTGGTCCTCATCACCTATGAGGCTATGGCATTTTTTTCTCAATAAGCACGTTTTCAATACTTACTGCATATAAACAGTTCTTTTTCAAATAAAATCTCCTTAATTAATTAATACAACTATTTAAATATATATATTAACCCACTTACCACAGTAGAACAAACTTTCATTAATTGTTCATCTACCTAGGAAACAACATAACCACAAAGACAAATTAAATGATTTTTCTTTTATGATAATAGATTAAGTAACAAGTCAAGACAACCAGTAATTAATTAAGCTATCCCTTGAACTGTGGAACCCACCACACAGCTACACATTTTTAGCCTTAATTAATTTTGTGTGCCTTTGCGCCGCGCAGTTTGTCATCACTTTATAATTACATATTACTGACCATTAACAAAATCCAAGAACTTCAATTAAGCTTTAACATATATAGAAACCTAACCTAGATCTTGAATTGAAGCAAATTAAGCACATATATATATATATACCACATGGCATATATGCACCAACCACCACTAACCGGCTAAGTCGGCCAAGGCGCCCTATGATCAATGTAGCCGCCTTTTCCATTCCTCATCGATCCCGCTTTCCATGGCTGCTGCGTCGGCTTCCCTTGGTGGGGCCTTTTCAGAATCCTTAAGTTTCTCTTTGATCGTGTCGGTTCCCTCCTTAGTGCTCTCCCAAACTGTCTTTGCCACCTTTGTGTTCTCCCCAATCGCTTCTGCAGTGTCGATTATGTCTCGGTGACATGCGACTCGATCATCCCTGGCCTGAGACTTTGAATTGTCGTTCAGAGGTGACCTGATTGGAGGATTATTGGAATTAGCATTTTAGTAGCTTAATATAATTTTCATGACATTAGAAACTTCGGCTATAATTATAAAATCAGAAGTAGAATATGTCAGTTCATTATCACGGTCTACTTCAATTTCTAATATACAAATTTTTTAAATTGTGTAACTTGGCAAGTTGAAGCCCAATAACATGAGCCTTGTTATTAGAACTACAAATAAAATGAATCTAAATGAAATAGGGCCTCGTATATATAATATAATTATTAATTAACACGTTTTTTGGGCTGGGCTTTCGTACTTGAAAGCCATTATTTTAATATATCAACCAATTTCTGGATTTTCTTCTCTTCGAGCTTAGGCAGCAAATTACCCAAATATTATAAAATAGTTTCAAATTCGCAACCTATTTGAATCAGTGTTGTAAATAACAGTATGCGGTCGTAGAACGGACATGTTACTGCCAAGTAATTAATTAGGAACAATAGGAAATAATCGGCCGATATCCGTGACGGTTTGGTCACCGCCAACGATAACTAATCGGCGATTAATTGGCCTAAACAGACATTTTTTACAACACTGGTTTGAATTGAACCTATTATTCGGTCCGGCTTGAAGTTAATAGTTATCATTGCTTGAACTACTGTTCTGAGGATTTATCTGTTAAATTAGGTTGATTGAACTACTATTTTGTTTAACTGAGTATAAAAGATTTTTGCCTCGTATAAGTTAATAATTATCATTGTTTTACAGTTCTAAATATTGGAACACAAAATCAATCAACATACAACCAGGCTCCCGGATCTATAGTTTACATTAAAGTTATCAGCAAGCAAAAATAAAATTTAGTGTTAAAAGAAATTGTCACACATGTACGATCCAGAATACCTAATATATTTTATTTCACACATTTTTTATTTCTTTACATGCTTTTCGTATATACCTTCTAAGTAGCTAACTTAGTTATTATAAATATCAGTTGAGAAGAAAAAAAATGAATCGCCTGTCACTTTATAAGACATTCTTTTCCAAATTAATTTTTAAAATGAATGACATGTGATTTTACAAAATATTTTATTCCAAATTAATTTAAAAATAAATTGCTTGTGAATTTTAAAAACCTCATATAATATTTATAAATTAGACATTAAAGGAAATCAATTATCAATGTAAAAATTTGTACTAATACTAATACTATACATCTCACGCTGCTTGATTGAAAATAACCCAAATGTTGAGTTTTCATCATGTTATTACGCTGCAAATAATCTTTTTTTTCCCCATCTTCTTCAATCTAATTAAACATTATCATTTAATACTACTCGATCTGATTAAAAATTTAAAGATGTATATGTTTTCTAGTTCCAGAATGCATAAAAACCAATAAAAAATGGTGGAGGTTTCAGGTTTAAATTGTGAATGTACATATCTAACTCAAGCTTTATAATTAAATTGAATAAATGACATTATTTAATGAAACATTAATTGAGCAAGTATCTATAAAAAGCACAAGTAGCTAGACGTCCATGACCACACACCCAATATGCCAATACAATTAAGCAAATTTAATACTTATTAAGAAAAGATATAGCTAGAGAGATTGACAGTCAATATGGCGACGAAGAGAGGAACTGTGACAATGTTACTGGTAGCAGTTTTGGTGGTCTTAGGAGAAGAGATGAAGGTAGCAATGGGATTTCGGTGGGTTAATTATGAGTTGATGATTTTGTTGATGATTTCGGTGGGTTAATTACTTCCACCAAATAAAATGATATGTAATTGTTGATGATTTTGGGTTAATTATGAGTTGCAGTTTAATTTGGAGCAAATTAATATGCTAATTAAAATCATGAGTTAATTATACATCTAACTAATTTGAAGATGTATTAAACTAGAAATAATATTTCTAAAATTAATTAATTATTCCGTGCAAACATCTACCCTATTATATTAATTGCTAGATTCAATCGGTCCTTAATTAGATCTTGCGCCATACAACATATATTAAATACCAAGTAGCTAGCTTTTATGCAAAGGAGATATGTGAGAGATTAATGAACAGATATTTACGACAAATTAATAGTACCCAAATTAAGATATGAGAGATTAATTAAAAGATATTCAACAGATATAGATACATTTCCTAATTCCTCCACAATGAGAATACTCTGGAGAACAAAATAAAAACTTCTATGTTCGCCCTAAACATATATTTTTTTTGAATAATAGTGGTATATATCACCAATTTCATATTGAAATCAGAATTGTATCTGATCTAATACCTAAAATAGATACCAAAATCAAATATACCAAGTCTTATAGCTGTTCATACAAAACAAAAGCAGCAACAAAATTACTTGCAAAACCTTAACCTGCAAAAAACAAATACTACAATTCGATTGACAAACACCCTAAACACATTAATTTTCTCTCTATTAACAATTATTATAAAACTGCATCACGAATATTCTTTTCTTGGCAAATTAATTAAAACGCTTCTGAGCTACGCACAATGATGGAAACGTAATTTAACTTCAGATAGTGCTTATTTATTTATTTTTTAGAAAGGTTACACAAATCGAGTAAGATGAAATAAATATTCGTGGTGATACAATTTTTATGATAAAGATGGAAACAAACTTTTTACCTTTAAATATCAATAAGAAATTCTCATTCTAATTTCGAACTTACCATCTTTTATACCAAAATATTATTTTTATTACTAATTAATCAACAATCAGTTCTTTTAGATAGTAGTTTGACACAGTTAATAACTGACCAATTATTTTAGGGGGAATTTCACGTATACCCCTCAAAAACTTCAATATTACGTATTTCCCCCTCTAAATTTTAAAATTACATATTTCCCCCTCTAAACTCCAAAAACTCACATATTTACCCATTTTATTGTATTTTATATTAAAACACATTCTAAATTTATAAAATACCTATTTTACCCTTTTATTAAAAGACATAAAACACCCATCTGACTCCAATTCGAATATGAAGATTCCTCTACCGTCCGAATTGCTTTAAGATCCGTGCACGCTATATTAACACGAATCTTGAAGCAAACACACACGAATATTGAAGTAATGTGCACAGATTTTTATGTGATACATGCGGATCAAAATTGCTTTGTGATCCATGCGGGCTAGATTAGCACGAATCTTGAAGCGAACACACAATAAGTTTATTGCGATGCGCGTGGATCGGACAGTATAGGAACCCTTCAAATTCAAATTTGAGTTCAATGGGGGGCATTTCATACTTTTAATGAAGGGTAAAATAGGTATTTTATAAATTTAGAATTAGTTTTAATATAGAAGACAATAAAATGGGTAAATATGTGAGTTTTTTAAGTTTAGAGGGGGAAATACGTAATTTCAAAATTTAGAGGGGGAAATACGTAATATTGAAGTTTTTAAGGGGTATACATGAAATTCCCCCATTATTTTAATTAAGGGGTCGACTAATAGTCCCCTAAATAAATTGAAACTTAAATATTGTATTCATCAAGAAAATCAAGATAACAAGTTGTACAACTGTCAGGGGTGGACCCAGTGTAGTCTAGGGGGGGCAGCGATTTTCAAAAATAGTGGAAAAAATTAGGTTGATTTTGGTTTTGCCTCCCTGAAAATTAGTTTGCCCCTCTCGAGATGACTAAATAGTTTCTATTTTGAAGCCAATTTCACCTCCACCCTTTATTCCTTGCATATTTTTGATTTTCTTCAAGTGTTTCTGATTTTGGGTAAATTTTGGAGGAAGAAGAAAATTGGTTCAATGAGAATAAACATGGTGTTTTATGAACCAAGTGAATAAGTTATGAGGCTCCATATGCCACATTAAATGATTGGTTTATATTAGAGGATCCCATATGTCATATTAAATAAGAGAGAAGGAGAACTTGAGTCCAAACATGAAATAAATGAAGTAATGAGCCTGAAAAAATACACAACGGACTTCTTTGATTGAATTTCTACTTTAATCTTGTCTTCATCTATTGTCAAAAAGTAAAGATCTGTTGGCCTATTAAACAAAATACAAGTCAAAATTTGATGTTTCTAATCTCCTGTTAAACAAAATATAAGTCAAACTTGTACAAATTATCAAGAAAAATACAAAAAAAAACCCACAAAGAAGTCATGAATTAGATTAGAATCATATTTACAACCATAATTAAATTTTGGGAACCTCATGATTTAGAACCATAATTTTTTATTATGTTAATTTTTTTTATTAGTAACTGATTAGCTAATGAATTTAAATCCGATAAGCTTTTTAAATCTGATTTCTGCCACTCCCTGACAAAAATCCTGCGTCCGCCCCTGACATCTGTTGTTGCTAAAACGAAAAATAATTAGTGGACATCCATGGACACACCTAGGGGTGCAAACGGGTTGGATATTATCCGACTGTATCCGACTCCATATCCAAAAATTTAATACGGATATCCGATATCCGAATATCCGTGCGGATATGGATACAAATATGGTTTTAAATTTTAATTATCTGTATCCGAATAGTAGATATATATTATATAATTTAATATGAATTATGAAAAAAATTATGTTATTCACAATTATAAAAAGCAGATATCTGTATCCGGTTAATATCCGATCCGTATCCGTATCCATCTAATATCCGATCCGTATTTGTATCCGGAAAATAAAAATAGATACGAATATGGTTTTACCACTATCCGATCTGTATCCGATCCGTTTGCACCCCTAGACACACCCCCACAAAAAAGAAGAAGAGAATAATTAGACATCCACGACCACATAAATCTACTACGTATTGTATATATAGCTTCATGCATTAATAATCATGGTGGATCTAAAGCCAATCAAAAGGTGGCTAATTAGCTATCTCTATGATTTTAAAATTTTAGTTATATATACTGAGATTTAATTAAATTTTATTTTTTTAAAACATTTTATATAGTCTAGTCTTCCTCATAAATTATTACATGTTCACTTGTAGTCTAGTGGTCAGAGCTTATGTTGTGTTAGAAAGAGCTTGCATGTGTTTAATTTCCACTAGTTACAATTTATATATTTTAATTTTTAACCTCCCCTATTAAATTTTTCTAGTTCCCCTGTCAATAATTGAAGTGAATTAAAATATGCTCACCTCTTTAATTATGGCCAGCACATTCTCGCGCATCAGCGAATGGAGCATAAATATCAGAAATTAATGAAAAGATATTTAAGATATATATTCCTTTCCTATTTCGGCCGGTGATGCTATATATACACACTTTTAAGAGAATCCTCTCCTGAACAAAAAAAAGGGTGTATAATTTAACAGCCAACTTTTAGCTCAAAACAACAAAGAGAGGTGAGAGAATTTTTTTATTTAGACCATTTTGTTCATATTTTAGAAAGGAAGTTAATAAAGAGTTGTTTACTAATTATATCGGATCGTGTTTGGTTGACAAAATAATTTTTTTTAATGAATCGTGTTTGGTTGACAAAATTATTATATCGGATGTGAAGGGTACATGTAAGAGGGGAAATGTTTAACCTTATATTATTATATTCAATATAATCGTTTTCCTTCCGATTTGAGATGTATTGGATGAAAATAAATTTTGTTACAAATATTTTTAGAGAAAATGACACAAATGCTCAATCTTATATTTTATTTCTATAATTCTCATTCAAGTTTCTCTATCACAAACCTACATCGATCAGTCATTGAATTTCTCATTAGCCTTTTAAATTTTAATTAACCAAACAAGAAATAAGATGAAAATGAAAGTTAAATTTATTTTCTCTCAATAATCATCCAAATATGAAGAAATTAAATATATAAATCTTTATTTTTATTCCATTTTATTTCCTTCTATTCTTCATATCCCCTCCCTTTACGTACTCTCCATCCAAACAAGGTGTAAAGAAATAAATAGTTGCTGCTGAGAAAATAAAATTCATGTTCGTCCGTTATTTTTTCTCTTCTATTCTAAAATCTTTAATAAAGGTAATTTAAAATGTTTAGTCAATTTTATGTTCGAATCTTCTCACCTCCGGAAGTTTTATTTTTGTAAGCAAATTTAGTAATGTTTTGACCCTTGATAGTCTAGCACAATAAGGAAAAATTAATTTTCAACAATATTTAGCCTTTCCCAACAATAAAACATTTTAATGATCTCTTTTCTACAATATTTTTTCTGCCATCTGATTTTTTAGATAAAATTTTTGAAAAATAAAGTTTAGCTTTTTCATAATAAAATTATATGAATGCTAAGAATCACCAAATTTTTTTATATTTGAAAATGGTTTACAAAACTTAACCATTCTTTATTTTTTGCTTTATTTATTTACATATTATTTTGTTTAATATATAGATATTGATTAGTCTTCAATTCCATTTCTCAAATGAAAGAAAAATTTGAATTAGTCAATTTCAAATAGAAAACTCGCCAAGTCTACTCAATGGCCTCAGAATATTTTATTCAGCTAAAAGGCATGCATTATTTATTTGTGATTAATTAAAATTCAGATAAATATGTTGTTATAAAATAAGATAGAGAGGTGGGGTTGGATTATATGATTGAAATATTGTAGTATGATCGAAATTTTGGAAACAAAAAGGTACGTAGTTGTGCTGGATTATATTTCTACAATCGAAAATTTATATTAATAATTTTGTTATATATATATATTTCTTTATTTCCTTGTTTCTATTTTAAGAAAGCTATTCAGTTATTAGGAAGAAGAATAAGGACAAGCTATGTTGCATGGATACGGGTACGGGTATCGTATCAGATACGATACAAATGCAGCGATTCAACAATTTTCAAAAATATAGAATACGATACGTTTATTATATTTATTATATTTTATTATTTTATATATTGTATTTAGATAATTATAATTTAAAATCAAATTTGTACAAAATAATAAAGTCTTACTCTAAGTATAGATTAAATAAAATAGTCCCTAGCATATAACATAACATATGTGATACTCTAGTGTGGTGGTTAAATGTTTTGCTTCTATTTTGGACTTTCCAAGATCGAATTCTGCCAACAGCAAGAAAAAAAGAGAGTTCATTTTCAATGATTCACATGCGCGGGAGGGGTTCACAGCGCGGCTCATACGCCAGCTGGCGTATCAGATACATATTGTGTTCGTATCAAGCGCGTATCGGTATCCTATACAGGTATTCGATACAGGTACAGACTCCAATCTGAAGTATCCGAGTAACATAGAGGACAAGTGATCACTGTTAGCAGAGATTAGTTTCCTATCTAAAATGTGGATACAATTGGTCCTCATAAATATTTTCTCTCACCTCTTTGTTGTTTTGTGTCATAAATTTGTTGTTAAAATCTACACCCAAAAAAAGTCTATGCACATCTTCAAACACACATTAATTCTCGATATATTTTCTATCTGTACATTAATGGAATGCATCCTCTACAACTTGAACTTGCACATATATAGTCGAATAAAATTATTAATCATTTAATTTTTTTTAAATGGCTTGATAATAATATGTATTAAATATACATTGTACATATAGAGTAAAAATAATAACAACAACAAATATTAGACCAAACATTTTCAAAATTATTCTATCTTTTCAATCTGTATATATTAATGGATGCATCCTGTACAACATTAATAACAAATATTAGAAACTTAGGAAGGAATAATATAACACAGTTTTATAATAACTATTGAGATATATAGTAAACATAGACAGTAGAATAATAATAAATAATAGACCAAAAGAGCTCAAGGATTTAATTAAGAAATTGAAACAAAAAATATTGGATCATTAAGTAAATCAAGTTGATTAGCGTAAGATCACATGCATATTACTGTCATGTAATATTTTTGATTAAAATCGAAAAGTAATTAATCAATAGGACAGGTTAAATAATGATATTGTTGTTTTAAATAATTAAATTATGGAATTCAAAATTAAGGCTCAAAAACCATTAAAATAAAGGAGGGAGGTTACAATATATATGTGATTAATTAAACTGAAAATTAAGCATTAATTAATTAATTAATTGAAGTGAATTAAGTTACATAATTTAATGACCAATTAATTGAGGAGGTGCTTAATTAATTCCACGCTAGCTATAAAACAGCATGCATGCATGAGTAGACAGACATCCACTGCCACACCCAACATACTATACTATTACATTCCATGTCTACTAAGACTGGAAATGGAGTATCAATTTTTGTGGTAGCATTGTTGCTGCTCTCAGTATCAGGAGGAGAGATGATAGGTATAGCAATAGCAGCCTCTTAGTCTGAGTCTGAGTCTGGACTCCCCAGAAGTTTATTGGGAGAAAATTGCTTTCTACTGGCCTTCAAGAAATGTATGAACTCCAAGGATAATGGTAAACATGGAAGATCAACGGAATTCTGTCTTCAGGTGGCACAGTACTACTGTGACATAGGCCATATGTCTCCCTAAATTTGCAGTAAATATATATACTAAAATGAGTAAGATTAACTAATTATTTCAAGATGTATTAAACAATGAAAATAAAAGACTGGTCCACATATATTTATGGGGAAATTAGATCCATGCCACCCCAAAACTTCAAATTTAGAAATATGCCACCTCAAAGTTTTGATTTTGTTAAATGCCACTTCAAATCTCACTTATTAAGATTCATGCCACCATCATCAAATTATTATACATTTCTAATTAAAAATAAATAAAATTTGTTGTATTTTGAGTGGTATTTTCGTATATTCCACAAATACCCTCACCCTTTCATTTCTACACCCTTAATGGGTTGGATCCGAACAAAAGAAATGGTTAAACATTACCCTCACCCGTCGTTCTTTTCATTTGTGCATCCTCTCTTCGTCTCCTCTCTTCCCAGTCGGAAAGAAGTTGCTGTCGTCTGCCTCCTTGCCAAGTACTTGCTGGTTTCTTACACTTCGCATGAAAACTTTTTTTAAGGCAAAATTGGGACAAATTGAAACTCAAGTACTTAATTAAGCATAATACTCCTGAAAAGAGATATAACGAATAAAAATCACTTTATGGACCTCTGAGCAAGCAAAGAAGATCTGGGTTGCAGTCATTAACCTATTTATTAGAATATGGGCGAGATCAAACAACAAAGTTGGTCACGTCTCACTTCTCTAGTCAGATCGCTTGCTTTGACCGAGCGAAGAATGTGCTTGATTCTGTTGAGATCGAACAGTCTAGTTCTTTATTACAGAACCTCAGAGGCGTCATTTTGTGAACGCTGGGCATTTCTGTCGTTGTTGGTGGCTCTGGCGGAGAGGAGGGTTTTGGATTAAGGTTATTTTGGTAATTTCAATTATTATGTAAATTGTTAAATTAAAATTATACATTCATATTGTATTGGTGGCATGAATCTTAATAAGTGAGATTTGAAGTGGTATTTAACAAAATCAAAACTTTGGAGTGGCATATTTCTAAATTTGAAGTTTTGGAGTGGCATGAATCTAATTTTCCCTATATTTATATGTTTAATTGTGACGGGTAGATGGTGGGAAATAAGTCCAAGCCTAAATTAATTATATATCTCGGCTCAAAAATCAAATGTGTTGATATAATTAATTTACCGATAATCACACGGGTAATTAATATATAGCAAGTGCAGTTTTTGAAACTATTGGTTCGATCCAAAGATATCTGAGTATGAAAATAATTTGTTCCTCTCAAAAACATACTTTATTGATTAACCTCTTGGATGGATTTATATAGAGCCTTACAATCTTTCAAATAAGTCTACAAACTTTCCTCTAATTTCTATTTACCAATAGATCCCTAAAACTAATATAAATCTCAACAGTCTCCCTCAAGATGGTCGAAAGATATACACTAAGTCTATCTCTTGTTACACAATCTTGATAGATCTAATGAACTAAGTCTCTTGATGAGACCGTCAACCACTTGCTCTCTTGGTGGTACATAATATAATCTATCTTTTATTAAATTGAACATTACATACACACATCACACAACATAACAAGAATGAGACACTTTTCGCGAGAATAAAAAAATGACTTTTTGCGACGGACTACCGTCATAAATGCGTTTTTTTCCTCGCAAAAAGTGTCTACTTTGTTGTAGTGCAAATACAAAGAAAGCCCTATAACATTTTTTAATTTCTTATTAAATTAGAAGTGGACTTTCATAAAGTATTAATTAATGATAAGACCGAACCAAGTGATTGTAACAATGGTCAAAAATTTTCCAACCCGAACCAAGTGAGGAACCATTTAATCCGTCGTGGATTCAAGCAAGGATATAAGTGTTGGATATGGCATGGTGAGAGTTTGGCAACCGACATAGGTACTGCTACTGAGCATCAGGAATACCATACCGGTGGAAATGACGAGAATGATGTATGGGTATTAGAAACTGACATAGATACTCGTACTGAGCATCAGGAATACCATACCGATAAAAATGATGATATGGTGGCAGATAAATGTGATAATTTTGATCAAATGTTACGTGATTTAGAAGAGAATTTTGATAATGATAAGTAATATTTTTTATTTGAGAATTTGTACGAAGATTATAATAAGGAATTGTATCCCTGGTTGTTCTAAATTTTTAAAATTGAAAGGTGTATTAAAATTGTATAACCTTAAAGCATCTAACGGTTGGAGTGATAGAAGTTTTACTGAGTTATTACAAACTTTAAAAGAAATATTTTCGGATGGAAACGAGATACCACCTAATGTTTATGAAGCAAATAAAATATTGTGCCCAGTGAATTTGGAAGTTCAAAGAATACATGCGTGTCCAAATGATTGTATATTATATCGAAATGAGTATAAAGATCTTCACGAGTGTCCAAAATGTGGTGCATCACATTACAGTAATAAGCAGATAAGTAGCGATAAAAGTGATGATTATAAACTGAACAAAGGACCTTCGGCAAAATCATTGTGGTACCTCCCCGTGATACCAAGATTCAAACGTTTGTTCTCAAATGCTAAATATGCAAAATTATTGCATTGGCATGCCGATAACCGAAAAAAAGACGAAAAATTACGCCACCCTGTTGATTCTCCTCAGTGGAGAAATATTGACAGAGAGTTTTCCGAATTTGGGCGTGACCCTAGAAATCTAAAGCTTGGGCTAAGTGCAGATGGAATGAATCCGCATAGTAGCATGAGCAGTAAGCATAGCAGTTGGCCGGTTCTATTGTGCATTTATAATCTTCCGCCTTGGTTATGTATGAAATGCAAATACATCATGATGACCTTGCTCATATCAGGATCCAAACAGCTTGGAAATGATATAGATGTGTATCTAGCGCAATTGATCGAGGATTTAAAAAATTTATGGCTTCCCAGAGTGCAGATATTTGATGCATATAGCAAGGAGAAATTGACTTTACGGGCAATGCTTTTCTGCACCATTAATGATTTTCCGGCTTATAGAAATTTGTCGGGGTTATAGTGTCAAAGGAGAAAAAGCGTACCCTATTTGCCTAGACGATACAGTCGATGTGTGGCTACCTAATTCCTCTAAAACTGTGTACATGAGTCATTGTAGATTTCTTCCTGCCAACCACCCACACCGAAAGAGAAAGAGAGAATTAAATGGAAAGACCGAGAATATCAGAGTAAATTATCCGTTGACCGGTAAACAAGTTTATTCGCTATTGAAGGATATAGTTGAATAAAATTATTAATTATTTAATTTTTTTTAAATGGGTTGATAATAATATGTATTAAATATACATTATACATATAGAGTAAAAATAATAACAACAACAAATATTAGACCAAACATTTTCAAAATTATTCTATCTTTTCAATCTGTATATTAATGGATGCATCCTCTACAACATTAATAACAAATGTTAGGAAATTAGAAAGGAATAATATAACACAATTTTATAATAACAATTGAGATATATAGTACACATAGACAGTAGAATAATAATAAATAACAGACCAAAAGAGCTCAAGGAATTAAGAAGTTGAAACAAAAAATATTGGATCATTAAGTAAATCAAGATGAACCGTTTTAATTTAAGCCCAGAAACTTGATTAGCGTAAGATCACATGCATATATATTACTGGCATGTAATATTTTTGATTAAAATCGAAAAGTAATTAATCAATAGGACGGGTTAAATGATATTGTTGTTTTTGTTTAATTAAATTATGGAATTCAAAAGGCTAAAAAATCATTAAAATAAAGGAGGGAGGTTACAATATATATATATGTGATTAATTAAACTGAACCTCAAGCATTAATTAATTAATTGAAGTGGATTAAGTTACATAATTTAATGACCAATTAATTGAGGAGGTGCTTAATTAATTCCACGCTAGCTATAAATTAAACAGCACGCATGCATGAGTGTCTCCATTGCCACACCCAACATACTATACTATACTATACTATTACATTCCATGGCTACTAAGACTGGAAATGGAGTATCAATTTTTGTGGTAGCATTGTTGCTGCTCTCAGGATCAGGAGGAGAGATGGTAGCTATAGCAATAGCAGCCTCCGAGTCTGAGTCTGGACTCCCCAGAAGCTTATTGGGAGAAAATTGCTTTCTACTGGCCTTCAAGAAATGTATGAACTCAAAGGAAGAGGTTGCTCATGGAAGATCAACGGAATTCTGTCTTCAGGTGGCACAGTACTACTGTGACATAGGCCATATGTCTCCCTAAACCTTCAAAAAAGACCATTGTTCATTTTGATGTAATTGGTTTCCACTTAGTTATATGAAATAAAATTATAATTGATAAGGATATATCGACATGATTTGCAATATAGAAATTCTATATTATTGATGATTTTGGGTTATGGGTTGCTAAATTTGCAGTAAATATATATGCTAAAAAATAAAATGTGTTGATATAATTTACCGATAATCGATCACACGGGTAATAGCAAGTGCAGTTTTTGAAACTATTGGTTCGATCCAAAGATATCTGAGTATGAAAAGAATTTGTTCCTCTCACTTTATATATATTAATCTCTTGGATTTATACAGAGCCTTGCAATCTTGCTAATAAGTCTACATAACTTTTCCTAATTTCTATTTACCAATAAGTCTCTAAAACTAATACAAATCTCAACAGTACCTCTCAAGATAGACGAAGGATATTCACTAAACCTATCTCTTGTTACACAATATATATAGATCTAATGAACTAAGTTCCTTGATGAAGCAGTGAGCCACTTGCTTTCCGATTGAAAGCCCTATATAATGTGGTGGTACATAATATATAATGAGGAGGGTTCAAATGCACCCAAATTTTTGTGCACTACCCAAATGCACCCTATCTTTCAAATCATTTTTCTTCATTTTCAAAGTCCGAATAGTCAATTCGAACCGTTAGATGCGATCTATATATTAAGATGTGCTTGGAGACCAAATTTTATATTTTTTGGAATTTTTTTACTATTTAATAAACCACTTTGAAAATTGCTGATTTTACATTTTCTGGACCATTGGATCAGCGATTTTCAAAGTGGTTTAATAAATAGTAAAAAAATTTCAAAAAATGTAAAATTTGGTCTCCAAGCACATCTTAATATATATATCGCATCTAACGGTTCGGATTGACTATTCGGACTTTGAAAACGGAAAAAAATGATTTGAAAGATAGAGTACATTTGGGTGCACAAAAATTTAGGTGCATTTGAACCCTCCTCATATATAATATATCTTTTATTAAATTGAACATTACATACACACATCACACAAACACAAAGAAAGCCCTATAACATTTTTTAATTTCTGATTAAATTAGAAGTGGACTTTCCATAAAGTATTAATTAATGATAAGAATATATTATATAATATTCCACAACAATATATTAATTATAAATGTACGTAGCTATGACCACGTCCCATCACAATTTGTATATATGAAATTATTTTCTTTGTTGTGGTCCTCTTCACCTATGATATTTTATTCTTCCAATAAGCACGTTTTAAATACTTACAGCATATAAACAATACTTTGTCAAATAAAATCTACTTAATTAATTGCTACGACTATTTAAATATAAATATTAACCCAATTACCACAGTACAACAAACTTTCATTAATTGTGCATCTGCCTAGGAAACAGCATATATATATATATATATATAGAGAGGGGATGACTAAGCTCAAAAAGTTTTTTTCTAGTCTCTGGAACAAACGACTTGATTTTCGATTTTCAAAGTCCAAATAGTCGATCCAAACCGTTAGATGTTCAATTTATATTAAAATGTGCTTGGAAACAAAATTTTACATTTTTTTTAATTTATTTTACTATTTATTAAGATGGTTTGAAAATCGCTGTTTTTCAATGGTGCAAAATTTTAATAAAAACAGAGATTTTTAAACCATCTTAATAAATAGTAAAAAAATTCCAAAAAACATAAAATTTGGTCTCCAAGAACATTTTAATATAGATTGAACATCTAACGGTTTGGATCGATTGTTTGCACTATGAAAATCGAAAAACTGAATCGTTTGTTCCTGAGACTAACTAGAAAAAAACGTTTTGAGCTTAGCCAACCCCTCTCTCTCTCTATATATACACACACATTAAATGATTGTTCTTTATGATAACAAAATTAACTAACAACTTAAGACCACCAGTAATTAAGCTATCCTTTGAACTGTGGAACCCACCACACAGCCATACATTTTTAGCCTTAATTATTATATATTACTGACCATTAACAAAATCCAAGAACTTGAATTGAAACAAAGCACATATATAAACCACATGGCATGCACCAACCACCACTAACCGGCTAAGTCGGCCAAGGCCTATGATCAATGTAGCCGTCTTTTCCATTCCTCATCGATCCCGCTGTCCATGGCCGCTACGTCGGCATCAGCATCTTCTCTTGGTGGTGCCTTTCTAGAATCCTCAAGTTTCTCTTTGATTGTGTCGATCGGTTCCCTCCTTAGTGCTCTCCACTGTCTTTGCCACCTTCTTTGTGTTCTCCCCAATCGCTTCTGCAGTGTCGATTATTTTTGTTATGCCTTCTTTCACCGTCTCGGTGACATCTCACATGTCGTTTCTTCCATCACCTCCGGTCTGAAACTTCGAATTGTCGTTCAGAGGTGACCTAGCTGTTTAGAGGATTATCGCCTGCCTAGCTACTCAAAACAAAAAAAAAAAGCTAACAATACTTTGAATTGAAAATTGGAATTAGCATTTTAGTAGCTTAATATAATTTTCATGACATTAAAACTTCGGCTATAATTATAAAATCAAAAGTAGAATATGTCAGTTCATTATCATGGTTTACTTCAATTTCTAATATACAAAAATTTTAAATTGTCTAACTTGGCAAGTTGAAGCCCAATAACATGAGCCTTGTTATAGAACTACAAAAAAAATGAACCTAAATGAAATTGGGCCTCATATAAAATAAGTGCATTATTAACACGTTTTTTGGGCTGGGCTTTTGTACTTAAAAGCCATTATTTACCAAACTTCATGTGTGTTAATTTTGGTCTAGCCATTATTAACACGTTTGTAACTTTCTTTCATTAGCTAATTTTGGTCTAGGTCCACTAAAATTTACTGTTTGAAAGATATCTAAAGTTAAAGCAAAAAAAAAAAAAAAATCAAAAATCAATTGTCACACATGCATATACGACACAGAATCATGACTAATTTATTTTTCTTCACACATTTTTTTATTTCTTTGCATGCTTTTTGTGTCTTCTAAGTAACTAACTTATTAGTTATTATAAATATCAAATTATCAATTGACAAAAAAAAAATAAATCGTCTCTAACTTTATAGGTAGGGCTGTCAAAAAAGATCGCGGCTCGCGGCTCGCTCGTGGCTCGCCTCTAGCTCACTCGCTAACAGCTCGCTCGGTAGTGGACCGAGCTGTTAATGAGCCAGCTCGGTTCAGGCTCGGGCCAAAATAAACGAGCTGAGCCAGGCGTCAGCTCGGACCAGACCAGCTCGGCTCGTTAAGCTACAGTGAATTTAGGGTTTAGTCCCGTAAAATTTTAAGTCCAGTCCCATTTTCAAAGGCGCAATTATGCAAAATTGATGTATTTTCGGTTTGGAAAGAAAGGATATGACTTTAGTTGCTTGAAGATGTGTCTGCTGGACAATTTCTTAAATTTTTTGAATGGGATTTCTTATTTTTTTTTTATTTTTGAATTTGTATAATAGCAGCCCAGCGAGCCAGCTCGTCAGCTCGCGAGCTAGCTCGGGCTGGCTTGTCACAAGCTGAGCCAGGGGTTTTGGCTCGGGTGACCTAGGTCCAGCTCGCTCGGTCCAGGCTCGGGCCAAAATAAACGAGCTGAGCTAAGGCCCAGCTCGGCCCGAGCCAGATCGTTTACAGCCCTATTTATAAGACATTTTTTTCCAAATTAATTTCTAAAATGCATCGCAAGTGATTTTAAATATATTTTATTTCAAATTAATTTAAAAATAAATTGCTTGTGAGTTTTAAGAACCTCATATAATATTTATAAATTAGACATCAGAGGAAATCAATTATTAATATAAAATTTGTACTAATATTATACATACTTTTTTTAACTGTTGGAGGTATCTTATATTTCTAGATCTGATGTGATTTTTTACTATACAAGTAATAAATTCTAATTTACACTCAATTCGGTTGCAAGTGTACAACCTTGTCAAGTAGTACTTAGGGATCGTCTCCACAGGGACAAGTTGGAATATCAAATCTAACCTAACAATTTAATTTAGTAAAGGAAAGTAAAAAAGGTTTTTGTTTGTTCAAAGGTTGGTTTGGTTTCGATTAAACTGAATTAAACTAAAGTCTTAAAGCAAAATCTGAGTTTTTAACAAGTATGAGAAATTAGGGTTTCTTAGGGTTCCTATCCACTAGTGTTATGACTAATTGGTTTATTAAATTTGTTCTTTTAGTTAGGAAGGCACAGTTGGGTGTTGTAGGTACAAAGGGATATCTCTATATTAATACCATCTTTAAATTAGAATAAACGTCACCTCTCGGTACTTGGCTACCCTAATCTAAAGTCATTAAGTTCTTACTGTCCCAATAAATCTAGAAAACTATCTTTCATCTCTCGGTACTTGGCACAATTATCTAAACTATTAGGTAAAGACCGTATAAGACAAGCGTCACCTCTCGGTACTTAGCCTATCAAATACCCTATTCCTTATGGTCTGGACCTAATATTCAATTTCTCAATTACAAATATCAAATCCTAGGATTTCATGTGATTTCGATTAAGTCCTCACAATCAATAAAAATAAAGAATAGATCATAACAAAGAACAAGAAGATAAAACCAACTAAATCATAACAAAAGTTTCAAGTACAGCCCTAATCAACCCTAGAAAAGCCCTTAGCCAGTCATAGCTAAGATACAAATCAAATCAAAAGAATAAAAGAGTTCCAAAGGAAAGAAAATAATAAAACCGGTTGATCAATGATCTCTTCTTCCTTCTTCTCTCTTCTTGCTTTCCCTTTGCTTTTCCTTGTTGAAACCCTAGAAATTCTGCTTAAAAAAACGTCCTCAATCTGTTCTACAAGTCCCCCTTTTATACCCCTCATAAAAACTAAGAATAACTACCTAAAAATAGCAAATTCGGGCTCTGAACCGACTTATTGCGGGCCGCAATGGATTTATTGCGGGCCGCAATGAGTGGAGGCAGTTAACAGACTGCGCAGAAAAATCTGGAGAGGTTATTGCGGGCTGCAATGAGTGTGCTGGAATAAAAATGCTGTGCTGGAGAAGTTATTGCGGGCCGCAATAAGGTTATTGCGAACCGCAATAAAGGTCCTGGAAATGCTGTATTGAAGATGGTTCTGTCTGAGTTGGTTGCGGCCCGCAATAAATTAATTGCGGTCCGCAATAAATGTGAAATCTACTCCATCTTCGTGCTGTCTTGCTCCAGATCACCCGTCTTGCACCGTTAAGCTCCAAGCACTTGATTACCTACAAAATAAACACAACTAGAGCAGTAACTTGAACTTTTAAACATTTCTAACCTAATTAAATTTAATTCCAACAAAACTTGGCTTAATTTACATAACAAACCCTAGGTTTCAACAGATATCATTTCGGCTTATCAAGATCCCACATATTTCCATCTTACATATTAAGGATCGCATGTTTGACACGCAAGAAATCTGTTTGATAAAATGCCTAAAATACCCAATAGGCATCCTTAGACCTATTAATTATGTGAGTTGTTTAAACGCTTCTTTTGTCATGTGATAAGCAATTTAATTTACCTTAATTAGTTGTGGTAAGTTGTGTTAGTTAATATTTTTTTTGTTAACAAGATAATTTCAATTTGGATGAGCAACATGTCTACTTCTACGTGATATCTCTGAAAATGCAAACCATCATCAAAGTTTGTTATAATTAATTTCTTTTTGTATAGCTCTTTAATTGTTTTTCTAAAATTAAAATTTAATAAAGACTAAGAAAATCAATACATTTTTTTATTTGTAACTCGAATGGAAGACATTACTATGCGGATAACGCCAATTTATATTCAATTTATATAGTGAAAATCACTACTTTTAAGTACGGAAAATGACAAAAAAACGTGTGCAAAGTAGCTATTTTTTTGAATTATTTACTGCAAATGTGTTTTCAGACTATTTTGGCAGGTTTTAAATACCATAATAAAAAAAAATCAACACACCCTAGATTTGAGGGATTTTCACATTTACCCGGGCCGCACAGCCAATCGGCGGCCCATTTATGAGAGGTCGCAGATAGGCTTAGAGGTGCCTAAGACTTAAATATATTCAATATTATAGTGCATTTTTTGTGCTTTTGGAGAACCTCTAAGCCAATCTGCGGCCACCCATAAATGGACCGCACATTGGTTGTGCGGCCCCGGTAAATATGAAAATTTCTCAAAAATCTAGAGTGTTTTGATTTTTTTTTTTTGTGCTACAAATAAAAATTTCGGCCCATAGTGATACACTACAAGAAAACTATCCTTTCCCGGCACTTACAAATGCCGCTAAATACAGTAAAAAACGCCACTAAAGACTTTTCCCGGCGTTTGAGCAAGTGCCGCAAATGCAAGTGTCGGCAAAAGTTTTTCCCGGCGTTTACAGGCCCTTTTGCCGACGTTTCAGAAGTGCCGCCCGAAATTTTACTTTTCCCGGCGTTTACAAAGTGTCGCAAGATTTGTTTGGGTTTTTCCGGCGTTTGGAGGGTAATCCCGGCGTTTATATGGCCTTTACCAGCGTTTCAGAAGCGCCGCTAAAAAGCTTTGACATATAAAAAAAAATTTGTTTTCCCGGCACTTTTGAAACGCCGCCAAAAGTCATGGGTAATTAAAAAAAAATTAAATTTCAAAAATTCACTGTAAATCATAAAAAATTCCAAAAATAAAAATTTTTGTTCTGGGATGCTCATGGGAGTGTCGTCTATATACATGTGCAATGGCTTGACTTAGTTCAACTTAGAAACAAAATTTCTATCTTAAAAAATTTTACAACTAACAAATAAGTCTCACTTTACCCCAACTAACAAATTTTATACTAAATAAGTCAAATAATGGTAAACTAACAACAAAAAATAGTTTATAAACTTCACGAGGATCAGAATCTCTCATTGTGTCAATTAGTCGGTCCTTCTCAAAGCTCTTGGATCTCTGAACCAAAGCACCTGGCAAAAGGAATGATTGTTAGTCAAAGTTAGGGACATGCAACAAATATACTATATCCCTTTCCCAATGCATAAAGAGATACCACAATTCTTTTTTTTTATAAATCTATGGCAGTTGCAGCCAGATAGTTGCATTAGCCCACATCATAATACAACATTTTCATACAAGCTCAACTAGAGCCATATGTGCTAAAAAAACAGTTCCATACCAGTAAGGCGGCGCTCATTACCTTCACCATAAACAGCATTGTCCTCCTCCTCCAACTTGAGCTTCTTAATAGCCGCCTTAATAACTTCATAAGCCCCATCCTCTCTCATCTGACTTGGTACTGAAATTATTCAACAACCCAATTTAAATACTACAAAGTGATACCTAAGGAAACAGACATGCATATAATTATTAATGACCTTTTTAAGTTACCTGTAGTGGGTGTGGACACCAGCACCATTCCAATCACCCTATAGCAATAGCATCACAGAGCACAAATAGTGTGTCAAATTAGGTAGCATCATAACTATTGTGTATTAATAACAGTAAAGATGTAGAGATTAAAAAAAAATAACAAATCAGGATGGGTTTGGGGTTGAAGGAGAGAACGACACCAACAATCCCATTGATTCTCTGTTCCTATCAAAAAAGGAAAAGCAAGATAAATTTGTTAGAAAGAGCTGGCTTCTTCTACATAACTCAGCAATAATATATTAGGTACAGTGGACTGCTACATATCGGGTAGGTTCCATTGCCAAGATAATTTCAACTCAGCCAAAACTTATTCTTACAAAAATAAAAACCAAAATTTATCACTTATTTTAATTTATTTTTGTTTACCTGACCAGGCATGACCAGTCCGTTGATACCACTAATATTAATGCTAGTATAAATGCAAGCTTTGTAGTGTGCATCATAAATATCAGTGACTGTCGGCACCAACACTGCAGTAGTATGACTATGGACCCTGCAATATAAAACAAATTGAACAAACTAAAAACTATGAAAGGAAGCAAATATAGATTTTGTATTGACCTGTGGGCCAGGGAAGCTACCGACAGGCCACTTGATGTTATTTTGGAGGAGAGTGTACTCCTGCTCAATCCCATACCTGTTATTAATTATTTGAAAAATTAACTCATAAATCATACATAAGTTACAACTGAATTTTGAATTTGATACTTTTTTTAATTGAAATAATTCACTATACCATGGCACTTCAGCAGCAACAGCAGGGTTGCTGAAAATCTTAGCAGCTCCGTATCTCTTGTTGGTGGGAATGGGTTCTTGTGGGGTACAACAATCACACATCGCTTGTTAGTTTTCATAGAATAATTAATCTTTAGTAAAAGATTAAATTGAGTTGAGAGTTGAGCTTTTGCAGCAACTGACTAATGAGAGAAAACGTCCGAGCTCCAGTTGAGCACATTATGTATGCATAGTACCGCTATAAAATATAAGATGTTATAAAATGTTTCAGCATCAAGTAAAAATTGAGGAAGTTATTTGAGAACCTCATGTCTAACTAAAAATCTATACTGTCTATGAGGATGTGTGATAAGCTAGATTATAGAAAATGTACATGATGGTATTTGGATGGTTTCAGGCATGTATTGTCTAGTTCTTTACTTGTACAGATTCTGGTACAGCAAAGCACCTGTACAAGCATGCTTTTTTATGTCTCAAGAAATTTAACTTATTTTCACAAATGACAAAGATTACCTTTGGATGCAACTCTGCAACTCCACAATGGCACCTTTTACAACTTTGCAAATAGGCCCCACACCTCCACCTCCACCTCATCATGTAGTATCACTGTTTTTACGCCGGCAAGCACTATGTCCTTTGTTGTTACAAGGATTCAAAATTTGTAAGTAATAAAATTATAAAAATGGCATTCAATATCTGATACTACTGACCAGGTGCACTCCACTGTTACATTGTTTCTTAGCAGTCTAAAAATCAAGGTCTATTTTAGAAACACAGTTTAAATGAATATTGGATACAAGAACAACACTAAATTTACCTAAATTTTCTATATTTACATCATTTAAGTTCAAATTCAGTAGCAAGATTCAGCGCTGCGTAGTTATAATACTTTGTGAAAAATGCAAAAATTTCAGCAATAGCAGTCCAATTAAGAGATCAAGAGATATGCCGATACAACACCAGCCGGTAAGCCGATACAAGCTTCAAGTCATGCTGTCTGAACTTATGATACATTAAAAAAAATTGATAGACCATATTTATCCAATAGACAGCTGCTATTATTTGGATTGCTAAGGATATAAAAGTCATTTTATTTTGGATGTACTTAATCCTATTAAAACAAATATTGAATTTAGATATAAGACTTACCACCACATCTTCCAATTTTGATATAATCTATTTATCCAATAGTGTTTCTCATAGTGTCATTTGTAAATGTTGGTACTAGAAAGGAAAAAGGAAAGTAATAAGATCAGTTTCTTGATTTCACCCAAACAGTTTTTCTATTTCATTCCTTCTTTTCATCTTTTTTAAAGCTTGTTTCTCACTATGTTGATCAAATGGATATAATCAATTGTTAAATCTTTTGTAATTAAATTGATAAGCGAGAGTACTGTCCAAAAGGTAATTCACTAATCCATAATTGTGGTTATTGATTCCTAATTCCTAAACCAGCATCTGGGAAGGTATAAATGTATGATAAATACCAAAGCGGTACACTTCCAGATATGTTATGTTGCATTTAAACATGCAGAAAATAAAAAAATCATGAACCAATTACAATATTTGTTTAAAACGGAGATAAAGAGAACTTACAGTCATGGAAGTGAGCACACTGCATCCCAATGCGTACTGGTTTTTCTTCAGCCTTCCTTGCTCAGTTGAGAGAAGTTGCTCTCTCGCTGCTTCTATCTTCTCCTCTTCCATTAATCAAAATTAAAAAAGGGGATTAATGTAGTTAATAAGTTGAGAATTAAACAATAATTAGAAGAAATTAAAAAAGGGACATTACTTAACAAAAGTCCAATTTATTCAAATGTAAGAGAATCCCCAAATGAAACACTAATTTTTGAAACTAATCAGTAAAAGAAACCTTACTATGACAGCTCATCGGGCGGGTAGCCAAACAAATTCGAGAATTTGATTTCTATTCTCCGCCAGAGAGGTGGCGACGCGAATTTGATTTCTATTTTCAGTAATTTTGGAGTGGTGGCGACAGAGAGGTTTTTACTTTTGAAGCTGATAGCGGAGGAACAGAAAGGGAAAGGGTGGAGAAGAAGAAGGCATCTGACTCGCGCGAATTTGATTTCAATTCTCCGCCAACGTCAGCAACGATATCAGCGTAGAAGAGAGGAGGAATGGTAAGCATTGTCTCCCGCGTAGACTCTCTAACAACGAATGGAAATCGACAAGACAAGGCGGGATGAAGGGAGAGACGGAGAGGAACTAGCGAAGAGAAAGAGAGGAGAGGCAGGGGGGCGGGGGGGGGGCGGGGGTCTAGGGTTTGGGTCAAGACTCGAGTCGGGGGCGATATAATTTTTTTTTTAACCAAAATTTTCAGCAAGCCCGAAAGCCGGCGTTTGCACGATCGAAAATTTCACCTACGCCATATGCTGGCGTTTGATGTAGCGCCGTATAGATTAGCGCCGGGAATAGATATATTTCTTGTAGTGATATATGCAGATCAACTCCAAATTTTCATTTGCAAATGTGAATTTCCATTTAGAGTATTTATCAATTGCAATTGAAAGCCACATGAAGCTGTAAAATATATATCTGATCGGTTAAATCCATTCAATTTGCTATTTTAATCTGTAAAACATCTTTAATTTATGTATGTTTATTTTAATCCATTCAATTTACTATATTAATCTGTAAAACATTCAATATATGCGGAACATGAGATTAAAATTATTTTAATCTGTACATGTGGAAGTCAAAATTGTTTCCTAGTTGCCTCACCAATTAATTATTCTCTCAAATTTAAATGGTACCCAATTAAGTTCCCAACGCAGGTCCAAAGTCATTATTAATTAATTGTTACCATTTTTACCTATATATATATATGAGAAGGGCTCAAATGTTCCAACAATTCATGCCCCAATTCTATTCCAAAATCTAAAACCCTCGTCTAATTTCAAATTATCTTCGCTCGAGACATTTTATTTCTCTTTTTTATTAAGGAGCTTAATGTCTAGATTCTGTAAGGGTCCTGATTTTTTTTTTTTTTTGGAATGATGCTCAGCCGTTGAATTTCCAGATCGCACATAGATGAAATTTTCAAATTATGAGCTTCAACACTTAAGTATGCATTGGTCGCGCCGCATATGATCCCAGTGCCCGTAGACCGCGCACCGCACTCGTGGACCACGCCTCTGAACCACGCACGGCACCTGCGGACCAAGCCTGTGCACCGCGCACCCTTTTTCTTTTTTTCTGCTAAAGGCGGGATTCGAACCTAGTTGGATTCTGTTGGTGCCAAAATTTTTATCACTACACTAGAGTTCACATGTGTTATCTTGTAGATAAATATAGTATTTAACTATTTTTCTCTATAAATTTGATTTAAATTATCTCTCCTCCTTATTAAGGAGCTTAATGTTTTCTACTACATAATTTGCTCCCGTTGCTGTGCACGGGCACGATTACTAGTTTACTAATAAGACGTGTTTCATCGTCTGTCTCTCTCCGGTTCTCAATTTTTACTACCGCTCTCTAGTTCTGACAAACAAATACTTATCATGTCTCTTCATCTCTTCCAACGGATACAGTCAAGGGCTTTCTCTCTCCTCGTATGATACAGGCATACAGTAGCTCGCTCTCTCTATCTCTCTCTCCTCTGGTCAGAGACTGGGTTTGTCATTATTATTTCAATTGAAACAATCCCATTTATTGTGCTGTTTATCACATTCATTATTGCAATTGAAATAATCCTAAATCCATTATCACGAGCAATTAAAAAATTGATGAAATTCTTATTCAGGGACATTAAATTTCAACTCTAATTTAACAAAACCGATAACTTGCTCAGAAGCATTTCTATGATTACGAGTTCTCACTCAAAATCATTTATACGGAAACTTACAAAATAGAAAATATCAAATTATAGCCGTAGACCAAATTTTATATTTTTTTGAAAATTTTTTACTATTTTTTTAGTTAGGTAGAAAATCACTTGATCTAAAAAATTCTGCACCATTAAGATATTTGATTTTCTACCAATCTAAAAAAATAGTAAAAAATTTTCAAAAAATGTAAAATTTGGTCTCCGAACACATATTAATATGGAGAATAAGATGAACGGTTCGGATCGACCGTTTGGATTTTGAAAACTTGAATATTGAGCCGTAGCACGGGAGGCCACTATTCTATCCATAGCACCCCAGCCTAACTCTCTCTCTCTCTCTCTCTCTATATATATATATATGAGGAGGGATCAAGTTACAACAAATTACAACAAGCATTTTCTACATTTTCAAACTCCAAATCGTCGATCCAAACCGTTAGATGTGATCTCTACAATAAAATGTGCTCGGAGACCAAATTTTACATTTTTTAGAATTTTTTTACTATTTATTAAGATGGGTACAAAATTCAATGGTATGAATTTGACTAGTTTTTGTACCCATCTTAATAAATAGTAACAAAATTTCAAAAAATGTAAAATTTGGTGTCCAAGCACATTTTATTGTAGAGATCACATCTAACGGTTTGGATCGACGATTTGGAGTTTGAAAATGTAGAAAATGCTTGTTGTAACTTGTTGTAACTCAAAAAATGTTGTAACTTGATCCCTCCTCTATATATATATAGAGTACGGCTAACGCGCTTCCTCTAGCATATGGGCCGAAATGCTTCCGATGGAAATTTGAAATTTCAAAATCCAAAAAGTCGATCTGAACCGTTCATCTTCTTATCCATATTAATATCTGCTTGGAGACCAAATTTTACATTTTTCTGAAATTTTTTACTATTTATTAAGCCACTTTGAAAATCGCTGATCCAATGGTTTTACTGTTTTGTTAAGGCACCGTTGGATCATCGATTTTCAAAGTGGCTTAATAAATAGTAAAAAATTTCAGAAAAATGTAAAATTTGGTCTCCAAGCAGATATTAATATGGAGAAGGAGATGAACGGTTCAGATCGACATTTTGGATTTTGAAATTTCAAATTTCCACCGGAAGCATTTCGGCCCATATGCTAGAGGAAGCGCGTTAGCCGTACTCTCTATATATATATATGAGAAAATGCTAATATGCTACGCGTAGCATAGAGGGCCTCTATGCAATGGCTCAATATTTGAGTTTTTAAAATCCTAACGGCCGGTCTGAACCGTTCAACATGATCTCCATATTAATATGTACTTGCAGACCAAATTTTACATTTTTTAGAATTTTTTAATTATTCTTTTAGATAGGTAGAAAATCACTTGATCTGAAAATTCTGTACCATTAAGATCAAGTGATTTTCTACCTATCTAAAAAAATAGCAAAAAAAATTCTAAAAATTGTAAAATTTGGTTTGCATGTACATATTAATATGGAGATCATGTTGACCGGTTCGGATCGACCGTTAGGATTTTGAAAACTCAAATATTGAGCCGTAGCACCGTAGGTCGCTATGCAACCCATAGCACCTTAGCCTTACCCTATATATCCATTCCATTATTAAGCACGTTGGGTGTCCGATCCGCCAACGGTTATGATTGAAAGATGAAATTTTGAATTTAATCTCAGCCCTCCAATTACATAATATGTCTTCTTTTGATTAAATGCATCTTAATAATGTGTAGAAGTCTAAATTAACTAAAAACATACTCGCCACACGTACCGTCACACAATACATTACAATTAAAATTAAATAAAGTTTGCAATTTAGCGATATAATATATTTCCTTATTTAATTCATTCCTTATTTCTTCCTCTCCAATTTAGCGATATAATTATGTTTCCTTATTTCTTTCATTTCTTATTTCATTCCTTATTTCTCCTCTATGTTTCTATAGCTATTGCCGTGAGAAATATAAAAATTATTATCAATTTTATTTCTATACAGATATATACATATCACAACGGAAATCAATTGAAAATTTTAGAAGCACAAATCAACATAATAGAAAGAAGAAAAGAAAACAAAATTAGAAAGGTCATCAAGATTTTTTTTTTCTCTTATAGTATGTCTCGTTGCAACGCACGGACACGAATACTATTATATATATATGTAGATGGATCTATTTACCAGAATTGTGTGTTGGTGAGGTGATATAATTAAAGACTTGATTCATCCAATTCAAGCAACACAATATGAGAGATATATATAGTTCTCTGTTCTTCCGTTTAATTACACCAATATATGACCAATTTTTGAAACTTTAAATAATAAAAACTCAGTGGAATGTATTGGATTATATACTAAAATATGATACATACATGTATAAATGAAATAGAAAGTAAGATCCCCTGGGTTTTAATTTAGTGAACAAAATGCAATTTGCCAAGAAAGTTGGCTTTTAATTTATGTTCTATTTTAAACAAGATCAACGCCAATGTAAGCAACAAAATTGTGTGTTTATGAGATAATCAATCGGATCATTCATTACTAGATGAAGAACTACCTCTTTTGGTACGGGGGATGGTTGTTAATATTACAATTGTTTTTATCAATATGACATCTTCAAAAGATTTCAATTTATAGACAATTTAACCTTCCTTAAATGTTCAGTTTTCATATAATTCATGTTGTGATTATAATTATTTTATTTTCAAAATTGCTAGATGTTATTTTCTTTCTTTTTCTCTTTTTCTGATTTTTAAATATAATAATCTGAAAAATCTCATAATGTCAAGATTATTCATGATATAATTCTCATTTAGTATACTACATTATAATCAAATGATCACATTCAAGTTTTATATGTAATCATGTCATTTTTTTTATTGATATTCGTGAAAATAAAGATAAAATTAATTGTAAAAATGTATTTATTTAAAAATTGATTGTAAAAAAATCTTGTAGAGTTGGGTAAAATAAACAGATATACACAATGTTGATAAATTTTCAATAATATAAAAATATTTCATCTTGTAATATCCTTAAAAAAATTAAAGATGCCATGAAATACAAATAACCAATATGGTAAAATATTAATATATTTTATATATCTAATTATTTAAGGAAAAAAAATCATATAACTATTTATGAAAGAGAAGCAACTCTAAAATATAATAATTTATTTTATAAACAAATTTCATTTTATGGAAGCAAAAATCCTATAATAATCTATATTAGAGAAGCAGTTTTTAAGAAACTATTTAATAAAAAAAATATCTACATATTAAAATACTAGTATCGTGCCCGAGCGTTAAAACGGTGACATATTATAAGATTGAATAAAATATAAAAAGACCTTTTGTTTGACATTCACACAAAAAAAATTAAATGAAAATAAAAGACAAAAATTAAAAAGACGGAGATTCAAATAATAAATAATAGTTAAAAGAAACAATAACAAATGAAAAACTGAATCAAATATAACATGAAATATTTTTTTGAAGTATCATTGTCAGTGTGATCCTCTTCGATGTAGTTCAACATTTTTGAAAATGAACATATAAAATATGAAATATAGATTATAAATTGCTCAAATTGAAAACATATAATAAAATTAGAAATATTAATTTAATATGTTCATACTTTATTCCTCGCTCAAGACCTCCCGATAAACTATATTTTTTGTATACACTCCTGGACATCAATTTCCTTTTTATAAAAAAAATAAAAAAACTAAAAATAAAAGAGACCAATGAACAATAAGCAAAGACAAATGACAAAATCTTCTTAAGTTGAACTTAATAAAGCAAAAATACCGTTCATCTTTCTCATTTTCTTCCTTCTCTAGTTTAATTTATGTTGTAAATTCATTTTCCCCACTCGGTTCATTTTCTCCTATAGTAACTGTGACAATGGCTCAACAATATTGGATTATTTGTTGCTATTAGTGACATCTTCATTCACATGAGATTTAAAATCAACAATCAAGACACCTTTGATTGTCACGTAGAAGAAGTACCTAGTGAGTTATGTAGTGATTAAGTTGCACATTAAAATAGAAGAAGAAAACATCAAATAGAAAGATAAAAAGGAGAATTCATCAAATATAACTCCAATTCAAAAGTTACTAACTTGAACTTACAAGTTTCACTGCACTGATTAAATTACTGACTTTAACTTACAATTGATATTGTAATCAGAAATATTTCTTACAATTGATGCTGATTAAAATTGGAAATGTGTATATAGAAACAAATAAAGACATGTGGATTTTTCCATTATTGATCTTTTCTATTCTACCGTGAGAATTTGTATAGAAACAAACAAGAAGATATATCCATTTAAAAAATATTGATTTTCATTATGCTCAATTAAAGAAGGAGAATAAGGAATTATATTTTTATTGTCTGCACAATTGGGTGTAGGAGAAATAAGGAAATATATTTCCCATAGATAAATATCATTAAAAACTGAATCGCCTCAAATTTAACATAACTGATGCTTTTGTCTTGAGAGTCTGTTAGCATAAATAAATATAATTAGTATAATACTTTGGTACGAAAATGAAGTTCTCACGAATATATGTGAATATATATATATGTGAGATATATATTTTTTTTTCTATAAAGCAATTAATTTAGACATAACATAAAAAATTTATTTGTTACGTGAAACTTGATAATTGCCCCTAGTCAATCTTTTAATGTGTATGAGATATTTTTTTTCCTTGGGAGTTTGTTAACATAAATGAATATAATTAGTATAAAAGTCAAGGTGATTGATCTGTATTAAAACGAAGGAGGAGAAATAAGGAAACAAAAAAATAATGAAAACGGAGAAATATTATAATGCTAAAAGGCGAAGTTTGCTCAATTGAAGAAGGAATGAATGAGAAATAAGGAAACAAAAGGAGAAATAAGGAAAGAAACGGAGAAAATAGCAAAAATCTATGCTCAATTTTAATTGTAACATATCGTGTGGCAGTACGTACGTGTGGCGAGTATATTATTAACTAAATTTAGATTTCTACACATAAAACATATGCATTTAATCGAAAAGAGACAAATTATTTGATTGAAGGGTTGATATTAAATATGAAAATTCATTTCTCAATCGTAACCGTTGGCGGATCAGGACATCTACGTTAAGAATGGAGATATTTCTTAGCATGGTCTCTTCTATGATATATTTCTGTTCCAATCTTTAGTCGATTGTCAAATTAAGTAAAACATATATTATTTATTTTGTTAGAGATACATCAGAAATTAAGCATATAATTCTTCTAAAACTCATATAGTGCATTTGTATTTGTTTCCTTCTCTGCAAGGAAGAAACGACCAATTTTAAATTGTATATTGTAAAACCCTGAATCAGTATCTCTCTTCCCCCATTCAAAAAACATAATGAAGATCGACCATCTCTCGACTCTCCCTGACGAGGTGGTGATCACTGTACTCTCTATGCTCCCGACTCGCATTGCAGCTCGAACCTCCATTCTCTCCCGCCGCTTCCGCCACCTGTGGAAGGCGTCGCCTTCGGTGGACCTCCCATTCGTATACATTCCCTGGTTCAAGCATCAACCTATGTTGCCATGGCCAACAACGTCCTCCTCAGTCGCAGAGACCCTCTCCTCCGCCTCCACCTTAAGTTTGATTATGAAATCTCAGGTGATCTCACTAAATCATTCATCTCTTCTTTGCTCGTCCATGCCCATGCTCTCGGCCTCCAACACCTCACCATTCATGGCAATGGCTATTGGGACTTTGAATCAATTCTTCGCTCTGTCTTTTCCTCTTGTATTTCTCTCCGATCGCTTTCAATTCACATTCTTTCTCAAAAGACTTTTCCTTTTCCTTCTGCAATCGCTTTTA
Source organism: Carex rostrata (assembly GCF_964058835.1). Lineage (NCBI taxonomy): Eukaryota > Viridiplantae > Streptophyta > Magnoliopsida > Poales > Cyperaceae > Carex > Carex rostrata. The sequence continues at coordinate 1,312,735 of NC_135924.1, forward strand.
CCTGCTTGAAAAGCCTTTCTATCAATTTTATTAGCAACAACTTAACTATAGTCGACCGGCTTCTGTCTGAATTGTCTTGTTTGAAACATTTACTACTTCATATCTTCTCATTCTCGGGTGGGTTTGTTTGCCTATCCTCCCCAACCATAAAAAAACTTGAGCTGCATCTTGTTGCTTGTGACACTCATCATCTAGACGAGCCTTTTTCTCTCGGGCTATTCATGCTTTCATTGGAGTTCCTTTCTTTGACAAATCATCATGGTTCATTCCATGCAAACACAAACATACCACTCATCCATGGAGAGATTCCCTTAATAAGAAAAGCTGTTGTAATCCTTGGTGGCCTCCGTCAGAAACACATTACTGCTGTTGCTCAGTTTCTCAATTTTATCTCATATGTGGAACACCTCACCCTTGATTTGAAGGAACATAGATGGGAGGAGTTTCCATTTCCTCTCTTCATGGAACCAGGCAAAGAGGGACCAACTTTTCCTAATTTGAAGCACCTGGATATGAGCTTATGCTTTCATGAGTTCAACTTTGAAGCCATGGTCACGATGCTCTATCATTCCACTGCATTGGAATCACTCAAACTTCATCATAAGGTGCGCGCATAACTTTTAATTTTCTTTTTTGGTTATTTATGCATGCCCTCCTATTTGTTTAGGTGCTTGTTTGTAGAGACAAGCATTAGGTATATGAATTAATTAAACTTGAAGATTGAGAAATTTTGTGCCATATTTTGCATATATGTTCTTTATATATATATTTTTCCATTATATTGCCACTGAACATATATTTGTTTGTATTATTTCCATAGAGTTGTGATATTTTGAGGGACAGTAATGATGCTTGGCGTTTAAAGTGGTTAACTAATGAGGATCCAAGTAGGAAAAATAAATGCTTGGAGGTCAAAGCTGCCACGTAACAGGGACGGTAATTATCAATATGTTTGTTTCAGAAATCTTCACTTAGGAGAGAATAGAAAAGAATTCAAGAAGCTGCTAAACAAAAAACGTACGCCTAAGAGGCAGCCGGTAGGTTGCTAGAGTCTAAAGAAGTAGAGATGAGATGAAAATCATTGTTCCATTAGTTTTGTTCATTTTAGCTTCACTTTTCTATTGTTTTTTGTTTTACTTTAGAAATAATTATAGATAGAGTCACGACTTGAATTTGTGCCAATGTGATTTAGTTAAAATTTCACATTCGATTGTTTGAAAGAGGTCGCAAATGAAGATGCAACCGAAGAAAGAAAAGAAAAGAAAAGTGCTTGTGTGAAGCAAATCTTGAGTTTTTTGTTTGGAATAAACACATATCTTGTACTAAATATTTTGATAGATTGAACATTTGAAAAATAATGAAAGTTAATTGTATCATACAAATTAGTTCCGCAATGAAAGTTTCCTTCCATTTGCCACTACTAGAGTACATCTATTTAATTCTAGGATGGTTCAGGTCTTCTGACGAAAATACCCTTATCAAAGATATCTCAATGTCACACATGTACGATACAGAATCACTAATTTATTTTTCTCCACACAATTTTTATTGTTTTGCATGCCTTTTGTGCCTTCTAAGTAACTAACTTAGTTATTGTAAATATCAATTGAGAAAAAAAGAAAAGAATTGTCTGTAAACTTTAAACTTTATAATACATTCTTTTGAGTAATCTAAGTAACTAACTTAGTTAATTTTTAAAATGAATTGCATGTGATTTTAAAATACATTTTATTCCAAATTAATTTTAAAAATAAAAACCTTCTGAGTTTTAAGGACTTCATATAATATTTATAAATTAGATATTAGAGGAAATCAATTATCCATATGAAATTAATTTGTAGGTGGAGTTTTCAAACAAATTTGTAGGTGGGACCCACATAAATATGTTCCAAGCTCTAGTTTTATTAATTTGTAGTGGAATCCACTCTAATATGTTTCCAAATTCTTATTACACAAATGAATTTAAGAGGTATTGAACAAAATCAGCAACTTCAATCAGAAATATCGATATTTGGTCGTTTCAAATAAAAGCAACCAAAAAAAATTGACAATTCATCAAACAGAAGAGCAAGCATTTTTCTTCTAAGAAAAAGAAACACACACACACATCAGCTAATTAAACCATGCTTTGTCTGATGTATAATATTCCAAACAAAATCCCAAGATTTGCTTCACACATTTTATTTTTCTTTCTTTCTTCGGTTCTATCTTCACTTGCGACCACTTTCAAACAGTTAAATGTGAAACTTTAACTAAATCACATTTGCACAAATTCAACTGACTCTATCTATAATTATTTGTAAATTAGAACCAAAAACAATAGAAAAGTGAAGCTAAAATAAACAAACTAATGGAACAATGATTTTCATCTCATCTCTACTTCTCTAGACTTTAGCTACCTACCTACCGGCTGCCTCTTAGGCGTACATTTTTTTGTTTAGGAACTTCTTGAATTCTTTTCTATTCTCTCCTAAGTGAAGATTTTTGAAACAAGCATATTGATAATTACCATCATAGTTACATGGCAGCTTTGATCTCCAAGCATTTCTTTTTTGATCCCCATTACGTCGCAGTTTTTTTCCCCAAAGATCCAAAATTTCACGAGTCTAAGCAAAAAATACAAACAAATATTTGAGCAGTAGCAATATAATGAAAAATATATAAAAAAAAGATGCAAAAAACAAAACATTCAACTCAATTTTATATAATCCAATGGCTAATAATTGCTCTGGCCTTGACTCCTTGTGTTACCCTGCCTCTTCATATCTTATTTTCTCCGTGGTTTCCAACATTTATCAGAAAACGGAATAAATGATATTGTTGTTCTAATTTTTTTTAGCTTTTTTTATAACACCTATTACAACCTTGTGTCTTGCAAGTAGTGATGAAGTTATATATGATGTAATTAATTGTGAATAAAAGTTATATATGCATGTATGTACGCACCTTATGGTGAAGTTCGAGTGATTCCAATGCAGTGGAATGACGGAGCATCGTGACCACGTCTTCAAAGTTGGACTCATAAAAGCATAAACTCATATCCAGGTGCTTCAAATTAGGAAAAGTTGGTGGCTTTTTGCCTGGTTCCATCAAGACAGGATATGGATACTTCTCCCATATATGTTGCTTCAAATAAAGGGTGAGGTGTTCCACATTTGAGATAAAATTGAGTACCTGAGCAACAGCAGTGATGTCTTTCTGACGAAGGTCACCAAGGGTAACAACAGCTATTCTCATCAAGGCTCCATCTCCATCTCTATCTCCATCTCCATAAATGAATGGTACGTTTACGTTTGCATATTCATCTGAATCAGCTTTATGATTTGTCAAAGAAAAGAAATCCAATGAAGGCATTGATAGCCGGAGAGAAAAAGGCTCTTCTTGAGGATTAGATCCATCAAGAAGAAGCAGCTCCAGTTTTTTTATGGTTAGGGAGGAGAGGTAAACAACCCCCCTTGAGGAAGAGAAGATATGAAGTAGTAAATGTTCCAAACAAGACAATTCAGAGAGAAGCCTTTCGACTGTAGTTAAATTGTGGTTACCCAAATTCATAGAAAGGCTTTTCAAGCGAGTGAAAGTGATTAGGGAAGGAAAAGTAAAATAAGTTAGAGGTGGATTAAGGTGAATAGAAAGCGACTCGAGAGAGATACAAGAGGAGAAGATAGAGAGGAGAATTGATTCAAAAAACCAAAAGCTGCCTTTGCCATTGATTGTGAGGTGACGGAGACCTTTAGGCCATGGCAAAGAAGAGATGAATGATTGATATCGATAACCTTTGAAACAATCATTAAACTCAAGGTCGAGGCGGCGGAGATGACTCACGAGGAGAACGCTTTTGGCCTTGTCAATTGATGACTTATTCAACGATCTGCCGAAGGAGAGATTCGCCGAAGGCGAGGCCTTCCACAAGTGTCGGAAGCGGCGGGAGAGAATGGAGGTGCGAGTGGCCATCAAAGTCGGCAGCAGAGAGAGTATGGTGATCACCAACTCATCGGGGAGAACCGAGAGATGGTCCATTTTCATTTTCATTTTGGCCAACGTCTTCTTCATATGCTCTGAGAGTAAGGATAGCAACGAGTTAGGGAATAGTAGTTTAATTAAAAAAAAAAACACTACTATTATTAAGTCATAAATCTAGAAGGTTAAAGATTAATTTGAGCATTTATAGAAACAATTCAAACAAAATTCAATTTATGAATTTGGCAAAATTGCCATTAATTATGAGAGATCTCATGACAATTTTGGCGATCGAGAATCTGTTAATTTGGAAAATATATACCTGAACAAACAATCCAGCGGACAGGGGTGAGGATTTTAACAGTAATATTTTGACTCAAGGCAATAATTTGGTGACAGAAATTAAGGAAATTAATAGAGCAACATACTAGTGGACTATCTGCAATATTAATGGAGCATCGCCTCTATAATAGAAATTTATTCTTCAAATAAATTTAAAGATATACATGATAAAATACCAATCCGTTAATTGTGCCCTCCCATTTATCAGGTTTATTTTTCAATATTATTCTCTGGAATATTTATATCTTTAATTTTTCTTCTAGTTGACCTCAATGCTCCATAGAATTTTAGTGCCTTTTATAATTTCACAAAAACATGTCAACAAATTCAGCTTCAATATTTCAACGATCTATAATGGAATGTGATCATTTCTTTTTTTCTTGTGAACAAATTTCAGTGCCTTTTGATGCATATTATTTTCTATATGCACATGTAAAATTTACAACCTTTCGACTTTGTTTTAATTGATATCAAGAGCTTGCACAAATATACTTATGTCAATAATTTAAGGATGTTGATTTTAATTAACTCATTGATTCATATAAAAATAAATCTAAAAAATAATAATCTTTTTATGTGAATGTAAAAATAATAATATAGATCACATCTAATGATTTTAGAGAGAGAAACAAAATTGGTTGGAAAGGTTGGAAAGCCCTTTCTTGCATGTTTGCCAAGTAGAAATGCCTGACACAATTGACTTCGGTGATCAATGTTAGAAACTCCTTTCACCATCTTGAGCCCTTCAAAGTTGAGATTACCGAATCTCATGTGCCAAATCCATGAAGGATCGATCCTTAATACATGCTTGTAAACACTTTACTTCGGCCGTCTTTACATTTAGCACAAACCTACCTTTGGTTTTTCGTCATGGCAACTTTTCCAACAAACCTATCATCTCGATCCCGGAGCCACAAAATTAAATTGATCCTCCATCTTCACTTTGCGGCCGCTCTCTAAAATTAAGTTGGCCAATACTCAAAAATGTTACTCTTCACATGTTTTTCTAAGACAAGTACTCTTTTAAGTTTTTGAGATTTCCGAGCCAAAAGGGAAATCTATCCATTATTTGATTGTTTACCAGATCAAAGACCTCTAGGCATAAATACAATTAATTGAAAAGGCCGTAGAGCAAAGCATTTAAAGCAAATATGTTCTTTTTTTTGTAGTTTATTTCTAGAGAAAAAGGTTCTCATACACAGACCTTTGTTCACGCGCAGTTTGTTCACAACGTTATCCACTCTCAGTTCAACTGTCTCCAACTACCTCCAATCCTCACCTATTTAAACATGTCATCGCGTGACGGATGAAACCTTCCTTTTTTTAATTTCATTTCCATTAACGATCATATTTGCTCCGCATCTGGTGATTTCCTTTTGCTTTCGTCGTGACGGTTCATTTTCAAAACTCATACTGGTATTTGATCACTAATATAATATCCGCTTAATATTATTATTTTGAGAAAACCACTTCATATTATTAATTAATTGTTGGGCTAATTTTCATCCTATATTCAAACAAGACAAATATATATCTTATTAGAAGAATCACAGTATTGATCAAGTCAACAAAGCAAACTATTTTAGAAGTTATTTCCTTTCTTGAAAAATTTAAAATTCGGTATAAATTAAAAAGGAAATCCTTGGATGATTGGATCACATATTTGTGAAAATTAAAGAGATAAAATTGAAAATCAATAAATAATGGCCAAGAATTATGAAAATGGCGGAGAAATTGGAAATAAATTACAAAATGTTTCAGAATTTTTGGTTCTGTAACAATTTTAAGTTATTGAGTTTTTGTAATAATATACAGTTATTGATTCTTTCAAGAAATTTTTTACAAATGTTCATTTGAAATTGATATTATAAGAAATTTTACATGTGGATTTAGAGAGAGATTAGTATGATGCAAATTAATGTTACTTGTAAGAAATTTGAAACGCGCCTATTGAGGTTTAAACTTGGCTCTTGTGCACCATATGTCTGACAATATGCTTAGTCTGGTTCAGGTTTCATGAACAGGGTGACCTATCTCTACCTTCGCGCGAAAATCCTCTCCTCACACTGAACTGTGGGCCCATCTTGTCAGGGTCGGGATTTGCGGCTCCAAATTGCACCCAGAATTGTATTTGGTTGAGTTTTGTTAGGTACTCCCATGTGTTGTACCCAAATTTGTCTCAAAGACTTCAAAAATTCATATAAGATTAATCCTATGGAGATTTTTGGAGTACGTTCTTTATAACAAAATTAATGGTGTCATGTAGAATATTATCATGAATTTTATTTCAATTGAAACTTGTGCTTCCTTGAGGGCTCCCTTGAAATTTGTATTAATTACAATTGAAACTTGTGCTTCCTTGAGGATTTGAGCTACATTTAATTTAAACCCTTTTATACTTGTATGAGACATAACAATCATATGACTTTTATGAACAAGAATATTTATTTTAAGATGTAAAATTTTGGCTATAATTATAAAATCGGAACTAGAATATGTCAGTTCATTATCACGGTCTACTTCAATTTCTAAGTGCATTATTAACACGTCTTTTGAGCACGTCTGGGCTGGGCTGGGCTGGGCCGGGCTTGAATACTTGAAAGACATTATTTGAATATATATCAACTAATTTCTGGATTTTCTTCTCTTCCAGCTTAGGTAGCAAATTACCCAAATATTAGAAAATAGTTTCAAATTCGCAACCTATTTGAATTGAATCTATGACAGTTTTTGCATGCAAATGGTATGGCGAGTCACGGCCTTCTTTTTTATTTGGTTTTATTATTATTTTTTATAAAAAAAAAAACCGAAGATATTTCTCACTCCAACGTAATCAAAGAAGGGGTCTTTCTGAAAATAAAATAAAATAAAATTTAGAGTTTTAAAAAAATTTAGTGTAGTATATAAAAATTTAGTGTTAAAAATTTACATTGGAGTTATCTGCAAGCAAAAATAAAATTTAGTGTTAAAAAAAATAATTGTCACACATGTACGATCCAGAATAACTAATATATTTTATTTCACACATTTTTTTATTTCTTTACATGCTTTTCGTGCCTTCTAAGTAACTAAATTATTATAAATATCAAATTATCAATTGAGAAAAAAAAATGAATCGTCTATAACTTTATAACACATTCTTTTCGAAACTAATTTTATAAAATTAATCGCGTGTAATTTTAAAATATATTTTATTCTAAATTAATTTGAAAATAATTTGCTTGTGAGTTTTAATTAACAACCTCATATAATATTTATAAATTAGACATTAGAGAAAATCAATCATCAATATGAAATTTGTAGCAGAATTTGCACATAATATATATTTCTGAATTTGGCAAACATAGACTTGAGCTTTGATGTATCTGAGAAGGCGACCTTGATGTATCCGAGAAGGCGGCCTTCAATAACATTCAGTCGGGTTTATTTATGAATATTGGACAACTCAGAGACCTAGATTTTTGCCAGAACACAGTTGGAACTGAGGTATGGGTTCTATTTAAATTTTCTACAAAGTTCTTTTATGTTTAATTTTTATTTTCAGATGCAACTGAATACTTTATCAATTAGAGATGTATACTTAGGATATGATGATGAATACTTTTCTCATTATGCAGGTTGTGGATATTTGTCTGTTTATAATGCAAAGAGAGATTGCTGTAGATGAAGAATGATTTTACATATATAATGATGCCCTTGTAAGTATCTAATTCTATATAAAATTTAATTAATCTGTTAGTAGATTGTAATTTTTTATCTATTGTAATGTTTTAGGAGTTGGCACCATTTAATACAATGGAATCAATATTTTGTCGCCAGCCGGGTTATAGCTTCAGGAGCAGGTAGGTATTTATAACCTTTGCCTTTTTCTCCATTCATCATTTTGAAATTTTATTAATATGCATGCCTTTTGGGATAGTTCTTCAGACTTCCACGGGCGAAGCATTGACTTCTTTTGGGATTCCAAGCAGGACCCTTGAGCGTTCAGATCCACAATCTGAGAAGATTTCTCGTGGGAGGCTCAAGCGAACTGCCACTGCCGAGGTTCCCGTATCGGGAATGTTTGCTCCATCAGGTATATATATATATCACACTCATCTCATTTTTACCCTTTTGTCACATGACACTGACTTTTCGGGTTTGGACAAGTGTTGGGGTTATGGCAGAGAAAGGCAATGGTGTTGGTCCTTCTAAGAAGAGAGTACCATCTGATGCTCGTTTCATAGGATCAGGTATGAAATCTCTATACTTATTGCCAAATATCATTTCAGGTGTCATCCTCTGACTTTTCTTGTATTTCTGGTACAGGTTCAAGCCAGGAGGAAGTAGGGAAGAGGAGGACTTCTGAGGTTAATGCCTCTTATGTAGCCATTGTTCCTCGTGTACCTTGATTTTCTTTTTTGTGCTTTACCTCTAGGATACATTGGCTATTTTTGTGTTGAGGGGTATATGTCATCGAGCTGACCCCTGTATGTTACTCATATCATCGTAACTTTAAACATTTGAGGCGTGCCAAATTTATTTCCCCTGTTTTTTCTTTCTCTTTTTTTTGTCTTTTCTCTTTTATCTGGTTCAAGTCTTCAGAGTCATCTCCCGTTAGGCTTGACGGAACATTTCTCGGGCTGACTCAAACGCGAGTATCATTTTCTATGGTTCGGGCCTTCTGAGCTCTCTTCTATCGGGTTCTAAGCGGTAGAACATTCTCTGGCTGACCCAAACGACATTGTCATAGGTTCATCGTATTTCGGCTCTAGGCTTGAGGAATCCATCATCAGATCTCACTAGGAACATGCTTATGGGTTGTACAATTCAAATGTTATCTAGCATCGCATTCTCGGTACCGACCAGCTCATAACGCATTAATGGTCTTATGGATGAAGCGGAGATCGAACACCCCACTTGGGAAAGGAGAGCTCGCCTTCAGACTCAGTTACATGCTGAGTCTGACATCACGCACTTGGCACAGACCCGCCTATGGGCATCAAAGACATCACGCCCTGAGCTTGTGGAATTCGTCTTCAGATTTCACTGGGAACACGCTTATGAGCCATACAGTTCCAATGTCATCCGGCATCGCATTCTCGGTACCGACCAGCTCATGACGCATTAATGGTCTTACCGATGAAGCGGAATACGGTCCAGGTTTTCGAGGGAGCACCTCGAGCATTTTACACGAGGGAGCACCTCGGAGATAATATAAGTCCGCGAGGGAGTACTTTAAAGATTGTCTGAATTCTCATGAGGGATCACCTCAGAGATTGTATAAGTTTGCGGGGGAGCACCCCGGAGATGGCATAAGTCTGCGAGGGAGCACCTCGAAAATTATCTGAGCTCTCATGAGGGATCACCTCAGAGATTGTGTAAGTCTGTGGGGGAGCACCCCGGAGATGGTGTAACTCTGCGAGGGAGCAACTCGAAAATTATCTGAGCTCTCATGAGGGATCACCTCAGAGATTGTGTAAGTCTGCGGGGGAGCACCTAAAGATGGCATAAGCTTGTGAGGGTTCACCTCGGATATTGTCTTCGAGGGATCGCCTTGGGCATGGGTTTGATTTAAAAGGCACTGCTGGGCATTGTAGTATAGATACAATCTCAGTAAAGCTGGTTTCATTAGCCTCTTGATGGCATAGGTCTTAGTAATGCTATTTATCATGGGTCCCAATGGGGGCAAAGCTTCTTGAGCATCTGGTATAGTCACAGCCTCGGTAGGACTGTTTCATAAGCCTCTCGTGGCATTGGGTTTTATAGCATAGGCCTTTTACGGGCATTGTAGGATGGATATGGCTTCAGTTGGACTGATTTTCATGGACCCCTGCAGGGCAAGAGCTTCTCAAGCATCTGTTATAGTCGCAGCCTCGGTGGGTCTGGTTTTATAAGCCAGTGGCATAGGTTTTCATGACACTATTCATCATGAGTCTCGTAGGGATAAAAATCTTCTTGAGCATCTAATATAGTCGCAGCCTCGGTGGGACTGTTTTCATTAGCCTCATGATTGCATGGGTTTTCGCCTCAGCGGGACTGTTTTCATTAGCCTCATGATGGCATGGGTTTTCGCCTCAGTGGGACTGTTTTCATTAGCCTCATGATGGCATGGGTTTTTGCATCGGCTCTAGCATGACCTTTGCTAGGGTTAAGGTTTTCACGAGCCCCTTCTGGGCATTGGTATCGATGCAGCCGTGGCAGGGCTGGTTCATGAGCCTCTTATGGGCATAGGTTTTCGCATCGCTATTCATCATGGACCCCCGCAGGGGCAAAAACTTCTTGAGGATCTGGTATAATTATGACCCAGGTGGGTTTGGTTTCGTAGGCCTCTTGATGACATAGAGTTCATTATGAGTCTCATGCGGCATCTCAGTGTATACAGTCTTGGTGGGACTTTGGGTATTGGCAGGTATGGCGTAAAGCCAGGCCATCGACAGGTAAGCATTGAGGAATCACCTCAGATATTCTCTTTGTAAGAATCAAATATAATTGGTTTTAGCATGTGGTCCTAGTGGGACTTTGGGTATTGACCTAGGTGGCCTTTTATCACAAGCTTCATGCGGCATCTCCTCGTATGCGGCACGGGTTGGACTTTAGAGAAACCGATTCTGGTTCACATCTCGACATGGATCAAGGTTAAAAGCTGAGGTCTATGGTCATGTATAGGGAATATGGGTCCCTTTTTGGTTATAGACTGGTGGGCTGTGATAATTGTTTTAGAGCCCTCATGGCATCAGGCACAACATTAAAGCCTCATTTTGTCTAGCACAAATATGTAAAGTTTGCTCGTCTTTTAAATGACTGGCTAGACGAGCGTACCAGTGACAATTGTTTAAGGGCACAAGCTTGACAAAGCCCATTTTGTGCATGAGGCTTTATAGTGGGCCTTACATCTCTCCACTCTTTGTCATGTGGTGGGACTTTAGTGTATATGTGTGTATATATATAGGTGGGGTGGAATCTTACTTCACTCCTCTTGTGCCTTCTTGGATAACCTATGTGGTACCATTCATTAGGCATAGATAATTGTTTTAGTGCACACATGGCCCAGGCACAATATCGAAGCCTCATTTTGTTCAGCACAAAAAAATAAAGCTTGCACGTCTTTTAAATGACTGGCTAGACGAGCGTACCAGTGACAATTGTTTAGGGCACAATCTTGACAAAGCCCATTTTGTGCGTGAGGCTTTAATCATGGATCTCTCATTTCTCCACTCTTATATTGATGGTGGGATTTTCGTATTTATAGACATGATTTGTGGGTGGAATCTTACATCACTTCTCTCATGCCTTCTTGGACAACCTATGCGGTGTCAATCATCAGGCTGTGGCTCAGCGAAAAATGTGTTGCCAAATTGATTTGTTTTGAAAACATGTTTTAAAGAGGTTTGGTGCCTTCAGATTTAAAATAGTCTTAACGACCGCTTTCTCTATGTTTTGATTTTATTTGAGATATCATCACTAGGCACCCCCATTGTTTAAAGGACAATGGAGAAACCTTGCCTCTATATTTTTCAAAACCGGGAAGAGGCAAACCGGTGGTAGTTGTTTGAAGTGGGCACAACACCAAAGCCCAACTTTGTTAAAAGCACAAAGTTTAAAGCTTGTCTGTCTATTTTACATACTGAACGGGCAGACACGCCAGTGTGGGTTGTTTATGTTGGTTGAGCAATAATCTTTTTCGTCTATTTGACTAATTTCCAAAACATACAATTATTGAATTTTACGATGTGTTCTATTTTTGAAAGATATATAGGTTCAAGTCAAATGAAACTGCATTGTGGAATACTTGGACTGAAGAAGTCATGAAGACACTTATCAAGAATACAAATTGTAAGATTAGAAATTTGGTAAAATGTGTGTGAGGCTGTCTAAAAAGGGATAAAACGTTGTAACGTTTTATATTTGTCAGAAGTAACAAACTGATCAAAGTAAGAAACAAGTTACAACGTTATAACGTTTAATAAACGTTGTGACGATTTAAAAACGTCATAACGTTATATAAACGTTGTAACGTTTTAATAGCTACAGAACTGATGAAGCACAGTTGTACAGTAACAACTTGAAACGTTGTAACGTTTTTATGGATGTCAGAATATTAAGTACAGCTGTCCCAACGTTTAAAATTCAAATTTAAACGTTGCAACGTTTATACAAAACGTTGTAACGTTTTAATTAAAATTAAGCTTCAAAGAATGTCCATTTTGATCAAGTTTTTGCAGGCTAAAATGTTACATAACGTTTTACAAACGTTATAACGTTTTGCTGAGCTGTCAGAAAATTAAAACCCTAAATCGCACTTTGAACTAAAACGTTGGTAACGTTTTATGTCAAACAGCTCATTTTTGAGCTGACACTATAAATAGGTGATTGGGCTTCCTTCCCAAATCATCTCAGCCGACCCTAATTAATTCAAAAGCGATTTTCTGAGAGCTTAGCCTACTCCATTGTTGTGAGAGCTTGAAACTTCAAAATCCCTCAAACAACCTCAAACCCACTTCACTAATCTCAACTTAGATTAGGTTAGAGTGATCTATTGAGTGTTTCTCTTGAGTAGCTTGAACTAAGAGACCTTGTTCTCATCTCTTTGAGTTGGCCGTTTGACTTCCCGCTTGGTGTGTAAGGGCTCAACGGTTCACAAGTTGTAATCATTTCGTATTGGGTAATAGAAAGGCGCACCACTCAAGGTTGCGAAGCCCCGGAGACGTAGGCCTTTGTTTTGCCGAACTCTGTTAACATCCCGCGTGTCAAATTTCTCTAAACTCATCTATTTACTTTCAATTGCAATTTAATTTCAGTTTTTGAGCAATTAGAGGTGCCCCTAAGTGTAACAGTTTAAGGGCACAACCAACAAAGCCCATTTTGTGGCGAGAGGCCTTTTTGGAATTTGTGTATAGTTGGGGGACCTTATATTTCGCTCACGACAAATTTCACTCGTCGGCGGGTCAGCCCATTATTATCATTGTAGAGGTTTTCGCATGAGCAGTTTTCTTGTACAACCATTTATGAGTCACTGAAGTACTCTTGGTGATAGACATTATGGGTGTCACTCTTTTGGTATGGTTTCAGGTAACGACCGCTTATTGAGTTTGTGGGTGCATAATATTCAGGATTCATTGACTTGTACTAGTGGTGTTTTAGCACTTGGTCAACCTCGTACGGGCCCCATGAATTGGCAATCATGAGCCTGCTGGTTTCTTTTACAACCCATATGAGTTGTCTCTCCTCATATCTTGGGAGTTGGGTGACTTCTCGAGCTGAGCGATAGTCATTTCCCACGTTCATTTTGGCTTTCTGCCGAATGCGGGCTTCGTTCCATCTTTTCTTGGAAGCGCTTTCATGATCTTTGATGACCCAATTAGGTCTCACCATTTCATCTTTGGCTTTCTTGATCATTTCAATTTGGGTTTGTACTTGCTCCATTATGCATTTTTGGCACTAGTAGTGGTCAAACCTCGTATCATTGGCTTTGACTTCTTCTTTGCCAGGAGTAGCGCAAGGCGGGTGATATGCAACGCCACATTCAGAGCATTCGAACATGTCCCATGAATTCTCTTGCTCTTCACATGTACAACAAGAGACAATGCTTCCAAACTCTTCTTCATATTGAGTTGAGCTGTCAATTTCAATTTGGACCATATAACAACTTTGACATTCAAATTCATCTCCTTTATTGGAACTTCCTGAGTCTGTGCCATGGTCAGTTATGGGATGTTGTGCGTCTGCAGCTCCATCGGATCCTTTTGAAAAATCACTCGTTGATGGTTCGGGTTTGGCAAATTTTCCTTTAACCCTATATCTTTTCATCATTTTCCTTCGTCCTTCCTTTTTAGGACATTTGCATGATGGATAGAGCCAACTGTGAAACTTCTCGTCACACCCGGGAGCTATACTCCTCCCAAGTACGCAGTGTGTGCACGAATGTTCAAGGCATTTGTCACACTTGATCATGACATAGGCATCCTTTTTGATATCACATTTCATGCACTTGGTTTTATCAACAGGTTTAAATCCACTGTTATCATTTGATCGGGCGTCTTTAGAGTTGACGGACCCTGGAGACACCATGTAGCATTCTCCTTCATTTTCTCCAGCAGAGCTTTCGGAGGTATCCCCCCACATGACGGGAGCTTTGGTAGATTTATGTCCTCGAGGCGCTTGATATGCTTGGAGGTATCTTCCCTTGTTGGGAAGTGCAAATTTGGTGCATGGAGGGTGGCACATATTTTCACAACTCGGACATGCTATGATTTCAGAATATTCACCTGTTATGTCACAAACGGAGCAGGCGACATGTTTTGGTTGGCATGTTTCAGCTTCAATCGCATGACAAGAGGCTCTTTTTTGCCTTCTTGAAGTTGTTTGGTTATGGCCGGATTGGACATCCAAAGTTTTCATTTGTTTGAATAAGTTTTCTATGAGGGTGGCTTCTTGTGCCCTTGTAGCATTTCTTGCTCTTGCATGTTGACGCGGGTCATTTATGGGTTTTCGGCTTCTGTCGCGGCCCCTTCCGGGGTTATTTTGCATGGCTATTCTTTGGTTTAGGAGAGTGGCTTTGCCCCCCAATCTTTTGTATCGTCACCGATTATATCATCATCGGTGTCGCTGCTTGTATTTACGAAAGGTTCAACACTCATCCCCGGGCCTTCATACCCGAGACCTCGTTTGTCTGCCGTTTCTCTGTAAGGAGTGATCATTTTCTCAAACTCCTTTTCTCTTAGGACGGTCGTGTTCATGGAGCATGATTTCTTTATCATCTTGAGTATATTTTCATCACACCATATGGGTATGGGGACATCAATAACCTGATTGAGGACATGTTCCTCTGACCAGTCACCATTGTCAGAAGAAGGGATACCATCTTCGACGTTTTGGGCCCGATAGAACATGATGGGGCCTTGTTGGATCATTCCTTCGTCAGTCATTGTGTCATTCTGCGGGACTATGAAGGTTTTGAATTCTTAGATTTCATTTATATCCCTTGGCGTAAGGTCCTTGCAATGGTTTTCGGGTATCAACTCGATCACCAGAGTGGATTGACATGCGTCCCCTTCTTCATCTGAGGACGGTATATACGGAGGGGGGATTCGAGCTGCATCAGCATCTTCTCCCGAGGATGACTCAGTGTCTTCTCCGTACAATATGGTTTTAGCTTGCTGCTTCTTTTGATATTTTCTCTTTCTTTTGGGAACATCCATGAAGTATTTGGCCTCTCTGAGCCCTACCTCATGGACTTCGAAGGGTTTCATTTCCCCATCGATTCGCTTCACTTTGCCATCTTTCATATATTTTATGCATTGGTGAAGGGTTGAGGGCACAACATTATTTCCGTGCAGCCACGGTCGACCTATCAAAGCATTGTAGGTCGTGTCGGCATCTATGATATAGAATTTCATCTTCTCATGGATTCCTCCAATGTTGAAGGACAGGTTGATCGATCCCACTGATTGTTCACTCTTGTGATTGAACCCGTGGATCACAATCTTGTCTTTGGTGTAGTAATGCGCTTTAAGGACCAAACGATCCAATGTCTTTTGAGGTATGAGATTGATGGAGGAACCCGGGTCTATGAGCATACGGGTTACCCTTTGACCTTCACATTCGCCAGTTAAGAAGAGTGGTCAGTTATGATCATTTATACCGACTAGGAGATCTTTATCACTGAAGGTGATTGCCGGTGTGCTATCATCCACCAAGGCAACTTCTTGTATTTACTTTTCGGCAAAGTGTGCTTGGAATTCTTCGGGATGTTGGAGTGCATATATGAGTACTTCCCTTATTTCAGCGGACATCATCAAGATGTCGAACACGCTGATCGCAACTGGTATCTTTCTGAGCTGGGATAGAATATTGTAGTCATGTACTACATATTTTGGGCTACTTGATTCACTAGGGGTGAGAGTTTCTTTCCCTTTAGCTTTGACTTTTAGTCTTTCAGCTTCATCATTTTGTGGAGGTTGGCGTTCGGGAATATAGGTACCCGAGCGAATCATCGCTTGGCATTCAGACTGCTTAACCTTAACATAAATGGTTTCTTCATCTGATTCGCTTGAAATGCCTCTATAAACAACCACATTGCATGTTTCATGGTTGGAGGCAGGGTCTTTGCCTTTTTTTATCATGAGGAGTTGCACTGCTTTCTCCTTTTTCAATTTTTAAGGCCTATCATGGCGGCCAATACATCTTCCTTGAGGAAGTCTAAAAATGTAGGCTTCAGAGGAGCACCCTGTTTATTTTCTTCAGAGTCTGATGCTCGTTTTGGGGTCTTGGGAGGTCCAGATATATTAGTAGGCTCCTTGTTTTTACAACTCCTATTTCTATTCGATTTGCATTGGATGACCCGATTAAAGGGCTTTGGCACTGAGGGATTTAAATCCCGATCCCATTTAACTTGAGGTGCTTTTATCAACTGCCTCAGTTGTTTCCTGGTTTCTTTGGACATGTGGATTTGCCATGTTTCCCCATCAGGGTTTTCCATTTCTTTCTTTTCAACCACCTCAATATGTGAGACAGTATTCACTTCTTCATGACTTGCGGGAGTTTGCATGGCACTTGGCGCCAGGTGCATACGACCTTCTTTGATCTTTTGTTTGATCAAGTCTTTGAAGACCTAGCAATCTTCTATGGTATGGCCCACTATTCTATGGTAGGGGCAGTATTTGGGATGATTTACCATGCCCGTTTCTTCCGAGTGTTTGCACACGGGCAGCTCAAGACCATCTTCTAGAGCCTGCTTGAATATCTTGAAGGTTTTCTCACTTTTGAAAGACTATTTCCTATTCTTTCGCTCATTGAGGCTTTCCATGAAGCGGTTGTTTTGGTTACTGCGAGCATTAAAAGGGGTTGGCCTATTGTCATTCCTTCTATTTTCTTCATCAGAAGGTTTCAGACTGTCATCCCTAATGGCATATACGGTTTTGGTTTCATTCCTTTTGGGGAAGTCATTTCTCTACCGTGATGACGACACGGCAGGCTCATCCAGTTTTGCGTGCCCGATATGGGACACGGTATCGATAAGCTCTTGGTAAGTGCTTATGTTGGCTATGCTTAACCATTCTCTCATCTTACCGGAGAGGTTTCAGATTATAAACTCGATAGCATCTTTCTCGGGCATTGAGTGACTTGCTCTAACGCTCATATTACGCCATCTTATGATATATGACATAGCCGACTCACCGGGTTTAGGTTTCATCCATGCCAGGTCTGCCAACCTGACTTGGCTGGTTGCAGTGGCAAACCTATCTATGAAAAGGGACACCATATGGTCCCATGAGCGTACGCTACCAGATTCTAGAGAGCAGTACCAGTCAAAGGCTAGCCCAGATAAACTCCTAGAAAATTGTCGACAGATGAATGCTGGGTTCCTTGCCAAATCTCCACATTGGATCATGTAGTGGTTGATATGTTGTTTAGGGTTAAGGTCATTGACACCATCACCTGAGAATTTAGTGAAGAGGGGCGGAATACGTCGGTGGATATCTTGGTATGTCAAAAGCAGGGGGATATAGTTTCCCTACTTGATATCGGGGTGTGTCATTGGTTATCCCCATCATTCGCATTTGTTGGCTTATCATTTCCTGAATTTCTTCCATGGTGAAACCAGGAGGAGACGGTTGTCTCTGATCTTCCCAATGAACCTTAGGTCCGTTTTGAAGATTCATTCTTTCGACCTCCGGAGAGTCTGTTTGACTTATTAGCAAGTCATCAAGCCCTGGCTCGGACGGGCCCTTCCCACAAAGGATAATTGCCATTTTCCTTTCTCTTTCTCGGGATTGATGTAATTCAGCTCTCATATTTTGGAGTTCAGCCTGCATTTGGTTAAACATGGTCATCTGCTCTAATGCTTGAGCTGCCATGGTGTCTCGTTGACTTCCATGCGGTGAAGTTACCACAGCATTATTGAAACCCTGGACAGAGCCATCAAGGCGTCCTTCGGTTGACAGGATGACAGGATCTTTGCCTCTACTTTGGACATGAGGGTCATTTGAATCTTCCCTCTCAGTACTTGGCCCGTCACCGATTGCGTATGTGACAGGGTTAGGATTTTGTTTAGGAGACTCTTCCTCTCCTACAGGATCTTCCTGTATGGTTATCATGTAGACAAATGCTTCATCGTCTTAATTAGAGGGTGTTGCTATGACCCTACGCTTCTTATAGGTAGCGTTTGGTGTGACAATTGTCAGACTTCTTTGAGTTGGGCATGGGTTAATCCGTGCCCCCAGCCGATCATGTACGCTGGTTGATTTCATTTACTGAGGGTTTTGATATGATCCCTCGTTATTGGCATGTTGAGAGGTGCTGGCCCACATCTCTCTGCGGAGCCTTGGTTTTAAAGAGGCACCATCAAGTGCCCCCAGCTTCGAGGCTGATATGGAAGATGACGAGGCGCCTTCAAATGCCCCTAGCCCTTTGGCTGGGAAGGAAAGCCTCGTAAACACAGATGGTCGGGCACTTTTGGGTGCCCCCGGCTTATGGACCGGAGCATTGGGTTTAGGTCTTCTCAGTATTTGCACTGGGTAAACCAGCTTAGCCTTGGCATCAGCTGGTATAGAAGTTTTGGGAGCAGGAGAAGTATAGTATCGACTTCTGCGCTGCTTTAGAGTGCGGAGTTGCTTGTGGGCTTTGTGGATGGCTGTTATGGTAGTATCTTTAACCGTTTTGGGGTTGGGGTTATCCTTCTCGGCTTATGTATGAGACTATTTGAGGGATCTCCCCCGCTGCACGTATGTGTGCAGTGGAAGAGTTTTTTTTCACAATTCTCAGAGGAGAAAAGGAATTATAGGTAGGGAGAGCCGGTTCAGCTACCAGTTCATTTTGGTAGGATTGAAGGGATCTCTTCTTGTTGACCGAGGTCATGGCATGGTTGACCCGAGTCGGTTTCTTTTGAGCGCGTCTTCTTGTGCGTCTGGTATTGGCAGGAAGGGCAAAGGTTTTGCCATCCATTCCTTTGAAGGTGAGGTAGTAGCATACCTCATCTTCTACTTCAGCTTTCTCCTCGGTTATAGACTCGAGGGCTTCATGCTCAGCCTGCTCAGTCATGGGAGCAGGTGTGGCAAACTTGAGTATTTCAGAGGTGGGGACTGCGAAAGCCCCGAAAAACATCACCTCTCCGTTGCCAGGGAAGGTTGTTGGCTGGTTGGTTGCTGCAGCAAGGTAGTTCATTGCCATCGCCATCCTGCAAGCAAACAAACTTGAAATTTCATTAGTCAATTTTGTATTTTATGAGAACCATTTTGGTATACATGAGTTTAGCCCGATTATTCAATTCATAGGCAGCGATAACAAATATGAAAGGACAAGACTTTACCCAAGCGATCCAACGACTTGTTGCTTTGGGAATTTTGAAAGTCATTGGTTGCTTGGGTACAATTCCTTTTATATTTGTATCGGATCTCGAACATGTGAGGAGAAGTAAGTCCCACCGGGCGTGCCAAAACCTGTAGGGCGCAAAAAGTTGCACGGCGTCAGGTTAGCTAACGGTGCGGATTTTTCTTCCTGCTTTCCTTCTGGTTCACCCCTTGTGACAACCTACATTCATGATCAGTTGTCGGAGGTTTTATTATTTTCGATTGTGAGGACGTTTAACTCCCGACGGGCGCAAGCCCCCGCCATTAATTACATCAGAAAGACCTTTCGAGTCAGACTGAATACCTCCTTCATTCCAGGATTTGTGCCTATTTGGGTTGAACTAAATAATGGGGCTAAAAAGGGCTCATGTATGGTCTGTTTTGGTCATATGGTTGGTTCTCATTCGATTTATAGGTATGTTTTGGTTAATTGTCATGATATATGCATGAAGACATGGATTTTATATGTTTAAAATACGAGAACATTCGTGGGAAATATCATTTTAATTTGAAAGGAGTATTTAAATATCATTTTTATATTTTTATTTATAAAAATATGTCGAGAGAGGAGTATTTTGGTCATTTTAGATTATGGCTGGGACCTGGATATGTTCAATTATTATTTAGAATTATAGATAATTGAATTTGGGTTCATTTGGGACTGATTTGAGTTGATTTAGACTTAGTATGAGAAAGTTATGGCCAAAAAGGACTTGAAAGGGCTTATTTATAAACTTTTTATATGTACATGGACTTGTTTGTAATTTTCCAGGGACCTAAGGCTGTAATTTGGGCTTTTGACAGGGTTTGGAATGAATATTGGGCCTTTAAGGGCTTGTTTGAAGAGGTTTTATGCTGACAGGGGCCTTTGTGTAAATTTACAGGGGCTTCTCTACATATTTTGAATAAACAGAGGGGTTTATATGTAAAAGGACATCTTTTGGTCATATGTGGACTTTAAGATTGGTGCTGGGCATCAAGATTTGGGTTTCTGATGCTTTGATATGTGGGCTCATTGGATCAAGATCATTGGGCTTTGAGATGTGTGCAGAAGAGATTTAATTGAATGGGCTTTGAGATTTGTACTATAGCTTTGAGATTTGGGCTTTTGGGCCTTTGAGATGTGTGCTGAGATCTCTGGATTTGCTTTGAGATCTGTGCAAGCTTGATTTAATTTACAGAGCTTTGAGATTTGAGCTTGGAACATCAATGAATGTATATCTAGCTAATTCTATTGAGACAGTGTATATTTTCCTTTTCTCCTCTCTCTATCCCTGTGTCTATGTATATGGGTGCCCTTTTATAGGCTATGAGCATGGGTTAGGGTTTGCATCAGCTGAGGTGGTCTCATCTTGACCAGAGGTGCTTGATCAAATGTCTATGCTTGACTGGCTTCATTCCATGTGTATCTGTGCAGGGGATCACCCAATTACACTTTAACATGTCATCAGTTATGAGTTGGATCGATTTGGACCCTTAGATCAATCATTAGGGCATTGAATGGCATGGCATCCCTTGATTTACTGGCTTCTAGAAGAAAACTTCAATTGCATGACTTCATTTGTCCAGGGGAAGATTCCCTTGTTTTGGACTGACCTCAGGTGCTCTAGGCACGTGTCCAGGGGACCAGAGAGGGTTATAACAGCATAACAAGCCATATTGAGCTGAACCCGAGCCCTCTCAAAGCTTAACATGGGCCTTGTTCAACTATTATGCGTCAGTGCTCGTAAGGGTGACAGAGAGCATCGTATAATGTCCCTTATCATGTTCCTAGGCACAACTTATCATTAGAATAATGGATTAGACCCTTTCAGCCATGTCACCACTGAGAGCATGCTCTATTCGCATGTTAGCTCAATTGCTCCCTTTCTTGTCAAATTAAAAAGTCCAATAGTATTGCCTACTCATATTCAGCTAGCTGGTTGAGTCTCGGGCCTCAATTTGGTATAGAACCCGAGTTCACAATTTCATTATTCTTTCTTTCTTGGCTAGAATCAAAGCTTGTGAGAAGAAGAAAATATCCGAGGTTTAGGCAGAGAGTAGCTGGCATAGTCCCTTATCAATCTTAACTAGAGGTTTGTTCAATTACCTCTTAATTTCCTTGAATATCATCTCGGGATTTAGCCATGGCGCGAGAGAGAGGGAAATAGACGATGTCAGGGCTTGGGCCCCGCTCATCAGCGGCTCAGAGCTGCTCTCTCTCTTTATTTTATCCTTTATAGTGTTTGCATGAGCTCAGTTCAATATAGACCATAAATCTGACATCCCTCCTGCATCGCTTCAGTTCATTGAACCAAGCTTATTTGCGCCAAGGGGTTCAAAGGCGCTGAGCGCCCGGGTTTAAATCAAACCATTCATTTGGGGAGCTCCTGGCGCATGGTAGACCTATACACTGCCATATCGGTGCACAGAGATCAATTCCTATACACCAGGTTCACCTATCTCTGGATTTCAGCGAAAATATTCATTGAGAGGCTGACAGTGGGCTCGGGGGTCTGGTTAAGGCTTAGGTGCTCCATATTGCACCCAGAGAGACCAGGCTTATTGCTAGGGGTACCCTGTGCCATGTGGCAACAATCAGAGCATGCCATGTCAGCAATTTCTTTAAAAATTCACAACTCTTCAACCATTTTGAGTTAGAATTTGTATAAAATATCAAAATTCATGGTTTTGCATGTAGAATATTACCATGAACTCTAATATGTCATTTCCCTTCATTTTGAGAAGATTTTATGCACATTTAACATTTTCAATCATTTTAAATTTGTTGCCAATTTCTATTTATTTAATTAGCAACTTTTTAGGGTACAATACCTGCTCATGAACCAGGGCACTGAACCCACACGGGAGCATTTCCACTCACCCACACATAAAACCCGCACCGTTAGCTAACCTGACACCGTCCAACTTTCTGCGCCCTACACATAGATACGTCAGGAGGTTAGAATGGAGTACGTCGCAAAGTTTGCTGAGATGGAAGCAAGATTGGTGAATGATATTACATTTTTTATGCTACCATCTGAGTAACCACCTCCATTTCGCCAGGAGTTCGGCGAAGTAGTCAAGCATCCGGGACCTGGGTAGACAATTTGGATAATGTAAAGGTAATCACTACTTGTTTATAACCTTGTTAGACAATATTTCATTTTAAAAATAACTACTTTCTGATAATTGAGGACGCCACAGCATGCAACCTTGTCCTGTGGTATGGTAATACTCCTCTAACAGTTGCTGACGGCATTGTACATCTAGGAGCCGATGCTCAGCTAAGGCCCAACCATGTCCCCCTACAGGTTGACTTAGTTATGGAGGGATGGGCACGCATACCTCTTCCTGTCCTACCGATGATATGCTGGTGCTTGATGATGCCCGAACGTCAGTTGTCCAATGGCCCAAGAGACAGATTATTTTGGATCAAGTAATCTCTAAATAATCAATATCTTTTATTACATTCAAATTATTCTTTCGAAATACTTGAAAAAGGTACAAAATTTAATACAGGCACGAAGAAATCTTCCTTGAGATGACGTCAACAGTACGAAGGAGATGATGTCACCAGTACTGAGGGACAAAGAAATGGTCGTCAGGGCTAATGCGCCAGAATCAATAGACCGTCCTCTACTCACCGAAGAAGAGTATAGCCATTTGTCTCGTGATTTGCGGGATCTCCACGAGTGCTTGACGAAGGCACCCGAAGGCATGATGTATATCATCATCCTTGTCCCACCAGGGATGTTTCTACATGAAGGCTGGGATGTCGTGGTGTCTTTCAAAGACTTCATGGACTTTCTACATGCCTCGTCAAGCGATAAATGGCTCGATGTCGGAGTCATCACCATTTTCCTCATGTTAGTGACCAAAAATTATTTATATCATGTGTATAGTACTTAAATATATATTCTAGTGTAATATGATGATTTTTGAAGAGGCTAGTCCGAAACTGTGATGAGATGGTAGAAAATAAGAACTTGTGTACATTTATGGACCCCGACAAACTTAATGCAAATGACACTGAAATTTTCTGGGGACACGTCTACCCAGTACCTGTGTTCAACGATGCATTATGCTAATGCGGAGGAGAAGAAATTTATTCTCGTGCCATACTACCAGAGGTTACTTCTAACCTTAACTTATGTATTGTTTATATTTTAATTAAAGAATTATAAAAAGGAAATAAAAGTGAAATATTAAAAAAAAAAATTACACCATAAACCATAGCAAACACTTGTGTCACTATTATATGCTAAAGTACTATAATTCTTCTCCTTCCACAGCAAACACTGGTGTTTGATTGTCATTGTGCCAACTGAAAATATGATTGTTATCATCGATTCTTCAAAACCCAAAGGAAACATCACAATTGAGAAGTGGAAAGATATCTTCCCTTTTGTAAAAAAAGTAAGCAATAATAATTAACTTGGCTTGATTTTTTTTCAATTATAACAAATTGTGGAATTGTTAATTACAGTCACTCAATTTTGTAAGGATTTTTATGCAATATATTAAAGAGAGAGGATTGCAAAGCACGCGCCAAAAAAATAAATTGAATTGGAAGTGGTTTCTGGTGAGCACACTATAATTTTATAATTTCATAGGGAATGCACTTATTACACAATGATTTTCATGTTTGACTTTATTGAAAGAATACAATTCCAATTTCCAAAAGCAGTATGTAATTCATATTAATTATTCCTATATAATAGCAATTGATATTTTCATATTGTGCTTACTTATATTTTTTCAGTTTATTAATAGCAATTGATATATACGAGTGTCTTGCATCTACCTTTTCTTGTTACTAATTAATACCAAATTATAATTGTAGTATGGAGCAAAGCAAAAGTGTTACTCCAATGAGTAGTGTTGTGTATTTTAGGTGTCAATAATATGGGTCTAATTCGTACACTTTTTGCTTTAAATTTATAAGACCTAAATACGCAAAGAAGATTGAATTGCAAGCGCACAATCTATCTTTGTAGTAAATTAGGTATCGATCCAAAGACTAAGGGAATTGTATTTTTTCTATCTAAACTAAATTAAATCTAAAAGTATGCAAATAAGTAAATGGAGGGGGGGGGGGGGGTCTGTTGCAAAGTAAACTAAATTTGGGTTCAATACTCGAAACAGTTGATTGTAACAAAAACTAAATTAAATGCAAATTAAAAGATATTTTATGATCAAGATAACGAAGTCTAAGGGCTTTTGGTCAACAATAACTTGGTCAATCTATTTACTTTTGGAGTTCTCTAAATTCATGTCATGTCTTGAAAGGGATTGGCTTATCTACCCCCTAACACATACCATTCATAATTTCATGTCTTCACATTAATATACCACCAGCCTTGGTTGTCACTACCTATTTGTTACATTCCGAAATTTTAAAACTTGATTAAATTGATAAATCGATCAATTTGCTTAAATAAAAAGTTTAATTAACATAACGATCGTTCAGAAATTTTCTGACCGACTAAAACGAAACTAAAATTTTGTAATATAAATAATGTATGAAATTATGTATAATAAAATTTAGAGATTTAGAAATAAAATAAAATATAGCACTAGGAATAAAATTATAATTATTCGGTAAATTAGAAACTTAGAAAATCTGTTACAATTCCTTTTAATTTTCGTAAAAGAAGAAATTGATTTAATTAGGTTCGTGTAAATAAATAAATAAATTGAATTCCAAATAAAAGCATGATTATACGAAATTATTCGTACAATTGGATTTTTGAATTTATAAAATTAGTTCATTTAGGAATTTTAGAGATTTAATGGAATATATAAAATTTATATAAAGGGAATCGATTTATTCGAATCTGAAATTTAGAATTTAACACCTGAAATATTGTAACGAATATATGATAAATTTTACGAGACTTGATTCTAATTTTTGTAACATAGAATGTCGTAAAATAACCAATTGAGACCATATATTAAAAATCAGAATTGTCTGAACCGTTTGATTCGATTTAACACAAATAGGTAGATCATCCTAACCTTTAAAATTCAAATTCATGAATTATATTATACTTTGAATTGTTTTGGCCTTTGGATTACAACCCTGCACGAATCTTAAAGCAGTCCATTTAATCCCCCTCTCCCTTCTCTCTTTCTCTCCTCTCCCTCCCTCTACGTGACAGAAACAGAAACCCCCCCCTGTCCGCCCCTTCCTCTCTTCAGCGCCAACCCCAGGGGGCTCCGCCCTCCCCTCTCCCGTCGCCGGCGAACCCACCGAAACCGCTCCCCTTGCTCTCCTCTCTTCCTCTCTGCCGTGAAAACCCCAAACCCCACTCCCTCCCCTCTCTTCTACACCGAAAACAGGGGCTGGCCCCCTCCCTTCCGCCGCTGCCACGGCCAGCAGCGCCGCCGCCGCCACAGCCT
The DNA here is from genome assembly GCF_964058835.1 of Carex rostrata. Lineage (NCBI taxonomy): Eukaryota > Viridiplantae > Streptophyta > Magnoliopsida > Poales > Cyperaceae > Carex > Carex rostrata. The sequence continues at coordinate 1,338,747 of NC_135924.1, forward strand.
CATCTCTCCCTTTCCTTCCCGGTCCGACCCGCCAGACCCGCCAAACCTGTCAGATCCGCCTAGGATCCGAAACCCTAGAAATTAGGGTTCGGTTTGGTGCTGCACGGGTGCTTGATTGGTGCTGCCTCGGTGTTGCTTGGTGCCGTTCTGGTGTTCGATTTTTCTGACAACCGTTCTATTGCCCTTTTCTTTGTGCTTGCCATAATTGGGTAAATTATCGATTCTCTTGTTCAATTGGTTGTATTTTGTAAAATGAATTGTTGTTAATTTCACCTTTGCTCGGGTTGTTGATTTTCCCGGCAAAGGTGCTGACTGGTGGCTTGTGCCTTGCTACTGACTTGTTGATGCTTGTCTTGTGCATTGTTGAATTTGTGGTGTTGTGCTAAATACCGAAGTTGGTACTGTGACTGGACTGGTTTTACAGGTTTACCAGTATTTGACCTGACAAGGACCTCGTTGCAATTATTGCAAAATTTTTAGGGTTTGAATTGTAAAGTATATGACTATCGTGAATTGTATGAATGAAGGGGGTCAAATTGTAAATATGGTGAAATTGGTGTATAAGGCCGGCCATGCCTATGAATGTTAATATGGAATTGGGCTCAAATAGAATTACTCGAATAAATTAAGTATAAGAGGTGTTATATGAAAATTTGCTTGACTTGTAGTAAATAAATTAAAAAAGAGGAGGGGCCTCTATGCAAATCTGATATGAAATATGGTTATTTCGGCTTTGAATTGATGTATATTAATTATACTTTGGGCCTCTTCCTTGCTGGGCCGAAATGACATGTATAAAAACATAGATAATGGATAAAGGGCTATGGACCTTTAATGAATGCATAATTGAATTGCTAAAATTGAATTGGGCTTGTAATTTCATAATTCTTGAAATATTGAAATGAATATGACATGATGTGTATGTGTAAATAAAATTGGATTTCGGCTTTGAGAATTAAAATAATGGACTTGGAGTAAATTGTGAATTGTTAATTAGCGGCTTAAACCCTTGCTAAATTATGGGCTTTTAATTAAATTGAATTGAATTAAAATGATTATAAATGAGCCAAAAGGTATAAAAGAATTGACGAATTAAAATACGGCTTTCGGAATTTAAGTTTGAGAATGTAACCGAACTAAACCAAGTAATCGTATAATATAGGTGTAGGCTCAGTCGAGCCAGATATCGCGAGATAATTCGAGACGCCCGATCCGTAATTAAGCGGTACGCTCGTCATAATAAGGTGCGGGATTCTTAGACTTGTTTGATACTTTATTTTCAGGAATTAAACTGTGTTTTCGTTTGTCATGTTGAATATCATTGATTGCATCACTGAATTGCGTAGAGCATTTGCATAGCCCAATTAAATTAAACTCAAATTGATCTGAATTGAATGATTTGCATGCTGGTATGGTTATAGGTTATGTTGATCTATTGTGATCTGATTTTGATTGAAAGTCACCACGAGCTGTGTATGTGAATGTATGTGAATGGATTTACGAAGTTAAGCACTTGGATCCAATGAATTTGCCAAGTCGGGCTGTATGCTGACTTGGATTCCCAGGATCCTAAATGGCCTTAGGTGAACGGCCCTCGATATTCCCAGTACCGGTTGGGACGAGGGAGGGTGATTACGTTATGAGATGTGATTGGAAATTGTGGGTGACATTGTGTAACGTCTATGTCTCTGTGGCATTCTCCTACGTGTTAATGCATTTGAACGGTCAATTGAATATTACGACTATTGGAATGATTCCAAAGTGGATTTTCTTTATATGATTCGAACCAGACCTTAATGAACTGTTAAACCAAGCGATTGCAGATGGGTGTCAGATAAAGGGTCCAGCGGTTGGCCATCTGTAGGTGTCAGTAACCCTACAGATGTGGGTTTGATAAAGGTTCAGCTCGAAAGAACATCTGTAATTGCTACAAGCCCTAATGAACTGAGTTATGAATCGAGTTAAGCCAAAGTATATGTTGTGTTTGAAATTCATCTTGGAAATTCCGTAAACTGTGTTGCAGGTTGATTTAACTGTTGTCGTACATTGGCATTCTGTTATTTATGTTTACGAATATATATCTGTTTGAACTGTTATTGGTTTGGGTTTCATTTTTGAATATAGAGTTTGATTGCAAGTCCAATAATTCAACTGTGGCAAATTCGCACTGAGAATTTATTCTCACCCCCACCCTCCTGATTATTTTCAGGTTTGTTACTCGGACGCAGCGAATGAGGATATTGGTAATGCATATAAAAGATCCACTGCCTTGCGTGTATATGTGACGATTGATTTATACACACGGCAGGCTGTCAGACCCCCGGTGGATTTGGGGTGTGACACTATTTGGGTTCTTTAATTGAAGTCATCTACTTTTACTAATTGGTACAGTATTTGGTAAATTCCCGGTCACTCATATGTAATGATCTTTGGTTTTCCAAACTGTTCCATACCGAACCTTTAGTTCTATGAATCTGGGATAGACTAGATTTGGTCCATCTAACCTATTATCCCTAAGGTGATTTGTGTATAATAAAAGGGTTTAATCAAGCAATCCCATAGAGACAAGAAGTACTGTCACTACCTCCGCAAGGGTAGGTTATCAAAAACACAATTATGCATGGCTCACAAATATAAAATAGAACTAAACATCAAGTCAAAACAATCATAATAAATAGAACATCCAAGTAAATAAACTAACACAAGTTCATGATACAACCTAATCCCTTAGAGAGGAAATTAGCCTCTCAAAGGTCAGATGAATGGAGAAGGTGATTAGGGTTTCAAGGAGAGAATGGTGGTGTGTGTGTGTTCCCTCCAGATGGCTGTCTACTACCTTCTATAACTAAATTCGTGACTTAGGGAACAATCAGGCGAAATCTGGAAGTAAATCGAGCGAAGATTGCACAAAATATGCCAAAGATTTGGCTGGTGTGGCCCAGGGTGCGGCCTGGTCAGGCTGCACGGGTGGTAATGCTGAGAGGGAAATAGAGACTGTGCGGGCAGTGGTAGCTGCACCTTCACCCGCAAAAGGCCTATGTCTTTTGGGGTGTTGTTCTGCCGAGGTGTGCAGCTTTGAGTGCGGGCATAGGTGGCCGCACAGGGAGCTGCACCAATGTGTTGTGGTCTGTTGTTTGCTGTGCTGAGAGCTGTGTGGGTCGGCACAAGCTCTCTGACTTGGCTATTTTTGTTCCTTTTTTATCAAGGTTTCTTTCAAAGTGGATACAGTCGCACCAAGTGCCCTAGAAATCGTTCCAAAGCTTGCAAATGCTCCAAAACTACAAATAAAATGAGCAAACGGCAGTAACTTGGTTCTTGATGTATTTCGAAGCTAAATTATGCTAAATTAACCTAAATGCACAGAAATTGGTCAAGTTATCAATACAAAATCCTAAGCAAAAGTGTATATATTTTGTGCTTATCACGTAGATCGGCAATGTCAGTTGTATGTGGGTGTTGTACCCTAAAATATTGCCAATTAAATAAATAGAAATTGGTAATAATTTAAATACTTGGAAAGACGCCAAATGGTTTAAAATCTTCCCGAAATGAAGGGAAATGACATGTTAAAATTCATGGTAATATTCTACATTTAAAACCATGAATTTTGATATAAAATTCAGATTCTAACTCCAAATGGTTAAAGAGTTATGAATTTTTAAAGTTTCTGATGACATGGCAACCTCTGATTGGTGCCACCTCAGCCTGGGTACCCCTAGCATTAAACCTAGTTATTCTGGGTGCAATTTAGGGTATACCAAACCTAAACCTGACCCCTGGGACCCATTGTCAGCCTCTCAGTATAAAATTCGCTGAATACTGGAGATGGCTGAACTCAGTACATGAGAAATGAACTATATACACCGGGTTGACAGTGTATTGGTGCACCATGCGCCTAGACCAGCCAAACCAGGCTAAGGAACGCTGAGTTTAAACTCAGCGCCTTTGATCCCTTCAAATCGCGTGCACCCAGAGTGCCATACACCGTGCCACTGCCCTCTACACGGCATATAGTGCGCCAAGCGCAAGTGAAGTAAGGGACAGAGTAAAGAGAGAGGAGAGGGCATGTCAGGGCCACTGACAAGTGGGCCCCTTGCCCTGACAACTCCTCCTTCCTCCTCCGTGTCTCCTGAGCTTCAATTGGAGCTTGAAATTCATGGAAATTGAAAAGGAATTGAGCAGATGCTCACCTAAACTTGAAAGAGGTTCACTTCCTCTACTCCTTGCTGTATTCTCTCAAGCCTAAGCAACGATTACCCTCTCTAAACGAGGCTGAGAAGGAAGGAAGGTGAGAAAATGGGATAGTCGATTGGAATCATCTCAAGCTTTGAGACTTAGCAGGGTAATGCCTAGTGCCAACACGATGACCTTTTAGGTGTCAATTTGGTCTAACCAAGCCCAATTTTATGAGAATTATGAATCGGTACTGTAAGGAATCCGAGTAATGGCTAAGGCACCAACCCAGCTGTCTAAACGGTAAATTGGGCTTTAGCACATGATAAACAAGTGAAGGCGATGCCATGTGTCCATGCTTTGCACCCTGAAGCGCAATAATCAAGACAGGCACAAGTTAAGCTTAAAATCAGCTCGGTACAGCACACCATATGCACTAACGGCTAATGAACAGCTCATAGGTCCCCTGGACACGTGTCAAATGGACCTGAGGTCATGCCAAAATAGGAGAATATACTCCTGGAGGCTGGGAGCATGCATTCCCTCATACCTCTTCTACATGTCAAGAAATCAAGGGCTATTGATGCCCAGAACTGTTTTCAATGCAATCCAAAGGCTGAAATGCATCCAACACACGATTGATGATGCGTTTAAATACAATTGGGTGACCCCCTGCACAGATGCTCATGGAAAGATGCCAATTAAGCACAGACATTTGATCAAACACTGAGGGCCAAGATGAGACCACCTCAGCTGGAGCAGTTCTAAACCCTAGCTCTTTGCCTATAAAAGGGCACCCCAAATGAAGCACAAAAAAAGGAGACAGCTAGAGAGAAAACACACACATCAAGCTCTATACACACAGTAGCATATTACACACACATTTACACACACACCATAAGCTTCCTCTGTGATAAACAAGTCTAATTCATAGGTAATTAGAGCTTGGATTCAATGTAAGGTCCCTAGGGACTATGTCATGTATTATTTTCATTAATAAAGTTTGTTATTCTTGCTATTTTATCTTCTTTTCTTATATCTTTTGCTTCTTTTTTGTTCTGATACAATAACCTTCCTTTAAAACACCTAAATAATGTACATAAACATTTAAAATCCAAAAATATGTTGTTTTAATACAAATCTTTCATAAAAAAATTACATTTTTGTACATTTTTCTCTATTTTCTTTCACTTTCTTCTTTTCTGTCTCCTCTGATCATTTTTTTGCAAATTAATTAAGGGCTAGGATGAGTGTAGTGAGCAAGTGGGCATCCTTGCTCATCTAACCCCTTAATTTCTTTGATTTAAAAGTGATTAAAAAGAGGAAAAAGTGACTTAAATAAAAGATAAACACACAAGGGCTGTTTAAAGTGAGCAAGTGAGCATCCTTTGCAGTTCTCAACCCTAAGTCCCCTTGAGAGAGCCTATTTGCAACTAGATCCAAAGAAATGGTGAGATTATGCCCTTTAAATGGCTAATTTTACTATTTTGAAGGGCCTAATTGCAAAAAGTGAGAAACTGAGGACTAAGATGTAAATATGCAGCAGTTATACTGCCATATGCCATTTACATTCTTTGTCTAATGAAGTTTTGATGATATTGCTCTCTAATATCAAGGGGATATGCTCAAAAATGTGATTTCTAAAACAATCAGGGGTCTCCCTGCATATTTCCAGGTTCTGACATATTCAAAATGTATTCAAATGATGATTTTATAAACTTTGAACCCTTTGATCTCTATTTTTCACTTTTCTGGTATGAAAACAGTGGCTAAATGCCCCTTGAAAACCTGTATTGAACCAAACCAGACTTTAAAAGGACTTGTACCAGTCCTTGGTACCATGACAAACTCAGTTTCAGCATTTAATTGCATGAAAAGCTTGACTGGTACAATGGAATTCATTGAAAACTGCATAAGTGACCTCTGTTGACAGATCAGGTAATTCAGATCAGTAGAAGGACCAAACTGAAAAATGGGCTTCACAGTCAGATAGAACACATCAAAACACACAAAATTGATATAAACTTCATCTCATTTGGACATTCCTATGAAAAGTTATGAGGTTTCAAAGTTCATTTTAAAAAAAAAAATGGAAATTCTGTATTTAAAATGGTAAAATTACCTTGAATACCCCTGAGCTTGATCAAGCCATTCAACTGAGCTACACTGCTCAGAAAATTCTCAAATTTGGAACAAAAATCCCTGAACTACATGTCTTTGAATCTGTAAAATAAAAAACATACACTATGTGCAAAATTTAAGAGAAATTGATTCAAAAGTATTGAAAAATGCATGTTCTTCATGCTACCTTGATCCATAATTCAACTCAGTGTAATTCAAAGCTTCCAAGTTCCTCTAAAACATTCCAAATGACATAAATGACTCCCCTAGATACTCGATTTGACTTGAAATCCCTTGTACCAGCCATTGGTACTAAGTTAGAACTGAAACCGAAACTATAAAACCCAAATCATGTCCAAAGCTCCTTTAAATGTGAAATTGACGCTTCTAACATCTTTCATAGCTTCACACGACTCTAAATAGCCAATCAATTGAAAGAAATCCCGAAGAAATTGATCATAATCGATCTGAGACCCAATCGGTACCGATTGGTACTGTAGATGCCTATTTCGTCACCTCCGATGATCGCCGACGGCCGACGATGGTACCAATCGACTCCTGACAGCCTCACGATCATAACCATGACCTTGGCCGGCGCCGCCGTGGCCTAGATCGGCCGGACTGAATTTGTCAGAGAAGAACCCTAGCAGGGAAACCCCTTTGCACAGATATTAAAGCAAGAAACACGGATCTCAATGCAATCTGTTTAATCCAATGAACCAGGTTCAAAAGATCAAATCCAACAGCTCTCTGACAGCATGGGGCCCACTTATCAATTTAAATGAACTCCTTTGCACTAATCTCAAAGCCCAATGAATTAATCACGTGCCTTGCACATTAATTGATAGCCTAGTACACATCTCAAAGGCCCAAAACCCAAATCTTGAAGGCCCAGCACAAATCTCAAAGCCCAGAAATGATTAAACAAACCTCTTTTACACATAAATCCCTTTGTTTATCTAAAATATGCAGAGAAGGCCCTACAAATTTACAAAGAGGCCCTTGTCAGAATAAAAACTTCTCAAATAAGCCCTTGAAGGCCCAAATTTCATTCCAGACCCTGTTAAAAGCCCAAATTACAGCCTTAGGTCCCTGGAAATTTACAAACAAGTCCCTGGAAGTATAAAATCTTCACAAACAAGTCCTTTCAAGTCCTTTCAAGTCCTTTTTGGCCATAACTTTTTCATACTAAGTCCACATCAACTCAAATCAGTTCCAAATGAATCAAAATTCAATTTTCTATAATTCTAAATAATATTGAACATACCCATGCCCCATAAATAATCTGAAATGACCAAAATGCCCCTCTCTCAGCATATTCTTATAAATAGAAGTATAAAAATGACATCTAAATGCTCCTTTCATATCAAAAACATATAAATAAAATTTCTTATGAATATTCTCATATTTCAAAAGTATGGAAACATATCTTTCACGTACACATCACAACAACCGACCTAAGACAAATGCAAATTTAAGTGAGAACCAAACACATGACCAAAGTAAATCAGACATGAGCCCCTCCTAGCCTCATTATTCAATTCAATCCAAATAGGCATACATCCCCGAATGCTTGAGGTCTTCAAATAGACTCGAAAGGTCTTTCTGATGTAATTAACGGCGGGGGATTGCGCCCGTCGGGAGTAAAACGTCCTCGCAATCGAAAATAATAAAACCTCCGACAACTGATCATGAACGTAGGTCGTCATAAGGGGTGAACCAGGAGGAATGCAGAAAGAAATCCCGAGTGAATGTCTTCCCCTGAATTCGGTGACCTGCTCACATTCAAAGAGACAGAGTACTGAACCTAGCTGGGAGCATTTCCACTCACCCACATGTAAAAAATCCCGCACCGTTAGCTAACCTGACGCCGTGCAACTTTCTGCGCCCTACAGTGGGCATGGTGATTTCAATTAGAATTTTGTAATGCTAAATATGAATTTGTATAATATTGTATAATTTAGTGTACATGAATTTTTAATAACCTTGCTATGTTTTGAAATTCTAATTTTAAATGGCTTCCTCTGTTTTGGAAATTCTTTGTTTTGCAATTTGAAAACATAGAAATACTGGCTAGCAAAACTGGAGGCTAGCCCAAAAAATATGGAAAAAAAATAAGACAATTCTACACGGATATTTAACTAAAGTCCGTGTATGAAGAGTTATCCATAAAATAATAATATAAGAGAGCTACACGAATATTTAGCTAAAAGTTCGTGTATAAATAGTAATCGTACATGGATATTTAGTTAAATATCCATGTAGCTCGGTAATAAAGAGAGCGACACTGTCGTACATGGTTTTTATATAATAAGTGTTAGTTTGTAATAATCTAGAAGTCAATAATACGATAAATTAATCATAAAGCTTTGTTCATGAATTGAATGTTTATTTATATATATCATTTTGTTGCCTTGAGTATTATTGCATTTATGGATCATTTCGAGTTCATGACTGAAATTGTGAAACTCCATAATATAGATAATATATACTCTTAAAAGGTCACTGACCAAGGTAATTAGCAGGAACACTAATTACCGCTATAAGGTTAGTATGTGGATTAAAAGATGGTTAAGTTTTACAAACCACCTGACACGAGATGTCATTTTAATCACATAGATACATGTTCTAGGAACATGGTATTTGACAGACCCCGAATGAAACATTAAATAGAATTGTGTTCGTGTCATTTATGTTTTCATTCAGTGTCAAAGTTCTACAGTATGAGGTATTTATCGTTTCCACTAAGAAATATATATGAGTGAGTGTTATCTAACGCTGTCCGTAAAAAGCAGCCATAACGGTAGCATTTCCATATGTATAACTTAGCTGAGGAAGTGATAGTCTACCAAGAATACTACTTGTCCCTCGTATCTCTATACGAGCTATAGCATCACTGGGCCCCTTGATAGAGTTAGATTATCTGCATGCGGTATAATTACAAGAGTAATTATATTTGATAATCTACTCAAGATCAAGAAAAGATACAGTTAACAAGGATGACACATATCTACCTTAAAACTGATCTGATAGCTATGAGACAGAAGAACTGACACAAGTAAATTGTTTACTGGATCGTGATATTGTACAGTACAGCATCATCTGTGTAATTGGATGGTCATGATGTGTTGCCAGATGCCACCCATGACTAACAGAAGTTAAAACAGTTTTTAACTCTGTTTACCAACATAACACAGATCCTATTGGGTCACACCATATAGGAGCTACTCAGAGAATCTTACTGATTAATTATAAATTGATTATAATTAATATTAAGATGGTTATAATTAATTATACGTGATATAATTAAATTATAAATGTCATTTAGAATGACAAGCAGAAACAACGGTTAATTTATAAACGTACACGTTACGTTGTATAAAAGTTACCGAACAATAACCGAAAAGAAATATAATTGTACATGACAATTATATATATATGATTTGGAATTTTAATTGTTAATTATGGGCTTGAATTATGGATTTAAAAGCCCAAAATAATCAAAGCCTTAATTAAAATTAAAGGCCCAAAGTCAAAGCCCAAAATCAAAGCCCAACACTATTCATGCCTTAATGGGCCAAGGGTATTTTGGTCATTTCCACCATATGTCGACTTCCCTTGTGTTGACATGTGTCATGTGAGGTGGCAAGGGTATTTTGGTCATTTCACATGATAAAAGGATGAGGTGTCAAGGGCTTTTGGTAAATAGATTTGTTTTGAGGGGTATTTTGGTCTTTTGCCAACCTCCTCAAAAGTCTATAAATAGAGGGGTAGGGGTAGAGAGAAAGACTTACTAATTCACGTGTTAATCTGATTACTTCGTTAATCGGTTTTTCTCTCTTTCTCGGTTTCGGTGAATAGTGTTTCTGCAGAATTCCGCGGTTTACGGTATTTCTGGCAGAAGAAATAAATCGCTCTCCGGTTAGTCCTGGTGGATAACTAATAGAGGTATCACACGTGTGATACTGCGAGTCGATTCCATCCCTGGTGAGGCTCTACTCGCTCGGTCTGCATTCCAACTGAGATTTGGAATCAAGGTATAGATTGTTATATTAATCTATTTAATTTGTAAATATATTTAATGCTTTAGAAAATCAATTATAGAGTAGATCTGTAAATGAATTAAATGAGGTTTTGATGCCGAAGGAATACTGAAGGTGGACCGCCTTGGAAGGTTTCCTGACATACCTCGTTTAATTTTTAGCTTAACTTAACCGTAAAATTTTTGTTTTACACACTTCCGCTGTTAAGCTAAACTAATGGGTTTGAACCGTTCCATAAGACCCAACAATAAGTCTGTGTAGAAATAGTAATCGTACACGGATATTTAGCTAACTATCTGTGTAGCTCGGTAATATGGAGAACGACACTAGCAAGTGTTCGTACACGGCTATTTATGTAATAATCTGTGTAGCTCTCTTATAATCACATGCGGGTAAATATCCATGTGTATTTATTCAAGGATTTCTACACCCTCACAGCGTACACTGCAGGAAATTCGTGTAGCTCCTCCATTTATGTCCGTGTGCAATCTCTTTTTCTTTAGTAGTGACACTTAGTTAACTGGATGCTCGGTGCCTTGTTCAAACTTTGTTAACACAGTTTACTTTAATGAAATATATTTAATTAAAATTGTAATACAATTACATTCATCAATTGTATTATAATTATGTTATATGACAACAATAATATGAGGGTAATATAGTCTTCCTCTTAATTACATATATATTTTATTCAAATACATGCTACTTTCTTAATCTTTTTTATTTGCTGAACATGAACTCCTTAGTGCTCCTTAACCTCTTAATCCACCTTGTCGAAGGGGGCCTTATAGTAAGAAAGAAAAATATATAGGAGAGTTAGACAATATTATGCATCAACTGTGAGAGTATACTTAATTTTGATTAAATTTACAACAATAAACAACACTTTTTCTTTCAACTGAAAGAAGAGCAATTTTTTTTTCTCTAAGATTGTCGAGGTCAATAAAAGCAGGCATAAATATAACTAAGAAAGTTGAGCATATCATTTGTAGTATGTACATATATATATATATATATAACATACCTTGGCAACCATTAAGGAGATAGGGGTTTCCGTGGTACCCTGGTGCGCAATTGCATGTATAACCTTCACCAGTGGCGTGGTCAACACATTTGCTGTTAGTGCTAACACATGCATAATGGGTTCTATTTTGCTTTGCTATTTTGCAAGTCTCGTACCCTACAACCCAATCAAGAACAACCGAATATTTCTTGACATCCAAATCAACACATTTGTTGTTAAAGGACTCAACACATTTGTTAAAGGGATTAGGTCTGGTGAGATATGTGGTGCTAAATTTGAAGTGTTTTTCTATTAGCATTGCATACCCACAAGGGCTGAAGCTTGAGGTATTAGAACTGTCGAAGCTAAAATCAAATGTAATTTGATAATACTTCATTCCAAACGGAATGGCAGTCTGGCAGCAACCGATACCAGAGCATGAGCCATTCACCAGTCCCTGCTTACTCAAGCTCACAGATGAACACCTTGTTGTGTACCAGTTAGATTGATTCCTTGTAAGTTTGACATATGCAGATGTGTCACTACCTAGTACTATGAACCTATTTTCAGTATTTGATAACCAAAATGGCGTATTAGTCAAATCAACAGTAGACTCATACCCAAGAAGTTTTATGCTTGAGTTACGATAACACTGCCAAGAAAAAATGACCGCAATCCGAGCTTGGCCTTGGGACACGGATATGCTGTGTAATTCGACATTCTTTCCCCCTGCAAAAGGCACAGATAATGCCTTGTAGCTACCGTCTTTCATCTTATTACACACGATGTTGAACTCTTCAGATCTGGAACAATTTTTACCTATCCCAAATGGATAGGTAACCTGTAATTATATGCAACTTTTTAATGTTAAATAATTAAGATGTTGTATGTAAATAACAGTTAACTTTTTTTTTTAATTCTATGTATGATTGCAATTTTGACACCTTTTTTTATTTTTTATAATTTACAAGTTATGAATCACGAGTATGCCCTTTTCTTTAGTAATATATATGGAACGTACCTCGGTGTCTCCACAATGTGTCGGACATCCGGCAGAGGGTTGAAATATTGGTTGAGCCACAGAGAACGACGGTAGTAGCATGAAGAAGAAAATGATAGCCATATATATATATATATATATATATATATATCTTAAAACAACTAAAAGGCTTTAAGAAATTCAAGTGGTGGTTTTGAAGTTTGAGAAACAGAGACAGATTGATGGAGTTTGGTCAAAGAAGAGAGTGATTTACTTAATTTATAGGCATAGAAGAAAATAACTAACTAGAATCTTCATTGTAATTACTTTCTTAATTTGCTCTATTAATTCAAAAATTGTTGTGAGTTTGAACAAATATTTATAGTGTTATCTTGTTGTTCTCTTTTTTTCTAAATAAAGTTTTCCTGATTTGTCATCTTTAATCTTTATATGCGCGCCTCCATAGATATTAATGAATTGCCAGACCAATATATAATCATAAAACAACAAGTTAAGTTAAATTTGACCATTTAATTATCTACTAAAAATAAAATTACTTAAATAACCCTACAAATTCTAGTCCATTAATAAATTAGAAAATGGTTGTCTCCGGATATTCCTCAAATTCTTATCTCCAAGAAAAAAAAAGCAGTTTGGTCCGAAATTTTTATTTAATATAAAAAATATAAAATTTTCAAATCTACACACGTTTTGAATAAAATTTCAAATCTGCCAATTCTGGTAAATAATTTACCGGAAATAAGCCCTATGTACGTTAAATTATTCAACAAATTTAAAATCCTATTTCTGGTAAATAATTTATCAGAAATAGAATTTTTTGTTTTTTTATTTTAATTAAATAGAAGATGTTATAGTTTTATTTTTCTATTAAAATATTAGAATAATTTCATATTTCTTTAATAATAGATAAAATACTATATAATTGAATTTATTAGGAAGACCATGACAAATAACCCATATCAATATTTTTGTCAGATCAGATTTTTTGTATCTGTAAGGAAAATTAAAATATTTCTTTGGGAAAATTTCTAGTGTATCCATGTAAACTTTTAAAATAGCCAATTTCTCCATGAAAACATCTTAATATCTAATATCTCATAAAAACTTAATATCCTTTCTTTTATCCCCTTTAATTCACTAAATTTGTAATTTAGATAAATATACCCCTTCATTTTAAATGGAGATCTCTCTGTGAATGAGCAAAATTGAAAAAAAAAAAAGAAAAAAAAAAAGAGAGTTTTCATCCTCTTCATCTCTATGTTTAAAGTCTAAACTCCTCCTTGTCTACTCCAGTTGTGTATGGTTAATTTGATTAAATAGGAAATTAAATGATAAAATAGGACATCAACAGAGATTCGCACCTTTGATGGTGATGTGCAATCATAGACAAGTGTTGGAGTCTCAAGTATCTAAGTTTTGTGCTTGGTCTATCTAGTGTTGGAGTTAACCAGAGGGTAAAAAAATATCGAATTGGGTTTAAATAATTAATCGGATTTAAACACATTAACTTATTGGGTACTCGATAAAAATAATGCTTTACTTTTTAATGCTCTGACTTGTAATATCTGATTCTTTAACTTATTATTCTAATTACCAATTATAATTCAGAAAATTCATTTTGATTTTAACCGTAAATTTAACTCGAATTACAAATCAAACGTCCAGATGGGGGCAAAAAAATTTTTAGGAGGGAGCCAAATCAATCGGAACCAATAGATTAGCACTAAAACTCAAAATCCAGAGGGGACAGGTGGCCGTTCCCGGCCCCCAGATACATCTGAGTCCGCCCCTGAAGTTAACCTGGTAGTATAGAGATTTATACTCAGAGGTAAGTGGGAGTTTATGCTTGGTAAGGAGTTCACCGATAAGCATAAGTCATACATTTCATTACGTGGATCGATCCTTTCAACGAATTAATTACTAAACCACAACACTGTTTAGTATTAACTCTTAATTCAAAGTTTCAAACACGCTTCATGGAGGAAAATATGGTCCATTCAGACACGCTTCTTGGGGTAGTTTTATTTCGGCAAATAAGTGATGTGCAAGTTAATTTACCTTCTTGTATTGATTATTGCAATTTGTATTATTTAAGTGCTTTGTTGACAATTATAAGTATGTCATTGATTATAATGACTTCTAAATTACTTAACAAATGAGATTTATTCAAAATATATATGTTTCGTAAAAAAATTGGATTATATATTATATCATTTTGTATATTACAGATGTTGTTAACGTGCATTAAATCATGCTTTTATGAAAATTTATATGTGTACATCTTATTTCAAAAAAAGGGTCAAGCTTAAGCTAAACAAAAAAAAAGTTCCTTGGGCTTGTTCAGCTGCAAGATCTTAAGACTGCATATTAATGTCATTAAAGAAACCAAATCATTAGAATTTGTATATATATGTATATAAGATTTTTTTTTGTGGCAAATGACTAAGATCTGCGGACAAATTCTAAAAAAAATGAATTCTAGTGCATTGAAAAAAATAATTGATCTTTCACCATCATGATAAAATATGTAATATATTTCTAAAAAATTAAAAATTCTAGATAAAGTTGACTTGACTTGTGACTTGATGGCATTAACGTATGGACTGGAGCTATATGGAGAAGATTTATGTGACTATATACTATAGTTAGTTAGATTAGGATGGGTGTTGTTTTTATGAATCTGAGACGGATTTGAATGAGAAAAGTATTTGTTTTAATATTCTCTAACTTGTACAGTGACCTTTTTATACAGTTGGAGACAAAGGCGGAGTCAGACTTTCAGACTATATATGTGGGTTAAACGTGAATGAAAGTGAAGTATATAAAATTTTCCTACTACAATTGGAGGTCAATTTCACACTATCTATAATATTTTACCTTTAATTTTATTACAAATTATAAGATATAAATATAAAAAAATTTGAAAATGAATGGGGGTCAATTGATCCCATTCATATAACCTAGATTCGCCACTGGTTGGAGAAAAATAAATACAACGGTAACGTACCTATCATGTATAGTACAGCTACACTAACAGTAACTTTCTTTAAATGTATATGATATGGAGTTGCTTTTTATTCTATAACTAGTAACTCTCTTATATATTTACATCTAAATCCAATGTTGGATAATATATCCTAACGAATCTGAGGGTTATTGGATCCTATTCTTCTCTTTTCTCAACACTCTCCCTCAAGGCTCAAGCTAGGGGTTGAAAAGTTTGATTAACCCTAGCTTGGTTGTATTGTTCTCAAACGGTTTCGTATCAAGTCCTTTGGTGAATATATCCCCAAATTGATAAAAAAAAAATAAAAAATGTGAACCATATATACATGAATATATATGTGAACTTAAGTAATTGCTTTAAATTATCAGGACTAGAAAATTTGAAACAATTATTGCATGCTTTAAATTAATACAAATCTCATATCATCAGTAAAACTGGAAGAGCGATGGTTTACACATTTTTATTTTTATAATACTCCATATGATAATTATTTCACTTGAAGACGTTTCAATTTTCAAGTCGCTCGTCAAGAGTGACATCTCAACTACTCAATTGTTGGACCATTAATTAATTAATTTCTAACAACTTAAGATCATCATCATTGATCCTCCTATATATAAATCAGGCCACATATGCAATATGACACTTAGAAGACCTTTCAACTCCCTCGTCAACTGTGATAGGTCTGGTCAATTAACCAATGACCATTAATTATTTCTAACAATTATTTAAGATTATCATCATCTTCCTATATATAAATAAGGACAACATATGTAGTCTGTTGAAGCCATCAATTTAATCACACAACAAATCAAGAAATGAAGTTATTATTCGCAGTAGCGCTTCTGGTTCTTGTTTTGGTTCCATTACAGTGGAAGAATGCATATGTGAGCGGGTCAGACTCAGAGTCAGTACAGTGCAGGGAAGAGGAGAGGTTGGCTCTTCTACACATCGATGCTTCAATTCACTTTCCCATTCACTCTTTAGAAGGAAAGTGGGAAGGCAAGGACTGCTGCCGATGGGAAAGAGTCACCTGCCATCCAATCACCGGCCACGTCACTCAACTTGACCTCGGTATATCAGAAGATGATAATGATGATGATGACTGGTTCGATTTTGATCATGGGGGTATTTCACTAAATGTGAGTATGTTCTTGCCTCTCCGTCAACTAAGAAATCTGTCATTATCTGGACATGGCATACACAATTGTACCCATGGTGCTGGTATGTATCTTCACCTTTCTTTCTTCTTTAATAATTATAATGTATATATGGCTGGTGCTGATTAACAATGACATTACAATTAAGTACTATATATGGGTACTTAATTAACATATCTGCTTAATTTCTGAAGACTATAAAACTACTCAACTGTAATTGCTCCAATTTTAGGACAACTTACTTATTGAATGACATGCATAAACTTTATCAAATATCGCATATCCTTTTTGTCAGGGTTTGAATCTTGGTCCAATTTGACAAAGCTACAGATGCTAGACCTTTCATACAACCACCTCCCTAAAAGCATCATTTCCTCCTTAGCAAAAGTATCATCAATTCGAGCACTATATCTGGATTATAATCCTTTGGGAGACCCTGTCCAAGGTAACCTCTCATAAATGAATATTTTTATATTTATGATAACAACAAGTTTTTTAAAAAAAAAAAAAAATTGAACAATATTTTTAATGGAATAATCTGACAGAGCTTATAAATGCACTAAATTTGGAGGTGGTTAGTCTAAGCGGATGTGATCTCTAAATGGGAGTTTTCTTGATTTGGGACATTGGTCTTCTCTAAGAGCCCTTTCGTTGGCGGACAATGATCTGAATGACACTTTATCATTAGAAGGTAATTATAATGTAATACACAATTAAAAATATTATTCTTGTTGTCTGGTGGTATTAGATCTTAATTAGTCATTTACTAATGGTGCATATTAAGGAAGGGTGGGGGGTTTTGTCCAAACGGCTTTGGACAACGTCTCATCCAAATCCAGACCTAAACCGTTTGATCTGCATCAAAATTCGTACAAACATTTAGATTCAAGGAGAATTTATTATAATCTTGTCAACATGGTAATCTGTCCATCCATCTATAAGTGTTAAGGATAATTTATTAAGTTTTAAATATGTTTGCAAGAATCTTGATGGATTTATAACAAAATTTTGTTATAAATATTAAGTTTAATCTTGGGCGAATTTTGTTATAACAAATTAATAGTTTGTACGAATTATTATAACAAAATAAGTCTGTATGAATTTTGTTATAAATTTATCAAGTCTGTACGAATTTTGTTATAAATTTATTAAGTTTTAAATATGTTTGCATGAATCTTGATGCAAATCGGACGATTAAACTTGACTTTAGATGAGGCTTTGTCCAAGATCCTTTGGACAAAACCCAATCCCATTAAGGAAACTTTGCAATACTCCTTGAAGACTTGAACCATTGCTTGGGCACTTAAAAAAAATCTAAAGAGTATTCCTTGTAAATTCTCTATTTCATATATATCTGAACAATTAATCAATATATATATTTTTACTTTATGTAATTGAGTCCATAAAACTAATCTTTATTTTAACATCTTTTGTAGCAAGTTCTATGTGTCTCAGGCATAACACCGAGTCTTAAAACAAAAACAAAAAAATAACAAAAATGAAAACATAGAAATGAAGAAACGCTATCTCATAATTGACCTCATTTTAGTTTTACATAGATTAATCTTATTTGATGATCTTTCTTGTTAATATTATAGGATTATGCGGACTGAAGAATCTTGAAGAGTTAGATCTCTCAGGCAACAATTTTATTGGAAATCTTCCTCCTTGTTTGGGAAATCTTTCCTCTCTTAAGCTAGTTGACTTGTCAAATAATCAATTTCAAGTAAAATTTCCTTCATCCATTTTTGAAAAACTTGTGTCCTTAAGATACCTTTCCCTATCCTATAACCAACTTGAGGGGACTCTATCAAAAAGGTCATTTTTGAATAATTCTAATCTTGAAGTTCTAAGGCTCTCAATTTTAGAGTCATTGAACTTTCGAGTCGAAGATATGAATCTGCCTTTTCAGCTTCAAGTCCTTGAACTAGCTAATTGCATTCTTGATGTTGAGTCCACTTTCTTGTACTCTCAACATAAATTACAAGTGTTGGACCTCTCTAATACTCGCTCCAAGGGTCCTCTTTCAGTGATGTGGTTGTTAGAAAACAATACGAACATGATCAAATTGGATTTGCACAAAAACAACTTCATAGGGCCACTTCAACTTCCGTTTTTAACTCATGAAAAACTCTCAATATTGGATATATCTAACAACCATTTTGGTAGAGAACTACCGGCTAACATTACCACTAGGCTTCCAAATTTATTGTCCCTTACCTTATCAAACAACTATTTTCAAGGCCCTCTTCCTCTCATGCCTACAAGCAATCTCCAAATTCTAGATTTATCTAGTAACAATTTCACTGATGATATATATAATAGTTTTTTGAGGATTCAGCCTTCAATCCCTCATTTTATGGATCTATCAAATAATAAGTTCTATGGATCTTTTACTTTCAACATGAACTTTACTCCAAATTCAAACTTACTATTAAATAATAATAATATAAGTGGATATATTCCTTTTAGCATTTGCAATATCAGTGTCAATATGTTGGACATCAATAACAATGAACTAAATGGCGTTCTACCTGATTGCATTGGAAGAATTCCATTTTTTTTATTGAAGTTAAGTGGAAATCATATAGAAGGATCCTTACCGTTGGAAATCATAAATGGAAATCATCTTGACCTTTCACATAACAAGCTTTCTGGATCAATACCTCCTTTCTCTAATCAATCATATATAGTAAGTGTAGATCTGAGCGACAACGATCTAACAGGAAACTTTCCGATAACATGGCTGAATATGTCATATATAAGAGCCATTGACATTGGGGCAAACTATTTATCCGGAGAGCTTCCAAATAATATGGAATCCAATCTCAGTATGTTCTTAGCAAGAGAGAATATGTTTGGAGGACCTATACCAAAAAAAATATGTCAATTTAGATATTTACGCATACTAGATCTATCCCACAACAATCTTTCTGGAGAAATACCATCATGCACTATTGATATAGGATCAATAGACCGATATCAAATATTCACTTTTTTTGAAGATGGAGCAGTAGTTGGAGTGGGAGAGCTAAACTTCAGTGATGCCAATTTTCTCTTAGGCAAATCTTACAATGATGTCAACTTGGATGGCGAAATATTTCCGGATTTTGGATTGGAACTTATTTACAAAGGAAGGTCAGATTACTATTTGGCAAATAATTTAATATTCCAGTGTATAATAGACCTATCTTCGAACAAACTAGTAGGCAATATTCTTGAAGATATCGGTCGATTGAATCAGTTGACAATATTGAACTTGTCAAACAACCATTTAAGCAGTGCGCGCAATACCAAATTCCATATCCAATTTGCACCAATTAGAAAGTTTGGACCTCTCTCACAACTCTTTGATAGGAGAAATACCGAGAGAGCTGATTGAACTAACCTTCCTAACGTCCTTCTCCGTGGCATATAACAATTTATCCGGTCCTACATTAGGTGTAGAAGCACAATTTAGTACGTTTTATAATAGCAGCTATGAAGGCAACCCGAATCTCTGTGGTCCTCCCTTGTCAAAAATTTGTGTTCCTACGCTTGGTATAACACAACCTTCTCTGAATGAAATGAGTCATGACCGAAGCTATGAAGGCACCGATTTTCTCATATTATTCGGTTCTTTCTCTCTCTTCCTTGTGGTCAGTTTTTGGGGCTTCATAGTTGTTCTTTATTTCAAGAGAAATTTGCGTTATGCCTTGTTTACTTTGGTGGACTGGTATGGTGATATGATATATGTAAAGGTTGTCCTTTGGACGAGAAAGATTGAAACTCCTCGAACTCGAAGAGGGTAGTTGGAACTTGGAAGGACCATTTGTTTTAGTTTTAATTTGGAATGATATGTTTTATTATATGTTTCCTGAATAAGCATGTGCCTACTCGTTATGTATGAAGGTATTGTAAATCTTTATGAACTTTTGGCTTGAAAAATATGTAAGACAACTTTGCATATTTATTTTATGTTGATGCATTTTTTACGAATTTCTCAAGTGCCCTATAATTTATTACAATCTTTCAGCTTTCACAGAGACATTTTCTCAATTCACTTGTTGGTTTTTTCTTTGAGCCACCCCCCTTGGGAAAAACAAGAAATAATAATTAGTGAATTCGTTCTATTTTCTCCAATCTCCATTTAACTAGAATATATACAATTAAAATGCCAATAACTAAATTAACTGACTAGTACCAGCAAAATAGACAACCTGTATGGCCAGGCTTTATGGCACAGTTCCACTGTGCCAGGCTCTAGTTTGCGCCATATATGACTGATACTGGGTCGAAAATTCAATTGAATTTGATTGTCTTACATATAATTATTTATGAAAGAGAAGCAACTTTAAAATAGAATAATTTATTTTGTAAACAGATTTAGAGTGAGTCTATGGTACTATGCATATTACGATTTGGCCCGTAATACGACTCAATATTCGACTTTTCATCTTGTTCTCCATATTAATATGTGTTTAGAGACCAAATTTTACATTTTTTGAAATGTTTTTACTATTTTTTTAGATTTATTGAAAATCACTGTTTTTGGATGGTCCAGAATTTTCAGATCAAGTGATTTTCTAAATATCTAAAAAATAGTAAAAAAATTTCAAAAAATGTAAAATTAGGTCTCCAAACACATATTAATATGGAGAACAAGATGAACGGTTCGGATCAACCCTTAGGATTTTGAAAAGTCGAATATTGAGCCGTATTACGGACCAACCCGTGATATGCATAGTACCATAGACTCACTCAACAGGAGATTTATATTAGAGAAGCGGTTTTTAAGAAACTAATTACAAAAAAAAAAAAAACTATCTACTATTAAAATATATTTATTAGCATGCTCTCATCTATGATATATTTCTGTTCAATCTTTAGTCGATTGTCAAATTAAGAAAAACATGTATTATTTATTTTGTTAGAGAAACATCAGAAATTAAGAATAACATGCTCTCAGCCTCCAACACCTCACTTGTGATATTTTGGATGCTTGGGGATCAAAGCGGCCATATGTAATGGGGATCAAAATAGGAAAATAAATGCTTGGAGATCAAAGCTGCCGCATAACAGGGACAGTAATTATCAATATGCTTGTTTCAAAAATCTGAGAGAATAAAAAATAATTCATGAAGCTGCTAAACAAAAAAAATGTACGCCTAAGAGACAGCTGGTAGGTAGTTAGAGATGAGATACAAATCATTGTTCCATTGGTTTTATTCATTTTAGCTTCATTTTTTCATTATGACTGTATCTTTATTATATTATCTACTTTAGAAATAATTATAGATAGAGTCATGAGTTGAATTGGTGCAAATATGATTTAGTTAAAGTTTCACATTTGACTGTTTGAAAGAGGTCGCAAATGAAGACACAACCGAAGAAAGAAAAAAGAAAAGAAAAAAGAAAAGAAAAAGAAAATGTGTGTGTGAAGCAAATCTTGGGTTTTTTGTTGTAATAAACACATATCTATCTAGTCTAGTACTAAATATTTTTGATAGATTGAAAATTTGAAAAATAATGAAACAGTTGGTCTTTTACGGGCCTCCAATCCGTCAACCTGGGCCATTTTAGCCACAAAAGGGCCTAATTGTTAAGACCCTCCACTTCTGGGGCAAAGACTGCAGCGTGATATATTTTAGAAATGAATTCAATGAAACACGTGCTGTACATTTTCATTTGGTGTTTAATTGTACCACTTATAGCATATATATATAGTCTCCTACGCTCTCAGGCACTTGCAATTTGGTGCTTAATTTACAGAACTGAGCACTTGCTTTAACACTAACAGCTAGCTCAATTTGGTACATGAAAGAAAGTAGCATTGCACATTTTGAAGTTGATGGATATATCATATATTGTACCTTAGAAATAGTACCATCACAACTCAATTGATGGATCAATCTGCGTACCTATAATCAATCAAAATATTTAAAACGAATTCTTCAAAGAAGAAGAATCCTATTAATTATTCAGAAAAACAAATTAGAAGATGAAGGTTCGCTATATATTGATACCCCTTCTCCATTAGGCCAGATTTCTAGAGATATACTCCTATTTTCCTGTATCATTTAATTAGATATCACAAAGCTTAATTGTATGATTTCATTGCGGAACTAATTTGGAAAGTTTTTTAACAGTAACATTTACATCGCCATTTGCCACTACTAGAGTACATCTATTTGATTCTAGGATAGTTCAGGTCTTCGGACGAAAATACCCTTTATCATATAGAAGGACGGGTAGGGTATTCCAGTCTTTCGTAGAGAATTAGCTAATTTTGGTCTAGGTCCACTAAAATTTACTGTTTCAAAGATATCTCAATGTCACACATGTATGATACAGAATCACTAATTTATTTTTCTCCACACAATTTTTGTTGTATTTGCATGCCTTTCGTGCCTTTTAAGTAACTAACTTAATTATTATAAATATCAATTGAGAAAAAGAAAATGAATCGTCTATAAACTTTAAACTTTATAAGACATTATTTTCCAAATTAATTTTTCAAATGAATTGCATGTGATTTTAAAATACATTTTATTCCAAATTAATTTTAAAAATAAATTGCGTGTGAGTTTTATGGACTTCATATAATATTTATAAATTAGATATTAGAGGAAATCAATTATCCATATGAAATTTATAGGTGGAGTTTTCAAACAAATTTGTAGGTGGGGCCCACATAAATATGTTCTGACCTCTAGCTTTATTAATTTGTAGCGGGACCCTTTTTTCCGAATTTGTTTTCATTTCATTTCATCAAAAACAAAATCAAAAATGGTTTCATGAAATGATTATGAACAGATTCTTAAAGTAATCATGGTATCCGTTATAGGTCGGATCACTCAAAAGGGAAGCAACGAGCTTGTGGTTAATCGGGAGGTACTCAAGAACGCAAGACTGATTAACTATACCAATGTAACTGTTGTGGAGAAGTCGTTCACCCCTAGTTTGTCTCTGAGTAGTACTGCAAAGCGTATACCTTCTGATCTCTTAAGATAAAATCAAATCAATGTATTATCTTAATTTTGATCATGTTTTGTAATATTAAATGTGATTCACTTTCAGGTCTTAGTGTTGCAACCACACTAGTTGCCCATGGTTATCGTTGGGGATATGTGGGTACCCTCTGAAACTTAAGAAAGGAGCTCAAGCTGGAGGATGATAGTGAGGCAAAGGATCATTATTCTGAAGCAGATAATCAAGTGAATATAATCGAAATCGATCATCCTTTCCTCTGATCGCCCACATTTTGTTATTTCATAGATCTGGTGGTTCTATCGGAGCTTTTATTAAAAAAATTTCAAATATTAGTAATGCATGCAGATTTAATGATTTTGCTACAGTCGATGATCAGAGCTTTTATGCATTTCTTATTTTTCAATAATGTAGATTGACTGATTTTGCTACGATTGATTATCGATCGGGTAGCTGATGATTTTATATTTCAATCAATACTTTTAGTTTTATTTTCTTTTAATTTTTATCTTGATTGATTGAAAAATGCAAGACGTAAGCGAATGAACGAAGTGTGAGCCAGTAAATTTTATTTTATTGTTACCTAGTTTAGTTAAGCGGTTAAGCTGGTGCATGGGTCTGATCGGAGAGGGGGTCCGATAGTGAGATTTTGAGCGAAGTGTCCAGTGTTAGAACGGGATCGGCCAGTTCGATTGAAATAAACGATTCGGTTCACTTGAATACAAAAATTACGGCCCATGTACATTAATTGTTAGCTAAAAAAAATACAAAAAATAACGATAGAGATATGAAAATCAGGTCCTTCAAAATAAATATTTGAAAAACAGACCCTTCAATAATCTCGATTGAAAATCTGGTTTTTGAAGGATAAGAATTCAAAAGTTTTTATCTTGAAGAATTCAAAAGTTTTGATCTTGAAGGATCCAAACTTAAAAAGTCCAGGCATTGGTACGAATTTGTAAACCCGTTTTTCCAAGAATATAAATTTTCAAAGTTTTATTTAAAAAAAAAAAATTCGAAGTTTGATCCTTTAAAAATAAGAATTTGATATCCCAACCTTCTTTTCATAAAAAAAAAATGAAAAACCAAATTAAGGGTGGAATTTGAAATATAATCTAAGTGGATTTTTAATTTATCTTATTAGTTTTGTATACAAAAAGTGAATAGAAATTCTGGCCCTTCTAAATTTTAAAAATTGTCTACTAGTTTTGTAGTAATTTAATTCAAAATTTTATGCATCTCAAATCAAAATTATTTATCCAAATTTGAAATTTGACTATTTATCAAAATTATTTATCCACATGCATAAACAAAATTTCTCTCCCTATCTCCAGAGAATCTAGAAACCAAGAAATATGCATAGTTGATATACATTGGTCATGTATGCGCTTTGGCTCCGTTTATAATTTTTCAAAGTATTTTTTTTGTTAATTTATAACACCTCTTTTGGAAGACCTTCTCATAATTATCATTAGTCAAACCTACCACTCCAAATTGGAAACACAAATTCCACCTACAGTAGTGGTTTGCAAGTGCATATTAATTGATGAACATTTGTGTTGAGAAAAATTAGTAGCAAGAAATTCATTTGGTCACAGCAAATAAACATATTTTTTAAACCTTTTTGTTGTTGTTGAATTTATGAAATTTCTTAGATTCTATTGACCGTGTTTATAATATTACAATGTTATTAATAATAGTAGAAAAATAATAAATACAAGGTATCAGTATTATCAATAATAATACCCATATCTTGTTTATATTTTTGAATTCAATTAATAAATATAAACGATGATAGAGCACTAGTTTTTTTCTCTAATGACAAAGGTATATGACCTCTATGTAGGAAATTATGGGTTCAAAACTCACAAATTGAAAAAATCTTATAAATAGAAGTTTGAATAAAAAGCTGGTAGTTGGAGCAGTAGATTTCAGAATTTGAGCTTGACTTGGGAAACGCTATCATTTGCGGAGTTTTTCCGTGCGGAGCTGTGCGGCGCTTTTAATCTGGTCCGTTCGTTTCGGACAGACTGGATTAAGAGTTTACCAAATTTTGAGTTTTTTTTAAATTCGGGCAAGATTTGATCTGGTTCGTCCGATTCGAAACGAACGGACCAGATTAAAAACGCCGCACAGCTCCGCACAAAAAAACTCCGCAGATGATACTTTGCCTTGACCTAGGGGCTTGGAAATTTGAGAATTTGAGCGCCACGAATTGGCTTTGACTGTTGACTAGTGTTTTGCTAAACCCGTTAGGGGTTCAACCCGTTTTGCCCGGCCCGTACCCATTACCCGAGGTACCCGTACCCGTTGCCCGGGTACAAACGGGTAGATGGGTACGGGTAATAAACGAACCGGACAACCCAATTTGAAAAAAAACCCGTTGTACCCGTACCTGTCTACCCGTACCCGTTTACCCGCCTACCCGTACTTGTACCCGATCTGTTTCAAAAAAATTTTGGCGGCCTACTTTTAGAATTCAGATCCAGTGCAATACCTGACTGAGTAGAATGAGATCTGAGTCGTCAATTTTAATTTGGCATGAATCTCAAATTTGACCCCTATAGAATTCAGATCCAGTGCAATACCTGACTGAGTAGAATGAGTCAATGAGATCTGAGTCGTCAATTTTAATTTGGCATGAATCTCAAAACGGACCCCTATATCTAAACGGACTCCGGGATATGTCCTTTAACTTGGCACGAATCTCAAAGCATAAAAATTCAGAATAAACATAAAAGAAAAAAAAAACCCGCCCGTACCCGTCAACCCGCAACGGGTACGGGTAATAAACGGGTAGGGTAGAGGTTTTGGGAAAACTACTCGTCTACCCGTTGCGGGTTGTACCCGTACCCATCCTACCTGTCTACCCGCCCTACCCGTTACCCCTAACGGGTTACCCGGAACGGGTCACGGGTAACCCGTTAGCAAACCACTACTGTTGACTGATGGACTAAAGCCGTTAAGTGTAAAGCACAAGTGCACAAAAAACAAGCAGGATTGATTTGACGGGAGATTACATGGACTGATGGACGTGGTCACGTCGTGATCTAATTTAGAATTACGTGTGCTTAGACAAAAAAAGGTTTAGAATTCTGTGGTTCTGCTCCATTGACTTATTGCAGTACAACTTTACCTAATTACACAGTTCACATTAAAACAGGGTATCTGCTACAATTAATAGGAAACTGAAGTTTGTTTTGATTAAAATGAACCAAATTTTTTTTAATAAAGATTAAAAAGAACCATTAAACTTGATGATTTGTCAAAGGTAGATCCAGCACGTCTTGGTGAAATAATTATCTTATTCCATTCAGTATATTATATATATGTCACTAGTGGAGGACGTATAATTAGTGTCGTCTCAAAAAACTGACACTAATACTTTAGTATCGGTAAATTACAAAAAGCCGACACTAATACAATTAGTGTCGACTTTTTATAAATAGCTGACACTAATAAAAAAATAATTAGTGTCGGCTGTTTATAAACAACTGAAACTAATTATTAGTTATTAGTATCAGCTGTCTATAAACAACCGATACTAAAGCTTTCGTTCATTTCAAAACCAACGCGCCTTTTTAGGGTTTATCAAAACATTTCGCGCATAAATCCCGCCGCTCCCTCTCTTTGGCTCTCTCTCCGTCACTTTGGTTCTCTCTCTCTCTCTCTCCACTCCATCTTCACCCTCATTGGTGTCTCTCTCCCTCCATTTCACTCTCTATTTCTCTCTCGATTCCTCGTGCGAGTCAGGAGGCGGCTCATGTGGCCGCTGGTCAGGTGTGGTGTTCCCCGGTGTGGTCAGGCAAAGCGAGATGCGGACATGTGGGGCTAGGCAAGAGAGGCGGGGCTGACAAGGTGCGCTCAGCCTAGGTGCAGGGCTGGATGGCTGGTGTGGAACCTCAGGCGAAAGGCAAAAATTTCATTTCCCCCCAAATCACTAAGGCAACCATCCCAATCTGTAAGATTCATATCCCTAGCCGCTGGCCTTCTCCTTCTCCCCGATCTGACTCTCCTCTTTCTATTTCTCGTACTTCTTAGTATCTTGCTGCTAAGGTGCTTCTATTTACTTTAAAACAATATTTTCTTATCCACTAATATGCTCATTATGCTATTTGATTGCTCTTAGTGGCAGAAATCCATGATAAAATTCATCCTCAGGTTTTTTCTACTGTCTTATACATCTGCTTGAGTATCTTTGGTTTTACACATCTATTAAGGTATTTCTCTAATCTTTTTTTTTTTTTTTTTTACAAAAATACATTCTCAAATCTAATGTCAATGCTTAATTTATTTTGGCAAATCTGTTGTAGATGTGCATAGCTTTAACCACAGTACTGTTGACAAGTTTTTTAAGTATTGATACAAAGTGATTTCTAATTATGATGTGAATGTAGTGGTGATTATGGCATGTAACCTTGGAAACTAAAAGAAAACCATAGACAAAGGCTTCAGTTTCTGGCTGAAGCAGGTCCCGACTTCAAGTGCAAGGCTCTTTGAGAGGTAA
This sequence comes from Carex rostrata, assembly GCF_964058835.1. Taxonomy (NCBI): domain Eukaryota; kingdom Viridiplantae; phylum Streptophyta; class Magnoliopsida; order Poales; family Cyperaceae; genus Carex; species Carex rostrata. The sequence goes on from NC_135924.1 coordinate 1,366,730, forward strand.
CAGAGTAAAATTCTGAAGTTGTATCTCCAAATCATATACATTGAGAGTGTAACCTCCTAAATATTTTCTTATTTTAGGGTTAAAATGATAATCGAGGAGATAGAGGAAGAGGAGGATGATTTACTTGATGACCTTAATTTCTTCCATGGATAGAGGCCATTTTTTTTTTTTTTACTGATTCTAGATTTATGAAATTGTGTCTTGAATAATGATAAACTTTGATTTTGTAAATGTGATATTTTATCTAATGAGTATTATTTATAAATTAGGATGTGTTATTTGATATCTTTATTTCAGACTACTTGTTTTATATATAGGCCAGCAAAAATATATGGTAGCTAGCCAAATAATAAAATTTATTTAAAAAAAAAAAATTTAGTGTCGATTTTTTAATAAATAGCTGACACTAATAAATATTAGTGTCGAACTTTTAATAAATAGCCGACACTAATAAGTATTAGTGTGGGCTATTTATTAAAAAGACAACACTAATAAGTATTAGTGTGGGTTATTTATTAAAAAGCCGACACTAAAAGTAAGGCATTAGTGTCGGCTCTTTAGTAAATAGCCGACAGTAATAAGTATTAGTGTCAGCTATTTATTAAAAGTCCGACACTAATACTTATTAGTGTCGGCTATTTATTAAAGAACCGACACTAATGCCTTACTTTTAGTGTCGGCTTTTTACAAAGTATTAGTATTAGCCTCATTAGTGTTGCCTAAAGTCCAACACTAATACCCATAAACACATGATACTAATTCCAAGTTCTCCACTAGTGTATCAGTGAAATCTGAACAAAAATTAGCTCGATAATGTTTTTTTTAAGGTCAGCATGCTATGCATAGCATAGAGTCCCTCCATGCAACGCTTTGGATTTTGACTTTTCAAAATCCTAATGGTCGATCCGAACTGTTCATCTTGTTCTCCATATTAATATGTGTTTGGGGACCAAATTTTATATTTTTTGGAATTTGTTTACTATTTCTTTATATTTATTGAAAATCGCTGTTTTCAGCAAATCTGGACCATAAAAAAACAGCAATTTTCAATAAATCTAAAGAAATAGTAAAAAAATTCCAAAAAATGTAAAATTTGGTCCCCAAATATATATTAATATGGAGAACAAGATGAACGGTTCGGATCGACAGTTAGGATTTTGAAAAGTCGAAATCCAAGGCGTTGCATGGAGGGGTTCTATGCTATGCATAGCATGCTAGCATATTCCTATATATATATATGAGTACGGCTAACGCGCTTCCTCTAGCATATGGGCCGAAATGCTTCCGGTGGAAATTTGAAATTTCAAAATCCAAAAAGTTGATCTGAACCGTTCATCTTCTTCTCCATATTAATATCTGCTTGGAGACCAAATTTTATATTTTTCTGAAATTTTTTACTATTTATTAAGCCACTTTGAAAATCGCTAATCCAACGGTAGCTTCTGATTTTTACTGTTTGGTAAGCCACCGTTGGATCAGCAATTTTCAAAATGGCTTAATAAATAGTAAAAAATTTCAGAAAAATGTAAAATTTGGTCTCCAAGCAGATATTAATATGGAGAAGAAGATGAACGGTTCAGATCGACTTTTTGGATTTTGAAATTTCAAATTTCCACCGGAAGCATTTCGGCCCATATGCTAGAGGAAGCGCGTTAGCCGTACTCATATATATATATATATATAGTTAGGCTGGGGTGCTATGGATAGCATAGTGGCCTCTATGCTACGGCTCAATATTCGAGTTTTCAAAATCCAAACGGTCGATCCGAGCCGTTCATCTTATTCTCCATATTAATATCTGCTTGGAGACCAAATTTTACATTTTTCTGAATTTTTTTACTATTTATTAAGTATTTTACAAAATTGTTGATCCAACGGTGGCTGCACAAAACAGTAAAACCGTTGGATTAGCGATTTTCAAAATGGCTTAATAAATAGTAAAAAAAGTCAGAAAATTATAAAATTTGGTCTCCAAGCAGATATTAATATGGAGAATAAGATGAACGGTTCGGATCGACCGTTTGGATTTTGAAAACTCGAATATTGAGCCGTAGCATAGAGGCCACTATGTTATTCATAGCACCCCAGCCTAACTCTCTCTCTCTATATATATATATATATATATATGGCTGTGGCTAATTTGCTGCCGGCAGCATTTCTGCCGGCGGTGCTGCCACTGTTTTTTCTATTTTTTGATGTTGAAACGACAAATCTAAACCGTTAGATGTTTAATCTATATTATAATCTACTTAGAGACCAAATTTTACATTTTTTGGAATTTTTTTACTATATATTAAGCTGGTTTGAAAACCGCTGATTTCAATGCTGCAGAAATTTACTGAAATCAGCGGTTTTCAAACCAGCTTAATATATAGTAAAAAAATTCCAAAAAATGTAAAATTTGGTCTCCAAGTAGATTATAATATAGATTAAACATCTAACGGTTTGGATTTGTTGTTTGGACATCACACGGCTAAATATAGCCCCGGCAGCACCTCTGCCGAAATGCTGCCAGCAGCAATTTAGACAGACCCTATATATATATGAGGTGGGCTACGGTGAGTTGCGAAGTAAAGCGACTATTTTACTTCACGCTCATATTTTGCGATTTTTAAGTTCAAAATGTCGATCCGAACCGTTCATCTTGTTCTCCATATTGAAATGTGCTTGGAGACCAAATTTTACATTTTTTGGAATTTTTTTACTATTTATTAAGCAATTTTGAAAGTCGCTGATCTGATGGTCCAGAAAATTTTACTGTTTTTTACTGTTCACAGCAAAACAGCAATTTTAAAAAATGCTTAATAAATAGTAAAAAAATTCCAAAAAATGTAAAATTTGGTCTCCAAGCACATTTCAATATGGATTAAACATCTAACGGTTCAGATCAGTCATTTGGACTTTCAAAATAAAAATACAGCGTGAAGTAGAAACGTGTTTTACTTCACAACTCACCGTAGCCCACCTCTATATATATATATATATATATATTATAATTAATGCACGAGATGCGCTAGGAGTTTAATTATCATAAAACAAAAGATATCATGCATGCATGTCTCATGTAAATATGTAATGTATCTTCCCTCATATTAGAAATCTCGTCCAGATTTTATTCGTAAGACTTCTCTATGATCTATTAGGTACGGTTACATCGATCAACTGATCAACCTTATTCTTATACATGGCTACATGCGTTATTGCTAGCTAGCTACCTGCTTTATATATTTCCAGCTAGCTTCTATAGTTCTATGGGCAAAAGACGACGTTGTAATTGGTTCCAGCGGGACAAGTGAAGGTGCTTGATGCATCGTCTTTGGGGTAGCTATAAGCCTGGGGGCACAAGTTCTTGAAGTACTTTGAGTACGTAGTGGCCCCACAGGTGCTGTTAGTCGCGGTGCAACAATACTCATCTGTCTTGAAAACCTGGCACGGATTCAAGCATCCGCCTGTTGTCTTCAACTGGCTGGGGCAATTTTTATTCACATCAGCTGAGCAGTGAGCACCGGTACTGCTACATCCTGAGGCCGGAACGAAGTTCATCGGGATGTTAAAACCATCAACCAATGAGATGTCATAGAAGTCCTTGTTGCTATATTGGTTCAGTGCAAATTCAGCAAGTGTGTTAGGTGCTGACCCATAACCAGTGCAAGCCAGCTTGCCACAGTCACCGGTATTGCATTTGCCGTTGCCGTTTGAGTCAAAAGAGCACCCAGTGCGGCCCCAGATGCGACCACCGGTTGTGCCGGCTGCCACATTTAGAGTCCATGTTTCGCCTGAGTTTAGCTGTTTACCGCCACCTGGCTTGGCAGCTGCCCAGACGGTGTAGGAGCATTTGTTGGTGACGGTGAAGGTGGCAGCGTTGGCGAGAGCAAAGAGGAGGAAGGGGGAGAGAAAGAGAAGGAGAGCTGAAGAGGCCATTTTTGGTTTGTGCATGCTTTGTTTGAGTGTAGGTTGGTGCTTGTAAGAGATCCGTTGGGGTGTATTTATAGTTGCATGCTACTTAATTGCATAGGCATTCTGTTTTATAATTAATGTTATCTTGACCGGTAGATTTGGTGGTACTTGACAAATTTTATAGACTTAATTGTCTTCATTTATTTCAATTTCCTCAATTATTCAAATTAAAGACAAGACTAAGGATCACCTTTTGACTTGAGGTAGTGAAAAGATAATGTACTCAGAAACGGTATGAATAAAAAATATGAATCTAAATTAGGGGTGAAAATGGTATGAAATATCTGATCCGTATTCAGAAACTTGTGGATATCTAATATCCGAATATTTGTGAGGATAAGGATACTAATATGATTTTAGTTTCAATTATCCGTATTCAAATTAACAATCCCCGCAACCTCTACTCCGCATTTATTCCCGCAGATACTGCTAAAAAAAACATGAAGGGACCGCTCAATCATTAATGAGCGTTTAAAAAACTACAGGTATTTAACTTGAAACATCAAAGTATTTACCTTGAATTTGTCAGGTATTAAATCCTCTGCAATATATGATATCTATTTATGAAAGAATAAATCAATCCATTAATTGTCCTCGCACAAAATTTCATTTCTTTTTGAATCGTCACCGCATAACTGGGGACCATTAAACATGGGGGGACTGCTCAATCATTAATGAGCGTTTAAAAAACTGCGGGTATTTAACTTGAAGCATCAAAGTATTTAACTTGAATTTGTCAGGTATTAAACCCTATGCAATGATCTCTATTTATGAAAGAATAAATCAATCTATTAATTGTCCCCGCACAAAATTTCTTTTTTTTTTGAATCGTCCCCGCACAACTGGAGACCATTAAATAAACAATCCTCTCACCCAATGATAAATACTCTGAGACATAATGATAAATACTTTATGTTACATAGGTAAATACTTTATATTATATGGATAAATACTTTATGTTACATGAATAAATACTTCTCAGGCATACTTGCAACTTTCAGTAAAACATCAATGATAAATACTCTCAGACATAATGATAAATACTTTATGTTACATGGATAAATACTCTATGTTACACGGGTAAATACTTCTTAGAAATAATGATAAATACTTTTTTGAACATCAATTAACATATAAGCATTTATTAACGGGGATTGTTATTAGATAACAGTATAATTAATGCGGAGATTGTTTTTAAAGGAATAATTAATGCAGGAATTGTTATTAGAGGAAGGCATAATTAATGCGGAAATTGGTATTAAATGACAGTCTAATTTAATGCGGGGATAAAATGAAACTTTTAACGAAACTAGTGGGGGAATATATGGCAGTTAAGGAAGAGAGAGAGTGTGGGTAAAATAGGGAAATGAGAGTGGGGGGTTCATATAATTATTCATTTTAATATATATTATGAAAATTTTATGCTATTAACCATTATAATAAGATAAATATTATGAAATTTATTATTTTTAATATTATTTTATATTATTTTAATAAATATCTGATCTGATTTGGACCTGTATCGATATCCGTCTAATATATCTGATATTCGTTCCGTATCTGTATTCGGAAGAAAAATATGAATATATAGATATATCCCTATCTGCTCCGTATCCATATCTGAAAAAATATATATATATACCGTATCTATATATGAAAATATATATATATATATATATATATATATATATATAGGGTCTGTCTAAATTGCTGCTGGCAGCAGTTCTGCCCAGGTGCTGCCGGGGCTATTTTTAGCTGTGTGATGTCCAAACAAAAAATCCAAACCGTTAGATGTTTAATCTATATTATAATATACTTGGAGACCAAATTTTATATTTTTTGAAATTTTTTTACTATTTATTAAGCTGGTTTGAAAACCGCTGATTTCAGTAATTTTCTGCAGCATTGAAATCAGCGGTTTTCAAATCTGCGGTTTTCAAACCAGCTTAATAAATAGTAAAAAAATTCCAAAAAATGTAAAATTTGGTCTCCAAGTAGATTATAATATAGATTAAACATCTAACGGTTTGGATTTATTGTTTGGACATCACACAGCTAAAAATAGCCCCGGCAGCACCTGGGCAGAACTGCTGCCAGCAGCAATTTAGCCACAGCCTATATATATATATATAGAGGTAGGCTAATATACAATTGATTGTTCCTAAGGTCCCGTACAACCAAGTCATTTTCTGATTTTTAAAGTCCAAATGATCGATCCAAACCGTTCATCTTGTTCTCCATATTAATATGTGTTTGGAGACCAAATTTTACATTTTTCTGAATTTTTTTACTATTTATTAAGCCACTTTGAAAACCGCTGATCCAACGGTGGCTTAACAAAACAGTAAAACCAGAAGCTACCGTTGGATCAGCGATTTTCAAAGCGGCTTAATAAATAGTAAAAAAATTCAAAAAAATGTAAAATTTGGTCTCCAAGCACATATTAATATGAAGAACAAGATGAACGGTTTGGATCGATCATTTGGACTTTAAAAATCAGAAAATGACTTGGTTGTACGGGACCTCAGGAACAATCGATTGTATATTAGCCTACCTCTATATATATATATATATATATATATATATATAAGTACAACTAGGGTGCTCTTAAGCTCACCAAAGTTTTGGTAAGCTTAACTCTAAAACTTATCAAATCGATTTCAAATGACGAATCCGAACCGTTGAAACCCGCCTACCTTACGTGTGATGCATCTACATGTGTAATTTTTAAACATTCGAATTAATTTAGTATAAAGTCAAGCGGTCAAAAAACGTTCAAAAATGAATGCACTAAAATTAATTTATTAACCTTCTAATTTTGACCGCTTGACTTTATACTAAATTAATTCGAATGTTTAAAAATTTCATATGTAGATGCATCACACGTAAGGTAAGCGGATTTCAACGGTTCGGATTCGTCATTTGAAATCGATTTTATGAGTTTTAGAGTTAAGCTCACCAAAACTTTGGTGAGCTTAAGAGCACCCTAGTTCTACTCTCTATATATATATATACCTTTATTCGCTCCATATCCATATCCATATCCGAAAAATAAGAAAAAAATATTGATATAGATCTATACCCTGTCCGCTCCGTGTCTACTCCGTATCCCCTCCGTTTTCACTTGTATGAATCAAAATGCAAATTCCATTTTGGCACGAAAATCTACTCAAAAAAAAGGGAAAAAATGACTCGGGAGTGTTCATACTTTAATTTGTTTTCGCTTATTGATATATTTTTAAATAATGGAGGATTTTTCTAGTCCATGTCCAAAAAAACCCTCTAATCATTTTAACTAAAAACATACCGTCATGTTTACTTAGATAAAAAAAAAAAAATCCTGTAAAACCCAATATATATATCCGAAGCAATTTAGAGTCTAGTTCAAATCAACAAATGAAAAATGTGTTCCGGAAGGTTGCAAATTGGTTGAAATTATTGATAGTATCTAATTGAAAATTTAAGAGTCGTGCCCAACAAAATCTAGCTACTAATAAAATATAGATCTAGGCCATGGTGATCCTTAGTCTTGTCCAGACTAGCTACTTGTATTAATTTCTCAAATCAAATTAATTAATTATGTGTTATCGATCAAAATTTGACTATTTAGTGACTAAATCATCACATTAATTCCACAAGCAATCCACGCGTGATTGATGTGGGTGTTGCCATCTTTGAATAGAGATCCATATGCATACACAAATTAAAATTTCTCTCCCTATCTCCACGGTTTCTAGAAACCAAGAAATTAATATGCATGCGTAGTTGACATACATTAATTGGTCACTGGTCATGCATGTGCTTAATTTGGTCCCGTTTGTAATTTTCCAAGGTTTTATTTTCTTTTTGTTAATTTATAACACCTTTTTTTGGATGCCATCTCATAATTATCACGAGTAAAACGAATGGAAGTGGTATGTAAATTAATGCATTTTGATGAACATTTGTGTTCAGCAAAATTAGTAAGCAAGAAATTCATTCGGCCGCTACAAATTAATAAACGGATTTTTTTAACACTTTTTTGTTGTTGGATTTGTTAATTTCTTAAGAACTTATTGATCCCGTTTATATTATTACAATTTTCTTATATAATTGGAAGATTATCGAATGCATTCAAGTCCATTGATCACTAATAAAAAGGAAAAAAACAATACAAAAAAAAAAGAAGTTTGTTTGATTCAGTGACACTGAAATTTGAAAAGGGGACGGCCCATGGACCTAACTAAATTCCCTTTTGGAACAAGATTTGAAATTAAATGATAAAGTCTTTAAATAGTAAAACCTAGATTGAATGAATTAAACTGACTCTAGAATTTTAGTCATTTAAGCATGAAAGTATATTAGCCCAATATGCATGATCAGGCGAATTTTAGTCATTTAAGCATGTTCTCTAGAATTAATTAGAAAGTACCGGTTTAAGAAATGCAGGACTAAAATGTAGGCCTTTTTTTAGAATAGTTTTATAAATTAAATGTCCTATTTTTTAAGAACATAGAACAAAAATATTTTTTATTCGGATTTATAACCAAATTAATGCTCCCGTGGACTTAAATTTCTTCTTCCTTAATTATCTTTCCTCAAATTTACTACCATTAAAATACAAATAACTGTGTCATTAAATTAATCATTTTTTACTTTGAATTATATCAATATTTGTTATTATATTTTATTAAGTTATTTGTATTTGTTGAACCTTTGTCCCAACTTATATCAGAAAATAATAATATAAGATAGTAACTATAAGTAACATGAAAATGTCTTAATTTCACATAAAAATATTAAAAAAGATTTCATTCCATGGCAGTTCCAAGAAAACGTACTTGTATGCAACACAAATAATCCATGTATACTAAATTCGAAGAAGGAACAAATAATTATTTTATTTTTTTCATTCAACACTGATGGTGAAAAAATATATTCTTATTTATATCAAACAAATATTGGTTATTAAAACTAACTTAATAAAGATGAACATAAATTGTTGTCGAAATAAGATGAGTGAAACTATAGTAAATTCTATCATTTTCTTCAGATTATTTTATTGCATTTCGAGATTTTCAATCAAGACCACTTTAATATAACTTAATTTATTTACCAAGTAATATGGAAAGAGAGTTGATTCGCTTTTTGGAGGACTTAATTTTTTTTCCATTATGTCGTAGGAATCTGTATAGAAACAAATAAAGAGAAATAAGGCAACAAAGAGAAGTTCGATTCTATACAAAGAAGACGAAATAAGAAAACAAGGAAACTAATAAAAAATCACTAAATGGCAGTGTATTTAATTTTAATTGTAACATATTGTGTGGTCATATGTGTAGTGAGTATATTTTTAATTATATTTAGACTTCTACACGTAAACAATATGTATTTAATCAAAAGAAGGTAAATTATTTGATTGAAAGGCTGAGAATAAATCTGAAATTTTATTTTTCAATCGTAGCCGTTGGCGGATCGGACACCCAACATAAATCACGGCATGGATTGGTTGTGGAATATGATAATTAGTCAGCAAATTCTCAAATTTGGATAAATTTGGTAACCACACAGAATTATATATATTGATTTAAGAAATATAAAATAATAAATTAAATTACTACAAAATTAGTGGACGGATATTAAAATTTTACAAGGGTCAGAATTTGTAATCATTTTTTCAGACAAACTAATTATCACTTAGATTTATTTTTAAATTTCATCCTAATTAGTTTGTTTTTCTCATATTTTTTTATGAAAACAGCGGAAAGGAGCATCAGCGACCGGTATCAGTGACCGGTGCTAATGCCGGTCGCTGATACTCAATTTCTCTAAAAAAAAAAAAAAATTGGTGCAAAATCAGGCGACCAAACCTTTAGCGACCGACCGGCGCCAACGCCCATTTTTTGTTATTTGATATTAATTACAGTACTATTTTTTGTTGGACCAATTGGACATTTGGGGACAAATAAAGACTTCATTCAACAATTTATAGCAAGTTGAAGGTTAATTGCACAGTTCAGAGGGTTTGAAGGACATTTGAAGGACGAAAAATGGGAAACTTGAAAAATGTAACACAAATCTACTGACATTTTAGTTATACACCAAAATTTTAGTTCTTAAACTAGAATGTAACACAAATCTACTGACATTTGAATGAAGAAAAATGGGAAACTTGAATAAGTTTAGGGACCATTTTGTAATGTTCTCAGAAAAGTAAATATTAAATTTTTTGTTGACATTTTTGCCAATTCCAATAGTTGGTAGATTTGCAAGAACGCCGATATGACAAGCTAAACCAACACCTGACAAGGAATATTTATACCATGTAAGATTTTTAGACACAACAAATACATCAACTAATCATATGAATACAGCAAGCATTTGCAGTTGGGGTAGTGTCAAAATTAATCTTACTGAGGTAAAAAAAAAATAATAATAACAGTTCATAATAACTCAAATTCCTTAAAGAAACTGATATCAGTGCCACCAACAAATGTGAGCTGCTCATTTGGATCAGAATCCGAATCGCAGGAAGTTAAGTTACAGAGAAAGTCATCTACTGCAACTAGCTTTCTCTTTAGCAAATCCTGAGTCCTGTACAAGGAATAAGTAGAGGGTTTCTGTACTGAGTTACTGGTATAGTAAGGAATGCGTACCTAATGGTACCTATACTCCTCACAAGGATCCTTGTACACTGAGCTAAAATGCTTAAATTTTTTACAATATAGCCCAATTACCACAGGTGATACGAATTTCTACCATTTGACTATGGGCCCATTAAAGAGAAACTTTGGGCTTAATATGGGCTGTGTCCATTAAAGAGAAACAGTGCAAAATTAATAGTTTGATCAAGAGACTTACGAATTCAACAATTCTTGTTACCCAAATGAATTTAAGAGGTATTGAATCAAATCAGTAACTCGAACCAGAATTATCTATATTTGGTCCTTTCAAACAAAAGCAACCAAAAAGATTGACAATTCATCAAACAGAAGAGCAAGCATTTTTCTTCTAAGAAAATAAAAACACATCAGCTAATTAAACCATGCATGCTTTGTCTGATGTATAATATTCCAAACAAAATCCCAAGATTTGCTTCACACACATTTTCTTTTTTCCTTTCTTTCTTCGGTTCTGTCTTCATTTGCGACCTCTTTCAAACAGTCAAATGTGAAACTTTAAGTCAATCACATTTGTACAAATTCAACTCACTCTATCTATAATTATTTCTAAATTAGAACCAAAAAAATAGAAAAATGAAGCTAAAATGAACAAAACTAATGGAACAATGATTTTCATCTCATCTCTACTTCTCTAGACTCTAGCTACCTACCGGCTTCCGCTGCCTCTTAGGCGTACATTTTTTGTTTAGCAGCTTCTTGAATTCTTTTCTATTCTCTCCTAAGTGAAGATTTTTAAAACAAGCATATTGATAATTACCGTCCCGGTTACGTGGCAGCTTTGATCTCCAAGCATTTCTTTTTTGATCCCCATTACGTGGCAGCTTTTTTCCCCAAAGATCCAAAATTTCACGAGTCTAAGCAAAAAATACAAACAAATATTTGAGCAGTAGCAATATAATGAAAAATATATAAAAAGAAGATGCAAAAAACAAAACATTCAACTCAATTTTATATAATCCACTGGCTAATAATTGCTCTGGCCTTGACTCCTTGTGTCACCCTGCCTCTTCAGATCTTCTTTTATCCATGAATGGTTTCCAACATTTATCAGAAAACGGAATAAATGATATTGTTGTTCTAATTTTTTTTTAGCTTTTTTTTATAACACCTATTACAACCTTGTGTCTTGCAAGTAGTGATGTGTATATGATGTAATTAATTATGAATAAAAGTTATATATGCATGTAGGTACGCACCTTATGATGAAGTTTGAGTGATTCCAATGCAGTGGAATGATGGAGCATCGTGACGACGGCTTCAAAGTTGGACTCATAAAAGCATAAGCTCATATCCAAGTGCTTCAAATTAGGAAAAGTTGGTGGCTTTTTTCCTGGTTCCATCAAGACAGGAAATGGATACTCCTCCCATTTGTGTTCCTTCAAATAAAGGGTGAGGTGTTCCACATTTGAGATAAAATTGAGTAAATGAGCAACAGCAGTGATGTCTTTCTGACGAAGGTCACCAAGGGTAACAACAGCTTTTCTTATCAAGGCTCCATCTCCATAAATGAATGGTATGTTGACGTTTGCATATTCATCTTCAACTTTATGATTTGTCAAAGAAAGGAAATCCAATGAAGGCATCGATAGCCGGAGAGAAAAAGGCTCTTCATGAAGATTAGATCCATCAAGAAGAAGCAGCTCCAGTTTTTTTATGGGTAGGGAGGAGAGGTAAACAACCCCCCTTGAGGAAGAGAAGATATGAAGTAGTAAATGTTCCAAACAAGACAATTCAGAGAGAAGCCTTTCGACTGTAGTTAAATTGTGGTTACCCAAATTTATAGAAAGGCTTTTCAAGCGAGTGAAAGCGATTCGAGAGAGATAGGAAGGAAAAGTAAAAGAATCTAGAGGTGGATTAAGGTGAATTCACTAGTGGAAAAACAGAAATCAGGATCGGCCTATCTGGATCGGTTATATGGACACCCGATCCTAATAAGTATCTGGATCGGTTTATTTAAAAAAACCGATCCTAAAAACTATTCAGATCGGTTTTTAGTAACAACTGATCCTAGTTTATTACTATTAGGATCGGTTTTTTGTGGAAACGGATCCTGATACTATCAGGATCGGTTTTATTTTAGAACCGATCCTAATAGTTCAATCATTTGGATCAGTTTTTAGTAAAAACCGATCCTGATAATTAAAATATCTCAAATAAATCTTATTAATTGAAATATATCATAAAATAGCATCTGGATCGGGTCTATACATAATAACCGATCCAGATAACTTAAATACATCTAACAAATTAAAATATATCAGAAAATAGCATCTGGATCGGTTTTTAGCAATAAAACCGATCCAGATACTATCAGGAACGGTTTTATTGCTAAAAACCGTTCTTGATAATTTTTTTTTTTTTTTTTTTTTTTTTTTTTTTTTAAGGTAGCATGGTAAAACCTGGCCAGCTTTCAAGTACGTTTTTTTTTTTTTAAAGAGGTTTATAATTGAATTAATTTCTTTAAAGAGGTCAAATTAAAGATATTTCATTCCCTATGTACATCCTATATATGAACCGTCTGATCAAATTCGAATCAATATGGTCTTGGTCTAACCATATATATTTTGTTATCTCAGGTAATATGAATTCGTTTCCATTTGTTCATGACATCAATTAAGCAATTAATTTTATGGTATTAATTTATAAATAACAAATAAATAATTAAACAAACAATTATACAAACACAAACAAGTTGTTTATTTTTTTTAAATAATCTCTGGTTATATATATATTTCTCAGATAACTTAAATACATCTAACAAATGAAATATATATCAGAAAATAGCATCAGGATCGGTTTTTAGCAATAAAACCGATCCAGATACTATCAGGAACGGTTTTATTGCTAAAAACCGTTCTTGATAATTTTTTTTTTTTTTTTTTTTTTTTTTTAATAAGAACAACTTTGAAAATAAAATAGTATTAGAATCAGTTATTTCAAATAACCAATTCTAATACTATTTTTTTGTATATGGCATATGGTTCAATTATATGGTTGTTGTATATGTAATTAGTGTGGTGATTAATAGAATATATATATGGTTGTTGTATATGACATATGGTTCAATTATAAATTTTTTTTGATGAAAATTAATGTAATTTATATTATTAAAATTTATGTGATAATATAATTAGTTATTTGACATTGATATTTCATTTTGAAGTCATTTTGACTATTGAATTTTTTTATACAATCATGCATGATGCATCAATGACTTGTGCCATATAATAATATACATAGGACTTGAACCCTTGTTGTGTGGGGTTGTGAAGGAACGAATACGAATATTAGCATTTGGTCGATCGGAACCGTTAAAATGAAAGAATGTCATATTAATTTCACCATTATAAAATTTGATACAATTCGGGATTCGTGTACTAGTTCATCAAAGCAAAACAATATAGCAACATCGCACGGCCGTAAATAATTTACGTTGGATCAAAACTTACAGTTGTCGGGCCTTCGGCACTTTTACGTTATTAATGTTCCATGTTATATCTTGATCATTTTAAAAATTATTACATGTCATTTAATTACAGACCCACCGTTAGATGATCATGCAGAAATGAACGGTCTGCATTCCATTTAACAATTTGATGCCATTAATAATAATAAAATTGTACAAAATTGATCATAGTAGAGTTGATTTGGCCATACAAACACAAATAAATAAATTTGATATTTTTCACATTTTTCTTAATATTTATCTGTGTACATGCATTACCAACAGAAAAGAAAATAAATGGTACCCGTTTGATGGTTGATAGACCATCAATATGAGTGGGGTTTACCGCAGTGATCTTTCTTATATATAGTATCAGGATCGGTTTTTTATAAAAAACCGATCTTGATACTATTTTTTTTCAAAGTTGGTTCTGCAGCAAAAAAAAAAAAAAAAAAAAAAAAAAAAAATTATCAAGAACGGTTTTTAGCAATAAAACCGTTCCTGATAGTATCTGGATCGGTTTTTTATAAAAAACCGATCCTGATTTTTTTTTTTTTTTTTTTTGCAGAACCCATTTTGAAAAAAAAATTTATCAAGATCGGTTTTTATATAAAAAACCGATCCTGATACTATTTTTTTCAAAGTTAGTCCCGCCAAAAAAAATTAGTATTAGGATCGGTTTTTTATAAACAACCGATCCTAATGATAACTCCCTATATAACCTGCTTAGGGTTCTTCTTATTTTCATTCCGCGCCTCTCATTTTCAACTTAGCGTCTCTCTCACTGTCTCCGTCTCTCCCTCTGTACTCTTTGTGTCTCTCTCTCTGTCTCCGTCTCTCCCTCTCCTCCGTGTCTCTCTCTCTCTTTCTCTCCGTCTCTTCCTCTCAAAGCCGAGCCTCTCGCACCTCCGGCTCGGCCGATCAACTATTACGGTATTAACTTTATATAATTTTCTCATTATTATGCTTTAAAAACACATTTTTTTGTATTTTTTATTGTAAAATGTTTTTCCATCTAATTGTTACATTTGTTTTTATTTTTAGGATCTTTTTTAATCTCAAGTGATGTGATTGCAAAAGAGGTAATTATTGATTTTTTTATTGTTGTGCTTTACATTAATTGCATAAATGTGTGTTAATTGAAGAAATAGCTCAATTAGTCACTTGTGTGTTTGTTAATTAATTTTTTTTGGATTTAAATTTCTTGTTATAATATATAATGCTTCACAAAACTTTGTATGAACATGAATTTTTTGTAATAATTTAAGATGTGTATGATATTTAATTTATGATGTGTATATGATATTTGATTATTGTTTCTTACTGTGCAAAAAAAAATATATTTAGGATGCTGGCCAGCAAAATATATATGGAAGCTGGTCAAATAAATAAAAATATTTTTTTTAGCTTCAATAAAACATCAGGATCGGTTATTTTAAACAACCGATCCAGATTACTACTATTATGATCGGTTATTTTTTTAAAAACCGATCCAGATTTCAGATCCTCATTCCAACAAAAAAAAAAGTATCAGGATCGGTTTTATATAAAAACTGATCTTGATAGTTCGTATCTGGATCGGTTTTTATTTAAAAACTGATCTAGATATGAAATTTTTAATAAAAAAAAATATTCGAAAATATTATCAAGAACGGTTTTTATATAAAAACTGATCTTAATAGTTCCTATCTGGATCGGTTTTTATTCAAAAACTGATCTAGATATGAAATTTTTAATAAAAGAAAATATTCGAAAATATTATCAAGAACGGTTTTTATATAAAAACTAATCTTAATAGTTCATTTCTGGATCGGTTTTTATTCAAAAACTGATCTAGATATGAAATTTTTAATAAAAAAAAATATTCGAAAATATTATCAAGAACGGTTTTTATATAAAAACTGATCTTAATAGTTCCTATCTGGATCGGTTTTTATTCAAAAACTGATCTAGATATGAAATTTTTAATAAAAAAAAATATTCGAAAATATTATCAAGAACGGTTTTTATATAAAAACTGATCTTAATAGTTCCTATCTGGATCGGTTTTTATTCAAAAACTGATCTAGATATGAAATTTTTAATAAAAAAAAATATTCGAAAATATTATCAAGAACGGTTTTTATATTAAAACTGATCTTAATAGTTCCTATCTGGAGCGGTTCGTATTCTAAAACGGATCTAGATAACTACTATTAAGATCGGTTTTATGAAAAAACCGATCCTATTAGTTTCTATTTGGAACGGTTCTTTAAAAAATATAAAACCGATCCTGATAGTATCAGTATCGCCTTCATCAGGATCGGTTGGATTCCGTTACTGATATGTGTATATAACCGATCCTGATTCCATATTTTCCACTAGTGATTGAAAGCGACTCGAGAGAGATACAAGAGGAGAAGATAGAGAAGAGAATTGATTCAAAAAACCAAAAGTAGCCCTTGCCATTGATTGTGAGGTGACGGAGACCTTTAGGCCATGGCAAAGAAAAGGTGAATGATTGATCACCTTCGAAATATCTGTTAAACTCAAGGTCGAGGCGGAGGAGATGACTCATGAGGAGAACGCTTTTGGCCATGGCAATTGATGACTTATTCAACGATCCGCCGAAGGGGAGGCCTTCCACAAGTGACGAAAGCGGCAGGAAAGAACGGAGGTGCGAGCGGCCATTAAAGTCGGCAGTAGAGAGAGTATGGTGATCACCAACTCGTCGGGGAGAACCGAGAGATGGTCCATTTTCATTTTCATCTGCTATGCTCTGAGAGTAATTAAGGATGGCAACGAGAGAATAGTAGTTGAATTCAAAATAATAACTACTATGGAGGTTAAAGATTAATTTGAGCATCTACGGAAACAATTTAAACAAAATTCAATTTATGAATATTAGGAGATCTTAAATTGTAGAGTTGGAAAAATTGACATTATGAGAGCTGTCATGACAATCTGGCGAGAATCTGTTAATTTGGAAAATACAACAAACAAACAATCTAGCGGACAGGGGTGCGGATATTAACAGTTATATTTTGACTCAAGGCAACAATTTGGTGAGAGAAAGGAAATTAATAAAGCACCTTAACATTTTTATTTGGATTAATATATACACCAATCCGCACACTGTACATAGTACCATATATATCCTTACTCTTTTATATATTTAGATTTCTCAAGATCTGATGTGTTGAACTTTACTAAATGCACAATCTACAAAATTACATTAATTTAGCCATTTGACATCCGTACAATCACCAAACACGTATTGAGAAATATAACCATATAAATGTTAAAGAAATCTATAAAATGTTAAAAGAAACTAATTATTACATATTTGAAAAGAATTCTATTTCCTCAGATCTCCGGATATGAACAGTATCACTTACAGCAGGGACCCATTTTCCATTCGATGTCGTTCTCAACATGGGATTTGGAGGCATATAATATTAATGCTCAGCTGAACAGTGAACACTAAAACCAAAAACCCCCACCATAGAAAAACAAATAAAATTGAGGTAGGTCCGTTTGTTATATGTTACACAGCCCATCCCCCACCAAAGCCCATATCAAGCCCAACTTTGTTCTCTCTAATGGGCCGGCCGATATAGAAATATAAATTAGTCAATGGAAGAGATGTCAACGACGTACCACAGAATCATTCTGCTGCTCTGATATTTCTTTTCTTTTCTTTTCTTTCCCCACATTTGGATCATCTAGTTTACTCAACCAAGACGAAAAATTGAGTTCTTGCTTGATATTAGTAATGATAACCCCCACACGAAATTTGTCTGATGTATAATATTCCAAACAAAATCCCAAGATTTGTCTTATGTTATGTGTTACCATACGGATCTTCACCCTTCATCCGTTTTTTTTTTTTTTTTTTTTTTTAAAGAAAGAAAGATGAAGGTCAAGCCTCCAATTTAATTTCATATTTTTGTTATTAGAATAAATAATTTTTTTTGTCCAGATTTCAAAATATTTATGAACTTTCAGATGAAGACTGTGTGCCTTTGGTGATGGTTTTTAGAGATATCATACATCTTGTTCATCCAAATTAAAATTGCACTTAATTGAAAACAAACAAGTTTTAAATAAATTTCAATTTTCTCCAATATCACATGAATTATAGACAACATGTATGTATTTTTTTTCTACATCATTGCTTACCAAAATACTAATAATTCATCGGTAATGAATTGTCAAAGTTATATAATTTCATTTTTTTTTTTTTGTCATTTCCACATTGGTATCATGCCTAACTAAACTTTGTAACATCAAAATAATGTGATAATTCATCACTTGTTGTTAAAAGGAAAATGAAAAAAATTTGATATATATTCCTAACAGTGTAAATTTAATCCGAAAAATTCAACTATTATTGTTTGGAAAACAAAATTCAAATTTAGAATTTGTTAGTTAGATTGAATCTTGATTATCTGAACCAGTGTTGTAAAAAAACGTCCATTTAGACTAATTAATCGACCAATTAATTAGTCGTTAGCGGTGACCAATCTGTCACAAATTTTCTTGACTAATCGACTGATTATTTTCGATTATGATAAATTATTCTCGATTATTTCCGATTAATTGCTTGGCGGTACCCTATCCATCCTATGACCACATACCATTATTTACAACACTAAATTGGACAAATAAGTTTCAGATATGAAATTTGAAAATAAAATAGAATTAAATGTCCAACCATTGCAATTTTCTTCTTAAAATAATTTTTATTAACATTAAGATATCATTGTAAAAATGAGTTCATGGAATTTGTAAATGCTGAACAAATTCATTTGATTGATGAGTACAAATTCATGTGTCTTTTTTTATTTAAATTGAAGTCTTGATATATAAAATTATGTCATTACATTGATGTTGATTTTTTTGTTTTATATTTTCTTCTTGCAATTACTTTGCACTATGTCTATTTAGAATTAATCTCCGAAGAAAAAAAAACATTGATGTTGATTTTTGAAAATTATATTATTTGTGGATGCATTATTTGTTTTGAAATAAAATGTTTTGTAATATTTTATATAACCATTCTAAAAATAATTCACAACTTCACATATTATCTATTATATTATTTATAGAGAAATATTTATTTAATGCTAATTTATTTCTTGGTGGAGATAAATACGCGATTCTTCCTATACATAATCATGACCATTAGGTAAATAAAGGAGGATAACAAATTTTAGTAGTGAAACACATCATATAAAAAACAAGGTATATTAAATATATTTTCAAATACCAATAAATTTATATTTCCAAACATGCATGTAAGCAAGACCGTTCTATCGATCAAATATATTAAAATTTCCTTTTATACTACAGTGCTTCTAATTTACTGCCGCAATTAAAGATTTTCTCTGATCTAATATATGAATTTCTGCCTTAAAATAGCAGCACCCTTTTCAAATTAACTCTCGCCAAAATTGTCATGAGAGCTCTCATAATGGCAATTTTACCAACTCCTCTACAATTTAAAATCTCCTAATATTCATAAATTGAATTTTGTTTGAATTGTTTCCATAAATGCTCAAATTAAATCTTTAATCTCCATAGTCGTTAATTACTCTCAGAGCATAGATAAAAATGAAAATGAAAAAGAAAATGGACCTTTTCTCGGTTCTCCCCGACGAGTTGGTGATCACCATACTCTCTCTGCTGCCAACTTTGATGGCCACTCGCACCTCCGTTCTCTCCCGCCGGTTCCGTCACTTGTGGAAGGCCTCCCCTTCGGCGGATCTCTACTTCAGCAAATCGTTGAAGAAGTCATCAATTGCCATGGCCAAAAGCGTTCTCCTCATGAGTCATCTCCTCCACCTCGACCTTGAGTTTCACAGATATTTCAAAGGTGATCAATCATTTATCTCTTCTTTGCCATGGCCTAAAGGTCTCTGTCACCTCACAATCAATGGCAAAGGCGATTGGAAATTTGGATTAATTCTCCTCTCTATCTTCTCCTCTTGTATCTCTCTCGAGTCGCTTTCAATTCACCTAAATTCATCTCCAAATTCTTTTACTTTTCCTTCCCTAATCGCTTTCACTCGTTTGAAAGGCCTTTCTATCGATTTGGGTAACCACAATTTAACTGCAGTCAAAAGGCTTCTCTCTGAATTGTCTTGTTTGGAACATTTACTACTTTATATCTTCTCTTCCTCAAGGGGGGTTGTTTACCTCTCCTCCCTAACCATAAAAAAACTAGAGCTGCTTCTTCTTGATGGATCTAAACCTCAAGAAGAGCCTTTTTCTCTCCGGCTATCGATGCCTTCATTGTATTTCCTTTCTTTGACAAATCATAAAGTTGAAGATGAATATGCAAACGGAAACATACCATTCATTTATGGAGATGGAGCCTTGATAAGAAAAGCTGTTGTTACCCTTGGTGACCTTTGTCAGAAACACATCACTGCTGTTGCTCAGTTACTAAATTTTATCTTAAATGTGGAACACCTCACCCTTTATTTGAAGGAACATAGATGGGAGGAGTATCCATTTCCAGTCTTGATGGAACCAGCTGGCAAAAAGCTGCCAACTTTTCCTAATTTGAAGCACCTGGATATGAGCTTATGCTTTTATGAGTCCAACTTTGAAGCCGTCGTCACGATGCTCCATCATTCGACTGCATTGGAATCACTCAAACTTCATCATAAGGTGCGTACGTACATGCATATATAACTTTTATTCACAATTAATTACATCATATACACATCACTACTTGCAAGACACAAGCTAGGTTGTAATAGGTGTTATAAAAACAAGCTAAAAAAATTTAGAACAACAATATCATTTATTCCGTTTTTCTGATAAATGTTGGAAACCATGGAGAAAAGAAGATATGAAGAGGCAGGGTGACACAAGGAGTAAGGCCAGAGCAATTATTAGCCATTGGATTATATAAAATTGAGTTGAATGTTTTGTTTTTTGCATCTTCTTTTTATATATTTTTTTTATTATATATTGTTACTGCTCAAATATTTGTTTGTATTTTTTGCTTAGACTCGTGAAATTTTGAATCTTTATGGAAAAAAGCTGCCACGTAATGCTTGGAGATCAAAGCTGCCACGTAACCGGGACGGTAATTATCAATATGCTTGTTTCGAAAATCTTCTCTTAGGAGAGAATAGAAAAGAATGCAAGAAGCTCCTAAACAAAAAATGTACCCCTAAGAGATGAGATGCAAATCATTGTTCCATTGGTTTTGTTCATTTTAGCTTCACAATGGGATATATATGTTATGGTTTATGATATGAATGTCAACTTAATTAGGATCAAATAGTAGCTAGGGATAAAGCAGGTTTCATTACCTAATGTGTTTTTTTTTTTTTCTTAGAAAAAAAAAATGATTGCTCTTCTGTTTTGATGAAATGTCAGTCTTTTATTTTGGTTTCTTTTGTGTTCTTTTTGTTTGAAAGGACTTTTAAGTCAGGATTGTTTGGATATGAATTTCTAGTTCAAGTTACTGATTTGATCAAATATCCATATTTCTAGTTCAAGTTACTGATTTTAACTTCTGATATTGTTCAATACCTCTTAAATTTATTGGTGTTGAGAAGTTCAGATAAGAATCTGATACATTTTTCGAGAAAAAATAGTTACTATTATGAGAAGTTCAGATAAGAATATGATAGGTTATACCAAAGTTTAAAGGTTCTCATTAAATAATATAAAATATATTCTAGTCATTTAATAGCAGTATTTAGCTAACTGATTGTAAGATAAGAAAATAGTTATCTTTTTAACGAGATGAGACATAAATTTTATTTTTATTTTAAAATACATACAATAAGACATTTTCTACTGTGCAATATACGAATATATTAACTCAAAAGATTTTTTATTGAGTTAATCAGAGGATACAAATTCCATATATATGCTAGACTGAAAAAGTAACATTAGATTTTATCCTTAAAGAAAAAATGATATGGTATCATAGTAATTAAGAACATGAAAAAAATAAATTGTTAAAATTGGTGTGCCGCTATGCAAATATTAATTAATTTCATTGTAGACATCGATTAAAAATACAAAGAAATAATGTCTTTTAAATACATTCTAGCAGAAATTTAATTACACATATTTGTTTGTGTGTTCATTGAACACGTGTAAGTTTAATTAAGTACATATAAAATACATAAGTTAAAATTTACTTACCAATTTTGATTATTTAATTAACAATCATTACTAAGTATCAACAGATACACAAAATGCACTGTAAATGAATTCTAAGCATAATTTTTAGTCATTAATTTGGTGATTTTATGATCATAAATGTAGTCTAAATTGATTAGAAATATAAACTCACATACACAAACCCACAGTCAATGAATTCTAGCTACATAGAATTTTATGTTTGACATTATTTGTATTTTTTTTAATTTTTGCCGGAATAAATTTAAACACTTGAGCTAGATATAAGTTAAGTGCTTATCTACTAATTTTGATAATTTTATAATCATAAACGTACCTTAATTGATTAAAAATATCAATCATCACAAAAAAGACATAATTAATATTTCATGTGTTTAGTTTAGTCTTGTCAATGTGCCTTATTTTAAAAATAATATTAGCGAACCTATTCAAAAAAATTATTCTCGTTATTTGTCCAGATAATCAAAATTCAATCCAACTAACAAATTCTAAATTTGAATTTTTTTCCAACAATAATATTTGAATATTTCGGATTAAATTTACAATGTTAAGAATATCACATTTTTTTTTCATTTTACTTTCAGCAACAAATGAAGAAATATCACATTATTTTGATGTTATAAACATTAGTTAGGCATGATACTTATGTGAATATGACAAAAAGAATATGAAATTGTATAATTTTGACAATTCATTACTGATGAATTATTAGTGTTTTGGTAAACAATGATGAAAAATATATATATACAAGTTGTTTATAGTTCTTGTGATATTGGAGAAAATTGAAATTTATTTAAAACTTGCTTGTTTTCAATTACATAAAATTTTAATTTGGATGAACAACCTGTTGGCATTTATAATGACATCTCTGAAAACAATTACCAAGTTGTCAAAATATATATGATAGGTTATACTTAAGTTCAGATATGATAGGTTATACTAAAGTTCAAAGGTGCCTATTAAATAATATAAAATATATGTTTGTCTAGACATTTAATAAGCAGGATTTAGCCAGCTGGTTGTAAGATGAGAAAATAGTTATCTTTTAAATGAGGTGAGATATAATTTTTATTTCTATTTTAAAATAGATATAATAAGACATTTTCTACCGTGTAATATACAAATACATTAACTCAAAATATATTTTTTTTAGTTAATGCTGAGGATACGAATTCCATATATATGCTAGACTGAAAAGGTAACATTAGATTTTATCCTTAAAGAAAAATAATATCGTATCATATAGTAAGAACAAGAAATTAAAAATTAATTGTTAAAATTGGTGTGACGCTATGGAAATATTAATTAATTTCATTGTAGACATCGATTAAAAATACAAAGAAATAATGTATTGTAAATACATTCTAGAAGAAATTAATTTAATTGCACATATTTGCTGTGTGTTCAATTGAACACATGTACGTAAGTTTAATTAAGTACATATAAAAGACATAAGTTAAAATTTACCTACCAATTCTGATTATTTAACAATTATTAATGAGTATTGTTGAATAATAATCTTAGACGTAAGGGTTAATATGCAAAATGTACAAAATAACTTAGAAAGTCTACTGTAGAGAAAATGTAGATAGATTCCAACGGTCATATTGACCTTGTAACATATATATAGCCATTGTAACAGTAAAAAATATACTAGTTCAAATTACAAAATTATTTCTGTCTCCTCAGTTTTGCATCTCTAAAAATAACATGGTATCAGAGCATTAAGATCTCTGACTACAAAAACCATAAAACAACAACAAAATCAGCAAAGGGCAAATGGCTCAAGAAGGGCAACACGAGGCTACCAACAATTCCTCCAAGCTCACAAATGCGTTACTTAACAGCAAAAATTACCTTACATGGGCAAAGGCTGCAGCAAGAGCGCTCAGCGGCCGAGAGATGCGTGAATACATCACGGGAGACAACAAAGTGCCCGAAATTGTAAATCCGCTTTCGCTAACCGAAGCGGAGAAGAAAGCAATGAAAAAATGGCGAACTCAAAACGATAAAATCATAACATGGCTCACGAATTCTATGGAGCCGTCCATTGCGGAGCTATTCCTTCTTCCCGACACGGCTTTTGAGCTATGGCAAGCCGTAAAAGATATGTACGGGCAAGAAAACAATTATTCCCGTATATATCAGCTCAAATTAGAAATCCAACAAGAAAAACAAGGCACAAGAAAACACGTAGAGTACCTTGGTACTCTTCAAAAGAAAAAAGATGAACTCCGGTTGTACCGGCCAGCTGTCACACCCCAAATCCACCGGGTCTGACAGCCTGCCGCGTGTATAAATCAGGCGTCACATATACACGCAAGGCAGTGGATCTTTTATATGCATTACCAATATCCTCACTCGCTGTGTCCGCATAAAATAACCTGAAAATAATCGGGAGGGTGGGGGTGAGAATGAATCCTCAGTGCGAAATTTGCCACAGTTTAGATTATTGGACTTGCAATCAAACTCTATATTCAATAATGAAACCCAAACAAAAACAATGCAACAGTTATATATATATAAGAAAACATAAATAGCAGAATGCCACTACTCGACAACAGTTAATCAACCTGAAACACAGTTTACGGAATTTCCAAGATGAATCTCAAACACAACATATATTTTGGCTTAACTCGATTCCTAACTCAGTTCAGTAGGGCTTGTAGCAATTACAGATGTTCTTTCGAGCTGAACCATTATCAAACCCACATCTGTAGGGTTACTGACACCTACAGATGGCCAACCGCTGGACCCTTTATCTGACACCCATCTGCAATCGCTTGGCTTAACAGTTTATTAAGGTCTGGTTCGAATCATATAAAGAAAATCCACTTTAGAATCGTTTCCAATATTCGTCACGTTCAATCGATCGTTCAAATGCATTAACACGTAGGAAAATGCTACCGAGCCATAGACGTTACACAAGTCAACCACGATTTCCAATCACACATCTCATAACATAATCACCCTCCCTCGTCCCAACCGGTACTGGGAATATCGAGGGCCGTTCACCTAAGGCCATTTAGGATCCTGGGAATCCAAGTCAGCATACAGCCCGACTTGGAAAATTAATTGGATCCAAGTGCTTAACTTCGTAAATCCATTCACACACATATCAATTCCACTCGTGGTGACTTTAAATCAAAATCAGATCACAATAGATCAACATAACCTATAACCATACCAGCATGCAAATCATTCAATTCAGATCAATTCGAGTTTAATTTAATTGGGCTATGCAAATGCTCTACGCAATTCAGTGATGCAATCAATGATATTCAACATGACAAACGAATACACAGTTTAATTCCTGAAAATAAAGTATCAAACAAGTCCAAGAATCCCGCACCTTATTATGACGAGCGTACCGCTTAATTTAAAGATCAGGCGTCTCGAATTGCCTCGCGGAATCTGGCTCGACTGAGCCTACACCTATATTATACGATTACTTGGTTTAGTTCGGTTACATTCTCAAAACTTAAATTCCAAAAACCGTCTTTCAATTCGTCAATTCTTTTATACCTTTCGGCTCATTTATAATTATTTTAATTCAAGTCCAATTTAATAAGGCCCTTATATAAACTTTCACCTTATTACACTTTGGTCCATTGGACGTATCAATTATTTTATTCCAATTCAATTTAATTAAAGACCCATAATTTAGCAAAGGTTTAAGCCTCTAATTAACAATTCACAATTTACTCCAATTCCATTATTTTAATTCTCAAAGCCGAAACCCAATTCTATTTACACATACACATCATGTCATATTCATTTCAATATTTTAGCCCCTTTAATTCATACAAATCACCATGGTCATACATTTTACAATTCCGACCCTTAATAAAAAATCATTTGCAACATAGTCCCTTATACTTAATTTATTCTAGAAATTCGATCGAGTCGGGAAAATCAACAACCCGTACTTCGATAATTAGTCAATTCACATCCTACGACATTAATCAATTCATCAATACATAATTCACGAATTTTAGAAATTAACCGAAGGAGAAAAATGTCGGAAGAAATTGATCGGGTCCGAGGGTTTCGTCTCGCCTTGCGGCCACCTCACTCGAGCACTATCAAGCATCATAATAGCACCAATCAAGCACCGAGACAGCACCTATCAAGCACCAGTGCAGCCCCAAACCACACCATCACGGCACCAAGCAAAAATCCACATTTCTAGGGTTTCCGAACTCGAAACTCAACGGCAATCGAACCCACGAGAGAGAGAGGTCAGTCGGGAGAGGGGTCCACGGTTTAGGGAGAGGAAGGGTTTTCTGGTGGGGCCGCGGGTCAGGGAGCATGGGCACGGGTTAGGGTTTTGACGGGTGGGGGAGAGAGGCGGGAAAAGAGAGAGAGAGGGGCAGGGGCTTCGGGCGGGTCTGGTGGGTCAGACCGAGAAGGAAAGAGAGGAGAGAGTGGGGGCGGCGGCTGCTGGCCGTGGCAGCGGCGGAAGGGGAGGGGCGGGGCCCTGTTTTCAGTGTAGAAGAGAGGGGAGGGGGCGGGTTTGGGGCTGTCACGGCAGAGAGGAAGAGAGGAGAGCAAGGGGAGCGGTTTCGGTGGGTTCACCGGCGACGGGAGAGGGGAGGGCGGAGCCCCCTGGGGTTGGCGCTGAAGAGAGGAAGGGGCGGACAGGGGGGGGTTCTGTTTCTGTCACGTAGAGGGAGGGAGAGGAGAGAAAGAGAGAAGGGAAGGGAAGGGATGTTAAATGGGGCTGCTTTGAGATTCGTGCTGGATCAAGATGAGGGGTTGTTATAATTCCAGCATTTAACTTACAATATATTAAGATCCGTGTTAGATTAAATCCAAAGGTCCAAACAAATCCAGAATTTCAACAAGGTTATTTAATTGGTTTAAGAAATCTGTTTCAACTCTAATTCGAATCGAAAGTTCATAATAATTTTTTGTAACTATATTTGTACATAGAATTCGTATTTTTATTCTCTTATTTAGAATTAAATTATTTATTTATTTACACGGATCTAATTAAATAAATTTCTTCCTTTCTAAAATTTCAAAGGAAATTCTTTTAACGGGTTTTCTGAGTTGCTATTTTTACCGAGTAATTATAATTTTATTCATATTGCTATATTTTATTTTATTTCTAAATCTCTAAATTTTGTTATACATAATTTCATACCTTATTTATTATTACAAAATTTTAGTTTCATTTTAGTCGGTCAGACAATTTCTGAACGATCGTTAAGTTAATTAAACTTTTTATTTAAGTCAAATGATCGTTTTATCCATTTAATCATGTTTTAAAATTTCGGAATGTAACACCAGCAACCACCGACTTGGCAATAATAAGAAAACGTGAAGAAGAAGATGATATATTTGAGTACCTCGCGGGATTAAACCCGAGCTATGAAGCCGTACAGGCTCAAATTATGAACACCGTCCCTCTTCCCTCTTACTCCCAAATCAAAAACATGATTCAACAAGAAGAAAGCCGAAGGGAGGCGATGGGTGGTCCACAACTCACAGTCGAAGAAGGACACGAGATCCATGGCTTTGCAGCAGCGAAAAAATCAAATTTCTCCAAATCTGGCCAAAACCCTAGATCTCAAATTTACCCAAATCTCAATGAAATAAAAAAATGCACAGGGTGTAAGAAGGAGGGGCACACCCATGAAAATTGCTGGTTTCGTCATCCTCATTTGAAACCAAAACATTGGAAAAATCAGAGCTCAATTGGAGGAGGAAGATGGGATCGGAATGAAGGCAGAGAAAGAAATGAAGGGGGGCGTGTGTATTTCGCTGAACCAAGCAGCTGCACTGAACCAAAACAAATTGGTTTTGAACCAAGTCATATCAATTGCATTAATGGGCCTTTAGCAAGTAGTGGGCCTGGAGCAAGTGGTTTCCACACAGCAAATAATGCAGCTGCTAGCGGATCTAGAGCCAACACCTTTTTCGCTGGCGGGTCAGGTGCAGGCCGAAACGGGTCAGCAGAGAGAGTGGATCAATTGCAGTCCCTAATTCAGCAGATGTCCGTGCTGCTGACTCAACAAAATCAGTCTAAATTTTCTGGTATCTCTTCATACTCAAAAAATTTAAATTTATTAGATAAAATAATTATTGATAGTGGTGCTACAGACCATATGTTTGGTAACCAAGCACTTCTAAAAAATTTAGATATGACAAAAAATGACCAATTTGTCTTGGTAGCGAACGGTATGAAGGCTAAAATAAATGGTATAGGCGAAACTATATTTTGTAACAAAAAATTATTCAATGTGCTATATCTAGATACGTTTCCTATAAACTTACTTTCGGTTAAAAAAATTAACACAAGAATTAAATTGTGACGTGATTTTTTCTTGTGAAAATGTTGTATTTCAGGACCGGGAAACCGGGACGAAGATTGGTGAAGGATTTCTTGAAAATGGACACTACTTTTTGAATCCAAAAAATTATTTTTGTGCTTCCGCTAAATCCATTGATATTGGACTTTGGCATAGAAGATTTGGACATCCCTCCGATAAGATTTTAAATTATATTTTGGATTGTAAAAATTTTAATTATGCTAATTGTGAAGTTTGTAAGTTGGCAAAACAAACAAAACTTCCTTTTTCTCATTCCAAAAGTAAAAGTGAAGCTATGTTTGATTTAATTCATTCGGATGTATGGGGACCGGCCCCAATTGATTCATACAATGGATTTAAATATTTTGTTACTTTTATTGATGATTTTTCAAGAACCACTTGGTTATATTTACTTAAATCAAAAAATGAAGTGTTTAGTAGCTTCAAAGAGTTTTTTTATTTTATAAAAAATCAATTTAATGCCAAATTAAAAATATTTAGATCAGATAACGGAACGGAATTTGTAAACAAAAATTTTGAAACATTTTTTAAAGAAAATGGAATTATACACCAAACCACTTGCATTAATACACCCGAACAAAATGGAGTGGCGGAAAGAAAAAATAGACATTTGTTGGAAATGACAAGAACCTTGATGTTTCAAAGCAATGTTCCTAAAATATATTGGTGGGATGCCATACTTTGCGCTACTCATTTAATTAATAGATTGCCAAGTTCAAAGTTAGAAAACAAAATTCCGTTAGAAATCCTTTACCAACAAAAAATCACCTTTGATCATTTAAAAATATTTGGGTGTACAAGCTTTGTACATATTAAAAGGAAGGACAAGCTAGATTTTGTATCAACAAAAACTATTTTCTTAGGGTATTCACCTTTTAAAAAGGGGTACAAATTCTATGATCCTATTAATAAAAAATTATTTATTTCTAGAAATGTTATATTTTTTGAAAATGAGCCATATTTCAAAAAAAAAAAAAAATTCTAGAGCCTAATCAAACCCAAATTGAAAGAATAAATTCGGTAACACCCTATATTGCACATGATAATTTAGAAGAAAATGAAACAAGTGATGTTGAAGAAGAAATAGTTGATAATAATGATGACATAAATGAAACCGAGGTAGAAAACAATTCGGGGCTTAGACGAACAACTAGGGTATTACAACCGTCAACTAGACTTAGAGACTATGTTACTTATACCGTACAATACCCTATAAAAAATTTTGTTTCATATGAAAAAATTTTGCCTTCATACCAAGCCTTCCTTACCACCATAGAAAAAGAAATAGAACCAAAAAATTACCAAGAGGCCATTCAAAAACCGTCTTGGAATAAAGCAATGAAAGAAGAGCTAAAAGCTCTAGAAAAAAATGAAACATGGGTAATTGTTCCATTACCAAAAAATAAAAAACCCGTTGGATGCAAATGGGTTTACAAAATTAAATATAATTGCAATGGTACCATAGAACGGTATAAGGCAAGGTTAGTAGCCAAAGGATTTACACAAACATATGGGATAGATTACAATGAAACTTTTGCACCGGTTGCAAAAATGAATACCGTTAGAGTGTTATTCTCCATTGCCGTAAATAATGGTTGGAATTTATACCAAATGGATGTTAAAAATGCGTTTCTTCAAGGAACACTTGAGGAAGAAGTTTATATGACCCTTCCACCGGGTCATGTAAAAGAAAAGAATACTAACCTTGTTTGTAGGTTAAAAAAATCAATTTATGGACTTAAGCAATCTCCAAGGGCATGGTATGGCAAGTTATCTCAATATTTAATTTCTTGTAATTTTAAAATTAGCAATGCCGATCACTCATTATTTACCAAAAGTGAAGGAAACAATATAACACTTGTTTTAGTATATGTAGATGATTTAATAATTACCGGAAATAATTTAGAAGCAATTAGAAAAATCAAACTCCAATTAAAAGAAAATTTTGACATTAAAGATTTAGGATATTTAAAATATTTTCTAGGAATAGAAGTAGCATTTTCAAACAAGGGTCTATTAATTTCACAAAGGAAATATACCTTGGATTTATTAAAAGAAACCGGTAAATTAGGTTGTAAACCGGCCTCTACACCAATAGATAATAAAAATAAATTAAATACCGAGGATGGTGAGCCCTTAGAAAATATAAACCAATTTCAAAGACTTGTAGGAAAATTAATTTACCTCACGGTAACCCGTCCGGATATTTCTTTTTCCGTAAGTCAAATTAGTAAATTTATGCATTCACCAAGAACACCACATTTAGAGGCCATAAATAGAATTTTAAGATATTTAAAAAGAAATCCCGGAAAGGGCATATGGATGAAAAATAATAATTCTAATGCAATATGTGGCTATTCCGATGCAGACTGGGCCGGTAGCTTTGATAGAAAATCCACCACCGGCTTTTGCACATTTGTAGGCGGAAATTTAGTCACATGGAAAAGCAAGAAGCAAAATGTCGTGGCACGATCAAGTGCGGAAGCGGAGTACCGAGCCATGGCATCAACCGCAAGCGAATTGATATGGCTCAAGCAATTGCTCAAAGACATGGGAATCAATGTTGATCAACCCATGAAGATGTATTGTGACAATAACTCCGCACGTCACATTGCTCAAAATCCCGTATTTCACGAACGGACCAAACACATCGAAGTGGATTGTCATTTTATTAGAGAAAAGGTCCAAGCCAAGGAAATAGAAACACCATTTGTGCGAAGTGAAGACCAACTAGCGGACGTGTTCACAAAAGGATTGGATCCGAAGCCGTTTGAAGAAATTACAAGCAAGCTAGGATTACTCGATATTTATAATCCTAGCTTGAGGGGGGGTGTTGAATAATAATCTTAGACGTAAGGGTTAATATGCAAAATGTACAAAATAACTTAGAAAGTCTACTGTAGAGAAAATGTAGATAGATTCCAACGGTCATATTGACCTTGTAACATATATATAGCCATTGTAACAGTAAAAAATATACAACTAGTTCAAATTACAAAATTATTTCTGTCTCCTCAGTTTTGCATCTCTAAAAATAACAAGTATCAACAGACACACAAAATGCACGGTAAATGCATTCTAAGCATAATTTTGTAGGCATTAATTTGGTGGTTTTATGATCATAAATGTAGTCTAAATTGATTAGAAATATAAACCGACATGCACAAACGCACTGTTAATGCATTCTAGCTAGCTACATGAATTTTATGTTTGACATTATTTTGTATATTTTTTATTTTGTAGGATTAAATTTAAACACATGTGCTAGATATAAATTTTAAGTCCTTATCTATTAGTTTTGATAATTTAATAATCATAAACCTTAATTGATTAAAAAAAAACAATCATCACACAAAAGACATTATGAATATATTTTAGCATAAGTTTATACGTAATATTTCGTGTATTTATCTGAATTAGCATAAATAAATTTATGCATATACAGAAGATATTACTTATTTAGGATTTTTCAATCAATTTTAGATAAGTCTAGGTGTGGCAAAAAAGCTCGTAACTCGTGGTTCGATTGTGACTCTCATCTAACTTGTTCAGTCAATTTTCGTTTCTTGTGAATTACACTATTGTAAAGTGTAAATTTAGGTTCGTTTTTGTTGCCAATTATAATTCATTCATGTAAAAAAAAAAAAAAAAGTTGTAAAGTTTGAAGTTAAATTTTAATAAAACATCAAAAGGTATAAAAAAAAAAAACAATCACAATGATCGTTGATTTTTTAGCATGTGGATCTTGTATAAAATTAATTCTAAATTTAATTATTTCTGATGTGACAACATTGCTCAATGATCGTCCAATATCACTTTTTCACAATTTTCTTTTGAATTATTACACATATATGTTGTGTGTTCAATTGAACACAGGTAAGTTTAATTAAGTTTATAAAAAACAAGTTAAAATTTACTTACCAATTCTGATTATTTAACAATCATTAATAAGTATCAACAGACACACAAAATGCACTATAAATGCATTTAAGCATAATTTCTATGCATTATATTTGTTGTCTTTTTCGATTTAGTATGGAAAATTTTATAAACATGTGAAATACATTTGTTATAGTCTACTTGTCAATTTAGTGATTTTATGATTATAAATGTAGTCTAAATTGATTAGAAATATAAACCGATATACACAAACACAGAGTCAATGTATTTTTTGTATATTTTTTTTTATTTTGCAGGACTAAATTTAAACACGTGTGCTAGATATAAGTTAAGTGCTTATCTATTAGTTTGATAATTTAATAATCATAAACACAAAAGACATTATGAATATATTTTAGTATAACTTTATACGTAATATTTCATGTATTTATCTGATTTATCATAAATAAATTTATGCATATTTAAAAAAATATTACTTATTTAGTGTTTTTCAGTAAATAATAAATTTATGCATATTTAAAAAAATATTACTTATTTAGTGTTTTTCAGTAAATTTTAGTTTTGTCTTGTCAATGTGCCTTCTGTTTAGCACAAGAAGATCGAGCCGCCACAAGCCACAACTAATCTTGCGTAGGTTACAGGAAAAAATAGAGGAGCCAATTCAGAGAGGAAAATTGGACTAGCTAGGCTGATTGGGCCCAAATCCCAACAATTATCAATGAAAACAATCCTCATTTTTTATTGATACAAGGACCCCTTTTTTTTACCTTAATTTGTTGCCTAAGAGCATCTCCATCGGCTTTCAATTACAATTGCAAATCCGCGCTGGCGTCTTACGTGGCATTTTATTTCTTGAATCACCGATGCAGACAAAATGGCAAATATGCAAGCTTTCATATTATGAAAGCTTTCATTTGGCCTTTCATTTCGCTGAAATCACACTTGCACGGAGAATTTCCAATCAAGAGCTTGCACAAATATACTTATGTCGATATAATTTTAGGATGTTGATTTTTAACTCATTCATTCATATAAAAATAAATCTAAAAAGTATTCAACTTTTTATGTGAATGTAAAAATAGTAATATAGATCATATCTAACAGTTTTATTTTGACATATAAATTTTAGAATTTTTTTTTTATTAAAAATTTTAAAACACAAAGGTATGATGGTACCACAAAAAGTACAATTTGAATCATCCTCTTCTAACTATAAATAATATAGGGCAAGTTTTATTTAAATAATTACATCCAACAAGATACTAAATGATTTTACAATTAATGATATCTGAATGTTAATATAAAACATTTTAAGAAGAAAATTGCAATGGTTGGACATTTAATTCCATTTTGTTTTCAAATTTCATATCTGAAACTTGCTTGTCCAGATCAGTGTTGTAAATAATGGTCATCAGACGGATATAGTACCGCCAAGCAACTAATTGGAAATAATCAGTCATAATCGGAAATAATCGGCTGATTAGACAAAAAAATTTGTGACAGATTGGTCACCACCAACGACTAATCAGCTAATTAATTGGTCTAACATATGTTTTTTACAACACTGGTTCAGATAATCAAGATTCAATCTAACTAACAAATTCTAAATTTGATTTTTTTTTTCAAACAATAATAATTGAATTTTTCGGATTAAATTTACACTGTTAAAAATATCACATTGTTTTCATTTTACTTTTAGCAACTAAGTGATGAAATATCACATTATTTTGATGTTATAAACATTAGTTAGGCATGATATCAATGTGGAAATGACCAAAAATATAAAGTTATATAACTTAGACAATTCATTACCGATGAATTATTAGTATTTTGGTAAACAATGATGAAGAAAAAAAATACATACATGTTTTCTATAGTTCATGCGATATTGGAGAAAACTGAGATTTATTTAAAACTTGTTTAATTTGTTTTCAATTAAGTAGAATTTTAATTTGGATGAAAAAAATGTATGATTATGACTTAGCCCCAGGAGGAATGCAATATTCTTCCTCAGTCCCAAGAGGAGGAAAATCAGAGGCCGCGGGCGTCCCCAACAATGAGAATTATTCAAGTGACTCAAGGCTCGATTTATTTGAGAAGGCAGCCTCGATCCGTGAATCAATATAATTGTAAGTTAAATGAAATTTTATAGCTGGTTCTTACTTCTCTCAAAAATATAAATATTAAGGTGATTGCTACTTGTATACAGGTACTTGGAGACTAATGGAGTTGATAGTACAATATTTAATGAGGTAGAAGTTAGCAGAAGATGAGGAGCTATTAAAAGAGAGCATACCTAGAAAATTGGCTAGAAAGAAGTTTTATGCCATATTGGATAATGCCCCTTCCTCAACTCCTCTAATTTGCTTGAAAATTGAAGAGACTAACTAATTTGCTTGAACCTTATGTACAGCTCTTGCATCCGGTGGCACTATCAAGGTTGAGCAAAGTACAGGCCGTGGACCTATAAATATTACTAGGTTGAGCAAAGTATCAACATACACAAACGCACCTTCAATGCATTCTAGCTAGCTACATGAATTTTATGTTTGACATTTTTTGTATATTAGTTTTGATATTTTTTTTAATCATAAACGTGACTATAATTGATTAAAAAAATCAATCATCACACAAAAGACATTATGAATATATTTTAGCATAAGTTTATATGTAATATTTCATGTATTTATTTGATTTAACATAAATAAATTTATGCATATACAGAAGATATTACTTATTTAGTGTTTTTAGTAACTTTTAGTTTAATCTTGTCAATGTGCGTTCTTTAAAAAAAAAAAAATAGGGATAATTTCACGTATACCCCTCACAAACTTCAAAATTACATATTTGATCATCTAAATTTTGAAATTATGTACTTCCCCCTCTAAACTTCAAAACCTCACATATTTATCCATTTTATTGTCTTTTTATATTAAAACTCATTCTAAATTTACAAAATACTTATTTTACCCTTCAATAAAAGTATAAAACGTTCCATTGAACTCAAATTTGAATTTGAAGGGTTCCTCTACCGTCCGATCCGTGCGCATCGCAATAGGACTATTACGCATTCGCTTCAAGATTTGTGCTAATTTAGCCTGCATGGATCTCAAAGTAATTTTGATCCATGTGAATCGCATTAAGATATGTGACATTGCTTCAATATTTGTGTGTGTTTGCTTCAAGATTCATGTTGATCTAGTATGCACGGCTCTTAAAGCAATTCGAATGGTAGAGGAACCTTCATATTTAAATTGGTGTTAGATGCTTGTTTTATGCTTCTTAATTAATAAAAGAGCAAAATAGGTATTTTGTAAATTTAGAATGTGTTTTAATATAAAAGTCAATAAAATGGGTAAATGTGTGAGTTTTTGAAATTTAGAGGATGAAAAATATGTATATTTTAAAATTTAGAAGGAGAAATACATAATTTTGAAGTTTTTGAGGGGTATATGTGAAATTCCCCCCCAAAAAATAATAGTGAGTAATGAACCTATTAAAAAAATTATTTGCCTTGAGTTCTTTAATTTGTAGTTCATCCATCTTAATTACATGCATGGCTAATTAATTTCTAATAATACATTGTTACAATTAATTCCAGGTACAAAGAGGAGAGAAGGAGATTCTGACTTAAATGCCTTTGCCTTACAAATTTCTGCATGTTCTTCCTTGGAAATTTGCTTGCTCCTGCATTCTGTGCTGCAAAATGCTAATCCTCTGAAAAATTAACAAATGTAGTCATATAACTTATGCATTAATTACTTGTCTATTTAAATTGGAGGCACCAATGATGAAATTGGAATAAGAAATTAAACATAGGTCATGGTCCCAGTCATTACATGCCAAGATTAAGAAAGTGATTTAGCATTGCTAATTTTATGCAAATTAAAATTTAAGGAATTAATATATCTTTTTTTACTATTGTTCAATTATTATTAGTAGCATGTAACACCTACATAATTATTTATATTTCTTTTAGAGTAAGGCTACGGTGCTATGGGTTGCATAGAGGGCTACGGTGCTACGGCTCAATATTCGAGTTTTCAAAATTCAAACGGTCGATCCGAACCGTTCATCTTGTTCTTCATATTAATATGTGTTTGGAGACCAAATACATTTTTTGAAATTTTTTTACTATTTTTTTAGATAGGTAGAAAATCACTTGATCTAAAAAATTCTGCACCATTCATATATTTGATTTTCTACCTATCTAAAAAAATAGTAAAAAATTTCCAAAAAATGTCAAATTTGATCTCCAAACACATATTAATATAGAGAACAAGATGAACGGTTCGGATCGACCGTTAAGATTTTAAAAACTCGAATATCGAGCCATAACACCGTAGTCCTCTATGCAACCTATAGCACAGTAGCCTTATTGTTTTTCCTTATTATGCTTCTTCTCTGTTTAGTCATCAGGTTCTTAATCATAAAGTGGATGTTTCCAATGGACATCTGATCAAATTCGGTCCAATGTCTGATCTAAGTTATTTAATTCGTGTCACGGTTCGTGCGTACAATTAAAATTATCAACTGTTAAATTAGATGCACGGATTTCAAAACAGATCGAGCAACTATGATTGAAAGTCAGACTGAATTTAATCTGATGTC
This sequence comes from Carex rostrata, assembly GCF_964058835.1. NCBI lineage: Eukaryota > Viridiplantae > Streptophyta > Magnoliopsida > Poales > Cyperaceae > Carex > Carex rostrata. The sequence continues at coordinate 1,403,797 of NC_135924.1, forward strand.
CATCGAACCTCTTTGCTCCCCGTACCCAAAAGATATTTAAATAAAAATAAATAAAAGAACAATAGAAAGCTAGCAGAAACCAAAAAAGAAGAGAAAATGTGGAAGAATGGAACAGATCATTGCATAGACAAAAGAAAGAATAAAAGAATAACAGCTCTTAATTATAACTGAAATTCAGAAAGAAATTAGAGCTTAAAATCCAAATAGGAAAAAAAGGAAATATATTTGACAAAATAAATCTTTCCAATCAAACCAAAAAGTCAACCCAATCAAAGACTGTCCTCTTGAGAAAAATATATTAATTTTCCTCTTAATAAAAGAAGTCTGATGCTACCTGTACATGTATATGTCAATATCATGAAGCCTCTTTTCACACAGAAAGCATTTGCTCAGAAACCCGTCACTCAATACACACGCATTGCGGTCTGATTGGCCACTTTGTAGTGTGCGGGTCGAGTTGATTTTGATTGGATCAGTTTTTGCCACATCGGTAATCATGGCAGCGATAATCCTGAGACCGATCGGCTTAGCTTCAGTACATCTAAACATTCTTGTCATAAACATGGAATGTCTTAATTTGTTCAAACAAATAAACACAAAACAAAACAAAAAATACAAAAAAAAAAAAAGAAGAAGAAAAGAAATCAAATGCTATAGTTGGAATTTACAAGATAGCTAGTAATGCAATGCTTGATTTGAGAATGGAAGAGAGACTAAATTTATAAGCTTTGGGAGTTTGCATTTGACATAATTTTTTATAACTATTTTGGCGGATAATGGTTAGGGTTAGAGAGAACAAAGCACATTGGTAATTGGGTAATTAAGAGTTAAAAATGGCATGTGGGTTACAATATTAGGGAACCCATTTGACCTGAGTTGTCATTTTTGTCTTTTTTGAAGCAGACAAAAATTAAAATCTTGTGGACTTTGTTTCCATTTGGTGAGGCCTTAAATTGACAAAAGTAAACTAAACATTTAAAAAAAAAATTTAGAACTAAATATATGATCTAAAATAAAATTATGTGACAGTTAGACACCTAACATATATAAAGCTTTAACCATCCAATTGAACAAAGGATGTATGGACAATTAATCAAAATTGAAGAGGAATGGCACTCATGACTCCCACTAAAGAGTAGCAATTAGAATATAAAGTAAGAAGAGAAGCTTTGTTTGGTCTTGGTCACCTCCATTTGGGAGAAATTGGTCACCTCCATTTTCCATATGCGCAGTTAAGAGTAGGGGTCTCAATGGCACCCTTTTACCCGTTTACCTGACCCACATTGTATTTGAAAATACGAGTAATGATAAGATTTTTATTTTTTTTTAGCTTATAGGGTACGGGTAAGACTAAAGATTTTTTTTCATTATCTTACCCGTTATTATATAAAATATTTTTAAAAATAAAATTATATATATTTTTGTACAAAGATGATACATGATACAATAAAGTTTTGTATTTTATTAAATTTTTATAATACAATTAGTTGTATTCATTATTATTTTTTCTTTTTTTTCTTGTTTGAAAAATATTTTATCGAAAGCACAAAGTAAGATGTTAATGGTACTTTTTATCCATTTACATGATCCGTATCGTATTCGAAAAGAGGGATAAGGATAAAGTTTTTTTTTTGTTATATCATAACAGTTACGGATATGAAAATATCTCCACCCGACCCGTATCATATCCATTGACACCCCTATTTTAATTCACATTTAATTTGTTTTTTATTAAGGGTAATTTTTGGCGTTGTTAACGCACATATATAACATGTTGAATCATTTGGAGGATTATGAAAGTACTGATGTACTAATTATCAGTAATGTAATGTAGAGCAATCAATTTGAATGAATTTTAACAATGCAATTCAAATTATAAAATTTCAACTTGAATTATAGAAATATAATATGAATTCCTAGAATTACACATTAAAACAATATTCAGGCACATATTGAAAAGCTTAATTAGCCTTCCATGAAACAATAACAACAACAACAATATATATATATATATATATATATATATATATGATTCCAATCTCAAACATATGATATCTCCATATTATATCTAAATTACAGCCCTGATTTACACTGAAACCTGTGCTTTAAAGCCTATAAATGTGGACTTTTTACTTATATTTCGATGAAATGTGGTACTGCTATGCTTTGTTTGGTATTTTGCAGGAAAAAGGACGAAAAACTGGATCTGACTACTTTTCATACGGCCCGTATGACATTTTGTACGGCCCGTACAGGATCTACCCAACTACACATAAGGTTCCACAACAGAGGCACAAAGTCTCCAAGACAAAGCACAGGCATACGGGGTCCCCTACGGCCCGTACGGGGTCCCATACGGCCCGTACGGGGTCCCATACGACCCGTACGGGGTCCCCTACGGCCCGTAGGGCGCTAATTCGGAAAATCCAGCTGGAATCTGAAATGAGCATAATTTAAGGAGGCCGAAAAGGAAGCCTTTTGGGGCGCGATCTGGAGCATTAATTGAGATATTTCCTCACCAAAAAAGGGGAGATTGACAACTGGAACTTGGACAAGCTTTCTTGGAGCAAAAGACAAGAGGAGGAGAAGAAGAAGAGAAGTGAAAAACGCGAGTTTGCAACGGATCTTCGGATTTCTCCACTGTTTTGTCATGAACTCTTTTATTTTCTGTTATTTGTGTTATCTTATGAACATGAGTAGCTAATTTACTTTGTTTCTAGGGTTAAGATGTAGTTTCTAGTTTGGTTTTGTTTGCATGCTACTTGGATTTTGTGTTGAATGCTTTGTTTTTACTTTGTTGAGTAGTATTTTGATTGCTTTATTTGTGCTTGCTTGAATTGATTAGTCATCCCGTTAGATGAATGCGCACATCTAAGTGTTAGAAGCCAAGTCTATGACATTTAATCCAACCGAATAAAGTATATGAAGTAGGGTTAAACCAAGGAGTACCCGAAAGGTGAAACTTTCCTTGAGGCGAAAGTCCTTGGATACTTTTAGTAAACCAACAAGTAACTTAGATAAATTAGGCCAAAATGCGAAAGTTGAGGTTTAACGTATCTAAGAGGGAAGTATTTGAGTCCGGTAATCGGGTACTAGGCCAAAATGCGAAAGTTGAGGTTAGGTATCTAGATCTGGTCGATAGAAACCCTAAACATTAGTATCAACACAGAAAACAGTAGCTGCAGCATTAACTCGGGGTCCCCTACGTGCCGTATGGATTCCCATATGGGTCATATGCCTCGGGGCTGAACAGAAATGAAATCTGAACCCTGGAAACGCCTTTTTATCATTTGAAAACAACTTTAATTCTTTTTATTGTCTTTTAAACTTGTCATAAATCAGTAGAATTGTTAGGATTAAATCAAACCAATTTTTCTCACTTCTAGAATCTCAAGTAGTTTTAAGACGAGTCCGGTCATTTTCTTCCGTCCCTGTGGATCGATACCTGAGCATACTCATCGATAGGATAGTGCACTTGTTATCTGATTTGACAGAGTATAACAAAGGTTTAAAAGGTATAGCTTGCTATACTGAAACTTTGTAGCATATATTCTGTGCGAACAAGTTTTTGGCGCCGTTGCCGGGGACGGCAACGAAAATTCTAGACTTTTTCTTATTTTCGCTTGATTCTAGATTTTAATTTTAATTTTTCTTTTTTCATCTTTGCAGGAACATACTGGAAGAGCCATGGCCCAAGAACCACTACCATCTCAGAAGCAAGGGGCAAATTTCCAACACATTCGTTCCAGCACCATCACATCTGTCACCTCTCCGTACGGCCCGTACAAGATTCATACGGACCGTACAAGTCGACAACAGAGGCCAGACAGACCCAGAATAAGACGCCATGGATCTGATGTATAACATGGCGACAAACCAACAGTGGTTTGGCTGCGACAGTTCTCGAGCTGGAGGAGGCGGTCGATCCAAAGTTGATCAGATCACAACTCTATTTGCTAAAGCTGCCAAGCTGAAGGAGGCCATGCAAGAGGCTTTAGCTAAAATGAGCGTGAAGGCAGTCAGAAACCCTCAACCACAGCCATGTGTCATGTGTGGGGATTGGAGGCACTCTTACGAGTATTGCCCACTGGCGGAATGGGATGAGGAACCCGAACAGGTCAACTATCTCGGCAACTACAATCGCAATTTCTACAACAATGCACCATTCGACACTTCAAACGACCGCCCATTCCAATCCGATCCACCCGAGCCGTACATTGATCCCGCGGTGAGTAATTTCATGCATGAGCAGGGAAAAATGAACCAAATGATCTTCGAGCAATTGCAGGCTCTCAATGCCCAACTGGCTGATTCAGTTGCTCAGAACAGAAGGAATGAACAAATGGGTCATCAAGCTGCCTCTGCACAACCACCTCCTGGAAGACTGCCCAGTCAACCAGAAATGAACCCCAGAGGAGAGGTAAAATCCATAACCTTGCTGAGTGGGACAAACTATGAAGGACCCTCCATGCCTGGTACGGGCCGTACCAAATCTGTACGGGTCGTACCAAACCCTGACCATGCAGAACCAGCTCAACCAGTAACCTCATCTGACTCCACACCACCTTGCACAAACCGTACTAACCCAACACAGGTCGTGCCAAAGCCATCTGAAGAGATCCATAACCGTGCAGATCCAACGCGGTTAGTAGTGAATGTTGAAGATTCTTCTGACACGGGCCGTACCAACCCAGCACAGGCCGTACAGAGAGAGCCTAAGAACCAGAGAAGGAAGGGGGACACTTTGCTTATGCTAGACCTTTTAAAAGAGGCTGAGAATCAGAGAAGGATGGGGGCCAAGAAACCACCTGGCACGCCCAGTGGGACACAGTACCAAGGACCAGCCATACCTGTCGAGCCAGAAGCCAACCATACGGTCCGTATGAATCCCATACGGCCCGTATCGACCTCCCCTGAGATTCCCGAGCAGTCAGAACCTGATCCGATTGAAGTTGTGAATGAGAAGACAGACCATACGGTCCGTACCAATCCCGTACGGCCCGTACAAAATGAAGCTGACAGACAGAAAAAGAAGGTGACCAAGAAACCACCACCCTACCAGCCACCTGTTCCTTTCCCTCAGAGGCTAGCTGAACCAGAAACATGCTGTGCAGTCAACGTGGAGGATCGATTGGCTAAGGGACAACTCCGTGAGGGATACGGGAGCTCAGTTAAAAATTACTCTGATTATTTATCTGAGTTGCAGGATGAAACAAGCGAGTTTGAGACGATCTGCACGGCAGACATGACGCCTATCTGTCTGGAAGAATTGCCATACGGACCGTACCCAGATCATACGGACCGTACACCAAAGGAATCCCAAACAGAGAAGCTGGAGATTGAGAAGGAACCAAAAGCTCAGGCTGGAGCTGAGGCATACGGTCCGCACAATATTCATACGGACCGTACAACCAGCCAGGCAGAGCAGATCACTCCCGAATTAAAGCCTCTCCCAGCTAACTTCAGGTATGAGTTTCTAGACCCAAATAAATCTTGTCCTGTGATCTTGAATGCAGATCTCAGCCCTGATCGGACTGCCACGCTCTTGGGGAAATTGAAAGCTCACATAAGCGCGATCGGGTGCTCAATCAAGGACTTGAAAGATATGGGGTGGATTTTTCTTTTGCAAGTGTTTGACAACACGACACTTTGCTCAGATCCGCCCCCGAATCGCACTGCTAGACTCTTGGAGGATTTGAAAACTCAGCAAACTGTGATCGGGAACTTAATCGAGGAGCTGATGGGCACAAACCCAGCCACATGCATGCACAGGACCTTACCAGCGGATGATCACAGGCACACGGACAGTGCAGACCAGCATACGAGCCGTGCACAACCAACCTGGTCTATGCTTTCTCTCCCTTGGCGCGTTAAAAAGGAAAGAATGGTGTATCCTTTCAACACATTTGACACGACGCTCCACCAAAAACCACCCGACCCACCTCCCACCAATCAGTGAGGCGCCCCTGCCTCTTCCCTCACTCCATGTCTGGTTAGTTTCCATATTTTCTTCTATTTTATTTTTCTTGTGTGAACTCAAGCATTGAGGACAATGCTTCATTCAAGCTTGGGGGGGTGGAATAGAAGAAAACTGTATCTGCATTTAGGGCATGTTTATTTTTCAAAAATTTGTATTTTTCAGTGATAAATTTGCGTTATTGCTTGAATTAGGGACTTTTGTGAAAAGTTTTGGTTGTGTTTGGGATGACCTTGAGAATTTACAACTAACCTCATAATTGATCAAAGAACTAATTAGGAAGGGATGTTTTGAGAACTTGAAAATATGAAAACTTGAATTGTATCGAAAAGTCATTTTGAAACTGAACTCTGCCTTTTAAAATAGAGAATTGAGGATTTTAAATAATAGAAAGGTTGGGATATCCATTGGTATGAAAGAATACCTTGGATGTGTGTATTCATGATATATGCAAATGAAATAAATGAAAAGATGGAGAAAATAAGAGTACTGGCAATAATAACCTACTGGGCGCCTTTGAGCTCGTCTCCCAAAGAAAAAAAAAGAGTACTGGCACAATCCGACGGGATGCCTTTGAGCTCGAAAAGTTTCAAAAATATTTGCAGTTATCAACACATGAAATCCGCGACTTTCTAACCTAAGCTTGTTTCAAGCTTGGGGGGGCGAAAAAGGAAAAATCACCACAAACGAGGGCATAATTTCAATGTAAGAATGAAAGATTGATCAATTCAAGTAATTAGTTTTTTGCAAATATTAAAGCATCTCAAAATATGAAGTTTGATTAATCAATTAGTGGGGTGAATCAAAATTCATCAAGGAAAAATCCAAATTGTATCCAAAAAGATTCTCATGGTTCTTGATAAGAGCAGTTCATGTAAATTTTCACATTTAGGAATTTATTTGCATTTAGGTAATCCAAAGACCAACCCTATACCCATGTTGGGATTTTTGCTTGAGGACAAGCAAAGTTCAAGCTTGGGGGAACATATAGTCAAGCCATCCATATATAATTTCCTTTGTTTTTCTTTCTTGCATAAATTAAATATTTTCTTGGAAATCTAAAATATGTTACTAAAATCAAGTAAATCTGTAAATATCAATACAAATTCATGTTTATCCAAATTTATATACATTAAATTATAGATGTTAGTGTGCAACTAGATACAATAAAACCATATTAAAAATCTATAACCAAAGTTTAGAAAATACATTTTCAAAGCATTTGAAGAATTAATAAATATGCTAGATATATTATTAAATTGAACAAAAAAAACAGTATTTGATTTGTGGAGTTATTAATTGGAGGTATCCATGCACTTGAGAGAATGGAGACAACAAAACAATAGATAAATAAAAAGAAGTCCAAGGGTATGCTTCAAGTAAGTGTTAGTGAAACCTTTTTTCTTGTGATTATATTTCTCTTACAATATTAATTTAATTTGTTCATAAAAAGAATAGAGTCATCATTTCATACATTTCTTTTTCTTTCTTTTTTTGGAGTAAAACCAGGCAGTGACTGTCAGGTGTCCATTCTTCCACATTTCATACATAACAACAGGGTTTCTTCTCGTACATTCACAACCGTCAGATCAGCATCCAACGATTCACATCTCGACCAATCTATCGACTGGAGAGGATACAAACGAAGCTCTAGCTTTAATTCTCTCTAGAGCAAAACTCATCTCCTTTCTTCTTCTTCTTCGCGATTTCACGAAAAGAGAGAAAACGAAAACCCTAACCCTAGAGCAAAAATCGAAGAGACGAAGCAAATAGCTTCTCTAAAGGCGGTAACTAGCACCTCAGTGCGACTTCCTTAGGTATATACGCTTGCTGCTTCCATATTTTAGATCTCCTTTTGAGGAATCTTTTTTTCTTAAGCGTTTTTTGGGGTTTTTGTTTGCTGAGATTTGAGATCTGTTCATTGAAGCTCTGGCTTCCCATTTCCTTCAATTCGGAGCTGTAACCTCTTTTTTTGTGCTTAAATGTCTGAAGATGTCTCCATTGGTGCCAAATGGAGAGTCCATTAAACGTCTTTTAAGTCAATTTTTGATGGATAGATGGAAGGAAATGGAATTTGTACAACACTATTTTTGGTATTTTGGAGTTTTGGATGGGCTATTATTAGCATTTTTGGTGAATGAGAACTTTTCAGAAATTAATAGATTGGTGGTGGATTTAAGAAAAATGATTTATTGCTTCTAAGCTAAATTATTGTCAGAGCAGAATGCAATTAAAAAATATGATATATTTCAATATTTGTCCAATTTCATTAAATTTTACATTGTCTAATTAGGTGACAATAGAGGCTTTTGATTCTGCTCCCCAACAAACAAACATAGAACACCGGACTGTCCAATCCGAGCTCTAAAGTGCACCACGTTTTGGAGACACTGTTCTTCACCTATTTGCTACTAACAGACACAACGAGCTCGCTTTAAAGGTATTTGAAAGAGATATGTCCCTGTTGAAAGCACATAACAAAATGTTAGAGACACCCTTGTACTATGCTGTGACCGTACTCTAGCATGCACCCAATTCTCTGACGGAATGTTTCCAGTTCATGTAGCCGCATCCCTGGGTTACTATGATCTGCTACAGCATTTCTTCAGTGAGTACCCTGATTATGCTGAGTTGCTGGATTCTCGTGGAAGAAATATTTTTCATTTTGCTGTAGAACAAGGGTGTCTCTAACAGCTTGTTCTTTGCTTTCAACAAGGACATATCTCTTTTAAAAACTTTCAAAGCGAGCTCGTTGTGCCTCTTAGTAACAAGTAGGTGAAGAACAGTGTCTCTAAAACACGTTGCACTTTGGAGCTCGAATTGGACAGTCTGGTGTTCCGTGTTTATTTGTTGAGGAGCAGAATCATAGGCGTCTATTGTCACCTGATTAGAAGTCTCTCCTTTCTCCACTCTCCTCCAGTGATAAACTCTAACCAGGTGCCTCCGCCTCGTGGAAGTACTCGCTCTCTCTCACGCCAATTATCACCGACGTTTCCTCACTTCATGTTCTGACTCTTGCCGACAGGTTTTTCTCTCTCTCTGCTCTCACTTTTTTCAATTGTATTTAGTTATTTTTTTTTAGAGGGACAAAAAATAAGAACAATTAGTCTATCATAAAACTTTGTTTTCAGAGTTTAAAGATCATAGAAAAGAACAATAAAACAATGTTTCATTATCTTAGTCTAATATCCCATATCTCAATTCTTTCAACTTTTTTTTTTTTTCCTTTCCAAAGTTCCTTTGTTAGTTGGTTTATTAGATGGTAGGTACATCCAATTTCTATCATTTTGGTCCATAAACTAGTAAATTAAGGTATAACTAGCAGTTTGCATGAGTTGTTGTAACTATTGTTTTAAGATATAAAGTTTGATTCAAGAATTTTGTTTCTTTATAACTATGATGGTTTCCAATTTAAGGACCAAATTTTAGTTTGATAAAATCACTTGGTCCATGGATACAGCTTTCTGCAAGGTGCATGTTTCTTTAATATTATTTTCTAGTTTGTTAAACTAAATTTATAGCATGATAAACATTTAATGGTATTGTATTATATAACTGAAATAAGTTCACAGTATATGCATTTTCCAGAGTTTTATCTTTTGTCAATCTCACAAATTTTCTATGCTTTTGTAGAGGAGGTTGTGAACATGATTGTGGAGGCTCGAGGGTAAAGCATTTGGGAGAGCCAAGTCCTCTGACGATGGAAGTCGGTGAGGACAGGAGGCATAATGGATAACAAATCTTATGTTGTATGTTTTGTACTAATTTCAGTTTTGTTGTATGTGTTGTATCAATAATTTTTTGTAGACATCAAATGATTTTAAATGTCCAGTTGCTTGTGTTGTAAACCATCCATTGTTTATTATTATTTTTCCATATATTCCTTTTGCTCTCTTCACTGTTTTATTGAATTTTCATGGATTTTAGTTTATTTGTTGTGTTCTGTATGCATGTTTATGATTTTATATATATATATTTTTTATTTATCTTCAATTATATGCCTCAAGTTTGACTAGAGTTGACTTTTCATTGGTATTTGGGCAAACCGAAATTGATCCATTCATTTAAATTATTCTATGAATCCAAAAATGAAATTTTTTTATGCGCATGTTTATCTATGTATGATTTAAATATCCTATAAGTGTCATGCATTTATCCAAATAGAAAACATGCTTTTATATTTTTGTTGTATTTTGCTGGTTTGTAACTGTAATGGTACCAGATTTTATTTCCTTTGCTTTTATTTGTTTTCAGGTATACAATAGGCCTGGTTTGAGGTTGGTACATTGGTACAGATTTCTTATACAGGATTTTAGGCCTGGTTTGAATTTTTTACCTTGGAATAGGGTTTAATTAGGGTCTATGACAGGAAATCTAAGGAAAGAGATCAAAATCAAAGATTCGTAAGACTTGATATTGTCAGAGGCTTTTAGTGTAAATTAACACAGCAACAATTAACTTAAAGCAAGCAAAAATAAGAAACAATCTAAATATCAGAATGTACCACATAAGTTCATCAAAAATTCATATTTCTACAATGGGCAACATATCTAGAAGCTAAATTTAATTTGAAGAAAAAATTAAATTACACACATATATTGAACTTAAATAACAAGCAAGTAAATATAATAGATAAATATTAATTGTAAGCAAGCAAAGCAAATACACACACTGAAAAGTTACAAAATTAATCCAAACATAAAGACCAACCTGATAAATATTAATCCAAAACTAGCCCTACAATTCGTAACAATTTCACTCAAAAAATGAAATATCAAAATATCAGAAGTGCATGAGATCAAAATATCAGAAGCTTAGTTATTTTGGGTGTCAGATTGCTATTTTTTTTTTTGTTCAGGTTTTAGGCTTTAATTAATTTTAGATTTATTTGCGTCTTGGTCAGGTGACTATTGAAGAATTGATTTTGGTTTGGACCAGATTTAGGTTATGGTTAGCAGTTTTCAAGCTACTTCAGATTCCAGTAGTGTAATTTCAGACAATTTTTAATTAAAACTGCATAATTCAAATCAAAATTACTAAGCTAAATCACGACTATTCTTCTTTTCCTATTATTTTTTTCTTTCTGAAATTACAAATTTTAATTCGTTGATCTAGGATGCCGTAATGGTTAATTATGTTGTTCTTTTTGACCTGTTCTTAGACAGGTGTAACTTTATATCTGATAGCCACTATCAGGTTTTAAAAAAAAAATCGTTGATCTAGGAAAGTAGGAGGGAGAGAGAGAGAGAGAGAGAGAGAGAGAGAGAGAGAGTGAGAGAGGGGCTAACCAAAGGCTCAGATTTTGAATTGTATCATTGTCCAAATATCGATGCAAATCCAAAGGTTCAGATTTTGAATTGTATCATTGTCCGAATATCGATGCAAATCCAAAGATTCAAATTTTTAATTACACTTCGGACAGTAATACGTGTCATGCCATAGACTCACTCATTAATAAATATGCTAGCTATATTATTAAATTGAACAAAAAAAATATATATTTGATTTGTGGTGTTATTAATTGGAGGTATCCATGCACTTGAGAGAATGGAGACAACAAAACAATAGATAAATAAAAAGAAGTCCAAGGGTATGCTTCAAGTAAGTGTTAGTGAAACCTTTTTCCTTGAGACTATATTTCTCTTACAATATTAATTTAATTTGTTCATCAAAAGAATAGAGCCATCATTTCATACATTTCATTTTTCTTTTTCTTTTTTTGAGTAAAACCGGGCAGTGACTGCCAGGTGTCCATTATGAAAAAGTATCTTTTTTTTTTAATTTGAATTGATGTATTTATTTAATTTGCAAATGTATTATTAATCGTGCAATTTGTTTGTCCTAATTTAAATTTAAAGACAATATAGTAAGATATTTTTTAAAATATTTGGATATATTCTATGGTGGCTGTGAACATGCATTTTTAATTTTTTTTATTAAAGTTGAAGTCAAGTTATCTAATTGGGTTAATATTCACAAATGAATTTTTGTTAGACTACGAACTTGCAACGTTTCAAAGGAAGAGCATGAACGGATTTTAATTTTATTTTAATTCGTATCCCCTCAGGTTACCTGACTGAGTAGAATTGAATCCGACGGTCCGAAAATGAATTGGCACGCATCTCAAAGCACAAATAATCCTGCCCCTCTGTCATTCTGACCGACTGAGAGTAAATCTGAGCCGTCCGTTTCAATTGTCTTGAGTCAGGTACCTGGGAGGATACAAATCCATATTTTGGGTTTTTTTGGACCTTATTTGGGCCTGAATCTTAACAATGTTTATCATTTAGAATTCCATGATTTACAACGGTGTTTCTTTCCCTTTTTGCATTGAGTGATGAAATTAATCGGAAACAGAAATATAATATTGTTAGAGCATTTATGTTCATAAAATTAAATTGTTTTTTGAATTTATAAATTGAAAAAGAAAATCTCATACATCTAGGGCTGAAAACGGAGCGGATAATGTTAATACCATATCCATATCCACTTTTCAATAAGCGAATACGGATAGTAATAAGATGTCAAAATGTAAAATTAAATTCATCTTAAACGAATATGGATACGGAGCGGATAATTCACGAATACAAATGCAAAATGAATACTTGTCAAATAATTGACTTGTATGAACTTTAAGATATAAATACTAATTAAAAAGTTAATAAAATGAAGAAAAACAAATTAGAAAAATAAAAAAATGGAGGTGTCCTTGGCATGAAAATGGAGAAGAGTATAAAGAATAGAAACAGTTAATTTGTGATCGGACGGTCTTATTCTTTTTTTAGTTAATGCAGAGGAGGATACAAATTCATGTCGCTGCCAACAGGGGCGGATTTCGGATGTCCTTTTTTTCAATGAAAATGAAAGGAATTTAGACCTATGATATTTTCAACTCTTTACCTGTTCTCTTATCTCAAAGATAATTGGAATTGATTTCTATATATAGAGTGTTCTACTTTATATACAATTTTCCTAGTGGGACTAATCCTATCCCAACGGATCCGGACAAGAACTAAATATTTTGGAGTTAAAAATGTTGGAGGTCACAAAACTAATCGCCATGTCAAACAATTAAAGATTAATTAAATATTTCATTCAACCATCCTATTAGTGGGATAGATGTTTAAATGTTTATATGTTTTAGATGTTGATGTGTTCATGATTTCTTATTTTTTATTCGTTTATCAATATTTTCTTAATTTATTTAATTATAAAAATATCTATATTTTATAAAATAATATAATTAATAAGTAATGTTATGTTATGTTATCATTTAATCAATTTTATTTAATTACAATATTAATAATTTTATTTAATTAAATTTAATTACATTAATAATAATTTTGTTAAAAAAGTATAATATTAAACATTTTAGAAATAAAAATATGATTTCCCATCCTTAATCTCACAATACAACCGAACACCCATTTAGTATATTTCCATATTTAAATCCGTACATATCCATACTCATAGGTTCTCACTTTTTCAAAAGTGGGTTCCCATCACTGTCAAATCCTATCTTGTATAATCCCGTGAAAAACGAACATGTTTTTAGTATATTGGAAAGGTGGCTAAGCCATCCCTATGATTTTAAAATTTTAGTTATATTTATTGAAATTTAATTAAATTTTATTTTTTCAGAACTTTTTATAGTCCAGCCCCCCTCAATAATAATCAAATGTTTACTTGTAATTTAGTGATTAGAGTTTTATCTTGTAGATGAGAGATCTTGAGTTTAAATCCCACTTGTCACTTTTATGCAATTTAATTTTCAGCCCCCTCTATTAAAGTTTTATAGTTCCGCCCCTGACTACTAGCTAGAGGCTAGAGCCAAGCTTTAATGCTGCTCCAAAGATGCTTATCATTGATGCCCGGATTGATCCTAATTATTATCCCACTATAGATAGAGAAAGGGAAGAAACTAGTATATATATTGTGCTTCCGCTTATAAATTAGCAAATAACGGTCTTGGGGAATGACTAGTTGACTGCAGAACTGTTAAGATTTGTTCCAGATATATTCGAATATCCGCTCCGTTTAGCACCCTGCAAAAATTATCCGAATTCGTATCTGGATCTATTCTGCTTATTAAATATATATCCGGATCAATATATGAAAATAATCCGCACCGTTTAATTTGAATTCAAAGCGGATATCCGCCAGATAATCCGTTATCCGGCTCCGTTTACACCCCTTTGATACATCCCATAAATTAATTTTTGAGACGAATTAGCAAAAATAAATTAATATTTGACAAGTGATATTGTCATAAAAGATTTTAAATTGAAATGAATTAGATGCTCTAAGTAGGGTGTTCATCGGTCACGGTTTAATTTGTTTTAAACTGAATCACGAGAGTTTGAATTAAAGGTTTGGAAGTTATGGCTAAATGGATCGGTTCGATTCATCTTTAAAACCGATTTTATTGTTTGACTCGGTTCGGTTTAGAATTATTAAAACCTGTTAGACTACACTTACCAAAAATTTAACTCATTCTTCGTTCGAATCAAACATTTAAAAAAATTCAAAAAATATGACATTATATATATTGTTTAGTTCAGTTTAAAACCTGTTAGATCGAATCATAAATTCATTTTTAAAAAATTCAAAAAAATTAACAAAAAGATATTTACTTTTATGATTAATCTTTTTATTTTTATTTTGGTTCAACCAAACAAAGTTCAGTTTGTACGGTTCAGTTTTAATTCGGTTTATAAGTTTATTTTAATCAATTTAATTATATTTTAAAAAAATTAATAAAACTTTGATTTAATTTGTTTTTTTTTTCGGTTTCAATGGTACGGAACGGATAAATATCTCTTATAAGAGAAAAAAATTCAACTTAAAATAGAAAGAAAAGAGAAGGAAGAATCTTGTACTTGCAGGGGAAATCTTAAGAAAGAAACTTTTGTGGGCCCACAAACTTCTCCAGTACAAAACAACAACAGGGTTTCTTCTCGTACATTCACAACCGTCAGATCAGCATCCAACGATTCACAACTCTACCAATCTATCAACTGGAGAGGATACAAACGAAGCTCTTGCTTTAATTCTCTCTAGAGCAAAACTCATCATCTCCTTTCTTCTTCTTCGCGATTTCACGAAAAGAGAGAAAACGAAAACCCTAACCCTAGAGCAAAAATCCAAGATACGAAGCAAATAGCTTCTCTAAAGGTGGTAACTAGCACCTCAGTGCGACTTCCTTAGGTATATACGCTTGCTGCTTCCATATTTTAGATCTCCTTTTGAGGAATCTTTTTTTCTTAAGCGTTTTTTGGGGTTTTTGTTTGCTGAGATTTGAGATCTGTTCATTGAAGCTCTGGCTTCCCATTTCCTTCAATTTGGAGCTGTAACCTCTTTTTTGTGTTTTATTTGTCTGAAGATGTCTCCATTGGTGCCAAATGGAGAGTCCATTAAACCTCTTTTAAGTCAAGTTTTGATGAATTGATAGAAGGGAATGGAATTTGTACTGGTTTAGGACTTGGGATCTTACTAGGGTTTAAAAACAATTAGAAAGAAACCAATTTTATTTGATGTCATACTACTATGTAAGAGCTGAATTTGATTTGATTGTCATACTACTATATAGGATTATTTATTGCTTTAGCAATAAAATACATGGTGAGAGAGGAGCTTTGAAAAAAGGGAATAAAAATGGCCTCCAAAGGCCCCCGATCGAGGTTAGATCATGATTCAAGGGCTAAACGTCAGAAGGTTTGTTATTATATTTGCTTTTGATTCTCATACTTTGCCTCTGATAAACCTATACACATATAGTATATAATAACATACTAATGTGATATAAATTGTGTATTGAATATGTAGCCACTTGACACACCGAAGGAGCCGCCTCGACCAAAGGCTCATTGGGACCATGTACTGGAAGAAATGGTTTGGCTTTCAAAGGTAAACATCTCCTTTCATATTTTTTTCTTTTCTAATATGACACTTAGTATCACTCTTTTCAAATAATTGCTTGCTAATACTTGCTATGATATATAACCTAGTATCAGAGCTTACATATACAATTGATGCTGTCTGTTTTGACTAAACCAAGAATGTACTTATTAGATGCACATGTACACGGGTATTAAATGGACCAGCTGAAAAGAACCTGCCAGGCATAGGGATATGAGGTTATTTTGGTGAAACAAAATATTATAGGTTTATTTGTTGCTTGAGAGGAAAATGCATGATATTTATTTTCTTACATCCTCATATATGTTTTGTGAAGGGAGGGTGAAACTTTCTGCATTTTGTTTTTTGAATGATATAGATTTTATATGTTATGGCTTTATAGGACTTTGAGGCCGAGAGAAAATGGAAAATGTCTCTGGCCAAAAGGGTTGCTCTTAGGGCAACTAAGAGTTTTTCTGGCCAAGCAACAAAGGGAGAGAAGAAATTAAAGGTATGACAATTCTATTTTATTTTTGGAAAAGCAGCTTAAATTGAATTGCCATATCTCCAAAATTTTACCCCAATTTCAGAAGGGTTTTAAACAAAAAATGAAATAACAAAAAGGAGCATTGGAAGGTGGCTAATAAAGACCCAGCACAACTCTAGGAAAATACCAGTAACATAGCTAAAATATAATATTACTTCTGTAGGAAGAGGAGCAGCGCCTGAGAAAAGTTGCTTTAAATATCTCTAAAGATGTGAAGAAGTTCTGGACCAAGATAGAGAAGCTGGCAAGTCCTTTTTGCATACTTGATAATATGTTTTTAAAATGTTTAGTTGCAATTTACTTTTAAAAAAAAAATTGTTGATAACGAGGAAAATTTTATCATATTTTCTACTAATACTTCTTCAACAGGTTATATACAAGTACCAACTGGAAGCAGAGGAAAGGAAGAAGAAAGCAATGGACAAGCAACTTAATTTCCTTCTTGACCAGACGGAGAGGTACTTGTGTTGATTTTTCCTTTAATAATTTTACAAATCTCCATAGTATCTATCGGCATGAAATGCTACTGATATTTGTTTTATTGGACCTTTTATTTGACCATTTGAAACCATATCCTGGGATCTTTTGAGAAGAACACTTGAATTTACATACTTGTAATCAGCATTATGTCTTTCTGTTCTTCTTATTTTCTTTTCTTTGTTTTTTAGCAAATAATGTCCAACTGTTATTTTTCTGAATAATGCCTATCCTTTCCTTTTGTAATTAACCAACTGAAAAATATATAGCGAGCATCGATTATTTTATTGCACAGCTCTGGGCATTAGTGGCAAAATCTAAAAAATGTATAGTTGTTGAAGTTGGAAACAATTTAGGGTCCTAGTATCTCATCATAGCATTTTTATGGCATTTGTAATAAGGACCTTTGTTTGTGGTGAAATATTTGCAAAATACCCTTTGTTGAAGTAATGCACAGATGAAATTTCTGAGAGTATAATAATATGCTTTTCATTACTCTTTCATGGGGTTTAATGTCAGGTATTCGACAATGCTAGCTGAAAATCTTGTGTCAAATCAACCTTCCTCTTCAAATCAAGAAGAACCGAAAGCGAAGCACGATATGGAGATTGCTAATGATCGTTGTTAGTATCCTTTAACCCTCCTTTTCCTATTTGTACTTGGTGTTGTTTATATGTTCCATTGATTAGATGTATGCCTTCTGCTACTTGCAGCGTTGGAGCTAGATACTAACAATGCTACAATGCTAGCTGAAAATCTTGTGTCAAATCAACCTTCCTCTTCCAATCAAGAAGAAGAGAAAGGAAAGCATGAAATGGAGATTGCTAATGATCTTTGTTAGTATCCTTTAACCCTTCTTTTCCTATTTGTACTTAGTGGTGTTTATATGTTTCATTAATTAGATATATGTTTTTTGCTACATGCCAGCTGAAAATCTTGTGTCAAATCAACCTTCCTCTTCCAATCAAGAAGAAGAGAAAGCAAAGCATGATATGGAGATTGCTAATGATCATTGTTAGTATCCTTTAACCTTTCTTTTCGTATTTGTACTTAGTGGTGTTTATATGTTTCATAAATTAGATGTATGCTTTTTGCTACATGCTAGCTGAAAATCTTGTGTCAAATCAACCTTCCTCTTCCAATCAAGAAGAAGAGAAAGCGAAGCATGATATGAAGATTGCTAATGATCGTTGTTAGTTTCCTTTAACCCTCCTTTTCCTATTTGTACTTACTGGGGTTTATATGTTTCATTGATAGATGTAATGCTTTTTGCTACATGCAGATTTGGAGCTAGATAACTTCGATAGTGATGATGAATATGAAAACCAGTCTGATGATGAAATCGTAAGCTTTACCAAACTCTGTACTTTGCTTTGAAGATTTTATTAATTTTATGTTAAAAATTGAAAAATGCAAATGGCAGGAAGACGACGAAAGAACAATAGATGAAGATGAAGCTAAAATTACAGAGGCAGAGAGGAGAGAAGAGCTGGCTGCTTTAGAGGCCGAAGCTGATTTACCTCTTGAGGAAATACTCAAGGCCTACAAAAGGACTACTAGATGTGAGTCTCATCTTGATCGTTTTTTTTTTCTGTTCTTTTCTCTGGCCAATTTTTCTTCAGGAAATTTAACTTTCATCCTTGCACCGATAAATTCTTTAACATTCTGCTTTATTTTTTTCTTTTCTCGTTCTATTTGTTCTTTTTTTGTTGGGTAGAGAAGAACCAAAGGTCATCTCCTGAACAAGGGTCAATTTCATTTGTATTCATATGATCATGCATACCCTTTCTTGTATATAAATTATAAGCTTAAGGAGGAATTTCTTGTGTAACCTAAATTCAATATATCACATATGTTACTGTTCTACGAACCACTAAATTATTACAGGTGCACCTCATTAACTAATAGTAGAGTGTCAGTGCCTTTATATTTTCTTGTCAGTCAACCTCTTGCTGTTTGTTGTTGCACATCAATATTGGTGAGATAATTTGGTGCTTTGTAGGGTATTTACTACAGTCGAGGTTGTTGAGAATTGTATCTGATATATTGAGTTCTTGAAATCCCCCCTTTAATATAAATGTACACTAAATTATTACAAGATAGTAATAAGATTAAACATTCACAGCAAGCAGGGAGAGCAGTCAGGTTTTGAGTAGTGACACTGATGAGCCGCCTTTTAAGAAGCATAAGACCATTAATGGTGAGATGTTTTTAAGATTTCAGTTCAAGGTTTTTTTTGCATTACACAATACATATCTATTGCTTTAAACCAAATCTGTTCATAAATAGGTTTTGATTAGAATCTGAACAACTTCAAATTCTTTTGGCCTAATTTGTATTAGTTTAATATGAGCTTAGAGAAGCAAATTAAATTATTTGTCTTAGGTGTCAATATTTAGCTGAATATATTATCTTTCCAGAGAAAAAAAATATGGTGTTATTTGCAAGAAGTTCAAATAAATATTTGGTGTATATAAATTGACTGGTGTCATTGCAAATGAATTAACTTATCAGGTGTTATTTCAAAAGTTCTATGTTGTTGCTCCTGATAAGGGGTTTTCTAAATACTTTGCCATTGGAACCTGCGGAACCAGATGCGTCTGGTACTGGCAAATACTTAGTACTGTCCAAATTTGAACATGCAGTTACAATTGTCGGTTGTATTGTATCTGTTGATGGTACACAAACAAACCGACTGGTACGTTGTTTTGGTATTTTGAAATCGAATGATTGTGGTTCTTATAGTGGCTTTTCAGATCATCGATTGAAGCTAGAAAATGGTGCTGTACATACTGTTGAGATGAAACCACTCAAGGATGTTTACTTGGATACTCAGAAATTTCCCGAGGACAACCATTGCAAGTTTGACTTTTCAAAGGACGATGATTTGACTTTTCAAATCTTGCAGGGTGAAATAGATGGTGATTCTTGCATTGATCAACAGGTAATGAAAATCGTAATTCAAGTCTAATTTTTTTCAGCTTTTATTTTGACAAATAATTCTCATATTGGATTTATCACTTTTTCTGGTGTCTGGTAGTGCTAGTATTGTAGAATATACTGGGCCAAAATATGTTAGTAATGGTTCTTTTTTTTTGTTTCATTTGTTACTAGTTCAGCAGTCAACACTTTGTGGTTCTCAAATTACAATTGAGGGTAAATGTCCAATTATTGGTTAATTAGAAATCTAGGTCAGAATTTGTGCTTAATTTGAGAACGGTTACTTTGGATTCTTATTCTGGGTCTGCTTTCTAAACTTGTTGCAAAATATACAGCTCTATATGTACCAGCTGTATATTGCCCTAGATTGAATGAGGTTCTTGTAGTGATTAAATCTCTTGATTAAAATGTATTCTGAATTTTTTTCAGGAAGACACAGATTACGAAGACAGTGACGAAGATGGAAAGGTATAGTTTCAAGCTTAATTAATTGTTGTTGTCTGCATTGGATTGGTCAGTGAGACCAAGATGGGTTGGACCATCTTATAATTACTTGTTTTCAAGTAATGTTTTTTACAAAAGTACATATTTATGTTATTATAATATTGCCAGGATGATGAAGCAACATTATCTGAAGAAGAAGAGTTGGCAAAGAATGAAAATGTGAACCCTTCAAATGAGGTAAAGCATTTGTTTGTCTGTCCTTCATAGACATTACACATTTACATTTTATGATTACCATAGTGAAGTTCTTTTTAAACCTAAGTTGAACCAAGTACACTATGATTCTATGAAGCTGTCAGTCTGATTACCATACCAGTCTGGGTACCCATGACCCAAAAAATTAAAAGAAACTATTTCCTTTGGTTGGCTTTTTCGGTGCATAGTCGATTTGATTGAGGCTTAAATTATGTTCTGAGCCGGATGAATAAAGCTGAAACAGCTAATGAAGTGTATTGATGTTGCTCCTTGAAACAGATAAATTTGCTTCAGAAAGAGAGTGAAATGTCTATTGAAGAACTCCTTGCAAGGTATAAAAAGGTATGGATAGATTTTGTGCTTCCCAAGTTTCCCATACCTGTTATGCTAAATTTCTCTGACCTTTTGAAAGAATGAATAGCCTGCAATCTTATTTTTTTATTAGTGATAGAGTTTTGAGACAGCAAATACTATCTATTATAGAAAACTTTATATTTTGGTTGGCTCTAAAAAAGGTTGCAGTCCAGTCATATGGAATTCATGAAAAACATGCTAACCCCTAAACTCTAATCCAAAAGGTAATTCCATTAGCATATTATCAAGTTACTGTATGTAATTTCATTTTTATATCTAGGATGGCTATGCAGATGCTGCCTCTCCGGAATCTGACTACGTCTCAGCCTCAGCATCTACACCTCCAGATGATAGCATCAATCCTGAAACAGATGGTGTGAATTCATTTCAAGAAGAAAAGCAGCTCAAGCCCTCAACTTCTGAAGAGAGGAGAGAGACAAAGGAGGAAATAGAAGGGGAAAATGAAAATGAAAATATAATAGAGGATGCAGCTGCGGCCGCCAGGTCAGCACAACCAACTGGCAACACCTTCTCAACCACTAAAGTTCGTACGAAATTTCCATTCCTTCTGAAGTTTCCGTTGCGTGAGTACCAGCACATCGGCCTCGACTGGCTGGTGACTATGTATGAAAAGAGGTTAAATGGTATACTAGCTGATGAGATGGGGCTTGGGAAGACTATCATGACCATAGCCTTGCTGGCCCACCTAGCTTGCGAGAAAGGTGTATGGGGCCCACATTTGATAGTTGTACCAACTAGTGTAATGCTCAACTGGGAGACTGAATTTCTCAAGTGGTGTCCTGCTTTTAAAATTTTGACATATTTCGGCAGTGCAAAGGAGAGGAAGCAGAAGCGGCAGGGCTGGATGAAACCAAATTATTTCCATGTGTGCATCACCACATACCGGCTTGTCATACAAGATTCAAAGATTTTCAAAAGAAAAAAATGGAAGTACCTCATTTTAGATGAGGCACATTTGATAAAGAATTGGAAATCTCAGAGATGGCAAACCCTATTAAACTTCAACTCGAAAAGGCGAATTTTACTAACAGGCACACCGCTGCAAAATGACTTGATGGAACTGTGGTCGCTAATGCATTTCTTAATGCCACATGTATTTCAGTCTCACCAAGAGTTCAAAGACTGGTTTTCCAACCCAATTTCAGGCATGGTTGATGGTCAAGAGAAAGTCAACAAGGAGGTCATTGACCGGTTGCATAATGTGTTGCGGCCTTTTATTCTTAGGCGTTTGAAAAGAGATGTTGAAAAACAACTCCCAAAAAAACAGGAGCATGTAATATATTGTAGACTCTCAAGACGGCAGAGGAACTTGTATGAGGATTTCATTGCCAGTTCAGAGACTCAGGCCACGCTGGCAAGTTCTAACTTTTTTGGTATGATAAGTGTTATCATGCAATTGCGAAAGGTGTGTAATCACCCTGATTTGTTTGAGGGACGACCTATTATAAGCTCATTCGACATGGCTGGTATTGAGTTGAATATATGCTCTGATGTGTGTACTGCCTTGTCGGCGGGACCATTTTCAAGGGTTGATTTTGAGGGATTGAATCTTGTTTTTACACAAAACGAGTTTAATATGACCTCTTGGGAGGCTGATTTGGTAAGCTCTATTGCTTCATCCCCGAGTTATATAGCACTTGATCAGAAGAAGGGCAGGTCACAACAGGCAGCTGGGATTTTTGAAGAGTTACAGAGAAAGATCTGGGAGGAGAGGGAAAGGGAGTCGAAAGAAAGGGAAGAAGCTGTTGCATGGTGGAATCGTCTACAGTGCCAAAAGAAACCTGTTTATGGTACCAACCTTAGAAAAATTGTTGCGGTGAAACACCCAGTTTTTGACATTTCTGAGAAGATGAACAACCCTTTGTGCTATTTAGACTATCCTTCTAAACTATCTGAAATAGTTCTTGCACCCATTGAGAGGTTCAAGAAAATGGTTGATGTGGTGGAGGCATTTATGTTTGCCATCCCCGCCTCACGGGCGCCGCCACCTGTCAGTTGGTGTACGAAATGGAGGTCTCCAGTGTTCTTTGAGCCATCTTACACAGAAGAATGCACTCGTGCTTTCTCTCCTTTGCTCTCCCCGTTGAGACCTGCGATTGTTCGGCGTCAGGTTTACTTCCCTGACAGACGCCTGGTACAATTTGACTGTGGTAAATTGCAAGAACTCTCTGTTTTACTGAGGCGGTTGAGATCAGGAGGTCACCGAGCCCTAATTTTTACACAAATGACTAAGATGCTGGATGTATTGGAAGAGTTCATAAACTTGTATGGTTACACGTACTTGCGGCTTGATGGGTCAACCCCACCTGAAGAGAGACAAACACTAATGCAACGGTTCAACACAAACCCTAAAATTTTCCTCTTCATTCTATCCACTCGTAGTGGTGGGGTAGGGATTAATCTAGTTGGGGCCGATACAGTCATCTTTTATGACAGTGACTGGAACCCGGCCATGGACCAACAAGCTCAGGACAGGTGTCACCGAATTGGCCAGACACGTGAGGTGCACATTTACCGGCTGATAAGTGAGAGCACCATAGAGGAGAATATTCTTAAGAAGGCCAACCAGAAACGCGCTTTAGATGACCTAGTCATACAAAGCGGCAGTTACAACACTGAGTTCTTCAAAAAACTTGATCCAATGGAGCTCATCTCAGGTCATCACACAATCAAGGATTCATCCACCAAGCCAACTGCAAATTCAAGTAAATCAAATTTGAATTTGAGTTCAGATCTCTCAAATGCTGATGTGGAGGCCGCACTGAAACATGCAGAGGATGAGGCGGATTACATGGCACTGAAGAAGGTCGAACAGGAGGACGACCTGGATAACCAGGAATTTACAGAAGATGCCATTGGGAGATCAGAGCCGTTGGATGAAGATGATGTGGTAAATGATGAAGACCCAAGGCCAGAGGAAAGGAATAACAACAGAGCGATGATGACTGAGGATAGTGCAGCTGCTCTATCCGTAGCAGCTGTAGGTGCAGCAGCAGGGGACAAGTTAAATGACGAGAATGCCCTTAGCTTGGTGGGAGGAGGCGATGAAGAGATGGATATGTTGGCGGACGTGAAACAGATGGCAGCGGCAGCAGCTGCAGCTGGGCAGGAGAGCTGGTCCTTTGAGAACCAGTTGAGACCGATTGATCGATATGCAATGCGCTTCTTGGATTTGTGGGACCCAATAGCAATAGTGGATAAAGCTCGTGTGGAAGAGACTGCTGAGGCATTAGAAGAAGAGTGGGAATTGGAGAGGATTGAGAGGATGAAGGACGAATTGGAGGCAGAGATTGACGAGGATCAGGAGCCCCTGCTATATGAAAGTAAGTGTAGAATCAGTTCCTGATACCCCACTAATAAGCCTGATTTTGATGGGTTTCAGATTGGTTCAAACGAAATATTTGGTACCATTGTTACAAAAATGATACATGATAGACATAATTTCTTTAGTTATGTTGTACCACTTGTGCTATGTACTGGTAGCATGCATGCCCACATACACCTTAAGCATCAAGTTTCACAGAAAGATAGTTGTTAGCCTAAAAGGTCATGTCCATGTGAAATGTGATTTCAAGGAAATTGATTGTTCGTAAATTTGTCTAATTTTAGGATGGGATGCTGAGTGTGCCACAGAAGCATATCGTCAACATGTTGAGGCCTTGACACAGCAAAAGGTTTGCAATTTATCAGCTCCAGAGATGGAATTTAATTTTCAAAGTTCTCTGTTTAATTTTTCTAGATGGTTGTTTTACTAAATGAGCTTAATGTTTTTGCAGTTATTGGAAGAAATGGAATATGAGGCTCAACTAGCTAGGGAGAAAGAGGAACTCGAAAAAAACTTAAATGACCCTAGGTAAAGCTTTTGTTATTTACTTTGCAATATGAAACTAACAGATGCAAATTGGTATTGGTACAAGATTTACAAGTGTTCTTATTATGAAGTAATTTAATACTGTTTAGGGAGGCGACAACCTTAGAAAAGAAACCCAAGTCGAAAAAGAAGGCAAAGAAGGCAAAGAAATTCAAATCTCTCAAGAAGGAAAAACTTGTATCCAAACCAGAAACTTATTGTTCTGAGACTGAACCGGAGCCTGACGATTATGTTGACTACAACACCACCTCACCTGAGACGATATCCTCTGAGTCACCACCCTTTCCCCCTCCCATTAAAAAACGTAAGCTGCCTATTTCATCCTTTGATGAAGATAGGAATCAAACTTTGAAGAAACCCAAGAAAGGTTTGAGTTTGCCACTGCCACTGCCACCTAAGAAGTTGACAATATCTGAAATAAAGGAAGGGAAGAAGAAAGTAGAAACTGGCAAAAAGGAGTCCAACCAAAAATCTAGTGTGAAGGCCAAGATGAGATGTGGTGGGTATGGGTTGACCATCTCATCACATACACCAGTGAAACGGGTCATGGTGGTGAAACCTGAGAAGCTGAAGAAGAAGGTCGGTAACTCTTGGTCGAACAAGGACTTCATACCAGATGCATGGTCTCATCGAGAGGATGCAGTATTGTGTGCCACTGTGCATGAGTATGGGCCCCACTGGGACCTTGTCAGTGACATGGTGCGTAGTGAGTTAGGTTTAGGAGGTTATCGAGGGAGGTCACGCCACCCAGTTCACTGCTGTGAAAGGTTCAGAGAACTTTTCTTTAAGCATGTTATGTCAACTGCAGAGAGAGACAATAATACCGAGAAAGCTTCCTCTTCTGGTGCTGGAAAGGCCGTCTTGAAAGTAACTGAGGTAACTGTAGCATTGTATTCATATTCGCTGAAAAGGAAACACAGTATTTTTAATTTTCAATAGATATATTTTTTTTTAATGCATAATAAGCATGTTAAATCCATATTATATCAGAAAGTTTTCAATTAACCCTTAATGAGCAATTAAGCTTCTAGTTGACCCTAATTTCCTCTATTTTGAATTTCTTGTGATAGGATCAAATACGGTTATTGCTGAACATCACGAGTGATCTAGCCGACACTGAGCTACTTCTCCAACGGCACTTCATGGCTGTGCTTTCCTCTGTCTGGAGATCCAAATGTCGCCTTCAACCCCCACTCCGGGAATCTTCTCGTGACTGCACAACACGGCCCATATCTGATATCCAGACCCCACAGAGTCGCAAATGGAACTACAGCCTTGTTAGCATGGCCCTTGCCTCTGCAACAAACTCAGATGTTGCATTGAGTAATAACAACACTACTACTAGTAGTAGTAATAATTACTCCTCTAGCATGACAAATTCAGAAAGAATGGATTTGATTCTGGCATTTCCGAATGCTGGTGATGAGGTGGTGGAGACAGGTTTCCCAACGGCTGTAAATGTCTCTGTACATGGCAACAATGATACTGACCTGCCATATCAGCATGATACAGGGACAACTGTCAGTCCCTCTGCTTTACTGGACCAGTCTATCACTGAAAATAGGTTCAGGTACAAGTTACTTGTTAATTAAAATAACTATCATCCATCTATACTTGTGGTGTCTAACAGTTGCTTATGCTGTATTGTAGGATGGCCTCACGAGCTTGCTTTGAAGGGGAGGGGCCACTGTGGGCCACATCGTCAGCCTTTCCCCTATATGATGCAAGCCGGTATAAACCTGGAACAAAACACTATCTTTGGGGAAAGCACAAGTCACCTTTTGTAGACTCGGTTCGACCTTCTAAATTGAAATCTAATAAGAACAACAGCTCAGATCCTAATGACGGAATTTACCCTTATCTGTTAGGCAAATCTATTATCCCCTCACCTGAACAAACAACATTCAGAGATTTTTTAGATGTAGAGTATGATAGGCCCTTTACAGATTTTACATCTGACGATACTGAGTGCTCACTGCAAGTGACACATCACGAGTACGATCCAAATTTTACAGCAGGATTAGAGGAGCTAGAGTCTATTTCTGATTTTACCGACATAGGATGATAGAAAGTGGATTTCTTAGTTTCTAGTTTTTTTTTTTTGCGGGGGGGACGTTTCACTTTTTCGAGCCCAAAGCAGGCTAGTTAGCAATTTGCAGATATGCTATGTGGGCTCAGGCTTAACCTGGTCGAGAGATACGGAGCCAAGTAATGTCTATCCAAGGGGTGATTCGGTTAAATTTATATACTAATTAATGTATGTGCATATTGAGTAGTTTAGGGTCTCTCTGATGTAATTGTTGGTTTTTTTTAACTTTTTATGTTGTCTTGTATCATGATATGGGGATAAAAAGAAACAGTTATGTTAGAGAAAGCAACTCCGGCAATTTTGTTTGACTCTCTAGATTTATCAAGGCAACCAAGCTGCATCAAATTTGTTTACTGAAAAGATGCAAAGTTTTGCACAAAAATGCCGATATTTCTTCAAACTGATGCTTTATTTCTTCAAACTGTTAGATATAATTAATTGTATATGTTGTAAATATAATTTACAACGTAAGTAGGTACTTTCAACAAGTATGCATCATTTTCAACTTGCATTTCATATTCTTTCTCCAAATATAAACACTTGTTTTTATGAATACTTTCTTGGGTTGAATTTGATAAATCTTAGTTTGCAACTAACATATTATTTATAAATCTGTTGAAATCTGCAAAATTAGACCTAAGATAAGCTGAAGTTGTTAAGAGTTTTCAGATGTCAGATTTGCCCCTAAAAGATGAAACTAAGCAGCAACAAAAAATAAATGAATATATATATATATATATAGAGAGAGAGAGAGAGAGAGAGAGAGATTGGCTAATATCAAAACGTTTGTTCCTGGACTCAGGAACAAACGGTTCGGTTCTCCGATTTGCAAAGTCCAAACGACTGATCCGAACCGTTAGATATTTAATCCATATTGAAATGTGCTTGGAGATCAAATTTTACATTTTTTGAAATTTTTTTGCTATTTATTAAGATGGTTTGAAATCGCTGTTTTCCAGTGGTGCAGAATTTTAATAAAAACAGCGATTTTCAAACCATCTTAATAAATAGCAAAAAAATTCCAAAAAATGTAAAATTTGGTCTCCAAGCACATTTCAATGTGGATTAAACATCTAACGGTTCGGATCGGTCGTTTGGACTTTGAAAATCGGAGAACCACTTGGTTGCACGGGTGGGGTTGGTGCAAACATTTTGATATTAGCCTATCTCTCTCTCTCTCTCTCTATATATATATATATATATAGAGGGAGAGAGACAGAGAGATGAGCTACAGTGAGTCATGGAGTAAAACGAGTTTATATTTCACGCCATATTTTCATTTTGAAAGTCCAAATGGCCGATCCGAACCGTTAAATGTGATTTACATATTAAAATGTGCTTGGAGGCCAAATTTTACATTTTTTTTTAATCTTTTTACTATTTATTAAGCAATTTTGAAAAATATTGTTTTGCTGTGAACAGTTAAAAACAGTAAAAATTTCTGGACTATTGGATCAACGATTTTCAAAATTTTCTTAATAAATAGTAAAAAAATTTCAAAAAATGTAAAATTTGATCTCCAAGCACATTTCAATATGAAGATCATGTTCAGCGGTTCGAATCGGTCGTTTAAATTTTTAAAATAGAAATATAGTGCCATTGAGCACTATCTCATATATATATATATATATATATATATATACACACACTAGCAGAAAACCCAACTGGAGCTTGAGATGTAATGGGTTAGATTACGAGTGGCTCAGTTTAGATTTTTTAACTACTTTTTTGTTTTGTTTAATATTTATTTTTCCTTGTTTTTCTTTCAATTTTTCCGACTAGAATTCCATCCAACAAAAAATTGATATACTGGAGCTTTTCACAAAATACAAATGTCAGCCGAACACACACACACACAAAAAAAAAAAAAAAAAAACAGAACACAAAAATAACAAACACTAATAAATATTGTCAGAAAAAAATATAAGCAGTAGCTCAAAGCTCAAATGGGCCTTGCTCTACCCTTCAATTTTTTAGGAGAATTGTGGGCCTGGGCCTCAGTACTGGGCTCTACTTTCGCGATCCCAGCCTCATCACTGGTTCTACACTCAGGGCTGCAAAATGCTATCCCTCTAAAACAAAATTAAAAAAAAAAAATGTCAAGGAAAAAAAATAAAACTAGAAAGAAGTTCTATATATTCATATATAATATACATTCATATTTAAATGACCACGATTAAGGAACTTCTAATTAACATTTGATTAATTTTGTCTTTCCTTTTCTGATAGAATATATCTGAGTGTTATGGAACCCACTCCAAACCCTATCTAAAAAATTAAAAAATAAAAACTTTGTGGCAGCAAAGTAATTAAGCACCCCCCCCTCACGCCACCTTAAAAAAAATATAAAGATGAAAAGAGGAAGGGAAAAAAGAGGAGAAAAAAAAGGCAACAAAAAAAAAATCTCGAATCTTTTGTAACTGCTTTGATCGTTTAAAAACAATTTGATACGTCAGATAACTACAAATTGTGACTTAAAATTGAAAAATTACATGGAAATTAAAAGCATCACAAAACATAAAAAAAAAAAAAAAAATGACGAACTATTTGAACATACCTAGCCATGAAAGTGTCTTGTCTCTCTAGGCGCTGTCGACAAACCATGCAGCGGTTCATCCTGAGCACATGCGGCTCAACTGATGGTGGTGGGGACCCCAAATAAAAAATGCTGATTCTCTCCTCAACAATATTATTATTAGTTTTGATATCATGCGGCATTGTACCGACACACAGTGCCGCATACTTTGCAGCACTTACAGCAGATAATTTTCCTATTCCACCTTCCTCTAAATTCATCGTAGCTATGATTTGCAGTCCGACAGCCGTCATTTTTTGCTCTGCTTTTTTTGGGAGGAGTTTGTACATGTTTGTGTCTCGGTGATTCATTTAGGTGTTGTATATATACACGTAGGAAACATGTGTGAGAAGAATCTTAATTCTCTGTGTGCTTTTATGTGTGTTTGTTTGTGTGTTGAACGCCTGAACGGGATGAGGTGGCGAACAAGGATCATACGAGGGAAGTGCTTATGAAAGATATATAAGAATTCTGCAAGCAACTTTGTGACTATCTCAGTTCAATGTTTTTGTTATTTTAACAGTTTTGGTGTACCAATTATTGTATAATGACATTCAATTTGAAGTTTCTAAATTGAGTTATTCTGAATTCTATTAATTGTACAAGCTACAATTTGTTTGTATTTCCTATTTAGTTGATATGCGAACGATCACAGTAGTTGACTATATGAGCATGCAGATTTGTCTGGAAAATAGTTGCTACTGTTAAATTGCTCTTAACTAGTACGTGTATTAAGTTCTACGTGTCTATCTTTTCGATCAAAATCACACAATCTTAACTAATTGCAGCATTTTACACGTGCGATGAAAATCACGGCATGGGATCTTAATTCAGTTCCTTCATCTAATTCATTTGTAAAATATTAATGAGTAGTTCTTGTATAAAAGTGCTCTTTTGTCGCACGCGTATTAAATTTCACGTGTTTTGTTTCTCGATCAAAATTACGTGATCTTAACTATAGTATTTTAATTTTGCGATCATAATCTCAGGAGATCTTAACTAAACCATCTATTTGCTTATATAATGTTTGTTCAAATCCTTTTTTAACTAGTTGAATCTTTCTGATCAGAAATGCCTGAAAAATGTTATATCACGGCATGCTTTTCAAACAAAGAATAGTTATACAAGTATATACTGTAAATGCATATCCGTCGCAGAAGATCAGTGTTATTAGATGAAAAAAGTAGAATGAAATAGGTAAGTATTCCTCAAAAGAGAGAGAGAGAGAGAGAAGAGAAAAGAGAATAAAAGAAACTGAAAATGATCTTTGTTTGGTATTGAACTGTTAGGTGTAGGAAGAAACAAACCATCCACAGAATTCATCATAAGAGAACAGATTTAGTGAAAAAACATGCTTTAACATCTTTCAAAACGCTACATAGACGAAGCATTAGAAATGAGCGTTTCACTTTTGAAGGATAAACACATGAAGAACACCTCGTAACACAGTAATAATCTTGTGGTTATCTTCGGCATTTTCCTTTGACGGCTTACGTGTATTTGCATCATACCAAAACCAACAAAAATATTAATTATGTGACAATTCTCATGTGTACCCTCAACCTAAAACATTAACACACATACACTTTTAAAGGAGCAAGTAATTATAAACATCATATTAATCTTACATTATATATATATATATATATATATATATATCTCTGAACAATTGGAAAGAATTTAAAGATGATAGCTTTGGCGTATTAAGAAAGAAAAAGAAAATTATAATATGACTACATATCTAATTTTACACATATATGAAAAAGTACAATTGTTCTGTAGGCATGTTTTACATAATACAACCGGATTTTTCGAATCACAAACCCTAAACCCTAAATCCTAAACGGCTCAACCCAGTTCACATACAGACTGAAGCTCCAAGCACATGAGGAATAAACCTCTTCTAACTTGTCCCCTTATTAGAAGCAGTTACTCATGTTAATTAGTAAAAGAAGGCAGTACTCACAAGGAAAGTTTGTATTGTCAGTTTGTAACTGCAATGGAAGGTATAAGGCACCTACGTACTCATTAAATTTTTTATCTCTTTGTGGCAGTGTAACGCAGCACTACTTTTGATATTTTATTAGGGTATGCAGTACTAGAAGATGTGATTGAATGAAATGAAATAAATTAAGGCTTTGTTATACTTTACATCCAACACTATGTATTGTAATTTTGGCTAAGAAACCAAAAGATATCACATGTTTTAGTGGCCAAACTGTTGTAAGATTTCACATGCATGTAATTAAAACAATCAAGTCAATAACAAAATATCATATTACCTCTGATACTTCTCCTTAATAAAAAATAAAATCGTTGTAAGAAAAGTGATTTTATTAAACCATATAGCAGTACAATTAATAAATTGAAGGATTCAGATCAATCATCCAATAATTATATATTAATTATGCGTAGCCAACCGTTCAAAATGACGTCTTCTCTAATTCTTTTTTAAGACTGTTAATAATTATCAAATTAAGAATATAAACAAAAAGAACAATTGATGAATGTTTTCATTAGCAAATAGCAACTCCATAAGACAACAAACACTGAAATTAAACAAGAGATGTTGATAGATAATAATTAACACATTCCACTCCATAATTTCCTAAAAAAAATATCATCTCTTCTTCTCACACTAAATTGCCATTTCAATCTTATTGAATCTCTAGCTTGGATGCTTGCCCAAAACAAAGATATGTTATAATTGCCTTATATATTTCACTTCACTAGGCTTTCATTCTATTGTGTCTTCATTGATTTGCCTTGATCTGCATTCATTACTACAAAAGCCTTTATCCCTGCAAAAAGATAAGAGAATGTAAAACAATTAATGCTTACTCAAGTGCTGGAAAGTAAAATTATAATTAAAATGAATCACCATTTAATTAGTAACAGATTGGCTGATACAAAATGTGTAACAGTTGCCACACACCATAAAAAAAATAAAAAATAAAAAAGACAAGAAAAAAGAAAAAGCAAATGAAAATAAAACCCCTCCACTGTGTTGTAATTTAATTGTCTCTTAGGTGTTGTAAGTCTCTCTTGCCATCTTTATCATTTCAAATTATATATAAATGAACCCATGCTCTTTGCTTATTAATGTAAAAAATTAATGTCACTTGCATACAAGCTAAAATTGCATCAAATTATCTAAAAAAACAAAATCTATTTTTTGTTGTCAAACGAGTCAAAACATACTTTGATCATCTCATATCAAAATTAGAATAAATCATTTATAATAATAGAATAAATCATGTTCTTAGTGTTTAACGCAATGGACAATTAATAATTAAAACTTTTATATCGCTCTCTATGAATGCGAAATCAAATTCGAAATGTTTCTTGTACTGAACTAGCTTTATTTTCCACTATATTAATTTGGTTTTGCATAGAGCTAGATCTCAAGTCTCAACAATGTTTTCTATATAAGAACCTTAGAGAAAGAGGTTTAATTTCAGAACCTTAAAATTATGATCAGCCAAACAGTATTATAGAGAAATATGTACCTATACATGAATATATCTTTCCCTTTGAGATTCTTATTACAGAAGCAGCATTGGGTTGATGCTGCACCACCAACTGCCACTGGCTGCACAGGAAATACCACAAACAATCCAATCTCAAAGATGACATCTCCTGCTGTAGCACTGGTGCATCCCTGATTATGGCGTTTTCGCTTACTAGAGATTTTCAATGGGCTATTTTTCTGAAGATTTTCATTCGTTTTCTCCATTTTTTTGGTTTTTTGTTCTATGTAGAGAGGTTAATTCCAAGCTACCTGGTGTTCTTAATTAAATAGGAGGTGAAGTTTGATGCGTTTCATGCATGGAGAGATATGGACATATTTGTAATAATTTATATATATATGAAGCTTTGGGTACTTTTTTTTAGGTAATAATTTCGTCCTTCTGTCTTCATCCCTTTCCCTCTTGATGCATGTAACCTGCATTTAATAGTTAGAAAGTATATATATGTCATATGTCATATGTATCTTAGTTATGTTCAAGTTTATTTTAGTCTGTTGATCTAGTAGCAAAGACACATAATTAAGTGAGAGGCTAATTAAACAAGCTAAATGTTGAGAAAGGGGCTAATACCAGAGAGAGCAAAATCAACAATCAAAGAGGAAATTAGAGAGAAATCAAAGCAATCAACACAAGAACAACAACAATTTTAACGTGGGAAACCCTCAAGGGGAAGAAAACCCACGGCCGCCACTCAACCAGCGAAAATCCACTATTCACTTTCAAGTTCGGGATACAACACAAGTGTTACGGGGAGATACAAATGTATATTCGAAAATACATGAAATTTACTGTTTCAAACCCTACACAGTAACCAATTTTGGGCTGTAAATTTACATATCAAATTGGGCTGATTTGGGCCGCCGATTAAAGGATTATAATGCAATTCGCTTCTCCAAAATAATTTTCGCCGGGCGCTATAGAGCGGTGCTTCGCAACCTCAGACACCGCTCGCAGGGGGCTGCCGCCCCCCTGCCACCCCCCGCGCAATCCTAGAATCAGGCCCACAAACATAACAAATCTCCCACTTGGGACTGATTCCCAAATCATCTCCTTGAGTAGTAGATTTACCTCCTCTTGTAGTGTCATTTGGCGACGGCGTCTTGCCATCCTCAAGTAGCAAGACCAAGAGAAGCCGAACAAAATTCCAGCTTCTCTCTAGTGACTGACTTGGTAAGCATGTCTGCAGGATTCTTGTTAGTGTGAATCTTTTCCAACTTAAAAGATCCTTCTTCAAGCATAGTCCGAATAAAGTGATACCTTATGTCGATATGCTTTGTCCTTGAGTGAAATGCAGAATTCTTCGCCAAATGAATTGCACTCTGACTGTCACTTTGTAACCAGCAATCTACTTGCTTGTGCTCCAATTCATTCAACAAGTTTTGCAACCAAGTCATCTCCTTACATGCTTCAGCAGCTGCAACGTACTCAGCTTCAGTGGTAGATAATGCAACAATTTTTTGTAACCTTGACACCCAAGAAATTGCTGCACTGCCAAGAGTAAACACATAGCCTGTGGTACTTTTCCTACTATCCATGTCTCCAGCCATGTCAGAATCAACAAAACCATGCAATTGTATGTCTGCACCTGTATAGCACAATGCCATATCTTTTGTTCCTGCAAGATATCTGAGAATCCATTTTACTGCATTCCAATGCTCAAAACCAGGATTAGACATGTACCTGCTCACAACTCCCACTGCATGAGAAATGTCGGGTCTTGTACAGACCATGGCATACATGAGACTACCCACTGCTGATGCATATGGAATCTTTTCCATTCTCTTATGTTCTTCTTCTGTCTTGGGGCATTGTTGTTTTGAAAGATTTTTGAAGTGACCAGCTAAAGGTGTACAAACCGGTTTTGCACCTTCCATGTTGAACCTCTTCAACACCTTTGATATGTACTCCTTTTGGCACAGTTTTAGCAACTTGTTCTTTCTATCCCTTTCAATCTTCAAACCCAAGATTTGCTTGGCTGCCCCTAGATCTTTCATTGAAAATTCCCTTGCCATTTGCTCTTTCAAGATTTTAATCTTCTTCATGTCAGAACCTGCAACTAGCATATCATCGACATACAAGAGCAAAATAATGTAAGAATTTTCAAATTTCTTGAAATAACAACAATGATCTGCATGACAACGAATATATCCATTTCCTGACATAAACCTGTCAAATTTCATGTACCATTGTCTTGGAGCCTGTTTTAAACCATAAAGGCTTTTCTGCAACTTACACACGAAGTTCTCCTTGCCAGCCTTTACATAACCCTCTGGTTGCTCCATGTATATGTCTTCCTCCAAATCACCATGAAGGAAAGCCGTTTTGACATCCAACTGTTCTAAATGCAGATCCTCAGCTGCAACAATGCTTAGAACAGTTCTAATTGTAGAGAGTTTTACCACAGGAGAGAAAATTTCGGTAAAATCGATACCTGCCTTTTGTTGGAAACCTTTCACCACCAATCTGGCCTTGTATCTTTGAGAGCCATCATGCTCTTGTTTCAACCTGTATACCCATTTGTTTTGAATTGCCCCCTTTTTGACTGGATGCTTAACCAATTTCCACGTTTGGTTTGCATGCAGTGAGTTCATCTCTTCATCCATCGCTTTCTTCCATTCTGTTTTCCTTTCAGAATGAATTGCCTCATCATAGCTGCTAGGCTCACCACCATCTGTAAGCAATAGATAGTCAAGAGATGGAGAGTAACGGTTTGGGGCAGTGACAGTTCGTCTCTCACGTCGAACTGCAATGGGTGGTGTCTCTGGCTCCTCCTGATCTTCATTTTCATCAACATGCTCATCAACATGTTCATCAACCTGTTCACCAACCTGTTCTACAACACGCTGACCAAGATCATTAGAAGAAGTTTCACCAAACTCAAAATATTTGGACTTTTCTAGTTCCTTCTTCTCTTTAATCTTATCCTTATACAAAACATCCTCATTGAAAATAACATCTTTACTCCTTATGACCTTTTTGCTCTTATGATCCCATAGCCTATAACCAAAGCTATCACCTCCATATCCTAACAGAGTGCATATTTTGGATTTTGCATCTAACTTTGATCTATTTTCAGCACTAACATGGACATAGGAAATACAACCAAAAATTCTTAAGTGTGAAAGTTTTACCTCCTTTCCTGTCCAAACCTCCTCAGGCAATCTGCAGTCAATCGCAGTAGACGGTCCTCTGTTGATCAGATATGCAGCGGTATTCACAGCTTCGGCCCAGAAATTTTTAGGAAAACCAGCATTCAACAACATGCTTCTGGCGCGTTCTGTGATGGTTCTGTTCATGCGCTCAGCTATGCCATTCTGCTGTGGTGTCCTTGGTACTGTTTTTTCTCTTCTAATGCCATTCACGGCACAGTACTCATCAAAATCCTTGCTGCAATACTCACCTCCATTATCCGATCTTAAGCATTTCAGCTTCAGACCTGTCTCATTTTCAACTAGACATTTCCACTTTTTGAAAATTTCAAACACATCAGATTTGTTTTTCATAAAGTAAACCCAAAGCTTTCTAGTTGAATCATCAATGAAAGTAACATAATATTGAGAACCATTAAGAGAAGATACCTGTGAAGGTCCCCAGACATCCGTGTGTACCAGTTCTAGCTTTTCAGCTTTAGGAGTTCGGTCACTTTTAGAAAAGCTAACAACTTTCTGTTTTCCAAACACACAACCTTCACAGAAAGACAAATCTACATGTAACAATCCATCTAACTTCCCTTTTGACACCATTACCTTCATTCCTTTTTCACTCATATGCCCGAGACGTTGATGCCATACCTCTGCACTGACTTTGGAGGAGGCCATGTTTATAGAGTTTTCATTCAAAACCTTGTAGAGACTGCCATCTCTCTGCCCATGTGCTACTGTCATAGCACCTTTTATCAGCTTCCAGGATGTTTTAGTAAACTTTGTTTCAAACCCTGCATCATCAGCAAGTTGGCTTACAGAAATCAGATTTCTGGCAAGTTTTGGCACATGTCTCACATGCTGCAACCTCAACTGTTTCCCATCTGGCATACCTATCTGCACATCTCCTCTACCAATTATGTCACATGGTTCATCATCACCAAGATACACCTTGCCGAAATTCCCCTTTTCATAATTGAGGAAATACTCCCTATTTGAAGTGGCATGAAACGATGCACCAGAATCTAATAGCCACAAACAGTCATCTTTGCCGTCACAGCACATAATCAGCGCTTCACTTTCTGAACCTGATTCATTTGAGACATTCATCGAGCTGCTGGTTTTGTCATTCTCATCCACCCTTTTCTTTGGTGCTCTGCAATCACGCTTGAGATGACCTTTCTTCTTGCAATTCCAGCAAGTTAATTGAGTACCCCTTGACTGACTTTTCCGAGACTGTGACCGTCCATATCCTTTACTATTACCCCTCCTTGAGGATCTGCCCCGTTCCTCAGTATTCAGGGCTGTACCAGAAATGTCACCAGACGAGTTGTTCTTTCTCCGTGTATCTTCATCAAGAAGAACCCCTACTACATCCTCAAATTTGAGAACATTAGACCCTGAAGAGTTACTCACAGCCATAACCAGACTATCCCAACTTTCTGGTAAACTCGACAGGATAACAAGGGCCAGCACTTCATTATCAAAGTTAATACCCACGGATTCTAACTGACTCGTGATGGTATTGAAATCACTCAAGTGTTCTTGCATAGATTTGTTTTCAGATTTCTTCATATTAAACAACCGTTTCATCAAGAATACCTTGTTTGATGCCGATGGTTTCTCATACATTCGAGTTAGGGCTTTCATCACATCTTGTGTGGTCTTCTCCTTGGAGATGTTAAAGGCTACCGACTGAGACAACGAGAGCCTGATTGCACCCAGAGCCTTCCGATCCAGTACCTCCCACTTCTTGTCGTCCATATCAGCTGGTTTGCTAGTCTTGCCGCTGAGAGGCAAATAGAGATCCTTCTGATATAGGTAGTCTTCAACTTGCATCTTCCAGAACCCGAAATTTGAGCCATCGAACTTCTCAATTCGAAACTTCCCCTCTTCCGCCATTGCTCCCACTCAAGAAAGAACCCCGCTCTGATACCAGTTGTTGAGAAAGGGGCTAATACCAGAGAGAGCAAAATCAACAATCAAAGAGGAAATTAGAGAGAAATCAAAGCAATCAACACAAGAACAACAACAATTTTAACGTGGGAAACCCTCAAGGGGAAGAAAACCCACGGCCGCCACTCAACCAGCGAAAATCCACTATTCACTTTCAAGTTCGGGATACAACACAAGTGTTACGGGGAGATACAAATGTATATTCGAAAATACATGAAATTTACTGTTTCAAACCCTACACAGTAACCAATTTTGGGCTGTAAATTTACATATCAAATTGGGCTGATTTGGGCCGCCGATTAAAGGATTATAATGCAATTCGCTTCTCCAAAATAATTTTCGCCGGGCGCTATAGAGCGGTGCTTCGCAACCTCAGACACCGCTCGCAGGGGGCTGCCGCCCCCCTGCCACCCCCCGCGCAATCCTAGAATCAGGCCCACAAACATAACACTAAAATATAGCATTACTAAAATAAACTTGAACACAATCAAGTTTATGTACATATATATATGTCATATGTACCTTAATAAATGTAAACCCTAAAATCTACTAAAAAGGATGGGTGCAACCGCAACTTAACTGTTATGGTATTTTCTCGGATGTCGATCCACAAGATCAACTTTTTCGAGAATGAGTGACTTTTGGTGATTTAAATTACAAACCTTATCCCTTTTAATTAATTAGTTAAATTAATTCAAGTTAATTATTAGATTGATATATAACCTAAATTTAATGCTACTTTCCAAATTTAAATTAAAACTAAACTTAGAAGGTCTTAAATAGCAAATTCCTAAAAAATATATTATGGGTAACACGCCGTAAGAGATATGAAACAAACCCTTAGACTATCATCACATGATATATTGACAACCTTTAATATATACTAGGAAGACAAATATAGCATTTTATATTTTAGAAAAATTCTCTTTTATATATATGCAATATACTTATGGAATGTTGCACCACAACAAAATAGACTAGCCTTAAATATACATAAAAGGTGGCACCTAGATGTTGTTATTTGATTTATTTACTTAGACAGTCATAATTAATCTAATTTGATGTCACTACAATATCTTCCCTGCACAATATATATATATATACTATATATATGTATTAACTATACACGACATTGCATGAATAATTGCAAAAAAGAATCATCTAAAGTAGGGCCCTTATCATTACATCCTAAAAAAAAACATAACCATAAAGCTCTTGAAGCAATGAATCTACAAATTTACACATTTAAAAGCCAGAACATTAAATATTTTTTGAACAAAATATTTAAACCAACTCAATTATTGGTCCCAGAGAAATATTGTTCATCCTCAGCAGTGAAAGCACTGAATGAAGAATGTCCATCCTCACTACCCTCCTCCTTGAGTTCTTCGATCCTCGAAAGCGCATGTTGCAAGTCCCATCTCTTGTCTAAATTGACCTCGCAACAACCGAGACCAATTTTCAACAACTTATCCATCTCCCCTTTAACATTCTTCGTGCCTCCCATCCTCGAATCAAACACATCACTAGCGCACTCTTCTCTGACAACCAAGTTGACCCAACTAGCCATGTCAGTGCTGGAACTACCATGGTGAAGATAATCCGGAAATTTGCCGGTCAAAATTTCCAGTATCAAAATCCCAAGACTCCAAACATCACTTTTGTTCGATGGTTTTCCCCGTGCGGTGCATTCCGGTGATTTGTAGGCAACCATGACCTTTGATGCAACACTGCTGGACATTACCGGGATCAGTGCATAGTCATTAAGCAAGGGCTCAAAAGTGTCGGTTAAAAGGACATTTGGAGTTTTGAGGTGGCCATGAGCAACAGTTAGCATCGGCAATTCCTCGTACAAATAGGCAAGGCCACGTGCCACCCCTTTCACGATTTTTAGTCTTGTTGGCCAATCCAATGGAGGAAGGTTTGAGCCTTGGCCTGCATGTTTAGATTTATATTATATTTGTTTTTTTAGATAAAGCTTTGTATTATATTTGTTATAATTAGGCATCTTGAGTTCAAGTCTTGTGGGTGAAAGGAAAAAAAAAAACAAGAACTTCCTATACAATTGCACACCATTTTTTATTTGGATTTCAGCAAAAATTGTGATCACAAGTAAAGGTATAGTAATTACCATGTTTCTTCTATTTATTTGCTTCGAAATTTGTTCTGAAAACTTTGAGACCAC
Source organism: Carex rostrata (assembly GCF_964058835.1). NCBI lineage: Eukaryota > Viridiplantae > Streptophyta > Magnoliopsida > Poales > Cyperaceae > Carex > Carex rostrata. The sequence goes on from NC_135924.1 coordinate 1,444,055, forward strand.
GTTTTCACATAATTTCCAAGCAATTAATTTTCAAAACAATTAAAGACAATTTGTTTAGTTTAATATGTTGTTAACTAAGTTATCATGATATGCACAACACACAAATTAAATGAAATTCCCCTAATTAATTTGTATTGTTTTCAATTTTGGCTTTAACATTTAACAATGTTGTTCATGGGATCGAGTTAACTAATTTGGGAAATCTTAATGTAATCAGACATAATATAGACGCAATATATATATACCTAATTAATGTATGAACTTGAAAAAGTTTTGTGTTTAATAGTCTTACTATGAAGCATGTGTGCCACGCTTCCATTCGGCACATAATCCGTGATAATCATCTTCTCTTCCTTCTTGTGTATATACGCAACAATTGGCAATAAGTTCGGGTGTGAGAGCCTCCCAAGTCTCCACATATGTTCTTGAAAATCATCTCGGCCTATCCCGTGCTTTGCTTTAAGTTTCTTCACCACCATAGATGGCCCGTCAAAAAGCGCCGCCTTGTATGAAGCCCACAATTCACCACTTCCCAAAAGCTCGGCCGAGGCTCTTAGCAAATCTTCTAACTCAAACCTTTGCCCATCTTCCCTAACAAAAGACAACTTGCCAGGTTCATCCCTTCTTGCTCTTTTACCACCACTACCCCCTGCGGAGGTTCTTGGCTGCTCAATTGGGGCCGTGAATTCTGGATTGTGCTTCCTTGACGGTGCAGAGGTGAGAGGTGCAAGGATTTGAGATTGTCTTTCTTCATGGTTGTGTTTTTGCCGCCATTTCGGTAAAAATATGCAGATAACAATGAGGGAAAATACAAAGCCGATCGATACGATGACAAGGACCGCTATAAGTGCTTTATTTGTTGAGTTTGTTGAGTTTGTCGAAGTTGATGGTGGTGGAGATATTAATTGTTGTTGCGCTAATGAGGAATCGCAAGACTTAGCGAGTGGTGCGCCACAAAGGTCATTGTTTCCTTTAAGAATCACATATATAATTAATGCAGCATCATTTACACAATTGTTTTTTTTTTATATTCATCATAACTTGGCAGAATTATAGGCATCATGCAAGTTAAAAAGGAGAAATTAAGGAGTAGAATAAAACCCTAACCTTCAAACTTGACAGCATTGAACTTGCTAAAAGCGGCCGGTATGGGTCCCTCGAGGTCATTGTACGACAAATCCACCTGCCCTAATGTATCTTGTTTGAACTCCGGTATTTTCCCATCGAATTTATTATGATCCAGTACCAACTCCAACAGCTTTGGTGGGACCGTGAGTGATGACGGTATAGGTCCCGAGAACTCATTATACGACAAATGCACCTTCTTCAACGAACGCATATTCTCAAACAAATTTCCCGGTATCTTCCCATTGAACTGATTATGCTCCAAATACAACATTTTTAAGGCACCAAAGATGGATACGTCAGGGATGGGGCCGGAAAATTGGTTGTTTGCAAAGCTCAGTGCTCGTATACTCGGTATACCTGTTAGGATATCAAGCCGTAGTGTACCCGTCAGCTGCATATTCTCTAACTGTACCCCTAATACAGTCCCATTAAGGTTGCATATCACGCCTTGCCATAATGGCACGATTCCTTTGCACGGGCTAGCGCCTAGGCCCCAGCCGGGTAGTTCCGGGGACCCACCTGTGGTTACGGATAGGGTGTCTCTAAATCGAAGAAGAACATCAGCATCGGCAGCAAATGCGTAAACACCAAAAGAATATGTTAGGAGAAGGAAAACAATGGAGAAGAGAGAGACGGCCCACGGCCCTGCAGCCTGGCCGGGCATGATAGGAGGAGGCAATAGGAATTTAGATTTTTTTTTTTGGCAGAGGCAACAAAGGTGTTGTCACACGGCGTGTGGAAAAAGGGGGTAGTGTTTGTTTTGAGAGGTTGAAAAGGAGAGAGAAATTAGGGGAAGAGAGAGAAAAGAGGACACAACACAGCACACAAGGGTTAGAGGTGAATGCCTAAGAATAGAAATTCTGCTCAAGTGATAAATGTCGATTGAACCTGGTCTACAAAGAAAGAGCTAATAATTCATGTTAGTTAAGTCACTGATATGTGGGTCCTCTCTATGTACCATTGGTGCAAATGTAGAACGGTTTTACTGTTGGCAGTTGGGGTGGTTGGGTTGGGCCAGTCCATGCGGCATCATGGCTGCGAGATTTGGGCTGGAAATTGTGTGAACTATGCTGGCTCACACATTTATATTTATTTCACATGTATCGCATCACATTGCTTTAATTGCTTATATAATCATTATATCATGTTTCGGCTATATATATATATATATATATATATATATATATTGAACTATGTGAAAGTTCAGACACCTTGGATACATGTGCTTTAAGTTTGTTTCCTCATCTCCTACTAGGGCTGCAAGCCGAGTCGAACTTAATCTAGTTCGAGTTCGAGTTCGAACCAATTTCGAACCGAACTGGTTTGAAATTAAAGTAGGGTTTCAAACTGAAAAGAAGACTTTTTAGTTTGATTCGGTGCTATTCGAACCAATTTTGAACCGAACTGGTTCGAAATTGAAGCAGAGTTTAGAACCAAAAAGAAGAGTTTCAAACCAAGACTCAGTTCGAGTTCAATTCGAATCAATTTTGAACCAAACTGTGTTTGATTCGTTTCATAACCAAGCTAATTTGATTTGTTTCGAACCGAACTTTTTTTCGAATCAAACTCAATCGAATTATGAGCTATGAGCTTTTTGTGCACCCCTATCTCATACTAGTATTTTTTTTTTTTTTTCAATACTTGGAACGCATAAATTCAGAACATGCATTTAAAAATTAGACACAATGTTATCTTGAATGTATGAGGCAGAGAAACAATTAATTCATTTAATTCAAATCTACACCAATCATTGCTTGAATGCTTTTACATCAAAATCAATAATGAAATTAAGAAGTTATATAAAGGAATAACAAACTATCACTTTAACTTAAAAAAGTTATTCTGATACCTAATCTAGAATAAAACAATTTTCTCTCTTAAACTCATCATAGCCTACATCAACCAGACAAAGGCCGTCAGGTGGGGCAGGTGGCGCTGTGGCACGACGACACGTGGCACCCATCAAGTTGATCAATGCATCCTGTTCTACCCCTGCAGCAGCTTCTCTTATAGCTGTTGCAACAAGAACCCGAACCATCTACAAAATCATAATTATATAGAGGTTCAGCAAGAATCTTACATTATATGTGAGATTCAAAACCGCAGTTCCTTCAAACCAGAACTCACAAAAGAAAAGGCAATTACTTTAAAAAAAAACAAAGAAATTAGGAATCAGGAACCGAAGCAAAGCAAAGCATGCCCAAAGAAAAAAATATATATATATCCTAGGTCAGCAACATACTGGTAAAGGTTCAGTACTTGATCCCTGATCAGCTCAAATTTGCAAAAAAATACCTGACCTGGCAAGAAATTAGGGAAAAGCTATACTTGAGAGTTTGAAAAATGCATTACCTTACGCAAGAACCGGTTCGCAACAAGTTCTACACACATAACTCTAATACCTTCTTCAGACTTCTACAAACAAATGAGAAATCACATAAAAGTAGCGTCTTGGAATCATAATATACCAGCTTTATCATTGGTGATTATTAAAACAAAATCAAGGGTATTAAAGAGTCGGTTGATCCTCTAGTTCACCAATTACATAGATGTACCTTGAAAAGTCTATATTTCCAAAATAGCCTCAACAAAGTTTCTTTAAAAAAAAAATTTATATATATCTATATATATATACTGAAATAAGAACTGCTGTCACAACCTTATCAGTAGAAGGAAGAGTCGTCTCTGTTGCTCTGGAGTGAAACATAAAACACTCCATAGCAGGTCCCCTGCAAGAAAATAGAAATTATATATAAACAGAAGCTATTAATTTTAAGAACTGATTTATTCTTCCCTATAAAATACACAGATCTAGGCCTCATCTGTACATACAGATAGGCACTATAGCTTGACATAATCCTAAATTGCACAATAGAACCCAATTAACCATCACTTCCATGCAACGTAACTCAACTCGTACTCAAATTTAACAAACTTGCATTAGTTGAACCTCACAGTCAAGCCTCTATATACCCAAATCTTATTGACTAAATACCCCACATAATTCAAGAAACAAAGAAAAAACAAGCACAAGAGGTAAGAGTCATATTATTCATACTACCATCCCTTTAAAGGTTTAATTTGGTAATATACAGTAATTATATGCACCGGACAGTCTAGAATAGATAAATAAAGCCCATAAGCTTTCCTTGCAAAAATTACTGCATTTTTAGAAATAATTTTGCAATAATGGCTCTTTACATGCTTCTAGAAGCCTGTGTGTCACGTGCAAACATCTTGTAAGATAACATCTTTCCTTCAAGCTGCCTCAAAATTTGATCCACCTTGTTCACGCTGAACCTCTGAGGTTTTGCTTCGGGGTTTTGAATCACATTCCCCTCATTGATTTTGTCTGATGGCATTTTTTGGGAGATGTCAATCATAGCCCCCTCTTCTAAGTCAAAATCAGGTTTAGATATACTGTTATGAGGATCCATGTGCTCACTATCGTCTTTGGGATTTTCTTTTTTGAGGGGAAAGATATAAAGATAATGTCTCCATTTGGCCACAAAGTTTGGGTGGAATTCCCTTGAAACCTAAACATACGAGGAAAATTGAAATGAGTGAAGGAAGAGACATGTTGACCTAATTTATTAATCACTTTGCCGTAGTAAAATTTGTATTTTTTAGGTGTAATAAAATCTAAAAAGTGCCAATAAAACACATAAAACCCTTAACAGCTTTAACCAGAAGGTCATGATTGCATGAAAAATATAGGGCCAAGTTATAAAGTGAAATAGAAAAGGGAAAAAAAAAAAGATTATAATACTTTTGAGACTGCCAAAACCACAAGCTTTTCAGGTGCAACATGATTTATTGCATCTTTTATCTCTCCAGCTCTGACATCCTTCCTCCATGTGTCTTCAAAAAAGCAAATTACAAAATAGTGAATAAGTTGGAAAACATGATGCTAATCTGAATTTATTATGAAATTATGAGATCAATGGGTGTTTAGTGCAATCTTGTATATATGAATTGAAGTTTGAACTAACAAAATGAACAAACTTGTTGAAGAGCAGTAACCCCTTTGTCAGTTCGACCAGCCACTTGTGCACTTCCTTCTATCGGGAGTGACCTCTCTTTCAATTGCTTAGCTTTATTCTCATCCACAAACTCTCCAAGAGATTTCTCCACTACCCTGCAAAAAATTTAACAAGCTAATGTAGAGAAACATAATAAAATATCTAAGGTCTGACACCTTATTTTATATCATGTCCCAGTTAAATAAAATTAATTTTACATGAACCCAAAGCATTTTTCCATATAAAAGTTACCAGAGAAGGTTCTATGTAAAGATATAAATAGTGCCAATTGCTTTTCCCTATAAGGGTATTTTATGGTATAACAAATTCTTTTACATGAACCCAAAGTATTTTTCCATATTATATGCTTCTCATCTTACCCATAATAAATTTCATGATATATATAACAAAATGAAATTTGTTGTACCCTTGCACAGTGTTTAAGTCTGGTTGCTTCTGCCAACCGTCAAAAGATCCGCCGTGATATGAAAGTATAATTTTAAAATTTAGTCGGTTCCATCGGCCTCCTCTCCTCTTCTCATTATCTTTAGAAGCTACACTGGCTGCTGCTTCCGTCTCCTCTGAGTTACCACCATTTTCACTTATATTCACTATACCATGCTTCTGTGTATTAAAAAATAAAATATTTAAACTAATAATGCAAGAAAAACAAAGGATATTAGTAATAATAACAACATTTAATCCTCAAACAAAATATAAGTACTTAGTGGTGGAGAGAGAGAAGAAAATAGTTATAGCTGCAAACAAATAAAAAGCATTATAGTAAAAGAAAAATAAAATAAACCCATTACAGCAACCCAAAAACTACATATAAGCACAGCTGATCAACAATAATTAGTTAAACATGAATTGATTCAATTTGAAGGACCATATAAAGATATATAATTTGATTAATTTGTTTTTTGGACTATTACTATACTACAATTAATTACTTGTAACTGTCACATAAACAAGATTTTAAACAAACCAAAAAATGACCTTATCTCTGAATAATTCTGAGAGGCCAGATGCACCAGTGCCACAAGAAACCAAATTTGAATAAAATTGAACCACCTTCTCCCAAGGCCTTTCATACATGAACTGGTAGCTCTCTCTGCACTTCAGAAAAACAACTAATGATATACAAAGCTGTGTTCTCAAGCAGATTCTAAAATAGTTTGACATTTATCAAAATATTACTACAACACTTATAATAACAGTATCAATGGTTTCAGTAAATACAAAGCAACCCAAAAACATTTATCAGAATATTACTGTAACACTTATAATAACAGTGTCAATGGTTTCAAGAAATACAAAGCAACCCAAAAACATTTATCAGAATATTACTGTAACACTTCAGAAAAACAACTAATTATATACAAATCTGTGTTCTCAAGCAGATTCTAAAATAGTTGACATTTATCAGAATATTACTGTAACACTTATAATAACAGTATCAATGGTTTCAGGAAATACAAAGCAACCCACAAACATTTATAAGAATATTACTGTAACACTTCAGAAAAACAACTAATTATATACAAAGCTGTGTTCTCAACCAGATTCTAAATTCTGGTAAATATACTGATATAATAGCAGAATCAATGTTTTCAGGAAATACAAAGAATATAGTATCAAAATATAATGAGAGAGAGAGAGAGAGAGACCTAGCAGTCCATCGGAGCAAGTGGCAAGAATCAGTGTGGTTATAGTGGGCATAGAGCTGCTTCTCGCTCTCCATTCCGGCCATTCGAGCGGCCTCCTTTGCCACCACCGCCATCAAAATGGGGGACTTCGCGGGCATCTACCGTTTTAGCATTCTCTCCATTGCTATTTTAAATGGAGAAAATATATATATTCAGTGGCGAAGCTAGGATTTGAGCTAGGGGTAGGCAAAAATCGGGTTCGGGTTCAAGACACAATTCGAAAAAATAGCAAGCATTTCAAATGTAGTAAAAGTAGAAATGGTACCATTGGCATTTTGCCATCAAAATTTTCCATATGCCATTAAACATAATTTAGAAGAAAACTGGTTAAACTTCATCATATTCTCAATGAGAAACACAGCACCCGATTGTAAATTAAACTTCATCATATTTTTAACTTTTGAGTATACTACTATACTGTTTACATCCACCGCAATTAATAAATAAATTCAAACACTCCACCTATGCCTAAGCAATTGTAATGCTAACCTAGAAATTAACAAGCAATTTGGGAACTGAATCAGATTAAAAATCAATTCTAATAATTTAATTGTCAAATTAAGAAGAAATTCAAGTCTAAGCAGGACTCAATCAGATTAACAATTGTAACTAATCGTTTGGTATTTCTGCGTCACTGGTTATCTCCATTTTTTTAGAAATTTGATCAGCTGCACCTTACAACTAAGTGGCATACGTCTTTAGCTAATAGGACAATTGCAAAGGTCTTGGCAGATGCAAGTTTGATGCATATACAAATTGAGGTACCTTTAGAAATTTCAGTGCCGAATAGAAGATCAAAAACAAAGTTCATAGCATAAACACAATTGCAGTATTATAAATCACATTACATTGTAGTCACTGGCGGGAGGCTAGGGATAGCTGGCCGAGCGGAGGCGGCAGTTCTTCTCTTCTCTTCTCTTCGCGCAGCGCGGAGCGGAGGGGTTTTTTTGACCTTTTTCTTTTCCTTCGCGCAGGAGCTCTCGAAGCGTAGGTTGAGACGTTGAGTTATTGGGTTTGGGCCTGGGTTGGCAAAATTAATTATTTGGAATATACAAGCCCAGTTAAAAAGTCCAGTAAAAAGCCCAGTGAATAGACAAGCCCCTGTTAGGCGAGTGCGTATCCTCTGAGATATCTCAACTTTTGCGTGGCCTACGTATTCGGGGGTCAGGATTTTGTGTGCTTTGAGATTCGTGCAGAACGTCCTTAAACGGTTGGGATTTTCCATAAAATCATGCAAAGTTTGAGATATCTCAGAGGATATGAATTCACGACATTCGCCGAATTCGTATCCTCTGCATTAACTCAAAAGGGAATCATTTCCTTTTGAGTTAATGAATATTGATCATCTAATATGCTTTAAGATTCCTGCAGACTAAATTTGCATTAATATTAAAGGGCCCTCCATGTCATAAGCAGAGACCGAATTAGCTCCGTTTAAAATCAGACGGTTGAGATTCATTAACTCAAAAATTCATTTGCGTAGTAAACTGCCTTCGCAGAATCGGTGGAGTTGTTTTTCATAAAAATCAAATCCAGTATACTTGTTTTATTGAAATATTTAAATTTGGTACTATTTTAAAAAAAAATCTAAAATGAGTGTTCAACATAAATTATTAAATGATATACATAGGCATTTGTGAAGTGAATAAATCAATTTATACATGTCAAATTTGCTAAAATATAAATTGATTTACGAAGTGGATAAAAAAAAATTCAAAATTTCAATATTTCAAACATAGGCATTTGTGAAGAGCTAGGACAGTTCTAAGTTGTACTGGTAAGCAATGATATACACATGAGAACTCAGAATACTGTTGCACATCAGAGGTTACTGACAAATATATTTCATAGATATTATTCATGTTTAATTATTTTCATCTTATTGAATGATTTGAAAACAAATAATCTCTGAATATCTAATCCCACTTTATAATGCAAAGCTTGTTACAACAGCCTTGTCTCCAGAGAATTCGCATCCTCTGAGATATCTCAAATTTTGCGTGACTTTGTGAAAAATCTTAACCGTTCAAATACTTCTGCACGAATCTCAAAGCTAAAATAACACTGCCCCCCTGCGCTATCCCCGAGTAGGCACCAGACACATCGGTCACACAAAATATGAGATATCTCAGAGGATACGCACTCGTCTCCAGAAGGGGTTTATATGTGCTATTTGTGCAACAAAAATGGATTTCCTTTTGCAAAAATTAAAGCTAGATTAACATCTTAATTAACCAATAAAAGTTAGATAATTTACATAATTCCAAAACAAATTAACAAGTCAATGCGAAACTACCTACCCCCAAAATCTACCCAAAATATCCAAAGGACTTCTTTGCCCATCAAATAGAGCAAAACCATATATGAAGCAAATACCAAAAATTGAATTAACATCATTGTTAAACCTGATGTAAAACAAAGCCCCATTTTTTTTTTTTACTTGAACAGGCACTTGAGAAAATTACTGAAAACCTGATGTAAAAGAGTTAAGGGCAACAACTTTTTCTAACCCATTACTTTTTACCAGTTCAGTGAACTCATCCAAACTTTGCACAAGACCTCCTAAAGATTTGATCAACTCCTCCGCCTTTTCCCTTGCAATACCAGTATCTAAATTATCAGATATAATCATGTCACCTCCATTTTCGCCTTTCAGTATGGATTGTATATGCTCGGCATTCTCTTGTAGCTTTGCAGCTAAATCCCAAGCCTCGCTTGATTGCAACCCTTCCTCTATTTCTTCTGATGCTATATGTTCAATAGCATTAAATGCTTCTGCATTCTCAGCTGGAATTGCCAGTACAGTAGAAAGTGTATTACCATTATTATTAGCATTTGCATTCGCATTGTTGCTCTCTTTATCGATTGGTTCAATGGGACCTATGACAAGCAACTCGGAATCAATATCTCTTGAACCTTCAATCTTAATCACTGCATCCATAGCACCATACACCTCAAAGTTGAACAAACCCGGTAACCCAAACCTCTCCCTCCTATCTGGATCCAACCTCCAATAAGAAACCGAACCCGAACCCAAACCCAATCCAGTGCTGCTGTTCCTCATTGTCTCCCATCTCCTAATCTTTTTATAATCTGGAATAATAATAATTTCAATTTGTTTCCTTGTTAGAATAGATGGATCAATATAAGTGAAAGAAGATAGAAGAAGTGGGTAAATATTTTAACAGAGCAGTTTTGGCTTCATGCAGCGCCTGACCTATAGAATCAAACAGCATTTCATATGATTCATGCGCTGCATTAAGCCAAAATTACTCTGTTAAAATCTTTACCCGAAGAAGTGAACTGAGATACTGACCAGAGACCAAGAGTTCCCAGCGGCGTTTGCACTGATTGGAAGAGCGGTGGAAGCCGATCTGAGCGCAGTTATCGGAGACGATCTTCCATTTCTGAAAGGAAGAGAGGGACTTGGACCACAGTTCGGCGTCGACGGCGGCGATCTGTTCGACGAGGACCAGCGTGTCAGCGACGGACCAGTCGGGGGCAGCACGGGAGCGTGTGCAGCGAGGAGTGGAGGCCTGAGGGGATTTTGTAACGGCGGTGGAGGCGGAGGCGGAGGTGGTGGAGACGGAGGCCGCCGCCGCACGCAGCGCTTGGACTATGCACGGAAGTGTTGGGTCCATTTTTTGCGAGTTGCGACTGCTCACTGGGACTGTCATGTTCTTTTTGAGGAACGCGTGCTCATTTTAACAGAGTAGGTTTGGTTTCATGCAGAGCAAATACTATAGAATTAAAACAATACTACGTATAATTTGTGCGCTTATAAGTTAAAACTGCTCTGTTATAATATTTTAACAGAGCAGTTTGGGGTTCATGCAGAGCGAAGACTATAGAATCAAAACAGCACTACGGATAATTTGTGGGCTTTATGAAGTTAAAACTACTCTGTTAAAATATTGACCCGAATTGGAGCTTTGTTCAACACTGAAATAAACCAAACCGAGGACCCAGACCTTACAAACTCACTAGCCATCTCAATTCTATTTTTTATTTTCTATAATAAAAATTCTAAAACCTATATATGAAAATGAAATGGTTGAATACAATCTATATTATTTTTTCTACATATATATAGAATAATTCATTTTTTTCAATTTTTTTTTAATATGAATTAATAAGTTGAAGAAATTAATGTCTACATATCATCCATTTAAGTATATCTTTATCAACTCTTGATACTAATTAATGTAATTTTTCATATACATAAAAAAAAATATATATATAGATTCTATTCAACCCTTTCATTTGTGCTTTTTCATTTGTGTGGTAGCTTTATTTTGATTTCTCTCTGTAAATTATAACTAAATTACACAACAATTATGGTAAATACACACATACAAGTAAATTGAACAGCAAAAGTGAAAACAAGAAAATGCACAAGATAACCTTTAGCAAAAAAAAAAAAAAAAGCAATATAAACCACAAGAAGCTAATTCATGTCAAGTTATATATGTTGTTGGTAGAAAGCGAACAAGCTTGCTCTCCATCAACAAAAGTGTTATAAAACCCTCATTTGCCTCTAACATATGACAAATGCCCCCACAACCTTACCGTTTTACAAAAGCTCCCTTGCCTTGCTTCCGAAAAAAATACAACAAATAGCCCTTAAGCAATTATCTCATAACCAGTTTGTACATATTCCAGTAGAGTTTTTACATATAAACACCGAAATCCTTAAATTTTGCCCAATAAATCTTTACATCGATTGATACATATATATATATATATATAGTAAGGGGGGATATTTACATAAGTTGCCACAACAATCTCAAACCCTATACCTTACCTTTCACGCAACAACCATAGAACCATGCATGGCTAAGGCTAACTTTCGGTTCCCAACCCGTTGTGGCATTTATGTAAAGAACAAAGAAAGAAAAAAAATACCTTCTTCATGCACTCATAACTTGGGGAGTAAAAAATAGGTATAGGTATAGCATTACTAAGAAGAGTCGAGTTAAGAAGATAAAAATAAAACTCATTCATTCATTCCATGGTCATAGGGGAGACACAGCAGCGAAAGCGAGCACTGCGAATGGTGTTAAGAATCTCTCTCTCGGTTTCTTCAAGCATCCTCACGATTTCAGAGAAGGGGGGCCGCACGTCAGGATCCGTGTCCCAGCAACGCATCATGAGGTTCGCAAGTGACGGGTAGCAGTCAGCAGGGACTGTCGGGCGGATCCCACGGTTCACCACAGCGAATGCCGCCTGTACAGCTGTCATGTTCTCAAACGGCACCCGCCCGGCAACCAGCTCCCATAGCACTATGCCGAAACTATACACATCTACTTTATGAGTGTATGGCCTATGCTGTATCATCTCCCTACAGGGATACAAGGAGCAATTAATATATCATAAAATCAAACTCTCGATTTAGAGATAACAGGTTTGAACCAAAAATGCTTATATAATGAAGGGAAAAGATGTAAATATAATATGAGAAAAGATCCACTTACACTGTTTTTTGGCGACACCGGATTACACCCTATATTTTCAAAGTCCAAACAGTCGATCCAAATCATTAAACATGATGGATATATTAAAATGTACTTGCAAATCAAATTTTACATTTTTTTTTGTTTTTTTTACTATTTATTAAGATGGGTACAAAAATTCAATGGTATAAAAACAACGATTTTGTAAAATGCTTAATAAATAATAAAAAAAAATCAAAAAAATGTAAAATTTGATATGCAAGCACATTTTAATATATCCATCATGTTGAACGATTTGGATCAACTGTTTGGATTTTGAAAACTTTGAAAATGCAAAGTGTAATCGGGTGTCACCAAAAACGGTGTAAGTGGATCCCTCCTCATATAATATTTAAAGAGCGCAAACCAGAAGTGTTCAGACATGAACAATACTATTCATGCATAGAAGGTAACAAGAAGCTACAAATTTATAACCAAACTTGATTCTATTAGATAGTGAGCATGACTAGATATTAGATAATAGGCATAAATTTGTTTTTAAAGTACAGTCCCAACAAATGCAGATTTGTATGAAATCATTGTGCATATTAATGACCAATTTTATTGTATTTTTGTTTGAAGTAAATAAAAATGTGATTCGGTTACACACCAATTCATTTTAGATATATAATCATGTCTAACAGAGATTCAATTCCAACCCAAATCTGAGTAACGAGTTGAGCAAAAAGTAACATCAAAACACACAAAGCCTGAATTGATAAATCTAATTGGAAACAATAACCAGTAAAATACCAAAGCAGCTTTGTTTGGTTGTCAATTGAAACCTAGCAACAAATAACAAATTTTCTAAAATTAGATATATCCTTCATGACATAACCAGACTTGTATCAGAAACCATCCTATACAGTTGTCAAAACCTCTACTTGGTCTTATCCTTTACTAATTACATGTCAAAAAAGAGTAAATTTAGCAAATTTTAATTCAGAGTTTTTTTAGCAGTTATAATTTGCTAAAATTGACCAAATAACAACAAATAAAACAAGGCATGAATACAAAAAAAAAAAAAATTGAAGAGAGCAAAGAGCAAAGAAAACTTACGGTGCCATCCACCGGTAAGTGCCTGTTTCAGGTGTCATCCCTTCAGGCCTTTCCTCAATCCTTGCAACCCCAAAATCCGCAATTTTAATGGATTTATCCCCAGCAATCAACAAATTATCAGATTTTAAATCGCGATGTATCAACCCGAGCATGTGTATATACGCCATACCCCTTGCCACATCAAGCGCTTGCCTAACCGCAAGCTTGAGTGGAACTCCTCTGTTGTGCTGACGCTTCGTCAGAAACTGCCTCACTGACCCCCCTTTCTCATACTCCGTAACAATACATAAAACTCCGTGTTTTTTACACATGCCGATAAACCTGACGATGTTTGGGTGACTCAAATTTGCAAGCATCTTCACTTCCTGATGAAACTGTTGCTCCATCAGCAATGATTTGTCAGTGGTAGGTTCTTCTGCCGGAACCCTCTCCAGTAGTTTTATCGCCACGTCTTCTCCATTATACGTACCCTTGTATATCTTACCAAATGCTCCTTGCGCAAAGGCGCCACCCACGTGTAGCTTCGCAGTGTCAATTGTCCATGCATCATAGTTCTCTACAGTTTCCGTTGGATACCGATGATCCATTAGAGATCTCACGAGTAGGTCACCTTTTCCATAAGGGGGCGGCTGGGTTGCTGCGGGTGCATGGTAATAGCTGTTCTCTGTATTGGGTGCATCAGGTACGAATCGGTTACCAGGGTGATTGAGCATTTGGGTACCAGATGCATTCGAACCAACACTGCTTATCATGTCAACTGACATGTGGGTCTCATTGAGGTCTGTTGCTGTGCTGTCTGTTGACATGTGGGTCCCATCAGACAGCTTGTGGTACAGCATGGCATCATGGAAGTTGTTTGGGGAATTCCCATTATCCATCATTTTGGGATATTCAGGATTTGCAAACATGGTGTGAATGAAATTTCAATTCAATCCTCTTTTTTGCTGAATTTTGAACTTTTCATGATTAATCGATTCTGATCAAATTTTGCATGATTTGATTGATGATACAGCAGAGGAGAGGATGATGGTAAATTGATTGTGATTATAACAGCAGCCTATATCTGATCATATTTTGCAAACAAAAAAAAAAGTCAAATGATTTGATTTGAAAGATACATAAACTTAAACCCAAAAACAAAGATTGTTTAAAATTAACCCTCAATTACTACTTACTTTACTTAAGAGTTAGAATTGGGAACAACGATCGGCAACAAAGCAAGGATCCAATTAGCTCACAATTGATTTAGAATCGGAGAAGAAACTCACCCGACCTGACCTGACCTGACCGGCAGAGGAGAGGCAATCGGATGTGATTGATTGATCGACGATCGGAAGAGATGAGATAGATATTTGGTGGTAGCGTCAAATATGATTCGTTGATTGAAAAAAGCAGAAACCAAGAAAGGAAGGAAGGAGATGGAATGATGGATCTGTCGCCGCTCGGTCCGATGCTCGGAAAAATAAAAATAAAAAAATATTTTTTGACCGTATTTTTACTTTTGTTCTATCACCAATTATTTTTTCATTTAATGTAATTTGGTTTAACTATTAATTATTATGGATGAAATTTTTTGAGTATTTTTTTATAAAAAAAACATTATTATTTTAAGCCATCCCTATTAATTAAAAAATTAAATTTTTTTGTCCTTCGAATATTTTAATTTTTATAAAAAAAAATACTATTAGTCCCATCATAAAAAGTACTTGGCACCTATTGATTTTAGGGATTATTTTTTTTAAAATAGAACTAAATAAAATAGTTTAAACAAAACCAGCACAGTGATTTTGACAATTATAAAAAACAGCTCCACCGTAGCACTGATACGGTGGAGGGATAATGAATGAATAAATAAATAAATGATAAAGATTCATCAAATGAGTCCATAAATCACCCTCCACCGTAACAACGCTACGATGGAGTTGTTTATTCATATGGGTACAAAAATTCAATGGTCCGAATATAGCGATTTTGTTAAATACTTAATAAATAGTAAAAAAATTCAAAAAAAATGTAAAATTTGATCTGCAAGTAGATTTTAATATATCCATCATATTGAATGGTTTGGATCAACTATTTGGACTTTGAAACTTCGAAAATGGACATTGTCATCCGATGTCACCAAAAAACGGTGTCATCCGATCCCTCCTCATATATATATATATATATGAGATGGACTTGGGTGAGACGCGGAGCACCACGCTTTTGTACTTCACGCCATATTTTTATTTTGAAAGTCCAAACAACCGATCCGAACCGTTAGATGTGATCTCCATATTGAAATGTACTTGGAGACCAAATTTTACATTTTTTGGAATTTTTTTACTATTTATTAAGCCACTTTGAAAATCTGAAAATCCGGGTGAACAGTAAAAACAGTAAAAATTTCTGGACCACCGGATCAGCGATTTTCAAAGTGGCTTAATAAATAGGAAAAAAATTTCAAAAAATGTAAAATTTGGTCTCCAAGCACATTTCAATATGGAGATCGTGTTGAGCGGTTCGGATAAGTTGTTTGGATTTTCAAAATGGCTAAAATGTACCATGGAGCACCAAACGCGTATACTCCGCGTCTCACCCAAGCCCATCTCTCTCTCTCTCTCTCTCTCTCTATATATATATATGGAATATGCTAGCATGCTATGCATAGCATAGAGCCCCTCCATGCAACGGCTTGGATTTTGACTTTTCAAAATCCTAACGGTCGATCCGAATAGTTCATCTTGTTCTCCATATTAATATGTGTTTGGAGACCAAATTTTACATTTTTTGGAATTTTTTTACTATTTCTTTAGATTTATTGAAAATCGTTGTTTTCAGCAAATCTGGACCATAAAAAAAATAGCGATTTTCAATAAATCTAAAGAAATAGTAAAAAAATTTCAAAAAATGTAAAATTTGGTCTCCAAACGCATATTAATATGGAGAACAAGATGAACGGTTCGAATCGACTATTAGGATTTTGACTTTTCAAAATCCAAGCCGTTGCATGGAGGGGCTCTATGCTATGCATAGCATGCTAGCATATTCCTATATATATATATATATTGGATAATAATAAAAAGTTCGGCTTAGAATGTTTGAAATATCTAATTATTACGGAAAGTATGAAATATATATTTCTTCATAGAGCTTGCCATTTTATTCTTCTACTAGATATTAGAAATAGTAGGTTCTAATTAGTACGTGAAGCTTGAATTGTTTCTTGTAACTGATAGAGCTTGCCATCCTTATCAATCTATTAGATATTAGAAACAGTAGGTTCTAATTAGTCATTTTCTTCTACCGTTCTACGCCTATAAATAAGTAAATCATTCACTCTTCTTCTATGTTATTCAAAATTCAAAACAAACAGTAAGTTCTAATTAGTACGGGAAGTTTGAAATATTAATTTCTTCAGAGAGCATGCTATGCATAGCTTACCATCCTATACTCTATGAGATATTAAAAATAGTTGGTTCTAATTAGTCATTTCCTGTTTTCTTTAATTGATAGAGCTCTGTTATTCCTTCTGTTTTTAGAACTTCAAAACAAACAATAGGTTCTAATTAATTAGTACGGGAAGCTTGAAATATTTCTTGTCAAATATCTATCGTTAATAGATTTTGCATGTTCATGGAATTAATGGACTTCAAAATTTGGAAAAGAAAATGTTTTGAGCAAGTTTTTATTCCTTAAATTTATCAAATCCAACAACACAGGGAAAATTAAAATAATGTCGAATTGTAATTCACAATGGATTCCATGACTTGGAGAAAATCTTGCTTTCATATGCTTTTTCTTTCAATTAGAGAATTTAAAATGGTCCCAAAAAGAAAGAAATGTTTTTTTTTTTCTTCTTCTTCTTTTTTATCACGATGATGGCAGCCCGCATTTACGGTGAATATATATATTTATTTTTGGTGGATTTTTGTACAAATTAAGGAAAAAAAATACTAACTTTATTTCATAAATGGTTTATTACTGAATTAAGTTCCAATGTTTGCATGAAGTTTTACTACATAATGTTTTCTATGTGAGAGGTTGTAAATTTGAAATTCTAATAAATTTTTTTTCCATAAATATTAATATATAATTGATAATTCACTGTAGTGGCTTATTGAATGATTTTATGGTACTAGTTTCGGTAATTAGGTAACCATATATATATATATATAGAGTTAGGCTGGGTGCTATGGATAGCATAGTGGCCTCTATGCTACGGCTCAATATTCGAGTTTTCAAAATCTAAACGGTCGATCCGAACCGTTCATCTTATTCTCCATATTAATATCTGCTTGGAGACCAAATTTTACATTTTTCTGAATTTTTTTACTATTTATTAAGTATTTTACAAAATTGTTGATCCAACGGTGGCTGCACAAAACAGTAAAACTGTTGGATTAGCGATTTTCAAAGTGGCTTAATAAATAGTAAAAAAATTCAGAAAATTATAAAATTTGGTCTCCAAGCAGATATTAATATGGAGAATAAGATGAACGGTTTGGATCGACCGTTTGGATTTTGAAAACTCGAATATTGAGCCGTAGCATAGAGGCCACTATGCTATCCATAGCACCCCAGCCTAACTCTATATATATATATATATATATATATATATATATATATGAGGAGGGTTCAAATGCACCCAAATTTTTGTGCACCCAAATGCACCCTATCTTTTTTCTCCGTTTTCAAAGTCCGAATAGTCAATCTGAACCGTTAGATGCAATCTATATATTAAGATGTGCTTGGAGACGAAATTTTACATTTTTTGGAATTTTTTTACTATTTATTAAGCCACTTTGAAAAATCGCTGATCCAATGGTCCAGAAAATGTAAAATCAGCGATTTTCAAAGTGGCTTAATAAATAGTAAAAAAAATTCCAAAAAATGTAAAATTTGGTCTACAAGCACATCTTAATATATATATCGTATCTAATGGTTCGGATTGACTATTCGGACTTTGAAAACGGAGAAAAATGATTTGAAAGATAGGATGCATTTGGGTGCACAAAAATTTAGGTGCATTTGAACCCTCCTCTATATATATATATATATTATATAATATAGGTGTGTAGAAAGAAAATAAGAAGTAAGATGGAATGTCATTATATTAGTAGTTTTGAGATAATGACATGATTTTGGTTATTAAACTAACATGTCATGTCATGTCATCACTTGAGGGAATAATTCTGACGACATCTAAAAGATCTCTGCCGCTAATTTCTTCATTTTTATTATTTTTTTGACCAGTTAGATTTCTAGAAGAGAGATTTTTGTTGACAATTTCAACGCGTTTTAGGCAAAGGCTATGAACACTGAATTGTCACCATGTCCGTTAAAGCTGGAGAAATGTACAAATTTAATTACAATAAAATATGACAATTGACAGCAGATCAGATCTAATCATTCAAAGAGGACAAAGCCTTTTCAATTTTACATCTCCATCTTTAACAGGGATTATAGAAATGGATAAAACGAACATTTCATTAGTGTTGACCAAACGGTTCGGTCCGGTCCGGTCTGGTCTGGTTCAAATCCGACCGATCTACGGGTGGGCACGGTCCGAGAGGGTCTCTTATTTGGAATGGCTGGTATAAACTCGTGCCAAGGACCATGGTCCAGACTCACACGGGTTGGTCTGATCCGTCCGGGTTTGATTGGTCCATTTTTTTTTATCAATTGTTTAAAAAACCAACAGTTTGGGTCTAGTCCAGGCCAGTATGGTCCGGTTTATCACGGTTTAGGCACAGGTTATCACAGTTTAGGTATGGTCCGGTCCGATTTATCAAGGGTTATCACGGTAAGGTCTGAATTATCACGGTTTAGGTACGGGTTATCACGAGTTTAGTCCGGTTTATCATGATTTAAGCACGGTCCGATTCAGTCCACAGGTTTAGAACTGCCCGGGTTAGTTCGAATCTAGTAGAAAAAATCCACCAAAAACTGTACTAAGACCCTCGTTATCTTCAGTCCGAGCCAGTCTGAGTTTTGACCACAGTCCAAATCAGTACGAATCGGTTCCACAGATGCTCCAATCCGGTCTTTTTCAAAACACTAAGTTCCATGTCCCTTTTACCATTTAATTTTTGTAATATTGCGTTTTAGAAAGAAATGAACATATGAAATGTAGTATGGTCCGTACTATAGATCAATAGTTCTAATTGTAAAATTTAAATAATTAAGCTGAAATGTTGAATATGATCTTTATATAATATATTTGTAGATTAAATTTTATAATTTTTTCATACTTTTTAATTAGAAAGAAAATTTACTTGATATAAAATATCTTAGACTATTTAAAAATAGTGATTTTCTATCTATTCGGAAAATTAGTAAAAATGTTTTAAAAATATTTAAGTTAATTTATAAGTACATTTTTATACAGAGATAATGTTGAACGATTCAAATTAACTGTTTAGATTGTAAAAATACATATATTTATTCATAGTACATACTGCTATTGCATAATACTAAAACCTTACTCTTAAATAATAAATTAGTTTTTTTATATAAATTTAAAAATTTAGCAATAACGGTATGTATTTTATTTCTCACACGTGGGACCCAGCGGAGATGTATGAAGAATTGTTTGTAAAGTTAGAATTGTAGTTCAAGTAATTTAAAATTTTAGAAGGGCAAGAACATAATTTTTATTTTATTTTTAATT